>NW_025963890.1:51544279-52221578 GCF_023055435.1 Haliotis rufescens
GGAACGTGGCTAAACGTATCCTTGACCCGTGTCTGTAGTGTGGAACGTGGAACGTGACTAAACGTATCCTTGACCCGTGTCTGTAGTGTGGAACGAGGAACGTGAATAAACGTA
This sequence comes from Haliotis rufescens, assembly GCF_023055435.1. Lineage (NCBI taxonomy): Eukaryota > Metazoa > Mollusca > Gastropoda > Lepetellida > Haliotidae > Haliotis > Haliotis rufescens. The sequence continues at coordinate 51,544,394 of NW_025963890.1, forward strand.
TCCTTGACCCGTGTCTTAGTGTGGAACGTGGAACGTGACTAAACGTATCCGTGACCCGTGTCTGTAGTGTGGATCGTGGAACGTGACTAAACGTATCCTTGACCCGTGTCTGTAGTGTGGAACGTGGAACGTGACTAAACGTATCCTTGACCCGTGTCTGTAGTGTGGAACGTGGAACGTGACTAAACGTATCCTTGACCCGTGTCTGTAGTGTGGAACGAGGAACGTGAATAAACGTATCCTTGACCCGTGTCTGTAGTGTGGAACGAGGAACGTGACTAAACGTATCCTTGACCCGTGTCTGTAGTGTGGAACGTGGAACGTGAATAAACGTATCCTTGACCCGTGTCTGTAGTGTGGAACGTGGAACGTGACTAAACGTATCCTTGACCCGTATCTGTAGTGTGGAACGTGGACCGTGACAAAACGTATCCTTGACCCGTGTCTTAGTGTGGATCGTGGAACGTGGCTGAATGTATCCTTGACCCGTGTCTGTAGTGTGGAACGTGGAACGTGATTAAACGTATCCTTGACCCGTGTCTGTAGTGTGGAACGTGGAACGTGGCTGAACATATCCTTGACCCATAACAGTGCCTTCTTTATCATTACTGATCACAGTGATCTATGCTTATTGCCGAGTCAGCAATGTGAGTGCTTATCCCGAGTGTACACACGGAATACTACACGTCTCAACTGAGTACCCAGGTAATATTGATTTAGTATCATGTCATGTAGGTTATGGAGATCCACGTCATACGGTCGATCTGAAATCGTGAACACCTTGTGTCATTACTATGAGACACTTTCAAATTTGTGACAAAAATGATGTCAGATGCTATTCCCTATTTTGACTTTTTTTGTTTTCTTCAGATGAACAATTGAGTTGCCTTTGCGTGTGTTTGTGATGAATGCCACCGGTGGGGCAGGATACGCACACCTTTCGCGAACACCTAGTATCATCACTATTTGATAGTAAATCATAAACACATGCTTATACTAGGTTGAAATCATAAATCAATTTGCTATGATTTTGGAAATAATTTTGTCACTTATGTGTATGAACGTTAAAAGTTCACATGGTTAAATAGAGGATTCTCTTCCACTGATTTACCAATCTGAGATAGAAATATGTACATTTTGAGATCTATGCAAAAGGGATGATTTAAACGTTTCATTTGTCAACTTTCCCTTCATGTCCGACAATATTCAAGCAGCTTCAATCCCTGGTGTCTACAGTTCACAACGTTTGAAGTAAAATCTTATTCAAAAGTTGTTTGAGCAAGGTTAAAACATGCAATGCCTCAGTAAATCTTTTAAAAACATTTTGAGATAGACTTTGGAGGACGCATCTTGTGTCCATCAGTGACGCATTAGTGACGCATCTTGTGTCCATCAGTGACACATCAGTGACGCATCTTGTGTCCATCAGTGACGCACCAGTGACGCATATTGTGTCCATCAGTGTCGCATCAGTGACGCATCTTGTGTCCATCAGTGACGCATATTGTGTCAATCAGTGACGCATTAGTGATGCATCTTGTGTCCGATGCAAATCCCTATTTCGACCATATATTCCCAAGTTGTTTTTCAGGTGAACAATTGACATGTTGTTGCATTTGTTTGTGACGGTTGCTACCGCTGGAGCAGGGTACGTTCACCTTTCTCGATCACCTTGTATCATCACTTATTTATTGTAATTCACAGACACATGTTCATGATATGGCCGCAATCGAAAATAGGGATGTCTGAATATAGATTGGGGTTTTATGTTATGAATATGGCGAGGGCTTCGTCGCTTTTATTATTTTATTTACAGGCAAATTAGACAGCTGGATTCTCTAACGAATAATAAAAAAAATCTGATAAAGGTTCCGTAGACAAACGTACATTAATATCACGAAACATAGCAGATTTAAAATTGATGTCTTTCAATTCTCAAACTATCATTCTTAATTTTAACTTCAAAATACAAGAACATGAGCAGTCTTTGTCACGACGCACTGAACTAACCGTCTTTGTCACGTCACACTTAACTAACGCAGTCTCTGTCACGCTGCACGGCACTAACGCAGTCTTTGTCACGACGCACTGAACTAACGCAGTCTTTGTCACGACGCACTGAACTAACGCAGTCTTTGTCACGACGCACTGAACTAACGCAGTCTTTGTCACGTCCCACTGCATTAACGCAGTTATCCATTACCTGTTGCTTATGGCAAGCAGGTATATATATACCATCTCATCACTTGGTTGTAGTCACTCCAGACTGATAACGTTGTAAAAATATACATCGAAACGTCACTAAATGCAACAAACCAGAAGTTGTTATTTACTTTACAACTTCTAGAACGTCAATCCAAAAGTAATATTCGTCACGAAGCACTGAACAAACCTATTTTTAGTCACGAGAGACCGCCTCCGTGTTCTAGTGGTAGAGCGTCCGCCCGGAGAGCGGAAGGTCCGGGGTTCGATCCCCGACCGCGTCAAACCAAAAGACGTTAAAAGGTGGTACTTGTTGTTACCCTGTCTGGCGCTCGGCATTAAGGGGCTAAAAGAAGGACTGGTCGGCTCGGAGTCAGTATACTGTGTCTGAGTGGGGTATTCATGTTAAACTGCGGCATTGTATCTCAGTGAGCTAGCAATATAAATCGGCATCAGTCCGGACTAGTACAAGCAGCCATACAAACACACACACGTACATGCACATCGCTATATAAGTGCAATAATCTTGGACGCGACGTTAAACCCAATTTCACCTCACCTTAGTCGCGACGCACTGAACAATATGCGTTACTACTAATGACTGCTCCTACCCCATCTTCGTAACGATTCAACGAACACAGTGCGATTGGACATGAGTGCGGACACTGTTCGTGCGGCTATCCCAGCAGCCTGTCGTTGCAGCCACTCACCCACCTTCCATTATCTTAAGACAATGAAACCTACTGTGTGTATAAACAAACAGAATGTCCTAAGACGTACCAATAATGTCCTCCTACCTGCTGCTGGAGTGACAGGTGTCGGCCTCGTCGATGTAGTGCAGACAGAAAGAATGTCTTTGTGTCAAGTTTTCATTTGCATATTGTTGTAGGTTGTTACGGTGTAACTTGCGCGTGCCCAGGAATGAATATACGTCCAAATAGACAACCCAACGTCACGTGAAAGGTGAAGGTCATTGCTTATTGTTAGGGAATGAGTGTAAGGATCCCTTTCAGTGAACATTTCATCTCAAGTGAGTTTACATGTGTGTTTGTTGTTTAACGCCCCACTCAGCAATATTGCAGCTACATGATGGCGGTCTGTAAATAATCAAGTCTAGACAGGACAATCTAGTGAATGAATCACGAATCACTATCATCAACTAGACCTTGAATGGTGTAGCCTTTATCATTCGAGCAAGAGTCGTGTGACGCTCTTTGAAATCTTTGAAAAACAAGTTCTGACATGAATTCAACAAAGGCTGGAGCCGCTAGAATATTGCTCGACATAAAGGGAAAGTTGACTATTGGAAAGTGGAAGTCATCTCTTTTGTCATACAATCTTGTTGATAGTTTGGTGTCCATCTAAATTTCTATGCCTGGATCTAAATATGAAACAAATAAGGCAGTTCCTCTGGTTTCTTGTAATTTCAGTTCAGGTGGTTAATTCAGTGGAAAGGAAAAGACGTACCGCTATTGTAAAAGCGCATTGTCCTATTAGTGCCCTCCGAATCTCAAAGTTTCTTTTTAGCTCACCTTACCTGAAAAGCCATGTGAGTTTATGTCGTGGCAAGTCGCCCGTCATCGTCTGCGTCGTGCATTGACTATAACAAATTTAGACGTCTCCTCTTTAATGGCCAGATGGATTCATCCTACATTTTGTGCAGAGGTTTGTTACTACAGTCGAACCTCGTTGTGTCGAACTCGTGGGGCACTTGGGAAGGTCCGAGTTATCTGGGGTTCGAGACAACCAACAAAATGTATTTTCGAAAACCAAACATCATGTTATGAATATTACATGTTATCTGGTCATCTTTGGTTTCGTGAAACGTTTCAACGTCGATAACCATATTGTAACAAATAATAACAATCCACCGGCCAAGCCATGTTGCTAACCCTGCTGAGTTTAATTATTTGCTAACACTCACATAACCCATAGCTCTAGCATTAGATTAACCTATACAGTCTTAATCCGTGTTAACCATTTTTCTGTTTACACGTGTCAACGGCAGTCACATCATGACGCTTCAGCAACTTGCTGCCGATGTTACAAAGTAATAAGGAGATTCAAGTATGTTTAAGGCATCAACATTATAATTTCAAAATTGCCTCCAAGTAGCCATCTTTGATTAGAAAAATAACTTTGAAATCTTTAGCAACTGCCCTTGGACATCCTGTAATTCGAATAAATATAAGTGACAAAATACTTTCCATAGTCATAAGAAATCTCTGCCCAAAACAGGATCGATTTTTCGATTCCGACCATATGATGAGCATGTGTTCATGAATCACTATCAAATACTGATGATACTAGGTGTTTATAAACAGGTGAGCGTATCCTGCCCTAACGGTGGCACTCGTCATAAACACATGCGAAGGCAAGTCAATTGTTCACCCATAAAAATAGGGAATAGCATAAGATAGCATTTTGGTCACTGATGCGTCAAATTTGGAAATGTATCCATATGTCTACCATCAAAGTTTTTGAAAGCCTTACTGAGGTCTTGTATGTTGTAACATTGATCAAAGAGATGTATGAAGCTCTTTGAAATCTTGGTAGAAAAAGGATGCTTGATTGCACCTCAAAAGTTGTGATATGTTAACACCAAAGGCGACATTAAGGTAAAGTTGACCATTGGAAAGTTGAAGTCATCCCTCTTGTCATACAGTCTTGTGGAGAGTGTTTTGTTACTCTCAATCTTTATGCATAGATCTCAACATGAAACAGATGAGGCGGTCTCACTGGTCTCCTTTATTTCCAGTTATGGTGGGTAAATTGTGGAAGGTAATTGGCTATTTGATGGTTTTGTAAAGACCAGATCATCGATATACCTTGAGCTTAAGTTAAACTCTTCTTGGACAAATTACCTTGTATTTGTCAATCCGAGCAGAAATTCCGATTCATATGCATAAAGAAACAGATCAGCATGAAGGGGAACACACTTGGTGCCTATGGCATGCCTAAATGTCTTACCCCCAAATATTACATAGTTGTTATCAAAGAGAAAGTCAAGCATTTCACATGCTGTCTTCACAGTAAATTTCAGGCTTTCATTTTGACAAATTGCCCTGAATTTCAGAGCGAGTGAGCGAGTATGGTTTTACGATGCTTTTAGCAATATTCCAGCAATATCACGACAGAAGACACCAGAAATGGGCTTCACACATTGTACCCATGTCGGGAATCGAACCCGGGTCTTCGGCGCGACGAGCGAACGCTTTAACCACTAGGCTACCCGACCGCCCCCTTGAATTTCAGAAAATAAATACGTAACTGTATCCATGCATAACGTCACAGTTTTTTAACAAAAGTCCCATGGATCATGGAATAAAGTATTCCCAAGTTTGTCATGTGGGATAGTTGTGTACAAAGTTGAAAAATCAAATGTTTGGACAGAACTAAACTTGGTTCTTTTCTGATAAATCAAAACGTCAAGCAGTCCTTTGAAGGTTTTGAGAATCCACATGGTATTAATTCCATTTGTCTCAAATACTTTTGTGAATATATATTAAGTCCTTCCTTGATTGGCCGCCTCCGTGGTCTTGTGGTAGAGCGTCCGCCCGGAGAGCGGAAGGTCCGGGGGTCGATCCCCGGCGGCGTCATACCAAAAGACGTTAAAAGATGGTACTTGTTGTTACCCTGTCTGGCGCTCGACATTAAGGGGCTAAAACAAGGACTGGTCGGCTCGGAGTCAGTATACTGTGTCTGAGTGGGGTATTCATGTTAAACTGCGGCATGGTATCTCAGTGAGCTAGCACTATAAATCGGCATCAGTCCGGACTAGTACAAGCAGCCACAGACACACACGTGCATGCACGTCGCTATATAAGTGCAATAATCTTGGACGCGACGTTAAACCCAATTTCACCTCACCTCACCTTCCTTGATTGCATTTAGGATTAGAACGGTATCGATGCAACTACGACAGCATGGTATTCATGCCTTCAGACCGTACAGCGGAATAACATTGACGCCTGAACGACGTCAAAGATTGAGGTGGACACGGACCGTCACACAATGGTAGAACAGAAACTGGGAACGGGTATTCTTTTCAGACGAAAGTCGATTCAAGCTCGTAAGTCCTGACCGTAGAGTTCGTATTCACCGTCGACGTGGAGTGTTGCTGCATTTGGGATGTCAGTAGCGTCATTGTTTGGGGCCGCAGTCTACCTCAAGTCATTCGACCTCTCATGTCCTCCGCTCGCCGTCGAGTTGGAGCCTGCATTCATGCCCGTTGTGGGAACGCACGACATTAAACGGTTTACTAAATGTATTCTTGAATGATCGAATACCGGACAACTTACCCAACCTTCAGGATTGTGCCCAAATAGGCTTCATTTAACTTACCATTGAATAATTTATGATAATGGAAAATGAGGAATTTGGCAATTGCAACTATCATGTCTCAACTGATCGTCATATCTTGCTTCGTGTAGTGTCTATTGTTCGTGAGTGTATGTAGTTCGAAGTTCGTTCGTATCTCAATTTGGAAATCAAATATGGCTGCCAGCAAGATACTCGAAAATACGAAACAAAATATTCGTTATCTGTCGTAGGCATCTCCTCAAACTGACGACGATGAAACTTCACATGCTTCTTTCCACAAATGAGGACAAGTCAACTTTTTCAAGATTTGTGGCCAGTACATTAATTTGTGCATGTTCAGTTAGATGTCGGACACAGCACATACGTTCAATTGCTTGTAAAAATAGTACGTTTTGAGATTTATTTGACCTTCGCGTTTGGACAGTGCGCTTCAATTCTCCCACAATGCATTTCTTTGTAAACATCCTCTCCCCGGAAACCACTAATGCAGTGAAGCTGACATTTCACAGGCTTGTTCCAACGACCCATGGCAACTCAATTTGTTTAAGATTTTAAATATGCCTTTCATCATGGCCTCCCCGAGAATCCTTAATGAAAACCGACTTATAGCCATTGGTCAGCGTAATAAAAAGGGTATTGCGTTAAGTCAGTAGTGAGACTCAACTCACGTGTTCCATTTTTCACATTATTTGTTATGTTACCTTGATTCGACTTTGCTCTTAAATTCTCACAAAATGCATATTTGGCTCTGTAAAAATCTGAAATTTGAAACTGCCAGACTGAGGAAGCATAACTTTGCATGTTTCTCTTTATCGTGAAATTATTTGTTCAAATCATTAGGATTTTAGAATGTTTCCTTAGTCCTCAGTATGTATGGTAGAAAACATGTGCATATCAATGCTGATAGCATATCTGTATAAGTGTCTCTCTTTGTTAGCTACATATCCAGGTGAGCTACAGCGCACCACTTTTATATCTTTCCAGGTACTGTTGACTTTAATTGTGTTTCAAATAGTCAGTTGTTAAAACGTCGTGTATATGCTGTGTACATGAATATAGTGTATGATAGTCAGTTGTTAAAACGTCGTGTATATACTGTGTTCATGAACATGTGGTATGATAGTCAGTTGTTAAAACGTCGTGTATATACTGTGTTCATGAATATAGTGTATGATAGGAATTCGGTTTGTACACGTGAATGTGTGTAAATACACCAACAATAATCATTATTGAACATCTGCGGAAACAAATTCCAAGATCATATAAGGCAAAGCAATGATGACAAGTATATAAATGGATCACTGAAAATCAGTGTTCAAACCAGATGTTCGCGAAAAGGGTAAGCATGTCCTGATCAGACAATTTTCGTGGAAACAAAATATGTCATATTATTTACTAAAGAAGATATATATATCTGTATACGCTTACCATACTGCTATGGGGTTTGAAAGGTTCAGTTCAGTTCACTGAACCTGAGACAGCGTCCCTGGAGATTGTTGTCAGGGCAACTAGTTATTGCTGGATTCAACCACTTCATAGACCCACATATAAGACAAATTCCGTGTTGTTTATATACCCTTATTAAAACTTGCTGAAACTGCGGTTTGTCCTGACCTTGTCTATAAGCATTAACGTAAACACACATCAGAGAGCATATCGCCCGCATTCCCACCAGTTCATCCGGCTATTGCATTACACTGGTGTCGTACACGGGTTTTATCAAGGTCACTTGAGACAGGAAAACGTCCGTGCAAAAGCACACATAAAGCAACATTTTTTTAGAGTTGTTGTACGATCGTATAATATGAAATAGGCTTCACCATGCAGACAATTTTACATTTGCCATCTTCAGATAGTAGGACGATGGTTTTTCGTTACAGTTTTGATACATAAGCAATGAACAGTCCCACCTTGTTTACACGAAATCATCGGAAACTAAGCAGATCACCCGGGTTGTAGTTAGAGGCAAGCAGAGTGTTGATATTAGTCTTAGTCTTAGTGTCGATGTTAGTCTTAGTCTTAGTGTCGATATTAGTCTTAGAGTCCATGGTCCTAGTGTCGATATTAGTCTTAGTCTCAGTGTCGATATTAGTCTTAGTCTCAGTGTCGATATTAGACTTAGAGTCCATAGTCCTGGAGTCGATATTATCTGTGTCGATAGGGATTCTTTGTCACAGTGTTGATATTAGTCACAGTGTGGATAATTGTCTTATTGTCGATATTAGTCTTAGCATGGTCACAAAAAAGTCTTAGTGTCGATATTAGTCAAAGTGTCGATATTAGTCATAGTGTCGATATTAGTCATAGTGTCGATATTAATCATAGTGTCGATATTAATCATAGTGTCTAACTTAATCTCAATGTCAATATTCGTCTTAGTGTCGATATAAGTCGCATCGTCTTTTACAACATATGCAATTACAGGAGGCCGAATTTACGATGTTTCACTGTATGCGTGTATGAGTTGTTATTTCTTGGCCCATATGGGTCTCATAACATACATTCATATATATTACTCAAGCATTGTACAGGGTACGTGTTAGGGTCAAGTCCCATTAATCCGACATTGTTGGTTACATATGATTATGTTGGATAAACGACTCGGAGTATGTCGGATAATCAAAATTAGGTAGTATTAACGTTTGTGATTGAAAATCGGACAACTACACGATAGATAACGATTCAAACACGTAATGAAAAAAGGAAATATTCCTATTGTTATGTTACATTGTTAGCGGAAATGTTTTCTAATCATCAACCTCTATAAATTTTAACATTCAAAATGCATTTTAAAGCATAGTCTCGCATGGAACTCGCCAAATTAAAACTAGTCCCACAATGCTGAAGACTTCCTGTTAGTAATTTCATTGGTCGGGCAAAGTTCGCGAAAGGTCGTTCTGACGTAACCTGTACTAGGATGTCCTCATCGGTAGCGAGAACTTGTATCCGATTTTAAAGAGATTGATGTAATCTAGACATGTGATTCATCATGTTTTGTTTATATTTAAAGCAGTAATTGTATATCGTTAAGCAAGTTTATCTCTGCAGCCGTTGGAAATACAGTGAACTACGGTTATAACGAACACCCTTATAACGAACTGACGGATATAACGAACTTAATTTTTAGTCCCGACTATTTGCTGTAGTTATGCTGTATATATGCTTATAACGAACTACGGTTATAACGAACTAAAATTAGTAGTCCCTATGAGTTCGTTATAACCGTAGTTTACTGTATGCAGCTACTCGCCGATGATTAATTAGCGATTTCAGCAATTCGTAATGATAAGTATAATTCTTCCCAATGTGATTAAGGTTCTAGTATATTCTCACAATGACAATCCAAAGATGTCATATGGCCAACAGAATTCCTAAGAGGAATGTGTGTAGAGCCCGATATGGGTGAACATATTTTTACAGCACACTACTGTATTGTCCTTGTATACTAACGGAAAAAAAGTAACAGTGCTTCATATGAAGATGTGTAAATGTTATGTTATAGAAAATAACACCATGATATTTGATCAGTCGTCTGATTAATGTTTTATCATAACGAATTCATTGACAAAGTCCATACCTGGTACAGAAGGCAGAGGGACACGCCCTAAAGAGGAATGGCTAACAATGTCAATATCGGGTGTGGCCACTATTTGCGTTGATACAGACGAGGCACCTGAGTTAACTTTACCGACTGATTGTGATCCTGTCGTATGCGTCGGTCAATCTCACCCCAGACATGGTCTATGGGGAGAGGTTTGGAGAAGCGACCATCAGAGGAATCCAGATGAAACCTGGACTCACCTTGGAATAGTATACTGACCTATTCTTCTGAACCTAAGATCTTGTTCTCTACACCAAGCTATACGTGCCTGACGGTGACGTGGAAGCGAAATTGGGCCTATCGGAGGACGCCGGCTCCGGATGTTGAGCTGTCTCAACTAGTTGTGTACGGTTCTGCCACTAATTCGCCTCAACCCAGGGATTTTCCTCGCTGTTAAAGTGGCAGTTTGGTATCGATTCCGTAGGTGCACCAACCGAATATGGTCCACTTGTTGACGTGACGTTCCATGTCGACGGCCGACCCGTGGCAAGTCATAAGTGTTGCTCTGTTGTACATAACGTGTTCAAAGAGATTGTGCTTCGATGAACATTAAAATATCTGGCAACTTTGTTGTGCGCCATTCCTGTCTGCAGGACACCCAGACCGCACAGACGTTGATTTTCATCAAGCCGTGGCACTCCGTAAGCGTTATTTACGGTTTAACAAACAAAATAGTTTGTAGGAACCCCTCATGGCTAATGAGTGAGTGAGTGAGTATGGTTTTACGCCGCTTTTAGCAATATTCCAGCAATTTCACGGCGGGGGACACCAGAAATCGGCTCCTGATAGCTAAACAATCGTGTGTGAGTATCATGCTCAAAACGAACACGCAAATATCCAAATCGTTCGCCATGCAGAAACAGGGCACGTGAAAATTGTGAAGGACGACCTTAAAGTCGAAGAGATACATATATTTTTATTGAAATTTATATGAAGCACAGCTACTCCGTTATTGTATGATACTGTGTCTATGTTTACATGCTACGAAAGTCAAAACATACAAATGAAGACTTGAGTCTATATCTATGTATCCACTGTAAAGGGAGGCAATTAGAGGATGAATTTCATGTTTTGTTTATATGTTCAAAATATTCTTCTGTCAGAAACCACTATTTGCCTTGGTTATCCAATGTCCATCATGATAATCACAGTTTCTGTAATCTACTCAACTCCAAAAATATCAACATTGTAAAGGCTTTGGCCTTATACTTAAATCATGTATTTAATGAGAAATAAGACTACTTGTATTTATTTTCCAGACATCACGTGACGCTGCAATTATTGTAATTGTAATTGTACTCTAGGCCACATGGCTCAAAATACTGAATAAAGAACCTTGATCTTGACCTTGATCTATGTTTCGTTTATATATGTATTCCCAAAGGTTACCCCGAACCATCGCTAGATACTACTGCACCAGGTATAAGTACACAGATAGAACCTGGTGACACATTTTAACCCAACGGAACTATAGTATTGACTTTTGTCATCCAATGGTTCATTTAACACATATTGCAGCTGCATCTGATTAACCCTGCATACCTAACACTACAGATCCACGGGAAATGGCTGGAAACTTTTACTGTTTATTTCATCATCTCGGAAGATTGGTGGTCAGGATTCCTCTGAAAGTTTCACCCGCGAAACACTTCTGCAGGTGCACCACGTGATCCAAGGCCGGTAACTCTGAACAACGAACCATCCTGGGAGTCGATCAGTGGAAATCTGGCGCTTGTAGGATGCATTTTCAGACTTGTGACATAGAGCTCGTCAAGGTTCTTTCCGCCCCAACACACAGAGGTGATTCTAGTTGCGTCGGGTATGTCCACTGTCTGCAACAGCTTTCCTGAAGAACAAATGCCATTGTACAGCTTAAGTTCACCATAGGATAAAGAAACAATATCATACAGTTTTTTTCTTCTCACAGAGTAATTAAATTCATAAAGTTCACATTCCTTTTGGACTGGAGACACTATCCGACCATTGCATGACATGTTTGATTCAATACCACTATATGATTCTCCTCGTTACAAAACAAATAAATAATAAATAATAAAGTATGTTTCGTTCCCATAATCATGTTTTCAAAGTTCGAGGGTGTGAGTCTAACTTTGAAAGAGGTATAGTATTATAGTACAGTTTGAGTGAGTGAGTGCAATATCACGGTTGGGGGACACCAGAAATGGGCTTCACACATTGTACCCATGTCGGGAATCGAACCCGGGTATTCGGCGTGACGAGTGAGCGCTTTAACCACTAGGCTACCCGACTGCCCCTAGTACAGTTTGAATGTACAATACAATACTGTCCATTTGAACCAAATACACAACCAGGGAGCATGTCTGAAGGCATCAAAGTGACTAGGTATTCTCTGTTGATTAAAATAGACAACACTTGCTGTCATCAAGTATCTAGAACTGAACTCCAAGTAACTCAAACATATATCAATGCAGAGAGGTGGCAACTTTAAGGGATGACGCTCCTTCCTTTGCCACTGTTAAGAGGTGGGCAGGGAGTTCACGGGGGAAAGAGAGAGCCTCGAAGATGATCCAAAATCAAGAAGACCTTGACCTACCACCACCGGGGAAAATGATGATACAATACATGAAGGGAGTATGGGTGATCGACGACTCACCACACGTCACATAGCCAACACAATAGACATCTCACATGAGAGAGTTGAGAACATTCTACAGAAAGCTGGGCAGAGGTTACAGCACGCGGGTTCCAAGGCTTCTGATTCCCGGTTAATCATCTGTCGTGAGATTTTACGCCGTTCTTAAGCAGATTCTGCTCATTCCGTTGAGCGAGTTGTAACCATGGATATATCTTGGGTTTACCACAATCAGCCTGAGAGTGAACAGCAGTCAAATCTGTGGACACATCTAACGTCTTATCCTCCAAAGCAGGCGAAATCTGTCCCACCTGCTTACAAAGTGATGGTTTCAGTTTTCTGGGATCCTCAAAGACTTCTATTATTATTATGTTGAAATATAGCGCATCCATCAACGCATCCATCATAGTAAGGCTCATAACATTTCAGCAAATTCGACACTATTATTTCCACAGGTGGCCTAGCCCCATTCGTAAAACAGAATGTATTCTATACGTACATATTTTGACATAATTAACTTGTGGAAAACTGAAATGGAAAGATACATGACGTAATTCCCTAATTCTTTTATTGTTACAAATATTTTGTATTTGGGATTACACTTTCTCAGTAAAGTACAAGCCCCATCCGAGATTCGAACCCACAATCTCAGTGTGAGGCACCTACTTGCCAGCACACAAAGTCAGCGATCTAACCCACTCAGACAACGAGGCTTTCACAAAAATGGAAGTCCGACAACTGGTAGTCCAGATCACGTACATTGTGTACCCCTCTGACAAGTGTACATTGGCAAGGCTCCCATGATCGTAGTCCTTTCAGAAAGTGGTCACATGTAACAAATGTTATATTTTGGATGACACTTTCTTAGTAACGTAAAAGTGCCAGTACCAATCCGGGATTCGAACCCACACTCTCAGAGTGAGGCACCTAATCGCCAGCCCACAAATTCAGCGATCTAACCCACTCAGTCACCGAGTGTTTTTCAGTCGCTGATGTAGCTCACCTGAATTTGGTTCAATTTTAGCCACACATCCGCCATTGAGGCAGGCCACCCACAGATTTCCGTCTGTGTCAGTCGTCATGCCGTCAGGGCCTATGACGTTCTCGCCGCTCAGTTCGGGGATGTCTTTGAAATTAACCACAACTCGACGACTGGCTGAAATACAGACCATACATTGACTAAAAGCACTGGTGTTAGTACATTACGAGTCATCGCCATTACCATACATGTATTTATCTTCATATTCATTGTATTTATTTAATATATTTGACAGACCTCCAGAGTATTACCTACATTACCCTATGACAGTAGGATGTTAACTATATTGCCCTGTGACAGTAGGATGTTAACAATATTGCCCTATGACAGTATGATGTTAACTATATTGCCCTGTGTTGGTATGATGTTACATGTACCTATATTGCCTGTGTCAGTATGATGTTACCTTTATTGCCTGTGTTGGTATGATGTTACCTGTATTGCCTGTGTCAGTATGATGTTACCTGTATTGCCTGTGTCGGTATGATGTTACCTGTATTGCTTGTGTCAGTATGATGTTACCTATATTGCCTGTGTCGGTATGATGTTACCTATATTGTCTGTGTAAGTATGATGTTACCTATATTGCCCTGTGTCGGTATGATGTTACCTTTAATACCTGTGTCGGTATGATGTTACCTTTAATACCTGTGGCGGTAAGATGTGACCTATATTGCCTGTGTCAGTATGATGTTACCTATATTGCCTGTGTCGGTATGATGTTACCTATATTGCCTGTGTCAGTGTGATGTTACCTATATTGCCTGTGTCAGTATGATGTTACCTATATTGCCTGTGTCAGTATGATGTTAACTATATTGCCTGTGTCAGTATGATGTTACCTATATTGCCTGTGTCGGTATGATGTTACCTTTAATACCTGTGTCGGTAAGATGTTACCTTTAATACCTGTGTCGGTAAGATGTGACCTATATTGCCTGTGTCAGTATGATGTTACCTATATTGCTTGTGTCAGTATGATATTACCTGTATTGCCTGTGTCAGTATGATATTACCTGTATTGCCTGTGTCAGTAGGATGTTACATATATTACCTATGATTTTACCTATATTGCTTGTGTCAGTAGGATGTTACATATATTACCTATGATGTTACCTATATTGATCTGTGACTGTAGGATGTTACCTTTAATACCTGTGTCAGTATGATGTTACCTTTAATACCTGTGTCAGTATGATGTTACCTTTAATACCTGTGTCAGTATGATGTTACCTTTAATACCTGTGGTGGTGTGATGTTACCTATGATGATCTTGTAACAAAGGACAGGCTAAGGAACATTGTCGAGTGATCCTCATACGTATTTCAGCCAACAGTTACAAATGTCAAGGTGACATCTCGACGCTTATTGACAGAGAATGAGGGTCAAGTCGTGTAGATTCTGGTTGCACGTTTTCTTGCCGTGCAGCGTGCCCTGAGTCACAGCGTGTACCATGAGTTATGCAATGTAGATGGTGTCAGGTGTTTTATACTGTGATCGAAGTCCTGTGTGTGTGATGTGTCTGAAATGTGCTATTTGTGCGCATGTCTTAGTACTAATGCACGGAATGTATATGTGACACACGGTGACCATACCCCTCCGTGGTCTGATGGATAGAGCGTCTGCCCGGAGATCAGAGGGTCGGGAGTTCGATCCCCTGCCCGCGAGATACCAATTGACGTTAAAAAGACGTTATGTCGTGTTAATGATGTTTACCGTTTGGTCATATTTTGACATCTTCCCGAGGCAAGAGAGTTAACTGACTTTAAAAGTTTCCAGTTTCCACCCTTGCCGATCTAGGCTGGAATTCCTGGGCTCGATCGTAGCGCCACCAGTGGCTATTACGTGTTATGTCTTTTCTATGCCTCTCCTATTGACTAATCAGATTCAACCTCTCGTATCACTTGCATTTGTTTCAAACAAAACGGTGGCGCCCAGTCAAGACGATCTGATCGATAATCAAGATCTATATTGTGATAAAACGAGTCTTACATAGCGAAGTGCATCAAATCACGTGAGCACCTTGATTAAAAACATGAAAAGATTTAGAAAATATCTGTTGACAACGAGTTAGCGGTGCACATGCTTTGTAAATCCTGCAGTCGAACGAAATCGGCATGACACTATACGAACCGGGTTCCGATTTCGGTGTTCGATTTTGATTGGACTATGCATAGACTCGTTAGTCCAGCCAAAATGTAACTCCATAATACCAGCCTAGTTCGGCAATGATGGAAACTAGACTTTTATAGTCAGTTAACTCACTTGCCTCGGGAAGATGTATTTTGACTGCCCGTATATATATTTGGATGTCGCGATACTCACATATGTTTCCCGTATCGTTGTCGTAGTCGTAGGCGTATACTTCGCGAGGTGTTGTGTCGATGAAGTACATGGTCTTGTTGTCCGGGGACCACGCCATGCCATTAGAAATGGTCAGGTTCTCCTCCTTCTTGGTGACACTTCCGTTAGTGTCCATGCAGTACAGCTTACCCTTGTTGGGCGCCAGCTGTCTGTCGATTGTACCTGAAGCGATAGATACTACATTCATAAAACATCCTTTCCCCAGTATAGTAGAAACTCTATGGCCAATCTCGTGGACCCACTTTGACATTGAATAACTGAGTGTCAACCCATCTATTGAATCTAGGGGTACCATCTTAAGTCATCAGTACTTCTGTACGTTCTTCACAGAATTATGAGGGCCCCGCTGACGTGGCTGGGTGGGAGTGTTAATACTTAACATCAACAATAGTTCAGCCATATATGGATATGAGTGAGTTAGTGAGTTGAGTTTAACGCCGCTTTTAACATTATTCCAGTTATATCACGGCGTGTCAGCTTAATGTGGGAGGAAAGCCCGAAGTGACGCAGGTCTCATTCGTTTACCACTTCGGTGCAACCCACGAGCACGGGTATGGTGCTGACAAACCTAGAAACGTAATCGGGGCAAACCGGGATTCGAACCAACAATCATAGGTTTCTGGCGTGCCCAAGGGACGCAACTCTGCACAGCGAATCGCGGCGCCTTAGACAACTGGTCCACCCGGGCCCCCATATATAGATATGAACACATTATACATCCATGAGGTGGGGTGAGGTTTAGTGACGTTTAACGTGCACATATATAGAGGTTTTAATATATAATAATATATATAATGCCGGTTTTGTAGTGCTGGCCCACTGAGAAACCATTCCGCAGTTTAAACATGAATACCCGAATCAGACAAAGTATACTGATTCCGAGCCGACCAGTCTTTGTTTTATCCCTTTAATGCCGAGAGCCAGGCAGGGTAACAACAACTACCATCTTTTAACATCTTGCGACCTTCCCCCCTCCGAGCTGACACAATATCCACGAGGCGTCGGAGGCGGTCCGTCCATAAGAAGATACGGGCCCCATCACACAGACAAAAACTATGCAGCCCATGTTTGAGGTCTGTGTATAACAATCGCGAGGGTAGGCCTGATCTACTCTACTGATCAGGATCCACTGACCTGCCCACAGCCTCCCTCTAGCGTCACACTTCCCGTCGTTCAGCTTGTTGTTCGTTCCAGGATCTACCTCCGCCAGTTTAGTCACCGCCTTCGTCTCCCAGTCCACTGATACAAACGCCTGGCCGAGCCCTGCTACCAGTCCCCCCTTGCCGCGAGGAACAACGAACCCCACATTATCGCCGACTGAAACAAGAGGAATTGATACAATACAGTTACTAAATATGTATTTAAGCCAAGAACTATTATTTTTGTATATGAATCATGTCTAACGTTCGACAAGTACAGATATATACAGACGTTGGAATAACAAGGGTTATTGCTTTTGGTAATGATGACGAGAGATATGTGTGTGTGTGTGTGTGTGTGTGTGTGTGTGTGTGTGTGTGTGTGTGTGTGTGTGTGTGTGTGTGTGTGTGTGTGTGTTTTGAATATGTTGTACTCTCGTGTGTGTGTGTGTGTGTGGGGGGGGGGGGGGGGGGGGGGGGGGGAGGTGTGGTTGGGTGGTTGAGGGTCTATGTGTATGAGAGAGACATGCAGACATTGTTTTGTATGTGTGGTTGGTAGTGTTGTAGTGTTGTGGCATTTTATAGCAATGTCATACTGTTCAATGTTGATACTCTGTCAATGTCTGACTGATACTGTTTAATGTTGATATTCCTATGTTTATGTATGACTGATACTGTTTAATGTTGATATTCCTATGTTAATGTATAGATGTTGTTTTCGCGACTTCTTGAGAATACGTGTGATGTATCTATCAACTGTACCAGCTCACCTAGATGGATGAAGTCGACTTTGCCAGTGACGGGGTCGTATCTGTGAACGTCTCCCTTGAGAATATCAACGTAGAGCAACGTCTGCGTGGCGTCGTCCCAGTGTGGACTTTCGCCGATGGTGGACGCAGCGTCCTTTAGAACCGTTTCAACCTTGTAGGACATCCTGGGTCGGTCAGACGTACAGAAGCACTTCCTTGTCTACATGCAAAGCGAACCACTGGTGATCTCATAACATAGGGCGTCAGATACTGATAGTAACATTATGGTGACAATACAAATGTATGTTTCTATTATCGATGCATAACAGCTTAAATTTGACATGGACAGACCATTCTGCAAACCCTATGGATCCCCTGTGCGTGTGTTCGTTTGTTTGTTGAATTACGTCTCAGGCAGCAGTATTCCAGACATATTCAGTCAACGAGCCTGACTACCTGATCCTATAGTCGCTTCGGTCGACAAGCTACAGCGTGTTATAATTACCGTGACCGAAATTTAACTGATTTTTATACTGTTCAAAGTTGCGTTGAACCAAACTCACTCGTACACGGATTCATAACAAAGACAGGTTAAAATCAGTGTAAAATGTCTCTAAACTTGCACATTGAAGCTGTAACAGGCAGCATACTCACCTAGCGCGTCAAAATGTCGGATTTGTCCTTGACGCTGATGGCGTGACTCGGTGCTTTCACTTGTCAAACGCTATCCTGGTCTAAGCCCTTGGCCTTGAGAATGATAACACAGATCAGACTATAATCGTATGTTATTCGCGTTTGTCCCATGTGCCGTTATCATGTTGAAGTGAAGGCCATACAGCCATATATGGGACATGCTTGCAGTGTTATGCATGACAACAGTTCTCTGCCCACCAGTGTGATTAGATAATCCCGAACAATGCTACGTTTTTTGAAACAGCATGTCATCCACGAGATGGGCACAGCTGCACTTATTTTACCGTATCTTATGATAATCTTATCGTTGTCTTCTATCACGAATGTGTTTGTGTGTTTGTTCGTTTGTTGTTTAACGCTTCACCCATCAATATTCCAGCCACATGATGGCGGTCTGTAAATAAAAGATCCTGTGCAGGACAGTCCGATGCTTAACATCATAGGCATCGATCTGCTCAGTTGGAATACGACGACATGCATCCACCATGTCAGCGAGCCCGACCACCAGATCCCGTTGGTCGCCTCTTGGGACAAGCACGGGTTGCTGAAAAAACAACTGTAACCCGGAATTTCAAGGGGGATCTGTCGGCTGATCGAAGAGCGTCGTACATGGCCATCTCTTTACAACTAATTTGACAAAAACACCTTATACAGGTGCTGATAAGTACTTAGGGAGGCAAGGCCGTAGTTAACTTCTTCTTCTTCTTTTTTTTGGGGGGGGTGGATTTTGTATAAGTATCAAGTTCAAGTTAACAGTCCCAAGGAAAAAGGTTTTAAACAAACAAAAAATCAATATCGACAAATCCGCCCATCTCCGTAAAACCTCACTCACTCACTCACTCTTAATATTACAACCTGCAAAGAAAGGACAGTAAAATAACCAGCAACAGTTATAACCAGTTGGAGAACTCTAAACATATTCACATAACACCTTGATCAGCCGGTGATTATGGTTAAGCACACAAAGGCTCGTGATTAATCTCAAGTAGCAATGCGCATACTTTTACTGATGTGATCTCACATAACACTCTGGGGAGAATGTTTGCTACGTTAGCCCCTTCGTTGGTACAATCAGGGAGGTTGTGTAAGATAAACTCCTAGGGACAATCACTAATAATTTTAGCTAGTTATTTTACTCTATCAAATTATAACCTGACCGGGGAGGTTGGGTGCCTAGTAGTTGAAGCGTTCGTTCGTCACCCCGGGTTCTATATTCGGGTTCGATTCCCCACATGGGTACAATGATTGCGTGAAACACATCTTTTTATGTGCCCCGTCGTCATATATTGAATATTGTTAAAAAACACTCACTATAACTGACATTTAAAAAATGATATAAGAATATCAACCAGAGTTAGGATTATAGTTCATATTCTCAAAATAACCCACATATCTATAAAAATAGGATTATGGGATATATAAGATTTTGTTTTTGTTTGTTTGTTGTTTAACGCCGGACTCAGCAATATTCCAGCTGTATGACGGCGGTCTGTAAATAATCGAGTCTGGACCAGCCAATCCAGTGATTGACATCATGAGCATCGATCTACGTAACTGGGATACGGTGACATGCATCAACCAAGTCAGCGAGCCTGACCACCCGATCCCGTTAGTCGCCTCTTACGACAAGAATGGGTTGCTGAAGACTATATTCTACCACGGACTCCATATGACGGCGGTATGTACATAACCAGACAATCCAGTGATTATGAGCATCGATCTACTCAATTGGGAAAATTCGATTTTTTTCGCGTAATTTCGACTTTATTCTCATTATTTCAATTATTTTCGCGAATTTTCTACATTTAATATTTGAGCAAATATTCAGATTTTAGAGACAAGCGCTGTAACGTGAAAAAACTCAAAGCAATTAATTAATAACGAGTAGAAATTCGAAATTTCGAGTTTTTAAAATAAATTTGAAATAAAAAAAAATAATCGAAATTACGAGAGAAACAAACTCGATTATTTAAGCAACGAGAAATGTACATGATTACAACAGGCTTCACATATATGTACATGATTACAACTGGCTTCACGTATATGTACATGATTACAACTGGCTTCACTTATATGTACCTGATTACAACTGGCTTCACTTATATGTACATGATTACAACTGGCTTCACTTATATAAACATGATTACAACTGGCTTCACTTATATGTACATGATTACAACTGGCTTCACTTATATGTACGTGATTACAACTGGCTTCACTTATATGTGTATGATTACAACTGGCTTCACTTATATGTACGTGATTACAACTGGCTTCACCTATATGTACGTGATTACAACTGGCTTCACTTATATGTACGTGATTGCAACTGGCTTCACTTATATGTACATGATTACAACTGGCTTCACTTATATGTACATGATTACAACTGGCTTCACTTATATGTGTATGATTACAACTGGCTTCACTTATGTGTACGTGATTACAACTGGCTTCACCTATATGTGTATGATTGCAACTGGCTTCACTTATATGTACATGATTACAACTGGCTTCACTTATATGTACATGATTACAACTGACTTCACTTATATGTACATGATTACAACTGGCTTCACGTATATGTACATGATTACAACTGGCTTCACTTATATGTACATGATTACAACTGGCTTCACTTATATGTACATGATTACAACTGACTTCACTTATATGTACATGATTACAACTGGCTTCACTTATATGTGTATGATTACAACTGGCTTCACTTATGTGTACGTGATTACAACTGGCTTCACCTATATGTGTATGATTGCAACTGGCTTCACTTATATGTACATGATTACAACTGGCTTCAATTATATGTACATGATTACAACTGGCTTCACTTATATGTACATGATTACAACTGGCTTCACTTATATGTACATGATTACAACTAGCTTCACTTATATGTACATGATTACAACTGGCTTCACTTATATGTACATGATTACAACTGGCTTCACTTATATGTACATGATTACAACTGGCTTCACGTATATGTACATGATTACAACTGGCTTCACGTATATGTACATGATTACAACTGGCTTCACGTATATGTACATGATTACAACTGGCTTCACGTATATGTACATGATTACAACTGGCTTCACATATATGTACATGATTACAACTGGCTTCACGTATATGTACATGATTACAACTGACTTCACTTATATGTACATGATTACAACTGGCTTCACTTATATGTACATGATTACAACTGGCTTCACGTATATCTACATGATTACAACTAGCTTCACTTATATGTACATGATTACAACTGGCTTCACTTATATAAACATGATTACAACTGGCTTCACTTATATGTACATGATTACAACTGGCTTCACGTATATGTACATGATTACAACTGGCTTCACGTATATGTACATGATTACAACTGGCTTCACGTATATGTACATGATTACAACTGGCTTCACGTATATGTACATGATTACAACTGGCTTCACTTATATGTACATGATTACAACTGGCTTCACGTATATGTACATGATTACAACTGACTTCACTTATATGTACATGATTACAACTGGCTTCACTTATATGTACATGATTACAACTGGCTTCACGTATATGTACATGATTGCAACTGGCTTCACGTATATGTACATGATTATAACTGGCTTCACTTATATGTACATGATTACAACTGGCTTCACTTATATGTACATGATTACAACTGGCTTCACTTATATGTACATGATTACAACTGGCTTCACGTATATGTACATGATTGCAACTGGCTTCACGTATATGTACATGATTATAACTGGCTTCACTTATATGTACATGATTACAACTGGCTTCACTTATATGTACATGATTACAACTGGCTTCACTTATATGTACATGATTACAACTGGCTTCACGTATATGTACATGATTGCAACTGGCTTCACTTATATGTACATGATTGCAACTGGCTTCACGTATATGTACATGATTACAACTGGCTTCACTTATATGTACATGATTACAACTGGCTTCACTTATATGTACATGATTACAACTGGCTTCACTTATATGTACATGATTGCAACTGGCTTCACTTATATGTACATGATTACAACTGGCTTCACTTATATAAACATGATTGCAACTGGCTTCACTTATATAAACATGATTACAACTGGCTTCACTTATATGTACATGATTACAACTGGCTTCACTTATATGTACATGATTACAACTGGCTTCACTTATATAAACATGATTGCAACTGGCTTCACGTATATGTACATGATTACAACTGGCTTCACGTATATGTACATGATTGCAACTGGCTTCACTTATATGTACATGATTACAACTGGCTTCACTTATATAAACATGATTGCAACTGGCTTCACGTATATGTACATGATTACAACTGGCTTCACTTATATGTACATGATTACAACTGGCTTCACTTATATGTACATGATTACAACTGGCTTCACTTATATGTACATGATTACAACTGGCTTCACTTATATGTACATGATTGCAACTGGCTTCACTTATATAAACATGATTGCAACTGGCTTCACGTATATGTACATGATTACAACTGGCTTCACTTATATGTACATGATTACAACTGGCTTCACTTATATAAACATGATTGCAACTGGCTTCACGTATATGTACATGATTACAACTGGCTTCACGTATATGTACATGATTACAACTGGCTTCACTTATATGTACATGATTGCAACTGGCTTCACTTATATGTACATGATTACAACTGGCTTCACTTATATAAACATGATTGCAACTGGCTTCACTTATATAAACATGATTGCAACTGGCTTCACGTATATGTACATGATTACAACTGGCTTCACTTATATGTACATGATTACAACTGGCTTCACTTATATAAACATGATTGCAACTGGCTTCACGTATATGTACATGATTACAACTGGCTTCACTTATATAAACATGATTACAACTGGCTTCACTTATATGTACATGATTACAACTGGCTTCACTTATATGTACATGATTACAACTGGCTTCACTTATATGTACATGATTACAACTAGCTTCACTTATATAAACATGATTGCAACTGGCTTCACTTATATGTACATGATTACAACTGGCTTCACGTATATGTACATGATTGCAACTGGCTTCACTTATATGTACATGATTACAACTGGCTTCACTTATATGTACATGATTACAACTGGCTTCACTTATATGTACATGATTACAACTGGCTTCACTTATATAAACATGATTGCAACTGGCTTCACGTATATGTACATGATTGCAACTGGCTTCACTTATATGTACATGATTACAACTGGCTTCACTTATATAAACATGATTACAACTGGCTTCACGTATATGTACATGATTACAACTGGCTTCACTTATATAAACATGATTACAACTGGCTTCACTTATATGTGTATGATTACAACTGGCTTCACTTATGTGTACGTGATTACAACTGGCTTCACTTATGTGTACATGATTACAACTGGCTTCACTTATGTGTACATGATTACAACTGGCTTCACGTATATGTACATGATTACAACTGGCTTCACTTATATGTACATGATTACAACTGGCTTCACTTATATAAACATGATTACAACTGGCTTCACTTATATAAACATGATTACAACTGGCTTCACGTATATGTACATGATTGCAACTGGCTTCACTTATATGTACATGATTACAACTGGCTTCACTTATATGTACATGATTACAACTGGCTTCACGTATATGTACATGATTACAACTGGCTTCACGTATATGTACATGATTACAACTGGCTTCACGTATATGTACATGATTACAACTGGCTTCACTTATATGTACATGATTACAACTGGCTTCACTTATATGTACATGATTACAACTGGCTTCACTTATATGTACATGATTACAACTGGCTTCACTTATATGTACATGATTGCAACTGGCTTCACTTATATAAACATGATTGCAACTGGCTTCACGTATATGTACATGATTACAACTGGCTTCACTTATATGTACATGATTACAACTGGCTTCACTTATATAAACATGATTGCAACTGGCTTCACGTATATGTACATGATTACAACTGGCTTCACTTATATAAACATGATTACAACTGGCTTCACTTATATGTACGTGATTACAACTGGCTTCACTTATATGTACATGATTACAACTGGCTTCACTTATATGTACATGATTACAACTGGCTTCACGTATATGTACATGATTACAACTGGCTTCACTTATATGTACATGATTACAACTGGCTTCACTTATATAAACATGATTGCAACTGGCTTCACTTATATGTACATGATTACAACTGGCTTCACGTATATGTACATGATTACAACTGGCTTCACTTATATGTACATGATTGCAACTGGCTTCACTTATATAAACATGATTACAACTGGCTTCACTTATATAAACATGATTACAACTGGCTTCACTTATATAAACATGATTACAACTGGCTTCACGTATATGTACATGATTGCAACTGGCTTCATTTATATGTACATGATTACAACTGGCTTCACTTATATAAACATGATTACAACTGGCTTCACGTATATGTACATGATTGCAACTGGCTTCACTTATATGTACATGATTACAACTGGCTTCACTTATGTGTACATGATTACAACTGGCTTCACTTATATGTACATGATTACAACTGACTTCACTTATATAAACATGATTGCAACTGGCTTCACGTATATGTACATGATTACAACTGGCTTCACGTATATGTACATGATTACAACTGGCTTCACTTATATGTACATGATTACAACTGGCTTCACTTATATGTACATGATTACAACTGGCTTCACTTATATGTACATGATTACAACTGGCTTCACTTATATGTACATGATTACAACTGGCTTCACTTATATAAACATGATTGCAACTGGCTTCACGTATATGTACATGATTACAACTGGCTTCACTTATATAAACATGATTACAACTGGCTTCACGTATATGTACATGATTACAACTGGCTTCACTTATATGTACGTGATTGCAACTGGCTTCACGTATATGTACATGATTACAACTGGCTTCACTTATATAAACATGATTGCAACTGGCTTCACGTATATGTACATGATTGCAACTGGCTTCACTTATATAAACATGATTACAACTGGCTTCACTTATATGTACGTGATTGCAACTGGCTTCACGTATATGTACATGATTACAACTGGCTTCACTTATATAAACATGATTGCAACTGGCTTCACGTATATGTACATGATTGCAACTGGCTTCACTTATATAAACATGATTACAACTGGCTTCACTTATATAAACATGATTACAACTGGCTTCACTTATATGTACATGATTACAACTGGCTTCACGTATATGTACATGATTACAACTGGCTTCACGTATATGTACATGATTACAACTGGCTTCACGTATATGTACATGATTACAACTGGCTTCACGTATATGTACATGATTGCAACTGGCTTCACGTATATGTACATGATTGCAACTGGCTTCACTTATATAAATATAAATTAAGCCTGTAAATTTAAGGTTTGGTTTGTTGTTTTACGTTGCATTCAGCAATATTCAAGCTATATTGCGGCGGTCGGTAAATAATCGAGTCTGGACCAGACAATCCAGCGATTCACATCATGAACATCGATCTACGCAATTGGGATCGATGACATGCATCAACCAAGTCAGCGAGCCTGACCACCCGATCTCGTTAGTCGCCTTTTAGGACAAGCATAGTCGCCTTTTACGGCAAGCATGGGTTGCTGAAGATCTATTCTACCCCAGGTCTTCACGGGTCTGTAAATTTAAGAATTACTGAAGACTTTGATAGGCATTTAGAAAAACATTGAATACATGACACTCTTTTGTGGATATTTTTCGTTTATCCTTTGTAACGTCGGAGCAGACATCAAAGGCCGTAAAAACAATTAAGATTCCCCTTTTTTAGTGAACGAATAACCACGAAGAAAGCACTAACCTGTTAAAATTGCCACTTGTTTGGAAGATGTTGGATTGTTGTGTTTGTCTCAAACACACGAGGAACTTGGGACAGCCTCCGAAACATGCTTCATGCGAGTAGATACTGTGTATTGTCTACTGTCTGCAGTCTACTGTTGCTACCATCCACGTGCTCCGGAATACCTTGGGCGTATTCTGTCTGGTGCCTAGATTTGTTTAACGCCGTTATTTTAGTACCCCTGTGATCCCAAACAAATCCAATCTCATTCAAATCCGTTCTTAGACCTCGTTATCGCTAAACAAAGATCTGAGGACATCCCATTACGGGTTACGTCAGAACGACCTTTCGCGAACTTTGACCGACCACTGAAACGTCCAACAAAAATTCGACATCAGCAAGCAGGTTTCTCGAGCTTTACAGCACTCGTTTTAACCTGGTGACCTCCTTATCAGACTACGCATGGAAAATATGTTTACACAGTTCTCGATTAAAATTTTGAAAACTGAACATGTTCATGCATGGTGCATTATTTGGATCTTTACGAGTTTGTTGGGAGGTGCAAGATACTCACATACTTATTAAGACTTGTGTTTAACCATACATAACGCTTACGCAATGCCACAGCTTGCTGAAAATCAACGTATGTGCACCTTGTGTGTGCTGCAAACAGGAATGGCGCAAAACGAATTTACCAGACATTAAAATGTTCATCGAAACACAATATCATCTCTTGCACATATGGTACAAATCAAAATGGGGAATTGCATCGGACATCACTGGTGTCACTGATGCGTCAAATTTGGAATTGGCCTCCACATGTCATCTACTGAGGCCTTGGATGTTGAAACTCTGATCAAACACGTTTTGAGCAAAACTCGTATGACGGTCTTTTAAATGTTCGTACGTGCAGAAAGAGGATGCTCAACTAAGCCTCAAAATTTGTGAAATTGCTGGAGCTTTGGCTGGACATGAAAGGTACCGGCATTTTCAGCTTCCAAGCAGTTACGGAAAAACCTAAGCGCCACTCCTGTATTTTCATATATCCTGAACATTTAAAAAAACGTTGGAATATGACATTAATCTCATCTCATATCAAAGACACCACGGATGCCCGATTAAAAAAGGAACACCGTACATGTATGTCATCATTGATAGTTACAGGTTCACATGGTATGAAAAGAAGCACATTATGCACTAGGAAGGGTGCTCTAATAGCTATTGACTTGGAACAGTTACAAAAATACGGTATTTAAAACTATGACTGATGACAGAAAGGGTTTTATGTATGTGGAAGATAATGTGCCGAACACGTCTCCAGGTGTATCCATGTACACAGCACACCAATCCATTTCGGCAGTAGCTGGTTGGAGAACAACAGTTGGTATCATCAGTAGTTGATGGTGATCCACGAACATGCTTCTGATGGACATAAAGTCGGCCTCGTACAGCGGACTCTGCTTTTAGATATTCTGGCTTCAATTTCATCATTACTTTCTTCACGTTTTTGTCCAAAGGAATTTGTTTTGGCTGATAATCAAGACTGATTATTCTCTGCCGTTGACATTTTGAATTTGTACTTTTTGTATGGAAATAGTTTTATTGCTTGTATTTATTCAAATACTACAACCAGACATGTAAAAGAAAGTTTGGAAAAAGACCATGTCATATGCATGCAGGTTTACATAGTTATATAGATGACTAAACGAGTCCCCGTCAAACACCGTTTCTATTAGGAGTGTATTCATTTTCAAAACGTATCTAACGAGCTTAAGGGAGATACGTATTGAAATACGTTAGATTGTTTAGAAGAAATGATAAGTGTTTTAAAACCATTTTCATAATGGTCTAAACAGTATTGTTATAAAACGGTTAAAAGTATCATGCCCCATTCAAACAAAGGGGAAATATGTTAGTGTTTGCAGTACCATTCGGCTGATAGCCAATTTCACAGTGAATACAACCAATTCATACAATGCGTGCTCAAGCACAAAAATATTTAGCTTAATGTGATATTGTTAAAACATATATATATATATATATATATATATATATATATAGCTGGTGTCCCTTAGCTCGATGATAATGCCCGTGCCTACACTGCGACAGAAACAAGAGACTTCCTCCAGCAGAATGACATCAGAACCATGCAGTGGCCTGCCCCAAGTCCCGACTTAAATCTCATTGAGCACCTGTGGGACGAGATTCAAAGACAGCTGAATGACGTCCGACCAAGGCCGACAACTGCAGCTGAACTGCATCAGGCGTTCCTCAGAGTGTGGGCAGACACACGACATACTGACTTGTAAAGCCATTTTCTCAGGGACCGGTGTTGTTTCACTTTAAGAACATTTGACAATTTGATTTCAACCTTGATGATCAATTTTGCCAAGTTTCATTTTTTTAATATGTCTCAAAGTGTGTTTACAGTGTTTGGACAAATAAGGTTTCTCATATATCTATCAATGGTGACGTTTCTATTGCGGTTCAGTCTATATAATATCGTAATGTTGTTATCCCACCCATGGTACGTATAATACAAACATGACACATAAATACAAGTTCTTTGCATGTAGCAGTTGTGCTACAAAGGATAGTCTGCACACGACATAAAGGAATCTCAATATCCATTTGTAATAAGCCCACTGAAAACAATTGAAAGATAATGGGCTATGATGGACGCATGGCCGTATACCAAATAGCGTGATTGGTTTATGTTCGAGGTTTGCGTCCTCCACTCCAGTACTGAGGTGATGAAATTAATAGAAACAAGATTCAGCTCAACACCGTACACTTCTCTGCATAAGACACATACCAAGTTCACAGTAAGCTTTTCCAGATCCAGTCTCCAAACATCGGGAAGGCGGATTGCAGATCTTAGACGTGCAGGGTTTTGCCAGGACCTTCAGACAGCAATGAAAAGAACCTTGGGAGACTCTGTTTATATGTCTTTGCTCTTAGTGTAGGGGTTGATGTATTTAAAAAGGGTTTTCGATTCTTCGTGTGTTACCATCTGTGTGATGTAGGGGAAGCGTTGACAGTATTCGGCATGTGGCTGTGTGTGTGTGTGTGTGTGTGTGTGTGTGTGTGTGTGTGTGTGTGTGTGTGTGTGTGTGTGTGTGTTTTACAATTCCTTCTATAATTATCATTAATTCATAATTGGAGTACACAGGCCCATGAACATATTATATAAGACACTACAGGAGGCAAGTCATTGGGGATAATTATTGGTTTGACAATTTTGATGACGATTTTGATAAGCGTATAGCTCAGTTAGTTACATGGAAAAGTACAAAATAATTACCACAGTTTAATAACTTGGTAACTTTAGTATCAAACAGTATGTTAACTGTCATCTTAACACATTTAAATTACATTTATGTAACAGCAGACACTGCCTTTTTAGCTTTACCAAGTGCATCAATACATGAGGTCCATGAAAGTCATAATAACTACATATAATAACTAAATGATTGTTCTGTGCTGAAACTTTGGTTTGATAACCCAAAAAAATATTTTTCGTCACGTCGCAGAGGCCCCCCTCTTCTAAATGCCAAAACTTTCTGTCTCAGCCATATTAACTTGAAGACCCCATGGACAGAGCACACATCCCAGTAGTACACCACTTAAGGAATAAGTACACTGAGATGGAGCATTTAGATGTCCTAACGGCGCTCGGTACTTCAGAATATACATCCGAAATCCGGCTTCTGAGTCAGGAACTTTCTCAAGTGTAACTGCAAATATCGATCACTAAAAACTGTTGTAATACGTCAATTGATGTTATCCCTCTGTAGTTATTCACAACTTATGTAAAGTGAACGTGATACTTCAGATCAGCCTAGAGGACGTTTACCTTTTCTTAATAGTGTTGAAAGTTATAGTCAAATATTGCAAGATGGAGACACAACAACGTTTTGTCACTTCTGGAACAATACTATCTGGTCCACCAGACTTTCCACTCTTCAAACCCTTTCCAGCTTTTATAATTTCAGCATTGAAAATATTACTTAAATCATCACGATAACAGTTATCACATTTATGAATGTCTATTTACGTGATCTTCTTCATCATTAATATGGCATCAATAGAGGTTATCACGCGATTGTGTTTGGGGATTGTAAATATCCAGCATTAGGAATAAACATTGTATTTAGCGAGCCTTGGCGAGCTAAATACATAGTGTTTATCCCTAATACAGGATATGTACCATTCCCAAACACACAAGCGTGATAACTTCTTTATCATATAATGTCATGCTTTAATTCTGTGCTTCAAAATTGCTTTCCCTCTCTCACAAACATTACCGAAACATGCGAGTTTTCCTGGAATGCGCGCATTAATATATATTACGACATAGGGTAAGTGATGTGTCAGTCGGACAGTGACAGTAGCCAATATAGTTCCAACTGAAATCTGTTTCTTATACAGTGGCGAAGGAACATATACGCAAAACAACAATTGTTTTTATTTGCCTTTCGCGGCAATCCATCGGTCTGTCCGCTGGAGTAACTGCCCTTTGTCAAAGGGAAGCTACTCTAACCCTAGTCTATGAGACGTCACGGCCACTGTGAGACGTTGTTGACCGTCGGTCTGTCATAACGTTAAGAAGTGTAGTCAGATGTACACACAGCGACAAAACGAAACAAGGTAACAATTCAAACATATTTGGTTCAAAATCCAACTATTTTAATTTGTGGAGAAGGTTTCAAGTCGCAGAGGTCTACAAGCACAGATATGCCTACTGATCCCGCTTGGCTAGGCCTCGTGCCCTCGCAAAATTGTTTCGAAATTTATATCTCCAAAGTTGCCAAAACTTATAAAATGCCTTAGCTACGTCACAGTTAGACACTTATTTTCAGTATATTAGACTGTTCTTTTGATAATGATAGTAATTATCCCTGTAGTTTATCCAGATTCCCGATGGTTAATTCTGACTCGATCGCCAAATGACGAGGGCGACGCCATGTTTGTTTATAAACAGAGAAAGTAGTCCCTACTTGACCTTTGCATCTCTATCCGCATATGACCCCAACGGATATCGTTTTTATCCGTTGGCTTTATCCTGCCGAGAAACCTACTCATTATATGATAAACAGAAATATCAGTTGAATTAAAACGCCCTTGAAAATATTCAATCCACAATACATTGGATATGTCAGAGTTGTCTCTTGTTGATGTTTGAGTTATATTATTCACACCCTTGAGAAAGTAGTACTCTTGTGAATGATCCATGTTTCCATCGGAATAGCTTCATCATACCAGCCTTCACTGTTCTTCTTCTTTATTCATATATTTTTATTCATACGTAGCCCGGGGGCACGGGTGGCTCAGTCGTCTAAGGCGCCGCGATTCGCTGTGCAGAGTTGCGTCCCTTGGGCACGCCAGTAACCTATGATCGTGGGTTCGAATCCCGGTTCACCCCGATTATGTTTCTAGGTTTGTCAGCACCATACCCGTGCTCGTGGGTTTCACCGAAGTGGTAAACGTCTGAAAACTGCATCACTTCGGGCTTTCCTCCCACATTAAGCTGACACGCCGTGATATAACTGGAATAATGTTAAAAGCGGCGTTAAACCCAACTCACTCACTTATCATAGCTTACATGTTGGAGCACATTTCTGAAGAATATCTACTAATTGTGTTTACCAGTTGCGACCTGACGTTTGCAGTCGTCAAATGAAGAGTAAGATAAAGCTCTGCTACCGGCGGACTCTATGTGACATTTACCGAGTCTTTCCATTTGAACCTAGGTATGACGGTAGTCTTCTCCATGTCGTCGCCGCCCGGCATGTTGATGGTGGTAGTCAGGGGCCCGTTTCACAAAGCGATCGTAGCGCTACGACAACCGTAACTCCTATACTTTAACATAGACTTACGAGCGTCTCAGCGCTACGATCTCTTTGTGGAACGGGTCCCAGGTGTTCAGCTGGCAATGACATACCTGTAGGGAAGTGATCTGATTCACATCTTGTCTGTACACTGATGGGGAACTGTGCAGAGTTCCGTCCCCTGGACACGCCAGACACCTATGATCGTGGGTTCGCACCTGGAAGGTTTCTGTGTGTGTCAGCACCATACCCGTGCTCGTGGGCTTCACCAAAGTAGTAAATGTCTAAGACCTGCATCACTTCAGGATTTCCTCCCACATCAAGCCGACACACCGTGATACAGGTCGAATATTGTTGAAATTGGCATTCAGACACATTTTGGGGATTTTACGTCCGCTTTCCGACTTTATCAGTATTTCGCACATTTGAACCTAGGCATGTCGGTTGTCTTCTCCATGTCGTCGCTGCCCGGCATGTTGGTGAGGTGAGGTGAAATGGGGTTTAACGTCGCGTCCAAGATTATTGCACTTATATAGCGACGTGTGTGTGTTTGTGTGGCTGCTTGTATTAGTCCGGACTGATGCCGATTTATAGTGCTAGCCCACTGAGATACCATGCCGCAGTTTAACATGAATACCCCACTCAGACACAGTATACTGACTCCGAGCCGACCAGTCCTTGTTTTAGCCCCTAAATGCCGAGCGCCAGACAGGGTAAGAACAAGTACCATCTTTTAACGTCTTTAGGTATGACGCGGTCGGGGATCGAACCCCGGACCTTTCGCTCTCCGGGCGGACGCTCTACCACTAGACCACGGAGGCGGTCCCGGCATGTTTCTAGTGGGAGTCAGGCTAATTTGTGGTTTGGCCGAGGAGGGTATGTCCGAAAAGAAAGGGCAACCTGGGGGACTTAAGGCTTCCTTAATTAATTTTAGGGGAATTTATAAGTTTGAAGAATGCCGTGGGGGAACTAAGGGAATTTGTGTGGTTGTGCGTTATTTTGTTTTTGTTGTTGTTTTTTATGGTGTTTTTTTAGGGTTTTAGATTGGTGATAGCATTATTTTGTAGTTTATTAGATGCGGCCTAGTAGGCCTGTTTTATTTAGGAAAATGCCTACTGCTTTAAGTTTTGTAGGTCGTGTAGTGGGTTGAGAAGTGTTGCCAGAGACATTTGGTTGTTACAGTTTATTGTGGATTTCAGGGTTGTTCTGTGTTGTTGGTGGTGTGTGCATCAAAAGAAATGTGTGTGTGTGCGTTTAGAATTCCTTGTATAATTATCTTATTCAGACGTTCAAAAGGGTGCACTTAGTGTATGTTAACAAAAAATCAAATTTGTGTCTGACTAACTGACTATTCCTTACTTTTCCACCCAACATCGATCTTTGAACACATTCAGTACTCTTTATCAGTTTGTACCATGCTACATCACTAATCCCTGTGTTATGTGTAATTTGTCGCCATTTGATGGGGTTGGCGTCATCAAACTGTGGGAACTTCAAGATTATGCGCACGTTCTATTACGTTTTACAGGTGAGGTGAGGTGAAATGGGGTTTAACGTCGCGTCCAAGATTATTGCACTTATATAGCGACGTGCATGTGCGTGTGTGTGTTTGTGTGGCTGCTTGTACTAGTCCGGACTAATGCCGATTTATAGTGCTAGCACACTGAGATACCATGCCGCAGTTTAACATAAATAACCCACTCAGACACAGTTTACTGACTCCGAGCCGACCAGTCCTTGTTTTAGCCCCAGACAGGGTAGCAACAAGTACCATATTTTAACGTCTTTTTGTATGACGCGGCCGGGGATCGAACCCCGGACCTTTCGCTCTCCGGGCGGGCGCTCTACCACTAGACCACTGAGGCGGTCACGTTTTACAGCAATGTCTGTGTAAAGTCATGACACAGTCATCAGTCGCCCGGCAGGATCTAGGAACTGGAGCGGGCTCACTAAACGATACGTTGCTCCAGTTCACGGTACATCCTCTGTCGTGGTGGGGGTCGGGCGCCATGGAGGTACTGAGCCAGCTTGTTTCGTTCTGCTTTCTCCTGTCGTTGCGGGGACATGGTCAAGGCAAAGATGTTGGGATGCCCACTTTGGACAGTGCTGTTAAGGTGAGCATGCCATCCCCACAGGTGGTTGTTAGTGCGAGGTCCGACGTTGTCATGGTGATTCAATATGCCATATTTTTCATAGTATAGGCAAAGTGCACTAAGTGCACTTGACTGAAGGCAGTCGGTACTGTAGGCGAATAGTGATGGAACCGAGGAGAGCGCCCTCAAGGTTGACTCTAAACATCAATTCACGGCCCCCTTCCTTCTGAATTTGTTGAAACTGGGCGCCGCAATTCGCTGTGCAGAGTTGCGTCCCTTGGGCACGCCAGAAACCTATGATTGTGGGTTCGAATCCCAGTTCGCCCCGATTATGTTTCTAGGTTTGTCAGCACCATACCCGTGCTCGTGGATTTCACCGAAGTGGTAAACGCCTGGTTCGCCCCGATTATGTTTCTAGGTTTGTCAGCACCATACCCGTGCCCATGGGTTTCACAAAGTGGTAAACGTCTGAGACCTGCATCACTTCGGGCTTTCCTTCCACATTAAGCTGATATAACTGGAAAACTGTTAAAAGCGGTGTTAAACCCAACTCACTCACTCAATTGTTGAAACTGACGAATTTGACAACTAATTAGGATAACGTCACCACTGCCACAACAAATTGTGTATCTGTCTTAATCACCTGCCGGTCAAGTCATGTTATACCCGTGTCATTAGTATGAAGCGTGTATACAGAAAATGTCACGAACCCTCCTATTTAATGCTGGCAATGTAGCATTCTATCGTTTCTTTCCGTTTGGGGCCTCTTTTGTGTGTTGATGATCCAATTTATCTTTTATATTTCTAAAAACCTTTTTTTAACTTATATGATTTTCGAATAATTATTTATTTCCCTCAACACCTGTCTCCTGGAAGTTATGTCCAAAATGATTTGACATTTAATATTGTCACAACACTGTCTTCAGCTTTTAGCATGCCTGATGCTGATTGGGGAGGTATGTGTGCACTCATGCAGAAGAAACAGAAGCTTTCACATCCAAAGTGGTATTTTGACAAGCCGAGCTGAAGTTCGGTGTTGGCAAAATATGATCGACATCCCTTGTTTTGCCTCAATTGTTTTCACCAGAACCTGCAGAGATGAAAATAATACCAACTGGATCTTGTGGAATGTAACATTGTGGTTTAAAATTTACCTATAAAAAATGTGACATTCATCTAGTTCACTAGGGGGCACGGGTGGCCCAGTTGTCTAAGGCGCCGCGATTCTCTGTGCAGAGTTGCGTCCCTTGGGCACGCCAGAAACTTATGATTGTGGGTTCGAATCCCGTTTCGGTCCGATTATGTTTCTAGGTTTGTCAGCACCATACCCGTGCTCGTGGGTTTCACCGAAGTGGGAAACGTCTGAGACCTGCATCACTTCGGTCTTTCCACCCACATTAAGCTGACACGCCGTGATATAACTGGAATACTGTTAGAAGCGGTGTTAATCCCAACTCACTCACACCCTAATTCACTAAATTATCTCCCCTGTTCAGTAAAACGCCTTGTATCGTTCCATCCCCTATAAACCCATACATTATTGAAGAGAAATACTCTAATAAGCTGGTATTGCCAAACACTGTCAATTGTGAATAGAAATAACAACTTCTGTGTCGGGATAACCTACAAATGTCCTAAATTATATGACTTTTTTACTTTGTCTCCTTCAAACTGGCGAATAATTGAAATTGGCATCCTACAAACATTCAACAGAAAGTATTATATATAGATTTCCAGGGAGTATTTCAAAGTCTTAACTAAATGAATCATTTAACTTAAGTGTTATTTTCTTTAATGTTGTGGTTTCAAAGCGATTTCTTCTATACTTGAGGGGTCACTTCCGTTCCTCGGCTGTGATAGATAGGTATGGTTCACTGGTCAGTGTTTGAGATTGCTGGCCGTAATCCACCCCTTTACTTCATACTTTCTGGAAAAGTTCATTACCTAGCCTAATATGTATGAAAACTTTAAAGCTGCTTTATGTGTCCATGGCCAATTTTTGGCCTGAATTCCATGCCTTCTGTCCAACCTGAATAATGTTTCTGATTTCCTTCCATGTGTACTTATGTCACCAGCTTATATCATAGGTGCTTAAACTTTTGATTTTGGGGGTAAAGGAAAGCACAAACATTTGTGTTTGCCCTCCCATAGATGATTTACCAAATGTGGACAGTCATCAGGGAGTTTGATAGTAGAAACAATTCAGGAATGTAAATTCCAGGAATCTCGAACAATCTCAATCACATCATGTCATGAGTGTCAAAACCATACTCCATGAATGTTGAAGACTCGGCTATGATCTGATGATATCAGACCAGGGCGGCAAACAACCGACCATTAATGAATTTAAAACATGTATTGTTATTGGTTTTGAGGTTTAAAGATTTGTTGTTATTTTTTTATAGTTTTTAGGGTGATATGACATAGGCAGCCTCAACCATGTATAAAATT
Source organism: Haliotis rufescens (assembly GCF_023055435.1). Taxonomy (NCBI): domain Eukaryota; kingdom Metazoa; phylum Mollusca; class Gastropoda; order Lepetellida; family Haliotidae; genus Haliotis; species Haliotis rufescens. The sequence continues at coordinate 51,581,507 of NW_025963890.1, forward strand.
GACCAATGACCCCCTTCTTTTATGAATCATGAATAAACAGCCATGGTCTGTGTATGATTGTAGAAACTTCGTTATGAAATACATTTTGTAAAACATTGGTGACATATATATCATTTAACTCTTACAGCTCTCTCCGCTTTTTTAATGTACATCAATGCAGGAATTAAAACTGTCGATGTTTGTCTGTATTTAGTGCTGTTATTTTTAACATGATAACTGATGCTGAATGTGACCACAGACATTTTCAAGCAAGTGCGGGACTGGGGGTAATATGTTCTGCTTACTGAACTCGGAAAAGGAACTGGCTAAGCAGGTCAACTTTTTGTATTTATTGCTGCTGAAAGGTCAGACTGTGCACACATGTGCATTTATTAAATGGCGGTTGAATGCTTGATTTATTTGTTCTTAGATTTATCTGCGCTTGCTGTGGATACGGACATGGCAGCCTTGCTCATTCGAGAAGTTACGTTTCTGACATATTCCGCACATTCACGTGTGCACTAACTTAAGGTCAAGGGCCTGGCCCCCATTTCACGAAAGTCGCTCAGCTACGACCTGATAGACCACGTCGTAAACCACCACTTAAATAGTTGTGAAAAAAGACCTTCTAACTTTACACCCCATACGATAGGTAAGGGGCACTTGTAACCAGCTTACCACGTCCTACACTAGGTCGTGGAGACAAGGAGGCGGTAGCTAAGAGGCTTTCGTGATAAGGCACTCTTGTAATTATTGCTGCTGCCACATATCTCCCACTGTATTGCCCCTTTTGTTGGAGACTGGTTGTTGTGGGGCGTTGACGTTTTGGCATTTCATCTGTATTATTGATGGTTCATTGATCTTGTGTGGTCATTTACCGATTTTAGAATATTATTTTCAACGAACTAATTCTATTTGGAGATCACCTCTTTACATTATACTGCTGAGATCTGTCGATTCACCTTATTTGTTTACGCAAGACTCGCACATTTCTAATTATCCAATATTACCTGATGTCTGATTGTTGTGCGCTGAATGTATCTGATATTGAAAAGAATGACGGAAAAGCTACTCGTTTCAAACATGTGTACATTTTTATTTTCTGCACTTGTAATTGTACTGCTTGATGCCGACTTCATCTAGTACAGTGACGTACACGCCTGGTGCTCCTGTAACCAGAAAGATGGGGATAGTATTATCCATATAGACCTACACGCCTGGTGCTCCTATAACGAGAAAGATGGGGATATCATGATCCATATAGACCTACACGCCTGGTGCTCCTGTGTAAAGGGAAAGATGACGATATCATGATGTATTTAGACGTTCACGCCTAATTCCCTTTTAGTTCCCGGCAAGAAAAGCGAAAAGGGACGTTTATGAATAAAATTGCAAAAGTATATTTGAGTAAACCCCATCCATTGGCTTTGACGTTTTGAATTCTACTGTTCATATACCAAACCGATCAAATGTCTCAAGGAGAAACAGCATTCCTGTATCCACAGGGAATGTTTCACTGAACGTGATGACCATAGATGTGGTTACATCCTCATCTTCAAAGGTTGAGGTCAATTTGTCAAAATCTAAAGCAAATCTCATTTGAAGTTTACTACTTTCTGTATGTTGTTTAACTCGGCAATATTCCAGCTATGACGGCGTTCTGTAAATAACCGTGACTGGATCAGACAATCATGAGAATGACATCATAAGCATTGATATATTCAAATGGGATGCGATACATGCATCAACGAGAGCAAGTCTGACCGCCCAATCCTGTTAGTCGCCTCTTTCCCACAAGCATGGATTGTTGAAGACAACTCATAACCCGGATCTTCAAGAGTATAAAATGTTAGGAGAAAACAATATGTGAAATGCTTGAGTGATTGACGACCTCAATTTGTGGATAAGACATTTGCAAGAAGTAGGTTCCCCATGGACACTAATTGTGCTCCCCTTCTTGTGGATCTGTTTCTTTCTGCACACGAGAAAGAATTTCTGCTTGGACTGGCAAAATACACTCAAAGCCCAGTGCATAAAGACTCTACATAAGAGGTGTGTTTTCAACTTTCCAATACTCATCTTCATGTCGAGTAGTGTTCAAACAGCTACAGCTTTAGATGTCTTCTTTTCTCAATTTTTTAAAGTTAGAATCTATCACGACCTTACTACGAGGATTTCAAAGAACGTCATACGACTTCTTCTCAAAAGTTCTTTGATCAGGGTTATAGCATTCAAGGCCTTACCAAAGTTTTCAAAGTTAAGCATTTGAACATGGTGACAAGTGCATATCGTTGGACATTAACTCAAGTACTGATAAGATGTATAATATATGTAAAAATATATTTTACTTTCCAAAGTCAGGAAATATCACATTCACAATCAAACGATGTTCCACTGTAAACAATAATTCGAATGTTATTGCATAAGAACATATATTCCGATGTTAAAGTCGTATTGTCTGTTTTAAATATGAACACAGAAGTTTGATTTCGTCAAACGTTTCTGACAGTCCAACTGGCATCACAAAACTTATCCACATACACATGGTAATGCATAAAAATACTTACATTACAGCAGCCAAAGTGTGTTCACGGTCTACTGCACCACTTTAAAACATTCAATTACTTTAGAGTAATGCCGGACGTGTCATCGTATCCCAATGACGTAACTTCCTGTTTGTGCTTTCATTCATTTCTTTGCCTGATCGAGATCCAATTACTCACGGGGTACGGCGTTATGATTTGTTTATTTGTTTGTTGTTAAACGCCGCACTCACTATTATTCCAGCTATATTTAAATAATCGAGTCTGGACCAGACAAACCAGTGATTAATGTCATGAGCATCGATCCACGCAATGGGGATACAATGACATGTCAACCAAGTCAGCGAGCCTGACCACCCAATCCCGCTAGTCGCCTCTTACGACAAGTATAACCCTTTTCCGCAACCTTGGTTTGCTGAAAATTTTCTACCCCGGATCTTCACGGGTCTACGGTGTTATGAATGGAATATAATTGAATATTGTTGACTGTTGCGTAACACAACACTCACTCACTCACTCACTCACGGCGAATCTTTTTGTCAGTTTTTTCAAGGGAGCTGTCTCCATCTCACTAATCATACGGGCGAAAGTGGGCACACATTCGAACTTGGTCGACATGAAATCAAAGATACTTGCAAAAATAATTACTTCTTTACTCAATCTAAGGGTCACTTTTTGACTAAAAGCACCAATAAAGTAAAACACAAGCAAACGACACGCAAACGACACGCAAACTTGTCCCGCAAAACAAGGCCATGGGCTCATTAATATTAATATTCATCATCAAAAATAAGGACAGATTCTGCAATTTCTGTGGATTTATATCTGAAGAAAGCTTTGTCCCTTTTGAGGATTTCAGGAAGAGGTAAACAAACACTTATATACCCTATATAGTTAAAACCACTATATCCTGTACTTGATTTAGATGTCTTGTGTTAACCCTAACCCTAACATTAACCCTAGCCCTAACCCTAACCACGACAGAAAACCTTCAACAAAAGGACCTATAAAAGAAATACTCTGAATGCAGTGTTTTCTATGAACATTCTTACTTTGAAATTCTATATTCATCTGACATTTCGGTATCCACCTAAGAATACAACTGAATTAACTATCCGGACTCTTTTAACCAACTACTTGTGTGGATTTCGTGAAAAGTATGAGGAACTTGGTGCTAGTATTTGTGTCTGCTATTCATGATAAAAGTAATAATGTTTGTGTCAGTTCATTTAAGTGAACTAAGGTGTGTGGCCGAGGATTTGCCTACCAAAGAGGTAAGAATTAAATAGTTGCTACAGTAAACTACGGTTATAACGAACTCAAAGGGACTAATAACCGTAGTTCGTTATAAGCATATATACAGCATAACTACAGCAAATAGTCGGGACCAAAAAGTAAGTTCGTTATATCCGTCAGTTCGTTATAAGCGTGTTCGTTTTAACCGTAGTTTACTGTAGTTTGGTGGTAAAGAAAGAACAAATCTTACAAAACCGAGATTGTCATATTTACCCACACTAATTTTGTGAACAGCATTGCTTCAAATTCTTCAGAAGATGTACCATTTCTTGATGACTCAGTCCAACGTATCTTTTGGGAACAGCTACACGATGTTCCAGTTGGCAAGTATTTCCCATGGAGGATTCAATATTCTACTTGTGAGAAGGTTTGATTGATTAACCTTAGTTGGAAGATTGTTCTGGTGGGTAGAGTCACCTTTGTGCACTGTTGTTACTTTAAGCCATACAGTTGTTGGTTAGCCTTGAAGCCATTCAAGTATGTCTCTGGACATTCTATATGTTGAAACATCATTTAATTCAGATTGGTGCATTATGTAATGACTTGGAAAAGACCTTTGATTTTATGACAGAAAACAATCTGATAGCCTCAACAATGGAGTTCATAAATGTAATATGTCCATGCCTTAGATGGTTATGTGTGGCATTGCACAAAATGTAGAACCTGTAAACGTGTGAGATTTGGAAGTTTCCTGGAAGGCAAGAAAACCTTACTTGTCACACTGTTAATGATTTTGTATCTTTGCTTGCCATGACATTCCAGGTCACATCACTGTAAAAATATTGTGCGTGTGTGAGAACACTGTTTATAACTGGTATAATTTATACCGTGACTTAATATCAAGATCCCTTCTGGAGGTTCCTGTTATTCTTCGGGGTGTTGGTAATGAGGTGGTAATGGATGAAAGTAAACGGAAGAAGGAAGAGAAATTACAGAATGGATTCCAGTCAGAGTATAACAAACTTCTGGATCGTTGGTCTTATTGATAGACAACGTAAAATGGTTCTACTTATTAATATTCATGTCAAAAGAACAGACATTCCCTAGCCAACACTCATGCCCATGTTGAAGTACACAAAAATTACGGATTAATTTAAATCATATATTGGTCTACAAAAAGCAGAGTATGAACATGACACACGGATGGTAATGTGAACCCCGAAACTGGGGCTGATACAAATTCCACTGAGGGATTTGAGGGGCAATGCTATGGCAAAGTTTAGGTTAATGCATGGTACCCCAAAAGAACAGCTAGTTGCTCATCTTGATGGGATTACCATCCGATGGAACAAAACAGATGCGTGTATATTAATCTCATTCTTTGCCTTCTTACCAAATAGTACACATGTGTGCGAACATCAACCTAATTTGATCATTTCTGATGTCTTGATGAGAACGTTATCTATTGACTATCTATGTTATCAATTTTCCCATTGTGCCTCATGCATTTTAAAAAAAAAAATAGAAATGTTTCGATCTCAGATTATTATGAAAATAGCATCAGTTATTGTGACACTGTTACTCTATAAAATGTTTATGATGTAATTGACATTTCACAAATATCATGGTGGGCATATACATGAATCATATAGTTCCTATCAACAGTTTGACAACACTACCCGTGATAGTGTTACAAAAACTTCATCATCTGTGCAGATAATTGAAATTGCCTAAATTGTGTTTCACGGATTCAGTGTGAAATATTCATTACACTACAGTTCCCGATAACATACCCATACTAGGTGTTTTGTTTGTAATGATGGCATTATTTAATTTGTTACTGTTTCTATATATTTAAGATATGTGTGGACGTTAACTGTCAATATGTAAAGATGATGCTTCACGTGTGAGTTCCTTATTTGTAAAAATAAAATGAAACAAATTTCCCATAAAAAACCTGGTATTGTGATCACTGATGATATTGCGGCACGTTGTTGATTCATAACAAAACTAGACATACTCAATGAACTAAATGTCATTGTTATATTGCCACTGATGTCACATGTATAGGTCGTAGCTCCAGACCATACAACTGTTGGAGATAATAATATGATGAGTCTTTTGGCTTTGTTTTGAATGAATAAAATTTGTTAGTTTCATTTGCAGAATATGTTATTGCTTACTTACTGTGAAGATCTTTCATTCGTTGTTTGTGAGGGGAATGACAAGTAGATTTACTCAGTTTTCAAAAGCGTGGCCCACCCAGACACATCTCTTTGAAGAGATAAGAACATGTGGGTCCATATTTCTTTTTTTCACTTTATTGCATACAGTTTTGTCGGTGATGTCATTCGTCGTTCTGTTTAATAACTACAGTCAATAGATAGGTTTTAACATGGTAAGAGCTGTATAGATTTAGACATTGTTTGATTAAGATGTATGCCCACTCAGAATAATCCCAAGAGTCATTTCTGTTTTCACTGTGATGCATACAGGTTTGTCGATGATATCGTTTCCTGTACTGATTTATATCTACAACGAATTAGCTAATTAGGATAATGAAATGGTCTCCTTTTTCTGTCTCAGGTATTTGCTTCTTCAACATCACATTTTATTCAGTATTTTAGTAATTTTCGCATCACTCACTCACTCCACCCTGAAGCCAAATCTCACTCACTCACTCACTCACTCACTGAACAACTCACTCACTCACAAACAGTGATAAAACTCACAGCAATAGTGCGGAGCCTGTGCTGATGTTTTGAGGTAGAAGCGGCCATGGTGCGCCGGGGAGGCGTGATACCCCATGTGTTGGCAGCCGTGTGGGGCACACGTGTTGCAGTGACCTCTGTCGTATGTGTTCTGATTGACACATGGGTGGGAGGTGTACTGGCAGCGGTTGTTGATGGAGGAGATGAAGAAGGAGACTGCGCGGTTGTGGCTGCAGGCGGCGCCGTCAGTCAACTCTGAAATAAACAATGAGATTTGATTTAAATAATTTGTTGGTGAATGTCCTGTATCAGGAATATGAACTGTCATCAAAGACCATCCATTCACCACAGATATTTTAATACCAGGATTCAAATATTGACAATGATTACATTGTTTGGAGTGGTGTAGCTGTGTGGCTTTTCTTCGTTGATCTGTTGCTATATATCGGTCAGCCCACTGTGATATTCATAACATATTGCTGACCGCACCGTAAAAACTCTTTCTATGCGTTTCATCCTGAAAGTACGGTGCGATCAACGACGGTGTGCTCTCCATGGGTTAAACACGTCAGACTCAAACATTGCCGGGCGGTCGGGTAGCCTAGTGGTTAAAGCGTCCGTTCGTCACGCCGGAGACCCGGGTTCGATTCCCGACATGGGTACAATGTGTGAAGCCCATTTCTGGTGTCCCCCGCCGTGATATTGCTGGAATATTGCTAAAAGCGGCGTAAAACCATACTCACTCACTCACTCCGACACAAAGAGATCAAACCTTATGCACTTACGGGGGAATTCCACAGTTACACCTACAGGGTTGAAATCTTACATCCTCAAATGTTCCGATTATTGATAGCCAGGTCGAATTGTTCCAGATAATGCCAGGCCACATACTTTATGTGTTATTGTTGACTGTCTACAGAATGAGATATTACAGTTCTCCCATTGCCTTCGAAAATGCCATATCTTAAACCCAAAAGAACATGTGTAGTGAACTCAATAGACAGGTACGTCAACGTCAACCGCCACCTCAGAGCAACGTCACACACATTGCAGGACGAGTGGGCTTGGATTCCACGTCTCGGAACCAAAGGCTTCCTCCATCCCAAAAAGGTGCAGAGCAATTTCAGATTCATAAAGTGGTACGCCCACTTGCGAACTGACGTAATCACTGACTTTTATTTCTGGTTACTGCGATTCCGACTTTCTTATTGTGAGATTTAACTGCAAATGATGTCGCATTTGATGGGTCATTCTACTTTAAATGTGTGAAAATTCATCTACTCAGGGGTTTTCTTTGAGAGTAAATGTGTATTATTACTCGGAAAACTGCCAGTGATGAGATTGATGAAATGGTGGCCATGATGTCGTGGGCACCCAGGCTGGTCTACTCCGCCGTTAGGGTAGTAGTCGGCGTCACCGATTGCCTTCATCATTCCAAGACCTGCGACAGACAGACAACTGAGCTCACGCGTGCTGTTTCAACCTCAACAATAACCCAAAGAAACCTAACACGATTTAACTGTTCAACCAAGAAATAATACGACTTGCATAATTGAGACAGTTATGCCGTAATGCATTAAATAATTAAGATTTATCAACGTCATGTAGGTTAGAATTGAAGATTAATGTTAAAGTCTGCTTCAGATTTCATAAGTGAGAATGTAGGATGATAAACTCAATAAGTACATGACAGGAATCTAGATACACTATTCAGGGTATCAGACATACCATTTGGTAAATTCTACACTGATGATAGTCAACATGTACCTAGCTGCAGCAGTGACTCGGCGTCGGTGTGGATGACGTCCACGAAGTTGGCATCAGTTGGGTCAAGACGGACAACAGGATCAAAGTTCTCAAACAAAGGACCTGCTGGATCGAGGCCTGGGAAGGAAAGCTTGCGGTACTACATAGTAGAAACACACATCTACGACTTGAGGTACTACATAGTAGAAACACACATCTACGGCTTGAGGTACTACATAGTAGAAACACACATCTACGGCTTGAGGTACTGCATAGTAGAAACACACATCTACGACTTGAGGTACTGCATAGTAGAAACACACATCTACGACTTAAGGTACTACACAGTAGAAACAAACATCTACGACTTGAGGTACTACATAGTGGAAACACACATCTACGACTTGAGGTACTACATAGTAGAAACACACATCTACGGCTTGAGGTACTACATAGTAGAAACACACATCTACGACTTGAGGTACTACATAGTAGAAACACACATCTACGACTTGAGGTACTACATAGTAGAAACACACATCTTCGGCTTGAGGTTCTACATAGTGGAAACACACATCTACGACTTGAGGTACTGCATAGTAGAAACACACATCTACGACTTAAGGTACTACACAGTAGAAACAAACATCTACGACTTGAGGTACTACATAGTAGAAACACACATCTACGACTTGAGGTACTACATAGTAGAAACACACATCTACGGCTTGAGGTACTACATAGTAGAAACACACATCTACGACTTGAGGTACTACATAGTAGAAACACACATCTACGACTTGAGGTACTACATAGTAGAAACACACATCTTCGGCTTGAGGTTCTACATAGTGGAAACACACATCTACGACTTGAGGTAATTCATGCCTGACAATAAATAAACGCAGCAATGATGAATGCAATAGAAAATATGATATGGTCACATTATTACGTAGCTGTAAAAGTATTGAATGCATATCACCTTTACTAGAAACATAACTTTAACAAATGTATGGCGACGGTAGAGAGAATAGAAAGATACCGAGGAAGCAAGGAAAAGATTGAGAGGGGCTTAGCCTGAAACATACTTACCAATCCATATATAGTAGTGCAATGAGTGATAGACCTTTTCTTATCTGATTCTTTCTACTCACATTAGACTACAGCAAGTGGCAAGAGAGTAAAATCTCAAATTAAAACAAGAAAGAAACCGAGAACACTTCATACCAGTGATTCTGCCGAGTCCGTGAACAATCTCGCCGACGTAGCCGCTGATATGGGAGCCAAGGCTGTGACCGATGAGGTGGAAGTTGGAGTAGGCGGCGCCGACAGAGTGGAGGGTCTTGACCAGTTCAGCAGTAACGGCACCGACGACTCTGGTGTTAGCAGCGACGTGAAAATAATTGATCTTATCTGCTCCTTTCTCCCAGTTGACGGCGATGACGTTCATGTCCTCCTGCAACATCGTGACGGTCAATTTGACATAATAGCTTCACCATAACGATGGCAATGACGTTCACAGCCCTCTACATCACAATTCTGGTCAGCACATCATGCTCGTGATGATGTTATACTACTATAATTTTGTCACTGTGATTTATGTGCCCCTATAACAGCGTGACGATCAACATGTTATAATGGCTGTTACAGTGACGATTGCAATAAATTTCCTGTCAAACAACACCAGCATGACGATCAACATGTTATGATCGCTGTAACCATGACGATTGCAATAACTTTCCTGTCAACCTACACCAGCATGACGATCAACATGTTATGATCGCTGTAACCATGACGATTGCAATAACTTTCCTGTCAACCTACACCAGCATGACGATCAACATGTTATGATCGCTGTAACCATGACGATTGCAATAACTTTCCTGTCAACCTACACCAGCATGACGATCAACATGTTATGATCGCTGTAACCATGACGATTGCAATTACTTTCCTGTCAACCTACACCAGCATGACGATCAACATGTTATGATCGCTGTAACCATGACGATTGCAATAACTTTCCTGTCAACCTACACCAGCATGACGATCAACATGTTATGATCGCTGTAACCATGACGATTGCAATAACTTTCCTGTCAACCTACACCAGCATGACGATCAACATGTTATGATCGCTGTAACCATGACGATTGCTATAACTTTCCTGTCAACCTACACCAGCATGACGATCAACATGTTATAATCGCTGTTACAGTGACGATTGCAGTAACTTTACCGTCAACCTCCACACACATGACGATCAACATGTTATGATCGCTGTTACAGTGACCACTGCCATAACGTTCCTCTCAACCTACAACAACACTACAGTCAGCTTGTTATAATCGCGTCAACATGACGATGACGTTCGTGTCATACCACCACAATGCGATATTCAACATGTTTTAATCGGTCGCCTTGACGAAGGCTTTGGTGCTGGCATTATGAAACATTCAAAACGTTCAAGGCAGACAATAATCAATTTCGAATAACTGCCGAGTCCATAAGGCAATGTGGTCATCATAATGTTAATGAATCACTAAAAATCAGTGATGACACCAATCGTCAAGACGTTCAAGACGTGAACTGGTGTTTCATTAGGAGTCTAATCTATGAACTTAGCCGGAGAAGCTCAGTTCATCACATGTTAGTTATGTATCTTGGGCGTTTTTCAACCCTCCTGACCAGTTATTGGTCACCATTTCTTCATGAGGTGGCGGCAAAAGCATAATTCACGACGGTACAGGAATATATAAGATATGGCGTTAAATTCGACAATGAAGCGGTAAAAACAACCTTTCAATTTTCCTCGATTTCGAGATCAGGCATCGGTTTTTTATTGTTATGAGGACTGTTGGATAGTTTTCACCCAAATAATATTTCTTCGGAAGTGTAGTGGAAATAGTTTAAACAAAGGTTTGCACATCATCAAAAAACTGTAGTTTATGCAATGTACAGTAAACTACGTTTATAACCAGCACGCTTATAACGAACTACGGTTATAACGAACTAAAATAAGAAATTCGTTATAACCGTAGTTTACTGTAATTACATTTTGCAGCAACTCATGTGTCATGTCGCGGACCCACTGATCGTGGGCACTTCCGGTGAAGCCATGGATGAGCATTCGGGTTTTGTGGTGCCGGTTGAAATGAGACTGTTGCACAGAGAGCAACCGTTCTTCGTCCAGGATCTGGGCATGCGTGGGATTTCTACGCGTGTAGAGGAGGAACTGAATTCCCTGGTCTTCTGGTGATTCTGGGAGAAAGCCCTTGGCGTTGTTGAAAGGCTTGTGGTTTGTGAAACATCCATACTTGCCGTAACATCGCCTCGTGACCAACAAGAACCCTGTAACAACATGGGTGGAAAGAAGAAACGAGTTTTTAACACGGCATTGACGCTTATATGATGCTTAGAAACATTATAGACAAGTCATGTCGGCGCTAACTCCAAAACCCCATTGCCTAACCCGCTGAACACCCAATTGGCGCTTACAGTACATCATACACACTATTATATAATCTGACGAACACCCACCTCGGCGCTTACACCATACGAACCATGACCTTATCTGCCGAATTCAAGTAGTATAGGGAATTGGGGTTCTGGCTCACTGCCACCTAGACCAGATTCATACCCCAATAATGTTACTACAGCGGTCATTTTTTATGCAAATTATGCAATGCAATTAAATGATCGTCATGATTGTATTAAAGAAAGATCAATATTAATTAATAATGGATAAAATTTACTATAGCCCGCGAGGATATTGGAAAGGTATAGGGGCAAAACAAAAACTAGTTGCAGTGGCTAAGGTAACATAGTTAAAGAAACAAGCAATATGGCAAATATACTTACCAGCCCTGCATTATATACGGAGGAAAAAGTTTGATATTTTCACAACGGATGAAGTTCATGAGACTGACCTCTTTTTTCTTCCACATGATGAGGTAAGTCGCAAAACATGAATATGCTTTAACCGTACAGAATGTGGTTAGTTGGTACAAGTAGGCTGAACCATTAACCTCAAAAGATTCATCAGAAGTAGCTAATCCACTAGTCCGCATATATACTAAACCTCAAAAGAAACGTCACCATGGATAGATATATGAGAAACCTTATTTGTCCAAACAATGTAAACACACTTTGAGACATATTTAAAAGATGAAACTTGGCAAAACTGATCATCAAGGTTGAAATTAAAGTGCCAAATGTTCTTAAAGTGAAACACAAGACTTGTCTCTGAGAAAATGGCAAAACAAGTCAGTATCACGTATGTCCACCATGTGCATTGATAACTGCCGTGCAACGTCGATACATTGAATGGATGCGGTGATTGATGAAGGTCATAGGCACTTGAGCCAACACTCTGAGGAATGCTGACCCAGTTCAGCTGCAGTTGTTGGCCTTGGTCGCACGTCATTCAGCTGTCTTTGAATCTCATCCCACAGGTGCTCAATGGGATTTAAATCGGGACTGAGGGCAGGCCACTGCATGGTTCTGATGCCATTCTGCTGGAGGAAGTCTCTCTCTCGCAGTGTGGGCACGGGCGTTATCCTGCTGAAACTCGTGGTTGCGGCGACGTGCCAAATGAGGTATGGCGTGTGGTCTCAAGACTCGATCATTGTACCGAGCTGCTGTGACACCATTGCCTCTCCCTGGACCGATGTTCTGGAAGACAACGGGGCTGACCAATTTCAACCCACACCATGATGCTCAGACCACCCCAAGAGTCTCTCTCAACAACACAAGCATCCGAATAATCGTCGCCAGACTCTCTCTCTCTCTCTCTCTCTCTCTCTCTCTCTCTCTCTCTCTCTCTCTCTCTCTCTCTCTCTCTCTCTCTCTCTCTCTCTCTCTCTCTCTGCCATCTGCTGTTGAGATACAGTAACGGCTCTCGTCTGAGAAGAGGACTCTTCTCCATGGCTGGTGGCGCCAATGCTGGTGCTGTGTTGCCCACTGAAGACGGTCCCAGTGATGACGTGGTGTCAGAATGGGTCCTCGGTGTGGCCTCTGACAGTGGAGGTGTCTGCTCGTCAATCGTCGACGCATGGTGTCTGCACTAATGTGTTGCTGGTGTGTCCCAATGATTTGTTAAGCAGTTTCCCAGCAGTAACAAGGCGATCTTGAAGATGCTGTCGCACAATCTGACGATCCTAACGTCTTCCACTACGTGGTCGGTCATCTATAGTGTTGGTAGTCTAGTACCGTTGCTAGAGCCTGTATATGGTCCTTACATGGACTTGAAATTCATTGGTTACTGGCCAGGCGGTTTGTCCAGCTTGCAATCGTCCAAGGGCTTGGTGTCACTGATTTTTGGCATGTGGTAGCAATTCAATAACGAATGATCTGGGTGGATTTTTATAAGGCAAGAAATTTGCACGGAACTCACATGCATCGGGTTACCATGGCCGTTGCCGTGATGCGATTAGGCGATCGGTTTTATTTTCATCTGCTTTGGGTTTTTTATCATCAAATTTCATTTTTCCGGACAAGGTAATGTTAAATTTTAGAAACTTTGACAAAAATTCCCCAGATATTTAAATGACAACTTTTCATTCAGTATATAAACGCGGACCACTAAAATGGCATAAATTGTTTCAAGTAGATCCTGGTCGCGAGTTTATCGGAGCAATCTAAACTATTAACAAAGCACGATGTTGCAATTAGGCATGGTGAAAAAGAGGACCACCATAGCCAAGCTATTGTTGAAAGATAGGACATAAGCAGAACGTTTGTTTGAATATGAGTATGGGATTGAAATGAAATCAGATTGATTAAGACCAATGGTATGGGTGTCACGGTTATCAGCTGTTGTATCAGCGCTAAATAATTGAAGAAACCATCCGATGTGGTGAAAGTGAAATCTGTGACTTCCGAATCTTCAGCACCATGGAGAGGCAAAGAACAAATACTTCTAGAGTATTTGTACGAGAAGAGTTTCTCATTGTTCCCAGCGATACAGTATTACACCGACCTTATCAATCAATCTATTTGTATCTAAGGGGGATAATGATGTCTTGTTCATTCTTAATCCATATATTCTGTGATTGTCACTTCTTAAAGTATTCATCTCATGTTTGAATGTTCTGACATTGAATAATGCTTCTTTATACTGTTGCACATACTTCTTGACGCCTTAAGCTTTTCTCATCTCCTCATTATCAGACTTCTTTATAGAATACATCTTAGGTCTTAATCCAACATATTCTGCAATAGGAGTTCCAACACATTCATTTTTCATCTTACCTAATACCTCTTTTATTTACTGCGCTGTGCGATGGATTATCTTTTGGGTAACCGCTCGTGTCGTACATATCTATTTTTCTTCCAATTCTTTATACACATCCTTGGTTTGTATTTCAAAGAATCTGTGTCGGTATATAACACCTCGCATCTATCACCGTATTGCTTCTTAAGTTCATTGTAATAAAAGTCATACATTGAGTGTTTTGATAAGTCAAGAATACTCATACCAACGTACACTGGTCTGTTGAATTTAATGTGACACTTCCGCATATGTAATGCAGCTATGTGGTTATCAGATATCTTAGTTCTGTTAAAAGCTGGACTAGCTGTAAGTTTCTTCCTCATTAGATCTGACCAATTTAACATCAACTTGCTTCCTTAAATTATCCATAGTTTTACCAAATACTGAGTTATCCATGAGCTTATATATGTTCTTTTCGAAATCACTAGAAGTCATCTTTCTTAAATCTGTGTTCAGCCTTATATATGGCTCCATCCAAGGGCTTTGATCAAACTTAAGAACTCTGTGTATTTTCTTTAGTTTCATGCCTAACGATAGATATAACTGAAGATTTCTATTGTGGATTATATATTTTGTCTTATCCTAGAATTTGGTACGGGTTTTTTCTACATTAGCTTACCTAGTCTTTCCCATCAAGTTATGTTGATATCCAATCTCTATTAAAAATTAATCATTCGGGAGCTAGCGGATAACTTGGTTTTTGTGTAACTCTATTGAATATTTCTAAGTCAACTCCTAGTATGTTCCCTTTATCGGAATCTGTGGGAATATTATTCACATCAATATTGTTTACCATCTCAAAAATGTCCGTGGGTAAATGTTGACTCTTAGCCCATCTGGGGCGGTCGGGTAGCCTGGTGGTTAAAGCGTTCGCTCGTCACGCCGAAGACCCGGGTTCGATTCCCGACATTAGTACAATGTGTGAAGCCCATTTCTGGTGTCCCCGCCGTGATATTGCTGGAATATTGCTAAAAGCGGCGTAAAACCATACTCACTCACTCACTCACTTAGCCCATCTGTACAAATTGTTGGCGTCGAGATATAATATGTGTGTAGTAGGTTTACTCAAATCATATTCTTCCACTAATATATTATTGGCCTTACAATACCTTTTCGTCGTCATTGATATACGGCCTCTTAATCCTTTCTAAACAAACAAGTGCATATCATAATCGGTGAGTAATTTTAGTTCTACACCGGTCTTCTTCAACAATGCATCCCACGATAGTCCGGGACTGGAATAGTACCATGCTAGATGTCTTTCTAAATATCACGAATATATTGGCAAGTAACAGTACATCTGTTTTTAAGTACTGATCGTGATATTCGCCACATTCTTACAGCCTAATTTATCCCACACATTTACAGCGTGTTTATAATCAGCATCAGATAGTTTAGATTCTGTTCAGTTTCTATAGAAGGATTCAACGGGTGGTAATTTAGTTTCGTCGAATCTAGATCAATCATCCATACATTCGTAGGGATATAACCTTTTCTTAGCAACAAATGCCGTGTTAACCAATCAGTATTGTGATTTGTTATATTATAATTCGAAAGATTGCGTAACTTGGAAGACGAAAGATCAGCCCGTTTGGAAGCAGCTTCCACTAATAGAGAAGCACTTTGTTCACAAATCAGTCGAATCTGAGAAACTATTGATCAATTCCTCAATGATAATACTACACTGGCTGAAAAAATTAAAACCTTGTTCAGAGAACAGAGGATAACCATTACCAGTATTTTAACCGCATCGGGATTTATTACATCAACTTTGGCTCTCGCGTTAACTGGAGGTGGTGGTACAGGCGGTGGCACACCACCTAGTGATAGGGATGGTGTAAAAGAGTGGATAGAAAAGCATTTAAAAGCATTAGGAGAAGCACTAGCAAAGCTCGCTTGGAAAGCCGCGTCTGCACTTCCTCGTATAATAGGGAGCATTGTATCCTAGTTCTTGAATTTATTAGCCCAGACCACCACTTCACTTGGCTAAGTCAATACGTGTGGGCAGTGATAGTGGCGATTGCTGGTCTGTTGTATGTGGCCACTAAAGACTATTTATCCAAATCATGAGTAAACCCGCTGTGACTCTACCTACTTTAAGCACTGTTTTTCATTGATATATTGTTGATTTTTGGCCATAAAATGTGGCTTTACAACTTGTGGTTTTGAAGATGACTGTGGTTTTACTTTTCCTGTTTGCCTGTAACTTTTTGTGTATAAATTCTGTGTTAATATCTGAATTTATACCTGTTTTTTGTTGAAAGTAAGCAATAACAATTTTATTATTATGGCCTACAACATTACCAATTTCAAGTTCCATTCTACTCGGAGACAGTCATGTATAGTCCTGCCACCAAAACATAGTCTACTTTTGATTGAGCGTAGTGTAATACATCTTGATAACGCTTTATAGAAGATGGTATTTCAACTGGTGAAGCAATAGCATCCTCTACTTTTGCAACAAACTGTTTTTGTGCATCAAGCGACGTCCCAGAACCAATTATTCCTGTTTGTCTTTGTGACTGTGCACCAAGGATTGCCCATACATAAGATTTTATTGATTCATAAACTCTTACAACTCCTGGGTTAGTAAAATTATTTTGAAAAACTTGACTTAGGGACTTAGCAAATACACTGGGATTTATTAGAAGAGAAGTGGCAGCCATCACAACAGTGCACGGAGTTAAATTACCCGATATAGTTCCCTATCAAGATTTGTGCATCCATCTTGAACAGATTAGTACAACAGACAATATTCAACTCAAAAGTCCTTCAACTCTGCTAAGAGCTATTTCAGTCAAAGATGAAAAATACAATAGTGGTAGAACAGAATCTTTCTCACCGTTGCAGTATAAGAAGTTAAGGCGGGATATTATTACAAAGCTCAACATTTCTGTTTTAGATGTAAAACATCAACCTGTACAATTAGGATATTTGAGTGTGTCACTCCATATTATAAATAATGGTTGACTCTTCAGGTCCTGGAAAGCATAACCTCAGACAATGTAATACATTTGCACTTTCCGATCTTGGAGGCACAGAAGGATTTGATAAACCCGGTATCTAGAGCATATTATATGCTTTACACTTACAAGATAATGTATACAAGTGGAAAGAAGTTATATTCATAGCACGTTATGTCCCAGCACCTAATTTAGGGGATTTAAATTATGTCTACGTTAGTAGACTCCATAAAAACACTTTACACAATCTTGTTCACGCCGAAAACAATAAATATGTTACGCTCGAAACAAAAATTGAATGGTTACTGAATATCATATCACAAGCTGATTGCAAGATATCCGAGGAGGAGTTTCATTTAGTTTTGTCAGAACTCAACAAATACAACGCAATTAAGCAGGAGATTCGATCAAAAGAATACATTGTTTCCTCGATATGCATCTTGATCCATGACGATCACTGGATTGCATTGCATAATTTGCTTAAAAAATTACCTCTGTGGTAGTATTTTTGGGGTATGAATCTGGTCTTGGTGTCAGTGAACCCACATTCCCTGCACAACTATTCATGATTACACCTAGCGCTTGTTGACCACTTCTGTATATGTTGAGTAGAACTGTGTATATATTCATGATTACACCTAGCGCTTGTTGACCACTTCTGTATATGTTGAGTAGAACTGTGTATATATTCATGATTACACCTAGCGCTTGTTGAACACTTTTGTATATGTTGAGTAGAACTGTGTATATATTCATGATTACACCTAGCGCTTGTTGAACACTTTTGTATATGTTGAGTAGAACTGTGTATATATTCATGATTACACCGAGCGCTTGTTGAACACTTTTGTATATGTTGAGTAGAACTGTGTATATATTCATGATTACACCGAGCGCTTGTTGAACACTTTTGTATATGTTGAGTAGAACTGTGTATATATTCATGATTACACCTAGCGCTTCTGGAACACTTTTGTATATGTTGAGTAGAACTGTGTATATATTCATGATTACACCTAGCGCTTCTGGAACACTTCTGTATATGTTGAGTAGAACTGTGTATATATTCATGATTACACCTAGCGCTTCTGGAACACTTGTGTATATGTTGAGTAGAACTGTGTATGTGTTCATGATTACACCAGGCATATGTTGACCACTTCTGTGTATGTTGAGTAGAATGTGTATATATTCATGATTACACCTAGGGCTTGTTGAACACTTTTGTATATGTTGAGTAGAACTGTGTATATATTCATGATTACACCGAGCGCTTGTTGAACACTTTTGTATATGTTGAGTAGAACTGTGTATATATTCATGATTACACCTAGCGCTTGTTGAAAGACACACGTGGTTCATCTAGGACCTATCATGGACTGACCGAAGTGAGCTCACGTCTAATCCAGATACAAATACGAGGTCACACAAGGTCAGTATCTCACCACATGTGGGTAATATAAAACGTTTATCTGACGGGATTATGCTCTTATCAAGTATATATATTGGAAGATTGAAATGTGATCCTTATGTTATTAAACAATTCACCACCTTCACCACATAATTGTTAGACGGACACACTTACACATGCACCCACATAAATATCTGCCCACGTTGCAGGTACGTAGGTTTATTTTATTGAACGTTTCGATAGTCAATTCAAATTTCTCGACCTTGACCATCATTGCTGGTGATCCATCTACTGAGGTGCGGTATGTGGGTTATCTCCCCTGATGAGGGTGCGGCAACTGAAGTCCCATGTGGTGAATGTCACCTCACAATGGACGTCAGTGTCGAACACACCAAAGTGTAAATTTATATATATATATATATAAAATCTACTATATTTGCTTGCTATTAGATCTCTGAGGTATTTACGTAAAGGATAGAATATAAGCGACAAAACCCTTTTTGATAAGAAATCTCTGCCAAAAAACAAAGTCAATTGTACGATTTCCACTCCATCATGAGCACAAACAAGAACCGTATAGGGATAGGGTGACAAACCAGACTGACATTCTCTAGAATATGCGTGGCACAGAGGGACTTCTACAGAATATGCGTGGGACAGAGGGACTTTCTCTAGAATATGCGTGGGACAGCGACTTTCCACAGAATATGCGTGGGACAGAGGGACTTCTACAGAATATGCGTGGGACAGCGACTTTCTACAGAATATGCGTGGGACAGCGACTGTCTACAGAATATGCGTGGTACAGACTGACATTCTCTAGAATATGCGTGGGACAGCGACTTTCTACAGAATATGCGTGGTACAGAGGGACTTCTACAGAATATGCGTGGTACAGATGGACGTCTACAGATTATGCGTGTGACAGCGACTTTCTACAGAATATGCGTGGGACAGAGGGACTGTCTATGGAATATCTCTGAGACAGAGGGGCTTTCTGCAGAATTTCCCTGGAACAGAGGAACTTTCTATTGAATATGCGTGCGAATGAGGAATTTCTATTGAATATGCGTGCGAATGAGGGGCTTTCTATGGAATGTGCGTGGGACAGAAGGGGCCTTCTGTAGAATATCTCTGAGACAGAAGGACTTTCTATGGAATATGCGTGTGACAGAAGGGGCCTTCTGTAGAATATCTCTGAGACAGAGGGTCTTTCTATGGAATATGCGTGGGACAGAAGGGGCCTTCTGTAGAATATCTCTGGACAGAGGGACTTTTTATGGAATATGCGTGGGACAGAAGCGGCATTCTGTAGAATATCTCTGAGACAGAGGGACTTTCTATGGAATATGCGTGGGACAGAAGCGGCATTCTGTAGAATATCTCTGAGACAGAGGGACTTTCTTTGGAATATGCGTGGGACAGAAGCGGCATTCTGTAGAATATCTCTGAGACAGAGGGTCTTTCTATGGAATATGCGTGGGACAGAAGCGGCATTCTGTAGAATATCTCTGAGACAGAGGGTCTTTCTATGGAATATGCGTGGGACAGAAGCGGCATTCTGTAGAATATCTCTGAGACAGAGGGACTATCTACAGAATATGCGTGCAAATGAGGGACTGTCTATGGAATTTCTCCGGGACAGAGGCACTTTCGACCCTCGGGTTTGCACCTCCCCATCGTGTTTTCAATCTCAACCAAACCCTCAGAGTCGTGTTTTAACCATAACGTAAAACTTTCAAAACATGTCAAACCCACTATGCTGGTTTCCCTCTGGAAGACCCATGGACTTTTTGTAGAAGGTCAATGGTAGGAGGTTATTCTACGAAAAGGCCCAGTGAAACCAATAGGACGGGATATGTAATTACTCTACAATTATACCAATAACCAAATATATCAAGAAAACTGTTGGGTTTTGTATTAGCGAATATTCCCTGCATTGTAAATTAAAATCAGATCTGTTTTTTTATATTTATCTATTTCCAAAACCAGCGACGGTTGAAGAACAAATGACGGTGTAGAAAATGCAGAATAACAAACCTTACCAACTGTTTGTCGGTGAAAGTACAGATCTTACTGCCACGTAGAAAAACAACGAGAGAAATAGCTCCATGGATAGATCCATGCGCATATGTGTGTTTTGAATATTGAACCAAATATCATTTACATACGTGTCAATATGAAGTAAATATCCTCTTACTCCAGTCACCAAAGGTGTACTGGATCACCTCTTTACACAATTCACCTTAGTTATGCTAATCACGAAATAGAAAAAATTAACAGTAAAGAAAAAAACCTAATACATTTCGTTATCAATCCTCATATTTTTGTTGTGATACTTTGCTAAATGTACAGATTCGAGACTGACCTTGTGATCCAACACACAGAGCGAGGAGCAGTGCCAGAAGCATGTCGACAGCTGACCGAGAAATGCAAGAGTTGCGTCGTCACGCCGGTTATATGACGGCGATCTTAAAGGCACACTGACATCCCCAGGCCAAGATAATATCTTGGTACAAATTTTCAATTTTAACGACATGAGAGACATTTTTTCTTTCTGCCAGACAATAGGCGAGGCTGTCCTGAAAGTAAGCGAATTCGTCCTGGGAAGTGTGGCGTTTTTAATATCTCAGGTCAAATACATTATTCGTTAGATTAAATCAGCCATAGCTTGGAGTGAGTGTGTGAGTGAGGGTCTTGCGCCGAGGGGACACATCACAATGTGGCAGCATTCAAACACCATGCACTCACAGTGGCGGCAGCATTCACACACCATGCACTCACAGCAGCGGCAGCATTCACACGCCATGCACTCACAGGAGTGGCAGCATTCACACACCATGCACTCACAATAATGGCAGCATTCACACACCATGCACTCACAGTAGTGGCAGCATTCACACACCATGCACTCACAATGGTGGCAGCATTCACACACCATGCACTCACAATAGTGGCAGCATTCACACACCATGCACTCAAAATAGTGGCAGCATTCACAAATCATGCACTCACAATAGTGGCAGCATTCACACACCATGCACTCACAATGATGGCAGCATTCACACACCATGCACTCACAATGGTGGCAGCATTCACACACCATGCACTCACAATGGGGCTGCATTCACACACCATGCACTCGCAATGGTGGCAGCATTCACACACCATGCACTCACAATATTGGCAGTATTCACACACCATGCACTCACAATAGTGGCAGCATTCACACACCATGCACTCACAATGGTGGCAGCATTCACACACCATGCACTCACAATGGTGGCAGCATTCACACACCATGCACTCATAATAGTGGCAGCATTCACACACCATGCACTCACAATAGTGGCAGCATTCACACACCATGCACTCATAATGGTGGCAGCATTCACACACCATGCACTCACAATAGTGGCAGCATTCACACACCATGCACTCACAATGATGGCAGCATTCACACACCATGCACTCACAATAGTGGCAGCATTCACACACCATGCACTCACAATGGTGGCAGCATTCACACACCATGCACTCACAATAGTGGCAGCATTCACACACCATGCACTCACAATGGTGGCAGCATTCACACACCATGCACTCACAATAGTGGCAGTATTCACACACCATGCACTCACAATAGTGGCAGTATTCACACACCATGCACTCACAATGGTGGCAGCATTCACACACCATGCACTCACAATAGTGGCAGCATTCACACACCATGCACTCACAATGGTGGCAGCATTCACACACCATGCACTCACAATGATGGCAGCATTCACACACCATGCACTCACAATGGTGGCAGCATTCACACACCATGCACTCACAATGGTGGCAGCATTCACACACCATGCACTCACAATGGTGGCAGCATTCACACACCATGCACTCACAATGGTGGCAGCATTCACACACCATGCACTCACAATGGTGGCAGCATTCACACACCATGCACTCACAATAGTGGCAGCATTCACACACCATGCACTCACAATGGTGGCAGCATTCACAAATCATGCACTCACAATAGTGGCAGCATTCACACACCATGCACTCACAGTAGTGGCAGCATTCACACACCATGCACTCACAATAATGGCAGCATTCACACACCATGCACTCACAATGGTGGCAGCATTCACACACCATGCACTCACAATAATGGCAGCATTCACACACCATGCACTCACAATAGTGGCAGCATTCACACACCATGCACTCACAATGGTGGCAGCATTCACAAATCATGCACTCACAATAGTGGCAGCATTCACACACCATGCACTCACAGTAGTGGCAGCATTCACACACCATGCACTCACAATAATGGCAGCATTCACACACCATGCACTCACAATGGTGGCAGCATTCACACACCATGCACTCACAATAATGGCAGCATTCACACACCATGCACTCACAATGGTGGCAGCATTCACACACCATGCACTCACAATGTTGGCAGCATTTACACACCATGCACTCACAATGGTGGCAGCATTCACACACCATGCACTCACAATAGTGGCAGCATTCACACACCATGCACTCACAATAATGGCAGCATTCACACACCATGCACTCACAATGGTGGCAGCATTCACACACCATGCACTCACAATAATGGCAGCATTCACACACCATGCACTCACAATGGTGGCAGCATTCACACACCATGCACTCACAATAATGGCAGCATTCACACACCATGCACTCACAGTAGTGGCAGCATTCACACACCATGCACTCACAATAATGGCAGCATTCACACACCATGCACTCACAATAGTGGCAGCATTCACACACCATGCACTCACAATGGTGGCAGCATTCACAAATCATGCACTCACAATAGTGGCAGCATTCACACACCATGCACTCACAGTAGTGGCAGCATTCACACACCATGCACTCACAATAATGGCAGCATTCACACACCATGCACTCACAATGGTGGCAGCATTCACACACCATGCACTCACAATAATGGCAGCATTCACACACCATGCACTCACAATGGTGGCAGCATTCACACACCATGCACTCACAATGTTGGCAGCATTCACACACCATGCACTCACAATGGTGGCAGCATTCACACACCATGCACTCACAATAATGGCAGCATTCACACACCATGCACTCACAATGGTGGCAGTATTCACACACCATGCACTCACAATGGTGGCAGCATTCACACACCATGCACTCACAATGTTGGCAGCATTCACACACCATGCACTCACAATGGTGGCAGCATTCACACACCATGCACTCACAATAATGGCAGCATTCACACACCATGCACTCACAATGGTGGCAGCATTCACACACCATGCACTCACAATGGTGGCAGCATTCACTTATGCCACGTACGTAGCCCAGGTATAACTGACACTGTAATGGCTAACAAGGTCACATACTGGCCATATGGGATCGAACATAAAACATAAGTCTTTCTGTAAGCAGAGCCTTTGATAAACGGACACTGGTAGGCTTCGACCAAGAGCCTGACAACTAACTCGACACGCTGTTTATATATACATGATAATAATTAAATCAACAGAAGAATGATATCATTGGCTGTCGTTTACCTGTAAAATGCTACGTTCTCATTGGACAATATGAATATTATACAAGTCCATTTGAATGAACTTGAATAATTGAACGTTACTTGATAGAAATTTATGCTTATCTAATCTATACTGAAGGATCTACTTGAAACAACTTTCGGTCCGCGTTTATATACTGAACCGCAAAAAAAACGTCACCCCAAGTAACATTGCATGAAAAGTTGTCATTTAAATATCTGGGAAATTTTTGTCAAAGTTTCGGAAATTTAACATTGCCTTGTCCAGAAAAATGAAATTTGACGATAAAAAACCCAAACCAGATTACAATAAAACCGATCGCCCAAACGCACCACGGCAACGGCCATGGTAACCCGATGCACATGCGTTCCCCCATTTCTTGCCCTATAAATATCCACCCAGATCGGATAACATTCATTCGTTATTGAATTGCTACCACATGCCAAGATTGACAAGAAATCAGCGACATCAAGCCCTTGGGAGATTGCAAGCTGGACAAACCGCCCGGCAAGTAGCCAATGCGTTTCAAGTCCACGTAAGTACCATATACAGGCTCCAGCAACGGTACCAGACGACCAACACTACAGATGACCGACCACGTAGTGGAAGACCAAGGGTCAGCATCCGACGTCAGGATCGTCAGATTGTGCGACAGCATCTTCAAGATCGCTTTGTTACTGCTGCGAAAACTGCTCGAAAGACCATGGGGAACCACCAGCGACACATTAGTGCGTCGACGATTGACGAGCAGACACCTCCACTGTCACAGGCCACACCGAGGACCCATTCTGACACCACGTCATCGCCGGGACCAACATTGGCGCCACCAGCAGTGGAGAAGAGTCCTCTTTTCAGACGAGAGCCGTTACTATATGGCAGAGAGAGAGAGAGAGAGTATGGCGACGCCGTGGGGAACGTTTTTCGGATGCTTCTGTTGTTGAGAGAGACTCTTGTGGTGGTCCGAGCATCATGGTGTGGGCTGGAATTGGTCTTGCACCGAGGGTCGGCCCTGTGGTCTTCCAGAACATCGGTCCAGGGAGAGGCAATGGTGTCATAGCAGTTCGGTACATTGATCAAGTCTTGAGACCACACGCCATACTTCATTTGGCACGTCGCCGCAACCACGAGTTTTAGCATGATAACGCCCGTGCTTACACTGCGAAAGCAGCAAGAGACTTCCTCCAGCTGAATGGCATCAGAAACATGCGGTGGCCTGCCCTCAGGCCCGATTTTAATCCCATTGAGCACCTGTGGGACGAGTTTCAAAGACGGCTGAATGACGTCCGACCAAGGCCGACAACTGCAGCTGCACAGCGTCAGGCATCCCTCAGAGTGTGGGCTCAAGTGCCTATGGCCTTCATCAACCGCCTCATCCATTCCATGTATCGACATTGCACGGCAGTCATCAATGCACATGGCGAACACACGAGATACTGACTTGTGATGCCATTTTCTCAGAGACTAGTAATGTGTTTCACTTTAAGAACATTTGACACTTTAATTTCAACCTTGATGATCTGTTTTGCCAAGTTTCATCTATTTAATATGTCTCAAAGTATGTTTACAGTGTACATCTGATAACAACCATACGGTTTAATAGAAAGAGAATTGTTACATAACTATGAATATTCCTGTTTGAACAAAGAGCCTATACCATAATCGGATATCTCGTCTCACCTGGCGGGAACGCTAAGCTCTATTTTACAAGCAAATTAGCATTGTAATTCATTTCCGAAGACAGTTTGATTGAAAGAGTTACAAGAAATAAGTTGTTTTTAAATAACATTTACAACGCATTCCATTTCTATTGTCCAAGGAATGAGGTTACTGGTTAATGACGATCTCCAAAGAAAGATATCTAATCGATCTGTATTTTCTTAAGGGAAACATAACAGTAAACATGCATAACTTTTGTCTGCATAGTGTACATGTAACAATAAAATTGTCGTTCCTAAATCGGACGCGCACGTGTTTGGCTTCAACTCCAAATCTGTTGACCTACAAAATGATTCTTGGGACAATGCAAACAGTGGCTGATAATACTGACAATTATTTGTCAATGTATAATCTATACTGAACCAAATTAAAAACTTCACAATCCTAAAATTTTAACATTTTGACCAGTTATCATTGTGGGCCCTTATTGTGTATTTAAACAGTAATGGCCACGTAATATTGTCTTCAGATAACACCCGTTTTTGTGCAAGTGAATCGATCAAAATCATGTGCACAGCACTATAGTGGCAAAAGTGTTTTTTCACGTGCAACTGGTCACGTGGCCATAATACCGCACGCGTTTTCAGCCATACTTGTTAGCAGTCATTAACAAAAAAATAAAAACACAAGAAAACAAAAGTCTTTACGGCCATTTGTTATGCCACGCCTTTCATATGTGCATCGTGAACGTGCCATCGGCATGTTGCAGACGGGAACGTCCGTAGCTGAAGTCGCAAGGACGATGGGTTGTAGTCGACGGACTGTTTATGATTTACAGACGCTTCTACAGCAAACGGGTACCACCGCTGATCGCCCTC
This sequence comes from Haliotis rufescens, assembly GCF_023055435.1. Taxonomy (NCBI): domain Eukaryota; kingdom Metazoa; phylum Mollusca; class Gastropoda; order Lepetellida; family Haliotidae; genus Haliotis; species Haliotis rufescens. The sequence goes on from NW_025963890.1 coordinate 51,608,507, forward strand.
GGCCAGGTCGACCACGTGTGACGTCACATGCAGAGGATCGTCAGATTGTCTTACGTCACCTCCGTAACCGATTTTTGACGGCTACATCAACCAGAAATGAACTGTTTAGGGGTAAACTGAGTGCGCAAACTGTTCGAAACCGTCTGAGAACTGCTCACCTTCAAGCACGACGGCCATACTGCGGGCCGATTCTGACTCAATTACACAGACGTCAACGTCAATTGTAGGCACAGCGACACTTACGATGGACTCAGAGGAATTGGAATCAAGTCGTCTTCATGATGAATCCCGATTTAATCCTTGATTTGCTGATGGTAGGGCGAGGGTGTGGAGTCGCCGCCATGATCGTTACGCCCAGTGTTGTGTACAGGAAGTTGACAGATTTCGAGGCGGAAGTGTCATGGTGTGGGGTGCTTTCTGTGGCAATGCACGTTCCAGGCTTCTTGTCATCCGTGGCAACCTCAACGCTGCTGCTTACCGCGACCAGGTACTTGCACCAAAACTTCTGCTTTTTAAGGCAGCACGTGGACCCGGTTTGATCCGACAATGCCAGACCCCACACAGCAATTTTGACAAGGAATTTCCTTCAGAATGCGGGTGTTAACGTAATGGACTGGCTGTCAGGGTCTCCCGATCTCAATCCCATCGAACACGTCTGGGATGCACTTGGCAGAAGTCTGCGCACTCTCCAGAACCAACCACAGAATTTGCAAGATCTTGGCACTATTTTGCAGCAACAATGGCGTCGTCTTCCCATCATGTGTTCAAAAGCATCACAAAGTCCATGCGGATGCGTTGTGTGGCAGTTGTCAACGCACATGGTGGCCATACACGCTACTGAACTTGGGTGCCATCAGATTCTCGTGCTTGCGACTTATGATTTAAACTGTTGATGTTATTACCGAATACCGTAGGTGCTTGGAACAAATTATGGTTACCACCGTTAATTGAAATCCTGCTTTGGACATTAATGATTAAAAATTACCTTCTCTGATACATTTGTCCGTTGTAGATCATATATGGGATTACTTTTAAAAATGTGAAGTTTTTAATTTGAATCAGTATATAACATTAATTGTGACTGTGATGACTCGTACATTGGTGAAACTCGCGCCCAGTAGATACCCGCATCAAAATTAGACAACAGCCAAAGCAGACAGCAACTCAATTCAGTCCAACCCGTCTTGTTCAAACATCAAAACTTCACTAATTGAAAACTCATAGAAGCTACAGATATCAGCCCTCACAAACCTCTTATCAACAGAGATCAAGGGCATCACATCTTATCTAATGAAGCAATAGACCTTTCTTGGTTAGCATCCAATCAGCTTGTGAAAACTTTATTATCATTTTAATAATGTACATCTAGCTTCATTACGAGTGTACTATGAACACAATGCCTTTTAGAAAGTGATTAAATGTAACAAATGTTTTATTTGGTATCACACTCAGAAAAGTACAAATTCTACTTTTTTTTGGCGTTGAGTCCCATCTGTCATTTGAACACAATCTCATAGTGAGGGACCTAATCGCCAGCACACAAATATCTCACCCACTCAGCCACCGAAGCTTCCACAAAAAAGAAAATTCCACAACTGGTAGTGCAGATCACGTCCTCTATGGACACGTCTGAGAATTGTAATAAGGCACCGCAAAGGCAGCCGTGCAAATTTCCACTTGTCAGAGGGGTACACAAAGTACGTGATCTGTACTACAAGTTGTCGGATTTCCATTGTTGCGGGTGCTGTGTGGTTTAGGACGTGAACTTTGAGTGATGCTGCTCATTCTTTGAGAGTGGGTTCGAATCCCGGATGAGACTCAGTCCCCCAAAAGTTCAAGAATTTGAACTTTACTGAGAAAATGTTTTACCAAATACACACATCCGATTATCTGGGCGCTTCTTGTTAATATCTATTACCTGATGTTCATGTCAATGTGTTGCTTACAACAAAATGCCACGCATATACACCTCTCATCACTTATTTGTAATCACACCTGCTTGATAACGGTGTAAGAATCTGTCGAAACGTCCTATATGCAATAAACCAGAAGTTGTTATCCATGAAGTTGTACGCCTCCTTATCCAGAAAATAACTACCATATATGACAGAAAAACTAAAAGATGTTACGTTGCACCTTGCACGAGCGAAGTAGTGTGGTTCTCCCTCCTTTTGTCCTTTAAGTTGGGGAGGCTTGTACAGATATGGAACACTAAAACTCAAGCCCTTTTCAGGGATTGTTTCGCTGGTTCAGCCTTTATCTTCCAATATTTCTAATTAAATCCAGTATGCAGTATGAACATCACAAATTTTCCAATAAGATTTAGTTTCACAACCAAAAAATAAAATAAACAAGAAAGAAGTGAGCAAAGCTCACATACGCCCGTTATCCCTGCTGGTCAACAACAAATAGTAAATAGTTTGTTAATTAATGAAATATTACATATTTCTTACTGATTTTAACTTCAATGTTTTAAAAACTAAGATTGAGTTCCAGTGACAATTGAACCCGGCTTTTGGGAGTGACGAGCGAACGCTTTACCACTAGGCTACCCGACCGCCCCTTCTGATTATGAATAGTTCACAGTGGAGAAGACTTCTGTTGAAGACCTGAACATTTTATTATATTCAAAAATACAGGATTCATGCCAATGATGTAATATCAGGCATGTGAGCATGTTTTCCCCCAAAAGAGAACTCTAGGGGGGTGTGGGGGCATGCCAAAAAAGTCAAGTGGAATAAACAAAGATTGCGTGTATGGGTTTTCGGACCCTGAAGGAACATTCAGTTTCCTTCACATGAACAACTGTAAAATATTTCATATCTATATGCTAAAAAAGACCTCTGAGTATTTACATTTTCTCTATGATGCCACACCAAGTATTCTTGTTAAATAAATGTATGATGTCCAAAAACCTATGATCCGATGATAATAGTATTGTATCATGAACAATAATAAAGGCATATATGATGCTGAAAGCGCTGATCAAAAACAGCACAATCCACGACGTTGGTCCGGGAAGGGAAAACTTTACCCCAAAGTTCAAAGCAATAAAAACATGACATATATGGTTATAAATATTTTATTCAATCACCATCACAGTAACCGATATGAAAGAAAAAAAAACTCTGGCCATGGTGACAGTAGCAGGTGTCCCCTTTGTTTGTATACCCTTGATTCAGACTAGACCGCAGATGTGAGACTAGTGGATACATTAGACAGGTAACTAGTCACACTGTGTACTATAAGTAGGACTACAGTCGAAAATCACTAACTATGGACATAGTCATCACATGCTTACTGATCTCTGCAATGTTTTCTGTAAATTTGTTTATAAATGATATGAATAAATGAAATGAATAAAGAAGAAACAAAATCGCCCATTTAACCAAAAACATTTTGACGTCATTTATAAATACAAGGTGAACCTCAATCACTAATTTATAACTGTAAATACTAAACATTAATAACTGTAATATCAATAAATATCTGAACAAATTTACAGAAAACAAGTGTAAAAATGGTTTCATCAATGCCCCGACATTGTGGTTTTGGATGTTTCAATGGAAATGGTAACAAAAATCAAATTTCATTTGGGCCAAAATCAGCATACAAACAGGTCACATGTGAAACATTTCAAAATTGGCCCCTGATTTGTACCTAACCATTGGGGTCGTGAGGGAGAGAGATGAAACGAGAACAAAGCAGCAAGTTCAACTGAGAGCGAATGTGGGAAAGAGAAACAAAATAAAAGTTACAGAATCAAAATGACAAACCACCTAATCTTGACTATATAGGTTTGGAGCTAACAATCCGATGACAATGCCAAGCAAAACTTCTCAGTTGAGAGGGTCGAGGTCGCATATCAGTTCAGGTCGTGGTGACCCAAAAACTTCCTCCACCTGATCGTGAGTTTCAAAGAGGTCATGGCCTGCCTTCATGAAGGGGATCACCTTGGAGATTGGCTGATCCATCTTCTTGGTCTGCTTTGAGTAGGTCTGCGCCCTGAAACAGGAAACAAAGCTCATAAATAAGAGGTCTGTAGCAATTTCTGCAAATATACTTTCATTAAGTCATTGAAGAACAAAGAATGTATCAAGATGCTAGGTTTGGATCAAAGTGCATCACTACATTAGTATCCGATAAACTGATTTATTAACCAGCCTACAAAACCTGTTCAATGCACAAACATCAAACCTGGGAAGACACCCATCAAGAAGTGAGTATGGTCTCACAACTTAAAGCAATATTACAGCCCCGTCACAGAATGGCATATCTCAAAGCCATATACAATGGAACACTAGAGCCATGGGCACTGAAGGTCACACCTATGTTGTGACTGATGGATGTATTTCCATACAAATACTATGCTAAATATTATGAGTATGGTTACCATAACAGCATCACATTAAAATAAAAATAAAAATAAAAATTTGTCAAAATTCATTTAGAGGTGGGGTTGATTCCTGCTACTCGACTACTCCTGATCCAGTCAGTGCTTTAAGCAACACGCCATCCTTTCATATGTGAAACAATAGGGTCAGGTATAATGATGTACGGCAAAAATAGCTTTGTGGATCATGGCTCAACAGTTGTTCATGCTATGTTGTTCTCACCAGACTACATCTTGACAGAGATAGAAGACCCTGGGTCGGGGCATCCCGTTGAAGGTGGAGGCAGCACACATGGTGTAGGCCCCCATGTCCTCAAAGTAGATCCACTCCCCAATCTGCATCTCGGGCAGTCGACAGTCTTCCATGATGCAGTCCAGGCCGTCACAGGTTGGTCCCCACACACTTGACACAAAGGTCATATCGCTGCCATCCTGAACAAAAACAAAGACATTAGCACAGTAAGGAGTTGTGTCCAGTGTTACACAAACATCAATCGCTGCCATCCTCATCCAGTAGACGGACAACAGCCTAATTATGACTTTATAGGCACTTGAAGTTGTGAACAAATCAAATCTGTAATTGTTTTCAACTGTTTATCAGTAACCCCCTTATACTTCAAGACCAATTTGAAAAGCCCCAACGGGAAAGTATATGGGGAAAGAGCTGACCCTGGGCAGTGAGCTCAACAAAGAGAAGAGAGAAGAGAAGAATTATCTCCACATGGATATACTTAAGCTGGCCAAAGTGTGCACGGACCATTTCTACAAATATTTTTGAGATCCATAGGGTATTACCTCTGACTGCATACTGGAAATTAGTGTTTTGACCTATTTCAAGATATTCATGTGGGTATTTACTCCATGACCCTAAACATATCGACAAACCGTGGCTGTCGTAAGGATATTACTATTGAGGACACTGCTGTGATCAAAACAGGTTATTCCTATACATTAAATTACCTAAACCTAATCTTATGCTACTGAAACAAACTAACAATAGTCAATGAGAAAAAATAAGTACCTGCAAAACAGATGGTGTGACAGTGGCATGATCAAACAGCAAACAGTTGAAGGAGCCATACACCCCATCATTGATATAGTACATGTAGGCTGGCTCATCGTCCCCGGTCACCACTTGGTCAGGGAGATGTTCTGAAACACACAAGCAACGTGTTAGTCATAACTGGTTATCTGTATAAGAATCACCAGATCATGCTCTTAATGTACAGGCGATGAAATACTTCAGACTGGCAAGGCAAAACACCAAAATCCCACATATTTCTCAGTTGACATCTTTACTCTAGTACTGGTTATGTGAACTACTGGCATTCAAATCATATCAATTTGCACCAAAGAATTTCTACTTGATGTTTGATTATTTGTTTGTTTCCACACTCAGCAATAATTGACCCACATGATGCTGGTTGCAAGTCTGGACCAGACAACCCAGTAACTGACAGTGAGAGCATGACCCACCTATCAACTTGGTTGCCTGTTACGACAAACATCTGTCGCAGGGGAATGTGTGGCTAATTCAAAGAAAGGTTTACCTCTTATTAAAGTACTCATGGAAATGAAAAAAATCTGTTTTGCTGGATTTAATAATCAACACAAAGCATTATGTAGATGTAAATACGAAATAACAAAACAACTGGAAAAGTACTAGTCAGGATTTGCTAGTTTTATCTCAGTGCTCAATACAAAATGTACTTTACAGGAGGTAATTTGTAGGCACTTTCAACATTCAAAAATAAAACTAAGTCCAAATTGACATGGCAGAAACAGGCTATAGGCATTATGCAAATTAGCCTGGAAAAATGTTATCAAAACAACAATAAAAATAACAGCTATGTTTATGTACATAATAATAATGATATGTAAGTTGTTTGAGAGGGAATATGTTACTTTTACGTTCTGATATTTTGACGATGATTCACTATCCCACAATGCCACTCACAAATCACTAACCACTGACAAATAACATGCATGTGGGTTTCAAGCACCTGTTTTCACCTGTCGTCAAGGTGTCATAGGTCATGGACATTCACCTTGATCTACTAACACCTGGTTATGCTCAGTTTCACAATAGTGTGTTTTGTTCATATTTTTACACACCTTTACGTGTAAAAAGACATAAAAACCTTTGATACGCTGTATTTGTGCCAAGGCATAATTAGTACTTATTGAATTGTTTGAATATTTATATATTTTGTATATTAACTGCATTTATTTAAAATCTGAGATCGAAAAAACAGTTTTTGTTTTATTTCCGTGAGTACTTTAGTTTAAAAATTACCCAATGGACAGGACCCAAAGAAAACTATCAATACCCACAAGGTGAACGATAACATGTGAGTAAACACTCAATTGCTAAAAACACACCTGGAACCCTCTGACAGTGTTCAATTTGAAAAGACACTTTGGGTTTCAAATGTTCACTTTTCAATGATCAAATCGAACGATAGGAAATTGTAAATGGATAGCATGGATGCATAGATTTCACCAAGGTAACAAGGTGGTGTGTACCAAGGGACAACTCCTCACAGACACACTGACCATGATTAGACTTGTCTCTAGCAACCATCCTCTTGGCAATGATGTTGGCAGTGAGAGTGAAGGCCGAGGCCACGAAGTAGCGACCTGGCTCAGCGATGATTTGCACACCGGAGGATGCTGGGAAGTAGTGGTCCAGGGCAGGACTGAGGACGTCAACAACCTGCAGCATAAACTTGTGCATGAACATACTGGTGGTGCGGAAAGCAAGTCCCTTAACAGTGTTCTGACGAGGCGGCATTCCTGCAATAACTTATTGATGACGAATAAACTTAGTATCAGTGAACGTGTAGCTTAGCTTATATTCTATAACTAGTGGGGTCACGGACTGTTTGAGAGATATATGTTACATCACTCAAACAGTTGCTTCATTATGGAAATTAAACTTCCCGTTAAATTTGCTTTTAGACATTTTTGCAATATTGTAGTGACAAAGATGATTTCCATTAACTGACAAAACATGGTCACATAGGAAACAGAGCAGACAGCTGGAGGAGATTCTGAGATACAGCAAATTAAATTTCTTTTAATCATTTGATGCGGGAGTTTTTTTCTATTAATTTGCATCAAGTTTGCATGTGATATATTTAAAACTAGTACTCTACTAAACCAAACTGGTGTACCAAAATTTTCTTCTGAAAACTGATAAACGGTCTGGCAACAGCGTGACACCCAAATGAAATATACTCATAATACAGCCACAAATAGTGAGCTTCTAACTGAAGTCTCATGAGAAAAGTGTACCACGACTTTAGCCTGCAATGACTCACCTCTTCGAATGATATAGCGGCAGTAACTTGGCCTGGGAATCCCCCACCAATATCCAGCAGAGTGAAGGGGAATCCCATGTCCAAGCCAGTCTGGAAGACGCCATGTGCCTGCTCCACTGCAACAGCAAAGGCAGCTGCCTCCTCGGCACCGCTACCAACGTGGAAGCTGCAATACACAAACGCCGTTCACTGTGTGCTCACATACACACTAATGTTTTACTTACTTCAATTTGTCAATGTGTCGAGAAAAGACTGTCTAGTTTACGTGAAATGGGGTCTAATGTCATATTTAATATGATCATCGCCATGTGCATGTACTAGGCCCAGACTGAAGCAGGTATTATAGCCCACTTAGCTACCATGCTACAGTTTAACATGGATACCCCACCAAGACACACTATACTGACTGAGCCGACCAGTTCTTGTTCTATCACCTTATTAATGTCAGATAAAACAACATGTGTTTGTTTCTCAATACCTTAATGTTTCTTTCTATACTTTTATTCCTGTTAATATTGGTTCAATATACCATGTTCCATATCCAAGTTAAAGTTAGGAAGCATGAAATTCAAACTGATAACATTGTTGGGGCAAGAGATGAGGCTCCAGACCTACCTGACTCCCACAACATTGAGTTCCAGTTCTTTGGCTGTCTCCAGCAGCTGTTTGGCCTTTGCTGGATGACAGCCAAACTTCATCCCCAGCTCACACTGCACCTTGAAGTTGCTCGGAGGCAGGATACGAAGAACCAGTCTGTAGACCAGCAAGACGGGACACAGTCACGCAAACAGTTATTATTATGCTGCTTAGTAAGATACATCTTGGATTATCAGATATGACTCTGTAAGTACAACCTCGGCCACATATTGCCAAGAGCTACGAAAGATCAAATTACAAATAAGTCTCAGTCTTTCAGTTACATCACTGCATGTTAGCTTAAATGTGGAGAAAGAAAGCCCAAAGTGATAAAGATGGTGGACATTTACTCTGTTACCCAGGGCTCTGCGAGCACCCACCCCGGGGCTCTGCCAGCACCACCACGGGGCTCTGCGAGCACCCACCCCGGGGCTCTGCCAGCACCACCACGGGGCTCTGCGAGCACCCATCCCGGGACTCTGCGAGCACCCAACCAAGGACTCAACGACCCCATACCCCAGGGAGCTGCAAGTACTCACACCGACTCTGCAACCTCTAGCCTAGAATTGGAAGCACTCACCTTGCATCAGGGAAGACAGCTTTGACCTTGAGTAGTTCAGCTTCGTTGTCAAAGGTCATAAGGTCAACATTGCGTTTGGCAGCATGACGCACGTAGGAAGTCTGCTTGCAAGGATTTGCGTAGATGATGCGCGAGGGCGAGATGCCAAGGTTCAGCACCTTGTCGATTTCCATCTGAAAGTGGAGAAGTATTGATAGTGGTTACCAGTGTGACAATTTATTATAAATTTATTCAGCAAGCTGACGAGAAATGGAATTCCTAATAAAACAGAGAGTGACATTTGTTTAATGCCTAGAGAGAGTATCAGCTTCTTGTGGGAGGAAAGCCTGAAGTGGTCATTGATGTTTACCACTTCAGTTAAATTGACGAGCATGAGTATGGAGCTGATAAAATTAGAAAAAAATCAGGGCAAATCATATTGGAAGCCAGGATCAAAGGTTTGACATGTTGCCCAACAATGACACAGACAACCTGGCAACCAACAAATGGTTGCTATCATGGTCTGATTCTTGTCACCTGTCCGCTGCCCAAGCCTAGGAGCACTAGCAAGAAATGTCTTTCAGATCAGCTGATACCAAAAACTACTGAAAATAATGCCACTGAAGACACAAGTTTGGTACAAGATTGGAAGTCATGCAATAAAATCTGTCCGTAAGCTATATCCAATAGTAAGCATAAAAACTGCAATGCCAGTAAAAATCTATTTGAGAAAACATTGATTTCTCCAGAGAAATTTCAGTGTATTGGTTGCGTGCTGGAACTCACCTTGCTGGCACAGTCAAATGATGTTCCCAGATCTGCGAGAAGTTTCAGGACACCATAGTCATCATTGCACTTGACAGCTGAAAGACAAAAAAACATCGTCCAACCAGATGAAACATACTGCGTCCTCTAAGCATACAAATTGAGAACGGATGCAAATAATGCAAACAAGTATGGCCATTTGAAACAAGTAGATCAAAATTGTCGATTGCATGATATACAACTGACATTTGTATTTTGGAGTGGATGAGGATGGTTTTACACCGATTTTAGCAATATGCCAGCTATATCACAGCAGGAAACACCAGAAACGGGCTTAACACATTGTACCCATGTCAGGAATCGAACCCGGGTCTTCGGCATGACAAGCGAACGCTTTAACCGCTAGGCTACCCAACTGCCCCATGTATTTTTGGAGTGAGTGAGTGAGTATGATTTTACACCGCTTTTAGCAATATTCCAGCAATATCACGGCAGGGGAGACCAGAAATGGGCTTCAAATATTGTACCCATGTCGGGAATCGAACCCGGGTCTTCGGTGTGACGAGCGAATGTATTTTTGGAGAGAAATACACTCAAAGGTCAGGGTATCAATTAACTTTCAACTGATGATTTTCTACAATCTAGTGATGAAATCCCCATTTACTGTAGGCTCAAGACTTCTGCAGATGTGAAACAAAATGCCCAAGTGCAGCATGGCACAGATGGCCAGACTGGGAGCACCATAGTGATGACATGGGACCCAAACAATTCATTGCTGCTTGTTGATTAGAGCACCACTCAGTTCTTTTCCAGCGATATGCATGATATGACACCTTTTCGTAAATAATCAAATCTGGACCAGACAATCCAGTAATTGATATGATGAGCAACAATTCATGTTTTAGGGTATGGAATCATGGAAGTTTGACCACCTAATTCATTACGTCGCCTCATACAACCAGTATTGCTGGGGACCAATTCCTTCCAGGAATTTTCACAGGGATAGAACTGATGGTCCCCTAGACTCTTAAACAGACATCAGGCAAATTGGAAATTTTGTCAAAAATTTGGATTTTTTAAAGTCCTTATTTAGTTAAATTCAGAGATTTGAAATTGCGTTCATTGCAATAACACATAACTAAGCATAAAACCCTCTTCCTATCTATTCATCCTGTTAGTGTAATACAGGTTATTTTTACAATCCATAAAAAATTGGGGAATTTTAATGCAGACTTGGGGCCAAATTTCTGAACCTGAACACATCTTGATAAATCCCCGAGTCAGGCCTAAGTAAATCCCCGAGTCAGGCCCAAGTAGATCCCAGAGTCAGGCCCAAGTAGATCCCAGAGTCAGGCCCAAGTAGATCCCAGAGTCAGGCCCAAGTAAATCCCAGAGTCAGGCCCAAGTAAATCCCAGAGTCAGGCCCAAGTAGATCCCAGAGTCAGGCCCAAGTAAATCCCAGAGTCAGGCCCAAGTAGATCCCAGAGTCAGGCCCAAGTAGATCCCAGAGTCAGGCCCAAGTAAATCCCAGAGTCAGGCCCAAGTAAATCCCAGAGTCAGGCCCAAGTAGATCCCAGAGTCAGGCCCAAGTAGATCCCAGAGTCAGGCCCAAGTCAATCCCAGAGTCAGGCCCAAGTAAATCCCAGAGTCAGGCCCAAGTAAATCCCAGAGTCAGGCCCAAGTAGATCCCAGAGTCAGGCCCAAGTAACACAGAAACTAATGGTACTATGAGCGTATCTGATAGGATGGTAGGACTGCACAGTATTACCGGCATACTGCAATACATTTTTCAAATGATACGTTTTACAATACTTTTCTCTGTGTTCTAGTATTTTGGGTAAAATCAATATAACAAGTTTCATTATCATTTTTTTTCTAAAATCTACACTGAAATTTATTCACAAATGATGTTTCCTTTGGAAATTGACAAAACGGTGGAAATGTGAAGTGAATTTTTTTTCACATGTGTTATCTCCCCTGTATCAATGACTAAAACTAGCGGCGATTGACCATGATGACTTTGACATCGTAACATTAATTTAGTATGTAGAAAATAGGATTTGCATATGAACAGTATTCATGATACATATCACTGCATGTCAACTTAATGTGGAAGGAAAGCCTGAGAACGTTGTATGTATATTCATTAAGGTTTGGTTTTGTCATTCCAAAATGGAAATTAGCTTGTGTTTTGAGTGAGTGAGTTGGGTTTAACGCAGCTTTTAACATTATTCCAGTTATATCACAGCGTGTCAGCTTAATAAGTTAATTTTGGAGGAAAGCCCGAAGTGAAGCAGGTCTCAGACGTTTACCATTTCCGTGAAACCCACGAGCACAGGTATGGTGCTGACAAACATGGAAACAAAATTGGGGTGAACCGGAATTCGAAATCCACGATCATAGGTTCCTGGCGTGCCCAAGGGACACAACTCTGCGCAACAAATTGTGGATCCCTACAACTGGGCCAACTGTGGCCCCACTAGGGAGATCAAGAACAAGTAGGATAAGTACTCACCATAAAAAGGCTCCACCCTTGGCAGGAGCCTCCTCCATTTCTTATACTTGGCAACAATGTCACCGAGATCAGCAATGAAGAAGGCATCTTCACTCTGCTGAAAGACATACACAGATCACAGAGTTAGGTGAGATGATTACAATTTTAGTTAACCCCCCAATCAGTAGTACAGAGAAAGTAGCTGTGCTGGTAAATATCAGAGCTCCAGATAAGCTGCGTATCTGCGTAAAATACGCATCAGAAATGCAGAAATACGCAGTAAAATAAAAACCAAGCGTATCAAATACGCAACGAAGATTACAACAGTTACGCTACAAAATTAAAACTTGTGCGTATCATCAAAATATTGATAAGTAACCCTACGTATTTGTTTAGCAAATCAGCAACTTATTTTGAAACAAACGGGTATTCCGTGTCAACCTTGCCAAACTCCATGATGACAGTTACATCATGATCATTTGCCATCACACTTTCTTGTGGAAGTATCGTGGTATTTTTGAATCCTATAAAGCTCTCTAACCCACACGACACCAGTTTGCAGGGACTAGATGAATAGTGTTTTTAAATATTTAAATTAAATAGCCATACTGTCACAACACAGGCATCAGCTCATTCAGCTGTCAATGAACATCAAAATCTAGGATGTCCAGCAGCAAGGTTACATTTTTATGGGTACAAACAAAAGTAAACAAGTTAAACTTGTTGAAAGCAAAATAGAAAATGAATACTGAAATTGTTGTTCTGTCTTATCCAGGTTTTGATTCTAACCCAGTAACTGGTGACATGGTCAAATGAGACCACTAGTGAGTTTGAGTTTGAGCATAACTCAATGTATTACCAACAAGAGTAAATTTCAACATGCTGAAATACTGTAGACTTCATGTCCACAAACTCAATTCTTATTTCAGTAAAACTGGATTCAACCACAAGCTGGGTTTTAGATCAGTTCACTTTCTAGGACATGAGTGAGTGAGTGAGGATGGTTTTACGCCGTTTTTAGCAATATTCCAGCAATATCACGGTGGGGGACACCAGAAATGGGCTTCACACATTGTACCCATGTCGGGAATCGAACCCGGGTCTTCGGCGTGACAAGCGAACGCTTTAACCACTAGGCTACCCGACCGCCCCTCCAGGACATGAACTTATTGTCATCCAAACTGTTCTCAGTGAGTATGCTTTTGTGGCTACTTTCATATTCCAGTAATATCACAGAAGGAGACACCAGGTATGTATACTATTCCCAAGATTTTTTCAAATTTGATACAGAAGAATGTCTCATCAGAAGATGACAAATGCCCCCACAAATTCGAAAGAATAAATCATCTGACTGTTACTTTTGATGAAAGAATTTCCATCTAATCTGTCTGTCCATATACAAGAGTAGTTATAGAACTATGAAAACAATATCATGGAATTGGGATTTGGAACTTTGTATTTCTAGGTCAGGTAGACACCAAAATGAACAGAGTCAAAGTAAATGTCATGGAAACGGAAAAAAATATATATTCGAAAAGAAATAGGAAAAAAAAATCAAGGGGGGTCACTCTTGTGATAAAATAGGAAAAGGTTTATTTCTTTCAATATTGACAACATGATTATGGTTGTTTTGCAACATTGTGGCAGTTCATAGTTATATTTAATAGTCATACACATGATACACAGACATTACCAAGTTTCACTCATGGAAATTTTCTGACATGGGTCCTTTATGTGAAAACTTCAAATATTCAGGAGGTACGCCCATACAGCACAATGTTAAAATGCCCCATTCTATTTGAAAATGAGCAGTCAACATTACAATTACATTTTCATGATTACAGGAACCCAATATTTCCTGTTAAGACCCATCTAATTAATTATTGGACACCCCTCATTTTGTAGGTCAAGATAAAGCCCTGATTCACATGAGAATGCATTCACCAGGAGTCTGGGTGACTGTATGATTAATGTGTACATTGCAATGGCATGTATCACAAACATTACCCTTGACGTAACAAAGTCTGGATAATTCTTATCCCTGAAAACAGAGGATGCCCATGTTAACCTTTAGGTAAATAATCCCCGAGGCAAATAAAAATGTAAACCTCTACCTGATCAAACTAAGACTAAAAATATGGCTTCAGTTACATTTATTTACAAAATAGGTCAGGTATGTTTTTAGTAAATCTACAACCCTGCAACCAAGCAGCTGTTGGGAACTATTATTTGGAGTCCTTTCTTGGTAACTATTCTAAAGTGTGCTACTTGTTTTCCCACCAACAGCATCAACTGTGAATAATATTAACAGCAACTAGTCACAACATCTCCAATTAGGTGCAGTCAAGGTAATCAGTGTGTGAGTGAGTTGGGTTTAACGCCGCTTTTAACAGTATTACAATTATATCACGGTGTGTCAGCTTAATGTGGGAGGAAAGCCCAAAGTGAAACCCATGTGCACGGTATGATGCTGACAAACCTAGAAACATCATCAGGGGGAACCGGGATTCGAACCCACAATCATAGGTTCCTGGGCCCACTTGCATCAAGCCATCTTAGCACTATGACTATTGTAAGCCTATGGTAAGGTATGGGAGTTACGATCATGTTAGCGCTAAGATCGCTTTGTGCAAGTGGGCCCAGGCGTGCCCAAGGGACGCAACTCTGCACAGCGAATCACGGAGCCTTAGAGGGCTGGGCCACCGGTGCCCATCAAGGTAATCAGAATAAGATCAGTTTTTGTAAGGCACAAACTAATCTCCAACTATTAAATATCCAGTCTAATTCCAGGTACAGGCAATGCCTACCTCGTTCTTTAGAAGTGCAGCCTTCTCTGCGACCAAGCAAGCCTTAGTCTTCTCATAGGACAGCGACTCCACAGCACAACCGTTTCCAATGTAATGTTTCATTTTCTAGCTCAAAAGTCCGCAAAGATAGTCTGAGTTCGAGGGTATACAAACAATCTAAAACAGAAGTGTTAAAAAGTAATTTTATTATCATGTTACCTAATCATGTTAAATGAAGCAAGGATCTCTTGATTTCCAAATAATTTTTTCATTGATCCATTCCTCAAGAAAACTTTTCTTCATATGTTTTTCTAGCATATATTCTTTGTTGAACTCCTTCCCACGTAAACAAGCATGAAATACTCATATCCCCCGCCAATATGACATGTCCGGTTGTGTGCAATGCATTAGCTCCTGTGAACTATGTTCACTGGACCTTTGTGTAAATGGCCTAATTGCAGCACTAAAAAAGGTTATTACTGGTGTTGTTTTGCCATCTGCAGTTTATGATAACTTCTTTATTACAACTAGGTTCTAACACCGTTATCAAGCAAGTAAAGTACAGAGTATGGTTGACAAGAATATATACAGGATAGGAGGCAGTGTTTATACAGTTGAGTAGGTTTAAGATGCAGTTACACTGTTGTATTTGTAACAAGTTGTGTTATTACTTAAACAATAATCAGGGAAGTAAGGGAGTTCTTAGGGAGACCTATCTATGTGCAATGTTTGGTTAAGATATCTCTCATGGTTTTTGTGTTCTTCTCCGGAAACGAAATGTGACGGACTATATATATATCCTGAGAGCTATATCCCCCCTTCCACTTCGTGGCGGGGGATAATAAAAAAACATTGGAACAGAATTATTGCCAAAAAGCAAGTAGTCATTGGTTGTCAAGCTGCTCATACTGAAGTGGCCATGAGCTCATATTTCAGTGAGAGTAAGTTGAGTTTGCCATACTCCAGCCCCTTCACAATAAGGGACAAGGAATGTTGTACATTATAGCCATGCTGGGATACAAACCACATGATCTTAACTTTCTTGAGATGGAATGTATTGTACATCCTCTACCAAATATGTTTGAATGTACCAACTGTGCACCCTTGTTTTGTTTGTTTGTTGTTTAATGCCGCACTCAGCAATATTCCAGCTATATGATGGCGATCTGTAAATAATCGAGACTGGACCAGACAATCCAGTGATTGACACCATGAGCATCAATCCATGCAATTGAGATCATGAGCATCAATCCATGCAATTGAGATATGATGACATGCATCAACCAAGTCAGCAAGCCTGACAACCCAATCCTGTTAGTCGCCTCTTATGACAAGCAGAGTCGCTTTTTACGGCAAGCATGGGTTGCTCAAGAGCTATTCTATCCCGGATCTTCACGGATCACACGCTTGAGTCCATCCTGACCGATCACTACTGTGCATAGCTCTGAATCTCACCTGGCCAGAGGGAACACCTGCTTTTAGCAAATACTAGCTGGGATCCCAGGGTGGCTCTGCGTTGAAGTTAAATTTTTTCTTGGAACGGCAGAAGCCCTCTGGGCTTTCTGTGTAGAAGACAGTCAAGCCTCCCTGCAAGGTGAAAAATAATATTTGAGGTTAGCATGATTGAGTGGATGGGTTTAACACTGCCTTTAACACTATTCCAGTTATATCACAGCATGTCAGCTTAATGTACCAAGAAAGACTGAATTGACGCCAGTCCCAGAAATTGACCACTTTGGCAAAAACCCAAGAGCATGGGTATGGCGCTCACAAACCTAGAAACGTTGGGGCAAACCAGATTCATGCCAACAATTACAGGTATATGGCGTGCCAACGGGACACAACTCTGCAAGTCACAAGGATTATCCTTGAATTTTTTACCTATGAGAGAAAATCCCCCTAGTCTAAAAGCAATGAGATTTTTTTGCATGTGATGAGGTTTTGCAAATTTTCAGAGTTTTTTTTGTCTTCCCACAGTGGAAACTGTATTTGATATTCAGTATTTGTGACTCGAATTATGTTACAATTAATGTTACTAGATTATATAGATACATCCTCCATTTTATTAACATTAATTATTCCATTGTGAATATCAAAAATATTAGCATTAGTATCAACAACAAAAATTGCATAAGTATTTATATTTCTGTTCATTGTCTACTTTACCATGTTTACGAGAAAATACATTTATATTTATGTATTTCAGTTCATTATCGACTTTAGGAGGAATTATTTGTGGGTACAATTATAGATAAGGCCTGTTTACCACCATCAGCTGTTCATTTCATGGATTTGGGGAACAAACAATTTCTAGGTCTTCGACAATGTTGAGATTGTAATTTAATATATTCAAAGCCATGACATGGAATAGCAAATGTTGTAAATGGTGTTTGTTGGCCAAAAATATGTAATTTACATTCCAGCGCTTTCATCAATTTCACTGTCAGTAGTGCGTACTGTATGAAAGACCGAGTATCCGGCCATATCAATTGAAATCTTCTCAATATGGACATTTTTTTAATTAGAAGTTACAGTTCAAATTAAGATGACTATTGCTCCAGGTTCACCCTTTTCTTTAATTAGCAACAATTAAGTCATTTATTTTCTGCACAAGGTGGCATGTTTGCCATGTGCAGCATCAAGAAAATGTTTACGTGTAACAGGAAGTTGAAAAGATTGTTGACTTTCACAATGTTTATGAGTTACATTTGAATGATTAAGTCAGTTTTCAATAAATACGGACAAATCTGGAGGGCAAACATACAGTAGCATATTCTAAGAAGATCTCCAACTTGCTGTTTGGCCACTAGAAATAGATCAAAATTCGTAATTCATGCACATTGGCCATTCTTGCAAGAGGGCACCGTTCATTAAAAACCAGTGCTGTCTTATCTAAAGTCTAGGGGAATCTCATCTTAAATATGATCGTTTGTGATCTATAAATTTGTATATTCTTATTGAGAACGTTGTATGTATATTCATTAAGGTTTGGTGTTGTCATTCCAAAATCGAAATTAGCTTGTGTTTTGAGTGAGTGAGTTGGGTTTAACGCCGCTTTTAACATTATTCCAGTTATATCACGGCGTGTCAGCTTAATGTGGGAGGAAAGCCCGAAGTGATGCAGGTCTCAGACGTTTACCATTTCGGTGAAACCCACGAGCACAGGTATGGTGCTGACAAACCTAGAAACATAATCGGGGCGAACCGGGATTCGAACCCACAATCATAGGTTTCTGGCGTGCCCAAGGGACACAACTCTGCACAGCGAATCGCGGCACCTTAGACGACTGGGCCACCCGTGCCCCCAGCTTGTGTTTTGAAACTTTACCCGTGATTGCATTTTCTCTTGATTTCTGCACGGATGCACATACATGTACATCTTTGATTTCTGCTAGGATTTAAGTGACAAAAAATATAGTTAATGACTTGACAAATACGAGTTGAGTCTTGGGTATAAACAAATGTAGTGCAAAGCTCCATGCAGTGATATAGGAACCAGTTATGCACAGTAAGGGATGGCATGCAGTGTTTCGATTGACAACTTTTGACGATTGAAGAAACCATCGAGTAAGTTTTTTATTGACATTTTTAGGTACAGTGGATCAGGGTGCAATCAAGGAATTTTCTGACACGGGCCCTTCATGTGAAAATTTCAAATAATCCCGCGGTACGCCCATACAGCACAATGTTAAAATGCCTCATTGTACACTGATGGAATAAAATAAAGGATCGCATAGATGGCGCAGACATAAGATTTTAATACAACACTTGATCAAATGAAAGCTACATGGTAAATAATGACTTAATCTCAGTTCTTCAGTATGACGTGTGACCACCACGAGCTCTCACAACAGCCTGACAACTTCTTTGCATACTCCGAATTAATGCCTGGATTGTAGCCCTTGGAACATTATGCAACTCTTGTCTTAAACAGTCAAACCTCTCGCCCAGATTACGAGGTTGATTAATGCTATCTCGCACCCGACGACCAAGAACATCCCATAAATGTTCTATCGGGTTAACGTCTGGACTTTTAGCCGTCCATGGAAGCACAGCGACCTGGTTCTGCCTAAATAAATCGGCTGAAACACGAGCAGTATGTGGCCTTGCATGGTCCTGCTGAAACTCGAACAACCGCCCAACTCTGTTAGCGAACGGAAGCACCACTGGGCGTAACACTTCGTCACGGTAACGAACACCAGTTAGACGACCATCCACACGAATCAAATCTGTTCGGTTGTCGTAGGTGATTCCACCCCAGACCATCACTGATCCACCTCCGTATCTGTCATGCTGTTTGACAGTGCATGCTTGGTATCGTTCATTACGTCGTCTCCGGCCATCTGCATTGTCCATATTGAAACGAGACTCATCGCTGAACATGGTGTATCGCCAACGACCATGGTTAGTCACGTGCTTATTGTTTAATGGCAAATATTCTCTAGAACTCTGTCTTCTTTGAGAGGCATTTAGAAGTTGGAGTACTAACTAAGGATAAGTTATAAGTGTAGGATCAAAACCGCGCCCGAGGTTTTGTTTGGGAAGTATGCCTGCGGAGGAGGGAAAGGGGGGAGGGCCGATAGGCCCGACCCCTTTCCGGAGGCCAAGGGCATACTTCCCAAACAAAACCGAGGGCAAGTTTTTGATCTCACTTATGAACTGATCAAATAATATGAATTAGAAATAATTTTACTAATTGGTATTAACATGACTTCATTGATATTTACTGTTGAGAGTTTAACTGCAATACGCGGGGAGTACATCCGCGGGCTGCACGTGACGCACGTGCTTCAGGCCTGTTGTAACAATGAGTGCACGTGGTTCAAGCCAGTCGAATGAATTCCACAGAAGAGGATGGACGCAGACAACGATATATTTCTGACGCAGTCAGTTTTTAAAGAATCGGCATCCTGTGCTGAAGAAGACAAGGAAAGTGATGACTTTAAATTCCGTTTAGGAGATCCACTCTCCGAGCGTGAAATAACCTTACAAGTTACCGTCAAAAGACTGTGCAAGACGTCCGGTATTGAGGGCATGAAGATAAACCATTCCTTGAGAGCCACGGCAGCCACTCGATTGTAACAAGGTGACGTTGATGAACAAATGATTTGCGAAATTACCGGTAGGTTGATAAACATTTTAGTCCTGCAGTAATAAGAAATTGTTATTCAGCAAAAGTCATAACATATCAAAGAAATATTTTTTCCAAACCAGTAAGATGCTCTTTTTTATTTATGATATATATGGTAATATTGGTGTTTTTGGAATCTGTAATAGTTTTTAAGTGTATTTGTATGCTGTATGTGTAATACTTTCAGTAATCTGAACAATTTGTTTCAGGACATCTGAGCGACGCCGTTCGAAATTACAAGAGAACTTCTGACAACCAAAAGGCAACGGTCTCCGACATACTTAGTATTTTGAAAAAAATGAACTCGCCATCACGTGAAGAAGCTGATCCAAAAAGAGCAGATGACCAATGACCTGAAGACAAACTAAATCGAACTGTGACGCTCAATTTCAATTTCATCTAATATCAATAAATAGTTGAGCCATGTTCTGTTGTTGTTTTTTTCATGCAGAAAGGTAATTCAATACAGAGGGTATTTTTCGGGACTAAAACCAGGCTTTCAGTAGAAAATCTCCCGGGATTTCTTGCAGAAAGCCCGGGGCTTACCCTGGGAATGCCCGGTAAACTACCAGTAGAGGTTTAGTCGGTAAAAGAAGACCCTGGCGAGACAATAGA
This sequence comes from Haliotis rufescens, assembly GCF_023055435.1. Taxonomy (NCBI): domain Eukaryota; kingdom Metazoa; phylum Mollusca; class Gastropoda; order Lepetellida; family Haliotidae; genus Haliotis; species Haliotis rufescens. The sequence continues at coordinate 51,629,209 of NW_025963890.1, forward strand.
GTGACGTCACTAGAGGTTTATAAGCTAGTGATGATAATAGTGTTCGAACCTACACTGAAACATCGCTCCTAATTATATTAAAGTAGCTGTTCATCCTCATATCTTAAACTAGAACTCGATGGTTAGTTTTTGTTGGTTACACTATAACTGACAAATGTTCACATGTCTTTCTGACTTAGTGACTATGCACACATTCCTTCTGACTTTATATGTTTGCATAACAATAAAACCTCAGTCAACTGCAGTGTTGACCAGATTGGTTATACATGTATCAAAATACATTTTCACAGGAGTACGGACAAACATGCTGGAATCAGACATTTTCTACCTATCTCTTGAGACTTACAGCGGGTACCCGGGTAGGGTCGGTAATAGGGGTGGGTACCCAGGTAGTAAATTTGGACTTGTCCATGCCCTCGTATTACGTAACCATTTACAATTCTTCAGAAAAGTTAGCAAAAAAAATACTCTTTCCAGTGTGGTTTTCAATCTACCCAACATTACTCCCTAATCAGATTCATTGTGTCTTGTAAATCTATTAATTCTCTCGCACACACAAGATTAGAAGCACTAAATGTTAGGACTGCACTTTCGGTCGGAAACCAGATACCCATATGATAAACGGGGATTTGGCAAAAACGTGACGGCACGATATGTGGTGGGTGTGAATGAACGATGAGGTAACACTACCATCCGTACCACCGTCCCCTCCCCCATCAAATATAAGTGAGTAACCTTATAAAAATGGGTAAGGCAGGATTCTTTCTGCCAAAATAACCCTGTTCAATTACCATGATAATTTTCTATGCCAACATCGTGAGTCTAACGTTTATTACATTGTAAACTCATCAGGAGTAGTCCGATTGACACTTTTGGTAGGAGAGTCTGGCTTAGTCTAGCTTAGTCTGGGTTAGTCAGCTGTTATCGAGGTAACTACGAACAGGCATGGTTGTCACATGTCTTAACGTGATGGCTTTGAATGAAGAACAAATAATTCGGAAATACTTCTCACCTGCACAGAAGCTTCACGACCGTTTGCTTCTTCTCTTACGGCCGTAATCTTGACGGCTTTAGGTGATCAATCAGAAAAATAATAATGCATTAATGATGGAAAATGAAGATAGGGTCAGTACAGCCGTACAATGCTATCCCGTCGCCATGCGTCAGAGACTGTTGCAAATGGCGGACGTGTTATTTATATACCTTGCAAGGCGTAGGAATACACTAAGGATTGATAGCACCCAATCATGCAAACGATTGGCGTTTATGAGGAAGGCAACATGTCGAGCATACAATGTTATTTCTGTCAGTTGTAAGAAAACGGGATGTTAATGTCTGGGATACTGGTAAATCGATGACGGATATAGGAACTATTTTGCATAGATATCTGTGTGGATGTTGCTCAATTTGAGTAAATATGGCGATAACGCGACAATGCGTAATGCAATGTTCCATGAGGCCTCGGAAATTACTTGTCTAAAAATACAGCGTGACGAAATATCTAGCGTAGAGTCTCCTTTTTCGCGTTTAACAATCCAACCGTTATAGATTCTACCATGTGTTATTAATGAAAAAGTCCTAGATTCTATTTTCTTTGTATTTTCGAAAAGAAATAGATCTATTTCTTCTATTTTCTGTGTAAGCAAGCCTGGCTATCAATGTCACCGCGTTCGTGGACACCATCATAGTTAAAAATACAAATAGGTTATATGTTGTTGTTTTAACGAATTATTTTTGAAACTGACGTAACTTCAGGTGAGTCGTTTACTAAAATAAGCGCCCACAATATACATGCACAATACGTTCTACTAATACAACTATAGGCTAAGGGACAGATCTATAGTTATAATTTTGGAGGGGTTATGTTGTATTTTGTCTATTTTCCATTTGGGAAAGTTTCTTGATTGAAATCAGTAGACCAGATATTCCCGCTAACAACCACACAGGCACTTCTCCCTTCTCATCTCAACTCACCGGAGGCGGTGGGGTAGCCTAGTGGTTATAAAGCGTTCGCTCGTCACGCCGAAGACCCGGGTTCGATTCCCGACATGGGTACAATGTGTGAAGCCCATTTCTGGTGTCCCCCGCCGTGATATTCCTGTAATATTGTTAAAAGCGGCGTAAAACCATCCTCAATCATTCACTCAACTCACCGATCCCACCCTATCCTACCTTATACCCTTTCCCACACATAGATCCATATACACATGTACAATCTACCGAACCGCTTCTTCAGAGGCCTAAATATTTGATAGCACTAATGTAACCCAACTTTACTACCACCCTTTGAAGTCCCCTGAAGAACCGGGATAGAATGGGTCTTCAGCAACCCGGCCATGCTTGCCGTAAAAGGCGACTTTGTCGTAAGAGGCGACTATAACGGGATCGGGTGGGATTGTCCCCGGTCCATACTCGACTACAGACCACCGTCATATAGTTGGAATACTGCCGAAAGGGGCTTTTTAAAAACAACAAACAACAAACAAACAAACATACCACCTTTGCAACAAAGAACTTTCTGTTTAAATGTCTGTAAACTAGGGCCATTCGCCGGTTTTAATTTAACATAACGCTCAAAAACTCTTATTCACCAGACGTAATCATTTTAGTATGCACGCATTTGTCAATATATATAGCCGTTTAGTAGGGCTGGGAGGGGGTACTCGGGTAAGTGGTTCCTTCCTGAGTAGGACCCGGATACCAACAGGACTACCCGGACCCGTGGCTAGTCACGTGATATATTGTGTAATGGCAAAATGTATCTATAGAACTTCCACGGTTACGCACTATAAGTGACTAATGTCCGCACTTCATTCTGACCATGTACCCATTCCTTCTTTATATGCTTGAATAGAGATAAAACTTCGTCAACTTCAATGTACGTATGACCAGATCGTTTTCTATGATTATCTAAATACATTTTTCCAGGGCTACGGTCAAACTATTCTCAACCGGACATTTGTATCTATCTCTTGAGACCTACAGCGGGTACCCGGGTAGGGTCGGGTAATAGTGGGGTGGGTACTCGGGTAGTTAATTTGGACTCCAGCCCCAGCCCTACTGTTTGGTGGTATCTCTTTTTTAAGACCATGAGTTTAACTAAGAAATCAATTTCGAGTACATTGTCGATGATATATTAGGCTCCAAACGTTAATAAAACCCGTTTATTGGCCCTGGGCTTAAATACGTACGTATGTGTCTGTCGTATACTCTTTGTTAAAGTATTTCCCGACAAAGAGTGAGAGCGAAAAAAACATAAATTATCACACATAGACATGGCGTTATTTTATTGATACTCAATTAAATAACATCTATCTTAATAAATAGGATTTTTTTTTTTAAACTCGTTTTCATTTCATATCGAGTGTTGACCATCATGAAATCCTTTTTCTCTGTAAATACTCAGGTACAACAATTTCCTTTCGAAATGGAAAGAGTTTAACACAGTGAAAACCTTCGAGTCCGGACCTCGATAATCCGGAAACAGCACCACTTCACGTGAAACGCCACTGTCCGCGTACTAACGAGTCTCCGCTGCATCCTTTAATTAATAACTCGCTCCTACTAAACAATATGGACACCACCCGGCCAAACGTAACCCCGGCCACACTGCACAATGTAGACTAACATTTAGTCTCTGAAATCTTATATTACACAATATCCTTCTTGACTAAAAATAAAAATAAAATTCCCTATGCTGATTTCCTGTAGCATGCCTATGTCAGTTGTACTGATTGTATTTGTGAGACCTGGGCAATACAAAGAATCCGTGTCATTGACATCTTATATTACACAATATCCTTCTTGACTCTAAAAATAAAAATAGAGCTAGCTTGAGCTGGCTAGACTTGCTTTTGTATGCATTTCTAGATTATGTTTTTTTTCATAAAATAAATATATTCCACGGTCATGGTGCAGGACTATGCACAATGGTCAGGTGGCTAGCAGTTCCAAAACGGCTTTTCGTTCGTTTTCAGCGTTACTATTGCTCTGTTGTGTTCTTTTCCATGGAATGAAAACAAACCATTAAAATGTATGCATGCAAAGCATTAGCTTCCCACTATTGGCAATTGTTGGGAGCAAATTGTTATTTTGTTTAAGATGTATCCAGGTTTCGTGTAAGTTGGCATTTTGGGGAAGGGTTAATAACCCATACAACACTTACTGTTATTATAAGTTCATTGTGCGCTTCCGACTATATCACTACAGTAAAGTACGGTTATAGTGAGTGAGTTGGGGTTAACGCCGCTTTTAACAGTATTCCAGTTATATCACGGCGTGTCAGCTTAATGTGGGAGGAAAGCCCGAAGTGATGCAGGTCTCAGACGTTTACCACTTCGGTGAAACCCACGAGCACGGGTATGGTGCTGACAAACCTAGAAACATAATTGGGGCGAACCGGGATTCGAACCCACAATCATAGGTTTCTGGCGTGCCCAAGGGACGCAACTCCGGCGTAAAACCTCATTCACTCACTGAATCGTGTTGTATAGATTTATATGCATGGAACAAAAATTGGTTTAATGGGATTCATTCGCATCTGTTGAGCCGTTATAATGTGGCGACTGTCTGGCGAAGTAACTGTTTTCCGGCTGTTGGGCCTGTCTCATGATTATTAGACTAACATTTAGTCTCTGAAATCTTATATTACACAATATCCTTCTTGACTCTAAAAATAAAAATAGAGCTAGCTTGAGCTGGCTAGACTTGCTTTTGTATGCATTTCTAGATTATGTTTTTTTTCATAAAATAAATATATTCCACGGTCATGGTGCAGGACTATGCACAATGGTCAGGTGGCTAGCAGTTCCAAAACGGCTTTTCGTTCGTTTTCAGCGTTACTATTGCTCTGTTGTGTTCTTTTCCATGGAATGAAAACAAACCATTAAAATGTATGCATGCAAAGCATTAGCTTCCCACTATTGGCAATTGTTGGGAGCAAATTGTTATTTTGTTTAAGATGTATCCAGGTTTCGTGTAAGTTGGCATTTTGGGGAAGGGTTAATAACCCATACAACACTTACTGTTATTATAAGTTCATTGTGCGCTTCCGACTATATCACTACAGTAAAGTACGGTTATAGTGAGTGAGTTGGGGTTAACGCCGCTTTTAACAGTATTCCAGTTATATCACGGCGTGTCAGCTTAATGTGGGAGGAAAGCCCGAAGTGATGCAGGTCTCAGACGTTTACCACTTCGGTGAAACCCACGAGCACGGGTATGGTGCTGACAAACCTAGAAACATAATTGGGGCGAACCGGGATTCGAACCCACAATCATAGGTTTCTGGCGTGCCCAAGGGACGCAACTCTGCACAGCGAATCGCGGCGCCTTAGACGACTGGGCCACCCGTGCCCCCAGTACGGTTATAACGAACTCAAAGGGACTACTAATTTTAGTTCGTTATAACCGTAGTTCGTTATAAGCATATATACAGCATAACAACAGCAAATAGTCGGGACCAAAAAAGTAAGTTCGTTATATCCGTAAGTTCGTTATAAGCGTGTTCGTTATAACCGTTGTTTACCGTATATATGTTTTGGCATCACTATTAAATAGTGATGACACCAGGTGTTCGCACAAAGGGTGTATCCTGCCCCACAGGTCACACCGACACACACGCAAAAACAATTAAGTCAATTGTTCATTTAAAAACAACAACATTTGAAACATGTCAAAATAGGGAATTGCCTCAGGCACACCCATTGTCACCGATGCGTTTAAATTTGGATATGTCCTCCACGTGTCTGCCATAAAACTGAATGACTAAGGCATGAATTTTGTAGCCCTGATCAAACAACTTTTGAGCAAGAGTTAATGACGAAGAAAGAGCATACTTGATTTACCTAGAATTTGTGAAATGTAGAAACCCAAGGCTGGACCTGATGGAAGATTTCATAAAGATAACGTTGACTATTGGAAAGTTGAAGTCATCACTCTTGTCAAACAGTCTTATGGCTTGTCTATTGTCCCGCTGAAACTTTATGCAGATGAAATATGTGACAGATAAGGAGGTCTCTTCTATTTCTAGTTCAGGTTGGTAAATAAGTGGAACGGACTTGGCTATTTCATCAGCAATGAACAATATCAGATCATGGATATACCTGAAGCTTAAGTTAAACTTCTTGGCCAAGTTCACTTGTGTTTTAGAAGACATTCTGACTCCTATACAGCAAGCAATAGGCCAGCAAGTAGCGGAACACATATAGTACTCCTTTCGATGTCTGCTTCCTGTCCGACTGTCCTCTCTCCATACTTTACATAGATATGTTATTTGCAGGAAGTCGAGCATTTCACAAATTCTCTTCCCAGAGAACGTCAAAGGACATTTGCTGTCCCGAACCTTTGAATACAGAGATGTAACTATATCCAAGGTCACCACGTTATGTTTCGATGTCCTCATGGACCAAGGAATGAAGCTTTCCCTTACGTTCGAGGTGTGGGATAGCGATTTACAAAGTTGAAAATTCACATGTTTTGACATAATTGAATTTGAAGCTGTTTTTTCTCTGATACCGCAAGAAGAGTCCAAGCAATTTTTTTTTTTTAGGATCCACTTGGTATTATGTCACCTCAATTTCTATCCTTCTATGTGTGTGTGTGTGTGTGTGTGTGTGTGTGTGTGTGTATTATTTGTTGCTTCCTTTTCAGTTTGTGTATTCTACCAATGACCACGTCAGTCACTGACTTGAAAGACGTTCATATTCTCTATATGACCATTGTTTAGCATACGCTTCGTCAAGATCCATAAATATTTTAAAGTTGTGACCCCCATTGATAACAGACTGTTCACGATAATGAAATGACATGACAGGGTTTCTGTACGACTTTCCACCCTCAATCACCTTGCATAATACATATCTCTGAGACATAATTTATATGAATTATTTTGATTCCCAAATTTAAAACTTGATGACTTGATATTTAGAAACACATTAATCTTTATTACATTACTTTCACAATGTATTGAAATTGGAGGTAGGTGTTGAAAGAAGAGGATATTGGCGATTATGTTTCATGTTTTTGCGATGTAATAATTTGTTATCTTGATTCGACCCCTTCATATCTATAGCATCCTAGAGGGTGTGAAAAGGTCAATAATGCAGCCATGGGAAGTAAAAATCAAATTTGGTGCGTAGTTGGAAAAGCGTAAATTATCTTTGAATCCCCGTAGCCTGCAATCAAGTTCTTTTATGCTGCTTACCTGATTAAGCTGAAATTTGGCATAACTGTCCTTTGTAATTTTGTTCAAATCACCGTGTTTTTATTATTATTAGTTTAGTTTGTGTAAACAAATCATAAAGAATGACATTTACCAAAGCTTAAAACGTCTTGTTAACTTCCACAATGTGCAGAAATTTGTGTGAATGTTAATAACTCTAAGAAGATTCAAGGGATCATTATTTCTACTTTAGTAACTAAACAGCCTCGTGGCTCAATCGTGTTGTGTGGGGCGTTCGGGTAGCCTAGTGGTTAAAGCGTTCGCTCGACACGCCGAAGACCCGGGTTCGATTCCCGACATGGGTACAATGTGTGAAGCCCATTTCTGATGTCCCCCGCCGTGATAGTGCTGGAATATTGCTAAAAGCGGCGTAAAACCTCATTCACTCACTGAATCGTGTTGTATAGATTTATATGCATGGAACAAAAATTGGTTTAATGGGATTCATTCGCATCTGTTGAGCCGTTATAATGTGGCGACTGTCTGGCGAAGTAACTGTTTTCCGGCTGTTGGGCCTGTCTCATGATTATTAGACTAACATTTAGTCTCTGAAATCTTATATTACACAATATACTTCTTGACTCTAAAAATCAAAATCAAATTCCCTATGCTGATTTCAGAGCTAGCTTGAGCTGGCTAGACTTGCTTTTGTATCCATTTCTAGATTATGTTTTTTTCATAAAATAAATATATTCCACGGTCATGGTGCAGGACTACATGATTTAGACTAACATTTAGTCTCTGAAATCTTATTTTAGACAATATCCTTCTTGACTCTAAAAATAAAAATAAAATTCCCTATGCTGATTTCAGAGCTAGCTTGAGCTGGCTAGACTTGCTTTTGTATGCATTTCTAGATTATGTTTTTTTCATAAAATAAATATATTCCACGGTCATGGTGCAGGACTACATGCTAATGTGCTACGGGATATACCCTCTGATAGGCAGGGCAGGGCATGTTACTCTTTACACGAACACCGGGTGTCATCACTGATATTTAATGATCCATTCATATAATTTTCATCACAATTTTGCCTTTAACGTCAAATGGAAACTGTTTCGTCGGATAATGGAGACTGGTTTTCCTCTAGGCTTTGACGTTTCATGTATGTATTGGCAAGCCATGAGTATATTTTGCTGTCGAGATTTTTCAGGCTGTAATGTGTATAGGTTAGAACACGTGATGTCTTATAATTGAAACGGGTAAGGGTAAACGCTTCTGTCTCTAACTAGTCATTTCAGCGATTAAACACCATGGCATTCAGAACCTTAGCACATCAAATGTTTAAACAACGATGTTTTGATAACCGCATTTAAAAATTCAAAAACGTCTATACCTAACTGTGAGATTCGTGTGAGTCGCTCCTGCGTGATGCACGTGAAATAGTCCCACGCGTTCCCCTATATCCTACCACGTTCCGTCTCTCAGATGCAATACGGCACCAGGTGCTCCCTGGGTACATGCTGCGCTGGCGCGAGTGTAGAGCCAGTGCAGCCTACCCAGGGAACCAGGTTGCAGACAGTGTTACGTGCAATATACACGGCGATATGGTAAACTGTGTTATGTCTACAGCAGTGTATTATATTTTCATGAATATTCCTGATTTCAATAAAGTATGGAAGCTTCTTCTGCCATGATTGAAACTGTAGTATCAGCGTTTCCCTCTATACTTTGAACTTCTGTTAGTGCGGCAGAGCAAAGGGTTTACAAGTTCTTTACAATTATAAATTCCATACTGATCACATCCCATTTCTACGGAAGCTTCTATCTGCCTTGGTAAACTATTTATATTTATAGTGTTCAGTGTTTACTGTTGTCTTCGCCCGCGATATATAGTCTCGCGCTTTATGTGGATCAAGCACGGGAGTTGGATCGAACACGAGAATGGTACCGGTATCTTCATGAGCACAAGACAAGGCGACAGTATACTTGTCGTAAGAGGCGCCTAACGGGATCGGGTGGTCAGGCTCGCTGCCTATGTTGATGCATGTCATCGTGTCCCAATTGAGTGGATCGATGCTTATGATGTCAATCACTGGATTGTCTGGTCGAGACTCGATTATTTACAGACCGCCGTCACATAGCTGGGATATTGCAGAGTGCGGCGTTAAACAAAAAACCCCAAAACAAACAAAGTTATAATAGTGTTTTAAATCATATTCAATAATAATAATAATAATTACAACAACAATAATGATATATTTAATATCTGTGGATGAGTGCGATTCGTACGGTATCTCCTATCTGCTATTGTATAAAATGATAACGTTGCTCTATGTGCTTTCATCGTTCCCTCGCAATATGTCGTTTTCTCGCTATGTTATGATTATTTTCAGACCGCCGTCATATATAGCTGGAATATTTCTGAGTGTTGCATAATCATTCATTCATTCATTCATTCATTCATTCATTCATTCATTCATTCATCCAATCAATCATTCAATCAATCAATCAATCAATCATTCAATCAATCTCATCTGTATGTTGTATGTTTTATTACTCAGAAAGGTCACAAGTCTAATTGCAACAATAACATATATGGTTGTCGATACTGTAGTAAACAGTCAGTAGACTTAGCCTTGTGTCGGTCCGGTCCATCCTCGATAATCCAGGCTAATATTTGTCCATTCCTGGACCCATGTGCGCAACCGTAAAACAAGCTTAGCACACACTTTCTCCCTGTCAAACCTGTAATTTGATTGGGCGGATATTTAATACATGACGGCCAATGGAGCCACGGTATTTATCATAATATAATAACTATATAATACACTGAGTAATCGTAGGTAAGCCGGGCCTTACTTTAGAAATCCCTGTTTGCAGCTAAATCTCAATATAATTCCATAACTTCAAGGATGGTGATAGGTGTGTGGGTAAGGATAGGTCGCTATAGCACAGCTCTGATATTGATCTGTATACGTACATGTGCATGACCATTCGGTTCTACAGTAAACTACGGTTATAACGAACACGCTTATAACGAACTTACGGATATAACGAACTTACTTTTTTGGTCCCGACTATTTGCTGTAGTTATGCTGTATATATCCTTATAACGTACTACGGTTATAACGAACTATAATTAGTAGTCCCCTTGAGTTCGATATAACCGTACTTTACTGTACTTATATCCTTAACTGCGTACATTACCGACTTTCTTCACACGAGATTGCCTGTTTGTTGTTTGTTTGTTGTTTGACGCCGCACTCAGCAATAGTCCAGCTACACGACGGCGGTCTGTAAATAATCAAGTCTGGACCAGACAATCCAGTGATTGACATCATGACGTCCACGCGATTGGGGTCGATGAAATGCATCAACCAAGTCAGCGAGCCTGACCACCCGATCCCGTTAGTCGCCTCGTACGACAAGCATAGTCGCCTTTTACGGCAAGAATGGGTTGCTGAAGACCTATTCTACCCCGGATCTTCACGGGTTTGTTGAACATACGGAGTCCGATTGATCATCTATAACATTTTCGAATTCATCTCGAAGCTAATGTAATCCCACAACATTTCTTCATTCTTCGCGCTGTATCAAATACAAAGGACACGATAGTAACGTTGTTTGTTTACAAAATCGATTAAATAAATTACAAAAAAAAAAGATAAAGATAAAGATAAGATAATATTTTATTTGCGTGTCACGCAGTATAAAAAACATACATTCAAAGTACATCATGGTGACTTGACGGAATGTGGGTTCAGCACTCCTTACTTAATGCAGAGAATATCCGTTGTTCATGCACCGGCGTGCGATATTTACAGATTAATCAAGTTTCGAAACTTGCAGATTAACTTACCCAGTGAATGAATTATGTAACTCCCCCGCCATCGGCCCACGCAGATTCATTCACACGGGTAGGATAATCCCCCATTCCGCGCGGCTTAGCCTCTAAATCTGCCCCCATGAATGGATGACGCGGTCCCGCGTACCCCCTTCATTCACAGAGAGCTCGTTGGTTTGATCACGTGCTTGATGCGAAGCAGACTATTTCACGGCAACAATTATTGAGTCAGCAAAAGAATTTACCATGATTAGGACTTTCTTAACTTTAAAACCATTGCTAATTATATATACAAGGATTTATATAATACATGCAGCCGTAAACGTTTTTAATTAATTAACCCATTTTATCCTAGCCAGCAGTCAGCCAGAGTCAAGCTGCCCTACACTTAATTTGTGTCCTAGTTCCCACTGACAACATCTCAAATAACATAACAATTATGTGTACACATTGCAACCCATACTTGCTGTTAAAGGCGACTATACTTGTCGTCAGAGGCGACTAAGGGGAACGTGGGGGTGGGGGTGGGGGTGGGGGTGGGGGTGGGGGTATTTGTCAGGCTTGCTGACTTGGTTGATGCATGTCATCGTATCCCAATTGCGTGTATCGATGCTCATGGTGCCAATCACTGGATTGTCTGGTCCAGACTCGATTTATTTCGATCCTATTTCTGACGTAATGTGACATATATATTCTTTAATATTACATATCTGTTCTGTAATTATTCATATTTCTGACGTAATGTGTCATATTTATTCTTTAATACTACATATCTGTTCTTTAATAATTCACATTTCTGACGTAATGTGACATATTTATTCTTTAATGCTACATATCTGTTCTTTAATAATTCACTTTTCTGACGTATTGTGACATATTTATTCTTTAATACTACATATCTGTTCTGTAATTATTCATATTTCTGACGTAATGTGACATATATATTCTTTAATACTACATATCTGTTCTTTAATAATTCACATTTCTGACGTAATGTGACATATTTATTCTTTAATACTACATATCTGTTCTGTAATACTTCCTATTTCTGACGTAATGTGACATATTTATTCTGTAATACTTCATATTTGTTCTGTTATACTTCCTATTTCTGACGTAATGTGACATATGTTTTCTGTAATACTACATATCTGTTCTTTACTACTTCCTAATTCTGACGTAATGTGACATATTTATTCTTTAATACTACATATCTGTTCTTTAATAATTCACATTTCTGACGTAATGTGACATATTTATTCTTTAATATTACATATCTGTTCTTTAATAATTCACATTTCTGACGTAATGTGACATATTTATTCTTTAATACTACATATCTGTTCTGTAATTATTCATATTTCTGACGTAATGTGACATATATATTCTTTAATACTACATATCTGTTCTTTAATAATTCACATTTCTGACGTAATGTGACATATTTATTCTTTAATACTACATATCTGTTCTGTTATACTTCCTATTTCTGACGTAACGTGACATATTTATTCTGTAATACTACATATTTGTTCTGTTATACTTCCTATTTCTGACGTAATGTGACATATGTTTTCTGTAATACTACTTATCTGTTCTTTACTACTTCCTAATTCTGACGTAATGTGACATATTTATTCTGTAATACTACATATTTGTTCTGTAATACTTCCTATTTCTGACGTAATGTGACATATGTTTTCTGTAATACTACATATCTGTTCTTTACTACTTCCTAATTCTGACGTAATGTGTCATATTTATTCTTTAATACTACATATCTGTTCTTTAATAATTCACTTTTCTGACGTATTGTGACATATTTATTCTGTAATACTACATATTTGTTCTGTAATACTTCCTATTTCTGACGTAATGTGACATATGTTTTCTGTAATACTACATATCTGTTCTTTACTACTTTCTAATTCTGACGTAATGTGACATATTTATTCTGTAATACTACATATCTGTTCTGTAATTATTCATATTTCTGACGTAATGTGACACATTTATTCTTTAACACTACACATCTGTTCTTTAATACTTCCTATTTCTGACGTAATGTGACATATGCTTTCTGTAATACTACATATCTGTTCTTTACTACTTCCTAATTCTGACGTAATGTGACATATTTATTCTGTAATACTACATATTTGTTCTGTCATTGTTCATATTTCTGACGTAATGTGACACATTTATTCTTTAACACTACACATCTGTTCTTTAATACTTCCTATTTCTGACGTAATGTGACATATGCTTTCTGTAATACTACATATCTGTTCTTTACTACTTCCTAATTCTGACTTAAAGTGACATATTTATTCTGTAATACTACATATCTGTTCTGTAATTATTCATATTTCTGACGTAATGTGACATATTTATTCTGTAATTCCACATATCTGTTCTGTATATCAGCTGATATCAGACATATCACAGCTGTTATTCGACACACACACCCACATGTATGCTGTGACAGCAATTTACATCACGCATGCAATAACAACCAGTACATCAGTGAAAGCAGTGAATCTACATCGAGACGTCGCTCTATGCTGTAAACTAGAAGCTGTTATCCATAAAGTTGTACGTTGCCCCACGTTCTTGTTTCTCACCCTTCAAATTGCAAAACAAACCTCACTCACTCAACTTTTGTTATCGCATCCTGCCCACGGCGAAACTGTGGTGTGATATCTATGAATTGACTGACAAGAACTGGCCTGATCTAGATGACTCAGCCGAATCTAATCTTAATGTAAAAAAATAGTCCCGAGGAACAACTGTCGCTTCTCGACGAGATGCAATGGTGTGACCTAACCACCAAGATAAACCTCCGAAAAATATGGTGCCTTGACCCACAGCATGCTTGCGACCTGTGTATGAATATGATGTAACAGAGGGAGTTCATTCCGAAACCAACACAACCTGAACCAATCTGACATCACAGAGGCAATCACTGAGTTATATGGCTACACCCATTACTGGTTAGTGACGGACTGCCCGCTGTTTGACTGCCAGAACACGCCTTTTTCTAGTACTTAAGCCAACTTTTTGACATAAAGTTTATTAATGATATAAATATTGACCTTTACGGGGGGTTGAACCCTGTTACGTTGAATATTAATTCAACAGGGCCACAAACGTACCTCAAACGTCGGTGTATGTTTCACATCGCCATTGTTTTTAACATGTCATTGTTAAAACGGGCGTCAAACAGCGACGTGGCCGTGTGTGGGAACGTCACGACCACACTGCCCCTGTACATAAACGTCGCGACGACACCCACTTTTTTCATCCCACATTCCTGCTGAGTGAGATACGTCACCATGGCAACAGGGGGAAGTAAAGTAGTGTTATATTATTTTTCAAAATTATGTTATACATTTATATACCGCAGATACCCGGGTACTAGTATCTGCTCAATACGGTTTTATTTGTTCCCCGACCAGTGGATTCGTTTGCATTCAAAGTTATCATTCTCAGCTCCTTGGGGAGTACACAACCCAAAACTGCCTAAGGGCGCTAAAAGGTTTTCACATCCACCTCGGGTACCCATTCACTGCTGGGTGAACAGAGGCACATGTGAACCACGTTTTGACACGTGTTTTCAGGTGTATGTACGTATTCGTGTTTCAACCATCTGGCCATCTACCATCGGATGAGTGGGTTCTTTTGAGTGCACAGGGTGTATGTACTGTACACTAGGGGTAGTGACAACACTGTAAAGACCTGTAAACATTGTTGGTCTCAAGGCGGCCACTAGCGTGATATACGATCTCAGCACCTGGCGCTTGCTTGCCTGGAGCTTTTGACCGCCGATGTTTTTTTCGTAACGATGTTCTTTTTTTAAACATAAAAACTGTTGATAAACACAGCAATTGGAGAGACTGAGTTGGGTTTAACGCCACTTTGAACGGTATTTCAGTTGTTATATGCCGTATCGGCTGAATGTGGACTGAAAGACACTTTGGCAAAACCATCGAGCACGGGTATGGTGCTGACAAACCAAGAAATATGATCAGGGCCGGCTGATTCGAATCCATGTCCATAGACTCCTGGCACGCCTGAGGGACGCAACTCTCCACAGAGAATTGCGGAGTCATCGACGCTGGGCCACACGTGCCACCTTACATCGATAAGAGCATGTAGACTTCGAAGGTGCGAGTTGCTTGTGGTCGGTGCAGTCGCTCATCACGCCTCTGACGTCGTTGTGGCCGCTCCTCCCTCACGCGTTGAATCCAAACAACTGACTATCGTGACTATCACTGATCCCTGTACAGCAAGCACCAGGCTGTTCACAGGATACAGGATTTTTTGTAACAATAATCTATTTATGAAACTTTAATATCACGTTTTTCGCCTAACTGTAGCGTTGACGGCGTGGATTGTTCTCACAATATCGATCACAGTATACATGAGTGCTGCTGTCTGACAGTGACAACACTGTGATACTATGACAATGTCGATGATGACATTAAGATACTGACTACTGCTATGTCGATGATGACATTAAGATACTGACTACTTCTCTGTCGATGATGACATTAAGGTACTGACTACTTCTCTGTCGATGATGACATTAAGGTACTGACTACTGCTATGACGATGATGACATTAAAATACTGACTACTGCTATGACGATGGTGACATTAAGATACTGACTACTGCTATGACGATGATGACATTAAGATACTTACTACTGCTATGACGATGATGACGTTAAGAAACTGATAATGACGATGATGACATTAAGATACTGACTGCTGCTATGACGATGATGACATTAAGATACTGACTACTGCTATGACGATGATGACATTAAGATACTGACTGCTGCTATGACGATGATGACATTAAGATACTGACTACAGCTGTGACGATGATGACATTAAGATACTGACTGCTGCTATGACGATGATGACATTGAGATACTGACTACTGCTTTGACGATGATGGTATTAAGATACTGACTGCTGCTATGACGATGATGACATTAAGATACTGACTGCTGCTATGACGATGATGACATTAAGATACTGACTACTGCTATGACGATGATGACATTAGGATACTGACTGCTGCTATGACGATGATGACATTAAGATACTGACTACAGCTGTGACGATGATGACATTAAGATACTGACTGCTGCTATGACGATGATGACATTAAGATACTGAATACTGCTATGACGATGATGACGTTAAGAAACTGATAATGACGATGATGACATTAAGATACTGACTGCTGCTATGACGATGATGACATTAAGATACTGACTACTGCTATGACGATGATGACATTAAGATACTGACTACTGCTATGTCGATGATGACGTTAAGAAACTGATAATGACGATGGTGACATTAAGATACTGACTACTGCTATGTCGATGATGACATTAAGATACTGACTACTGCTATGTCAATGATGACATTAAGATTCTGACTACGGCTATGGCGATGATGACATTAGGATACTAAGATACTGACTACAGCTTTGACGATGATGAGATTAAGATACTGACTACTGCTATGACGATGATGACATTAAGATACTGACTACTGCTATGACGATGATGGCGTTAAGAAACTCATAATGACGATGGTGACATTGAGATACTGACTACTGCTATGTCGATGATGACATTAAGATTCTGACTACGGCTGTGGCGATGATGACATTAGGATACTAAGATACTGACTACAGCTGTGACGATGATGACATTAAGATACTGACTACTGCTATGACGATGATGACAATAAGATACTGACTACTGCTATGACGATGATGACGTTAAGAAACTGATAATGACGATGGTGACATTGAGATACTGACTACTGCTATGTCGATGATGACATTAAGATACTGACTGCTGCTATGACGATGATGACATTAAGATACTGACTACTGCTATGACGATGATGACATTAAGATACTGACTACTGCTATGACGATGATGACATTAAGATACTGACTACTGCTATGACGATGATGACGTTAAGAAACTGATAATGACGATGGTGACATTAAGATACTGACTACTGCTATGTCGATGATGACATTAAGATACTGACTACTGCTATGTCGATGATGACATTAAGATTCTGACTACCGCAGTGGCGATGATGACATTAGGATACTAAGATACTGACTAAAGCTGTGACGATGATGACATTAAGATACTGACTACTGCTATGACGATGATGACATTAAGATACTGACTACTGCTATGACGATGATGACGTTAAGAAACTGATAATGACGATGGTGACATTAAGATACTAACTGCTGCTATGACGATGATGACATTAAGATACTGACTACTGCTATGACGATGATGACATTAAGATACTGACTACTGCTATGACGATGATGACATTAAGATACTTACTACTGCTATGACGATGATGACGTTAAGAAACTGATAATGACGATGATGACATTAAAATACTGACTGCTGCTATGACGATGATGACATTAAGATACTGACTACTGCTATGACGATGATGACATTAAGATATTGACTGCTGCTATGACGATGATGACATTAAGATACTGACTACAGCTATGACGATGATGACATTAAGATACTGACTGCTGCTATGACGATGATGACATTAAGATACTGACTACTGCTTTGACAATGATGGCATTAAGATACTGACTGCTGCTATGACGATGATGACATTAAGATACTGACTGCTGCTATGACGATGATGACATTAAGATACTGACTACTGCTATGACGATGATGACATTAAGATACTGACTGCTGCTATGACGATAATGACATTAAGATACTGACTAAAGCTGTGACGATGATGACATTAAGATACTGACTGCTGCTATGACGATGATGACATTAAGATACTGACTACTGCTATGACGATAATGACGTTAAGAAACTGATAATGATGATGATGACATTAAGATACTGACCGCTGCTATGACGATGATGACATTAAGATACTGACTACTGCTATGACGATGATGACATTAAGATACTGACTGCTGCTATGACGATGATGACATTAAGATACTGACTACTGCCATGATGGTGATGACGTTAAGAAACTGATAATGACGATGATGACATTAAGATACTGACTGCTGCTATGACGATGATGACATTAAGATACTGACTACTGCTATGACGATGATGACATTAAGATACTGACTACTGCTATGTCGATGATGACGTTAAGAAACTCATAATGACGATGGTGACATTAAGATATTGACTACTGCTATGTCGATGATGACATTAGGATACTAAGATACTGACTACAGCTGTGACGATGATGACATTAAGATACTGACTACTGCTATGACGATGGTGACATTAATGTACTGACTACTGCTATGACGATGATGACGTTAAGATACTGACTACAGCTATGTCGATGATGACATTAAGATTCTGACCACTGCTATGTCGATGATGACATTAAGATTCTGACTACGGCTGTGGCGATGATGACATTAGGATACTGACTACTGCTATGACGATGATGACGTTAGGAAACTGATAATGACGATGATGACATTAAGATACTGACTACTGCTATGTCGATGATGACATTAAGATACTGATTACTGCTATGTCGATGATGACATTAAGATTCTGACTACGGATGTGGCGATGATGACATTAGGATACTAAGATACTGACTACAGCTGTGACGATGATGACATTAAGATACTGACTACTGCTATGACGATGATGACATTAAGAAACTGACTACTGCTATGACGATGATGACGTTATGAAACTGATAATGACGATGATGACATTAAGATACTGACAACTGCTATGTCGATGATGACATTAAGATACTGACTACTGCTATATCGATGATGACGTTAAGAAACTGATAATGACGATGGTGACGTTAAGATACTGACTACTGCTATGTCGATGATGACATTAGGATACTAAGATACTGACTACAGCTGTGACGATGATGACATTAAGATACTGACTACTGCTATGACGATGATGACATTAAGATATTGACTACTGCTATATCGACGATGACGTACTTTAGAGAACTCGAACTGTTCACGAGTCGTCCTGTATATAACTGTTTCTAGGTATACGGACGATGCTATGCCGTCAGTTTGTCATGTACATGCCTAGCTTCAGTTACATGTGATTAACAAAGCGGAAGTGTTGCGACATGTGTTGTCGAGATGATGCACAGTCGTGAGTGCATCGTATCAGATTGCTTGACCTGTGCGTAACACATCGGTTGACAAGCACGTGATTAGGTCATATTAACCCAATTATTATAAATAATAATAATAATAATAATAATATGTGTATTTATAATGAACATATTGTTTACCAAGTTGATGCTCATAGTGCTACACTATTATTACCCAATGTGCACTTAATTTTCATTCTCAGCTCCCTGGGGAGTATACAATCCAAGCTTCCTGTGAGGCACTGGAAGGTTAAATCCGATATATCCTATGATTCTACCGGGTACCCATTCACTGCTGGGTAAACAGAGGCACATTTCGAAGAGAGCTGCACGTGCTTCGGTGTGGGGCGGGGCGGAAGCCCTGGAAACTCTCATTAGCCAAGCTGCTGAATGCTGTCACCAACTACTCTACTCTCCGCGTCCGACGTTGCTGAGCTTCACCTGTTTTGTAACTTGTGCGCTGTGCACAGTACCACGTGCCACAACAGCTAGTTGTTCTCAACTTGTTATTTAAACATCATTGTGCTATTTATTATAGTCAGCACCCCGTGATGGTGCGGGTTAGACTTGGTCTTCAACAATGTCACGGTGCTGTGCTGCTGAGACTACGGTGAGACTAGGGTGTGACTGGGGTGAGACTAGGGTGACCAGGATGAGACTAGGGTGTCGTTAAATAAGAACAAAGTAATAAAAGAAAAACCTGGGAACATTTCGCAGATGTTTTCCTATCAGCTTAATTATAACTAAAGAGAGGCAATCTAAAGGATCAAGACCCCAACTGACACTGACAATGATCACTCATTGATAACCTGTGACAGATATAGAAGCTGGTATTAGCTCAGCAACTGTATACCAGCTGTAAATTTATACATTTCTCCACGGCCTTCGATAACGTTTGGCCCTTTTTATTCAAAACAAATGTACAGGGTAAATGTTTCCAGATCGTATTTAACGTGTATCAAGTCATAAAGTGGTGTGTTGTTGCTAATGGTGAAAATTCATCGTTTTTCTCTTTTGATATCGGAGTTTGACAGGGGGGAAATCTATCGCCAATTCTCTTTCCTTGTACCTAAATGACCTTGAAGAATATCTGCAACATGTTATATCGGAAGATGAAGTAGTTAGAATCTGTAAAAATATTATTGTTTTGCCATATGCAGATGATACTATATATGATACTTGCAGATAAAGCCTGCGACCTTCAAAATAATATGAATGTTTTTTATGAATATTGTAAACAATGGAAGATGAATATTAATATTGATAAAACTAAAGTGGTTATATTTGGATCAAGAAAGAACAATAATGTGTTTAGGATATGCGATAATGTTGTTGAAGTAGTAGATCAATTAAAAGTATTTGTGTCTGGTTTTTAGCAGCCAAGATGTCGTTAGTAGCTCAAGCTAGAAAAGCTATGCATTTATTATATATTAGAATACGTAATCTTGACTTACCAATAGACTGCCAGCTATTATTATTTGATCAAACAATCGTGCCTATATTAACATATGGTTCCGAAATTTGGGCATTTGGTAAACTAGATATGATATGAAAGGTTCACACCGATTTCTTAAAATATATACTAAGGGTAAAAAAAGGCACACCCCGCTATTTTTATACGGAGAGCTGGGAAGAACCCCTTTTACTGATTTAAGTAAACAAAGAATGTTGACATATTGGTCTGAGATAACTTATAATAAACCAACGAAATTGTGTACTGTTATGTATAATGTATTATTTGCAGACTCCTGTAACCATATATGTTTATAGCTGGCTCGAATATGTTAAAGGACTAGGTGATGGATTAGGCCATAGTATTATATGGACCGAACAATTCATGCCAAATATAAAGGTATTAAAATGTGTTATTAAACAACGTATCTTTGATCAGTTTAGCCAGAATTGGACAAATTGGATAAACAACTCTCGCAAGGCAGTATTTTACCGAATATTTAAACATAAAATCCAGTTAGAAAATCATCTGCTGTCGCTACCCTTAAGACTCAGTATCCCGATTACTAAAATAAGATCCACAAACCATAGATTACCAATAGAAAAGAGGCGATGGGATAATATACCGCGGGAAGACAGACTTTGTAGTCAATTTTGTATTAAACATGACTTAGCTGACGAATATCACTGTCTACTAATATGTCCTTTTCTGCATAACTTGCTTAAGTTATATATTCAAAAGAAGTACTTCACAAGACCTAGTGCGATAGTACTTGATATGTTACTAAATACTGGAGGTTTATTGGAACAAAGAAAACTAGCACAGTTTGTGAAAGAAATCCTCAAGATGTTTAATTAAATGTATGAGTCTGTTGCAGTTAGACGTATAGTTGACGCATGTCTGTCTCATGCCTCGTGTCACCATAAATCTCCATTTGTACCTTCAATATGTCATAGCTATGACCTTGAAGCGATATAAACGTTTGTTGTTGTTGTTGTTAGAAAAGATAGCTAAATCAACACACTGACAAGGCAAGACAAGACACATAGACATTCAATTTAATCGGCTGTGACCCATTAACACCCGTGAGTTAATAAACCCAACGCTCTAACTAATGAGAATAACCTTGGCTTGGTTAATGAGGGAAAAATGGGCATCGAGGGTTTATCCCTAACATAAGTCTCTTGGACACATAACATAGACGAAAACGCCTGAATAACAATAAAACCTGTCAGTCAAAAGTCCTTTCACTTAGCAAGGAAATTCTAGACTTCCCGAAAATCGTAAGAAAACGTACAACTTCTGGTTTATTGCATATGGCTACGTTTCGATGTAGATTCTGACATCGTTATCAAGCTGGAGTGACAACAACCAAGTGATGAGAGGTATATTCATGTATGCTTGACTTGTTGTGATAACAGCAGGTAATAGATAACAAGTAGCACACACATAATTGTTTGAAACCATATGTACAGTAAGAATAACAAATAGCAGAAAGGTGATGAAGCACACGGGTAATGAGGCAAGATGTACAGTAAGAATGACAAATAGCACACAGGTGATGAAGCACACGGGTAATGAAGCCAGATGTACAGTAAGAATGACAAATAGCACGCAGGTGATGAAGCACACGGGTAATGAAACCAGATGTACAGTAAGAATAACAAATAGCACACAGGTGATGAAGCACACGGGTAATGAGGCAAGATGTACAGTCAGTAAGAATGACAAATAGCCCACAGGTGATGAAGCACACGGGTAATGAGGCCAGATGTACAGTAAGAATGACAAATAGCCCACAGGTGATGAAGCACACGGGTAATGAAACCAGATGTACAGTAAGAATAACAAATAGCACACAGGTAGTGAAGCACACGGGTAATGAAGCCAGATGTACAGTAAGAATGACAAATAGCACACAGGTAGTGAAGCACACGGGTAATGAAGCCAGATGTACAATAAGAATGACAAATAGCACACAGGTAGTGAAGCACACGAGTAACGAAGCCAGATGTACAGTAAGAATGACAAATAGCACACAGGTAGTGAAGCACACGGGTAATGAAGCCAGATGTACAATAAGAATGACAAATAGCACACAGGTAGTGAAGCACACGGGTAATGAAGCCAGATGTACAATAAGAATAACAAATAGCACACAGGTAGTGAAGCACACGAGTAACTAAGCCAGATGTACAGTAAGAATGACAAATAGCACACAGGTAGTGAAGCACACGGGTAATGAAGCCAGATGTACAGTAAGAATAACAAATAGCACACAGGTAGTGAAGCACACAGGTGATGAAGCCAGATGTACAGTAAGAATAACAAATAGCACACAGGTAGTGAAGCACACGAGTAACGAAGCCAGATGTACAGTAAGAATGACAAATAGCACTTAGGTGATGAAGCACACGGGTAATGAAGCCAGATGTACAGTAAGAATAACACATAGCACACAGGTGATGAAGCACACGGGTAATGAGGCAAGATGTATAGTAAGAATGACACATAGCACACATGTAGTGAAGCACACGGGTAATGAAGCCAGATGTACAGTAAGAATGACAAATAGCACTTAGGTGATGAAGCACACGGGTAATGAAGCCAGATGTACAATAAGAATAACACATAGCACACAGGTGATGAAGCACACGGGTAATGAGGCAAGATGTATAGTAAGAATGACACATAGCACACATGTAGTGAAGCACACGGGTAATGAAGCCAGATGTACAGTAAGAATAACACATAGCACACATGTAGTGAAGCACACGGGTAATGAAGCCAGATGTACAGTAAGAATGACAAATAGCACTTAGGTGATGAAGCACACGGGTAATGAAGCCAGATGTACAGTAAGAATGACATACAGCACACAGGTGATGAAGCCAGATGTACAGTAAGAATGACAAATAGCACTTAGGTGATGAAGCACACGGGTAATGAAGCCAGATGTACAGTAAGAATAACACATAGCACACAGGTGATGAAGCACACGGGTAATGAGGCAAGATGTATAGTAAGAATGACACATAGCACACATGTAGTGAAGCACACGGGTAATGAAGCCAGATGTACAGTAAGAATAACACATAGCACACATGTAGTGAAGCACACGGGTAATGAAGCCAGATGTACAGTAAGAATAACAAATAGCACACAGGTAGTGAAGCACACGGGTAATGAAGCCAGATGTACAGTAAGAATAACAAATAGCACACAGGTAGTGAAGCACACGGGTAATGAAGCCAGATGTACAGTAAGAATAACAAATAGCACACAGGTGATGAAGCACACGGGTAATGAAGCCAGATGTACAGTAAGAATGACACATAGCACACATGTAGTGAAGCACACGGGTAATGAAGCCAGATGTACAGTAAGAATAACAAATAGCACACAGGTAGTGAAGCACACGGGTAATGAAGCCAGATGTACAGTAAGAATAACAAATAGCACACAGGAAGTGAAGCACACGGGTAATGAAGCCAGATGTACAATAACAATAACAAATAGCACACAGGTAGTGAAGCACACGAGTAACGAAGCCAGATGTACAGTAAGAATGACAAATAGCACACAGGTAGTGAAGCACACGGGTAATGAAGCCAGATGTACAGTAAGAATGACATATAGCACACAGGTGATGAAGCCAGATGTACAGTAAGAATAACAAATAGCACACAGGTAGTGAAGCACACGAGTAACGAAGCCAGATGTACAGTAAGAATGACAAATAGCACTTAGGTGATGAAGCACACGGGTAATGAAGCCAGATGTACAGTAAGAATAACAAATAGCACACAGGTAGTGAAGCACACGGGTAATGAAGCCAGATGTACAGTAAGAATAACAAACAGCACACAGGTAGTGAAGCACACGGGTAATGAAGCCAGATGTACAGTAAGAATAACAAATAGCACACAGGAAGTGAAGCACACGGGTAATGAAGCCAGATGTACAATAACAATAACAAATAGCACAC
This sequence comes from Haliotis rufescens, assembly GCF_023055435.1. NCBI lineage: Eukaryota > Metazoa > Mollusca > Gastropoda > Lepetellida > Haliotidae > Haliotis > Haliotis rufescens. Next base: position 51,653,879 of record NW_025963890.1, read on the forward strand.
AGGTAGTGAAGCACACGAGTAACGAAGCCAGATGTACAGTAAGAATGACAAATAGCACACAGGTAGTGAAGCACACGGGTAATGAAGCCAGATGTACAGTAAGAATAACAAATAGCACACAGGAAGTGAAGCACACGGGTAATGAAAACAGATGTACAATAACAATAACAAATAGCACACAGGTAGTGAAGCACACGAGTAACGAAGCCAGATGTACAGTAAGAATGACAAATAGCACACAGGTAGTGAAGCACACGGGTAATGAAGCCAGATGTACAGTAAGAATGACATATAGCACACAGGTGATGAAGCCAGATGTACAGTAAGAATAACAAATAGCACACAGGTAGTGAAGCACACGAGTAACGAAGCCAGATGTACAGTAAGAATGACAAATAGCACTTAGGTGATGAAGCACACGGGTAATGAAGCCAGATGTACAGTAAGAATAACAAATAGCACACAGGTAGTGAAGCACACGGGTAATGAAGCCAGATGTACAGTAAGAATAACAAATAGCACACAGGTAGTGAAGCACACGGGTAATGAAGCCAGATGTACAGTAAGAATAACACATAGCACACAGGTGATGAAGCACACGGGTAATGAAGCCAGATGTACAGTAAGAATAACAAATAGCACACAGGTAGTGAAGCACACGGGTAATGAAGCCAGATGTACAGTAAGAATAACAAATAGCACACAGGAAGTGAAGCACACGGGTAATGAAGCCAGATGTACAGTAAGAATAACAAATAGCACACAGGTAGTGAAGCACACGGGTAATGAAGCCAGATGTACAGTAAGAATAACAAATAACACACAGGTAGTGAAGCACACGGGTAATGAAGCCAGATGTACAGTAAGAATAACAAATAGCACACAGGTGATGAAGCACACGGGTAATGAAGCCAGATGTACAGTAAGAATGACACATAGCACACATGTAGTGAAGCACACGGGTAATGAAGCCAGATGTACAGTAAGAATAACAAATAGCACACAGGTAGTGAAGCACACGGGTAATGAAGCCAGATGTACAGTAAGAATAACAAATAGCACACAGGAAGTGAAGCACACGGGTAATGAAGCCAGATGTACAATAACAATAACAAATAGCACACAGGTAGTGAAGCACACGAGTAACGAAGCCAGATGTACAGTAAGAATGACAAATAGCACACAGGTAGTGAAGCACACGGGTAATGAAGCCAGATGTACAGTAAGAATGACATATAGCACACAGGTGATGAAGCCAGATGTACAGTAAGAATAACAAATAGCACACAGGTAGTGAAGCACACGAGTAACGAAGCCAGATGTACAGTAAGAATGACAAATAGCACTTAGGTGATGAAGCACACGGGTAATGAAGCCAGATGTACAGTAAGAATAACAAATAGCACACAGGTAGTGAAGCACACGGGTAATGAAGCCAGATGTACAGTAAGAATAACAAACAGCACACAGGTAGTGAAGCACACGGGTAATGAAGCCAGATGTACAGTAAGAATAACAAATAGCACACAGGAAGTGAAGCACACGGGTAATGAAGCCAGATGTACAATAACAATAACAAATAGCACACAGGTAGTGAAGCACACGAGTAACGAAGCCAGATGTACAGTAAGAATGACAAATAGCACACAGGTAGTGAAGCACACGGGTAATGAAGCCAGATGTACAGTAAGAATGACATATAGCACACAGGTGATGAAGCCAGATGTACAGTAAGAATAACAAATAGCACACAGGTAGTGAAGCACACGAGTAACGAAGCCAGATGTACAGTAAGAATGACAAATAGCACTTAGGTGATGAAGCACACGGGTAATGAAGCCAGATGTACAGTAAGAATAACAAATAGCACACAGGTAGTGAAGCACACGGGTAATGAAGCCAGATGTACAGTAAGAATAACAAATAGCACACAGGTAGTGAAGCACACGGGTAATGAAGCCAGATGTACAGTAAGAATAACACATAGCACACAGGTGATGAAGCACACGGGTAATGAAGCCAGATGTACAGTAAGAATAACAAATAGCACACAGGTAGTGAAGCACACGGGTAATGAAGCCAGATGTACAGTAAGAATAACAAATAGCACACAGGAAGTGAAGCACACGGGTAATGAAGCCAGATGTACAGTAAGAATAACAAATAGCACACAGGAAGTGAAGCACACGGGTAATGAAGCCAGATGTACAGTAAGAAGAACAAATAGCACACAGGTAGTGAAGCACACGGGTAATGAAGCCAGATATACAGTCAGGATAAGGATTAAAAGGATTTTATAATATATAGTTGTGCCAATCTGATTTGATCCTAATTATAACCTAGTATTGCTTGATTAGATCTTCAAAGGCAGGCGAGATGTTATACCCTTGATCTCTGTTACCGAAAATACAGGAACTTCATCCACAGAGCACCTAGACTCACGACAATACAGTGAGTGAGTTGGGTTTAACGCCGCTTTTAACAGTATTCCAGTTATACCGCGGCGTGTCAGCTTAATGTGGGAGGAAAGCCCGACGTGACGCAGGTCTTAGACGTTTACCACTTCTGTGAAACCCACGAGCACGGGTATGGTGCTGACAAACCTAGAAACATAATCGGGGCGAACCGGGATTGGAGCCCACAATCATAGGTTTCTGGCGTGCCCAAGGGACGCAACTCTGCACAGCGAATCGCGGCGCCTTAGACGACACGACAATCCAAAGGTACGTACAGAGTAACTTGACTCCCAGTCGTAAATAGGTATCTGACCTAAACTAGATAACCCCGGGAAAAGTAGTTATTTACGGATCAAAACGTGGTATAATATATAACTCCCTAGAAAATGTGTTTCAGCTCTGTAACACCAGACGTTAGTCAGTACAAGACTGAAAACTGCCCCATAATTACTTACTAGCGAAACTAAGTTTCAACCTGACGTCCCAGTAACAAAGCGACCAGTAAAAGGTCCTGCTCATGCTGGTCGTAGCTACATTTGTGTTGTTGTTGTTGTTGTTGTTTCATTAAGTGTTTAAGAGGTCGCCTTCTGCCTAAGCCATTTCGGCTGACCTGTCCCTCTTTGGGACTCCTGTGTGTGAGTAGGGTACACATCTCTATTGTGAGTTTGGTATTCGCATAGTTTCTGTTTTTGTATTGATATGATATATATTTTCTTACATTGATATGATTTCCTTTTTATCCTTGGCTGCTCTGTTTATATACGTTCGAGTAGCTGTCCATCTGTCAGAAATAGAGTTAGTTTGGCCTTCGCTATTGCATCTCTTGGCTTTAGGAGATCTATGGCAGATAGCGGATCTAACTGCAGTTCTTGTTTTAACCTAGCCCGGGCTGGGGCGTGGTCTTGACATTCTAGTAACACTGCTACATTTGAAAGGGCCAATGATTTTAAACCATACGCGCGGACGTCGTAGACGACAAGCTCCCCGTGCAAGCATGGAGGACGACGGTATTACTAAGCGAGCAGACAGCAAAAAGGAAAACCCTTATAGCAAACTAGCTACAAAATCAACATTGGAGATGTAGATACCAAACTAGGGCTGAATATAAGCTACCCAACCAGATATGTATAAACAGTGAGGGGCCAAAGATTACCAAAAATATATGAGAAATATCTTTATGGTACGAGATAATCCTGCTACTGTGTGAAAATCAAAGTTACCTAAACTCTTTCAACATATGAACAAGCTTGCATACATGTATGAGATAACATATATCAAATCAATGCATGATAAAACTATGCGATTAAACTACTAGAGAATAAAATTTACGGACAACAAATTCTCTAACTATACGCTAATGAACGTAGAGACGCCGGACGGTGCCGACCGCCGGACAGTTACGAGAGAGGAAGCACTACAGCCACTAGACAGTGACTAGCTTGATTTTACGACCCGGTGTCTTAAGAGGTGGCACACTGGACTGAGCGGCCAGACTCAGTGACTCGGATGATGCCTGTCATCGTATCCTTATTGCTTTAGATCAATACCGCCTCCGTGGTCTAGTGGCAGAGCGTCCACCAGGAGAGCGAAAGGTCCGGAGTTCGATCCCCGGCTGCGTCATACCAAAAGACGTTAAAAGATAGTACTTGATGTTACCCTGCCTGGCGCTCGGCATTAAGGGGCTAAAACAAGGACTGGTCGGCTCGGAGTCAGTATACTATGTCTGAGTGGGGTATTCATGTTAAACTGCGGCATGGTATCTCAGTGAGCTAGCACTATAAATCGGCAACAGTCCGGTCTAGTACAAGCAGCCACACACACACACACGTGCATGCACGTCGCTATATAAGTGCAATAATCTTGGACGCGACGTTAAACCCCATTTCACCTCACCTCACCTCACCTTGGATCAATACTCATGATACTCAATCACTGGAATGTCTGGTCCAGACACGATTATTTACAGATCGCCGTCATATAGCTGGAATATTGCTTAGTGCGGCGAAAACAACCGAAATGAGGTAAGTGAGTGAGTGAAGGCGTGAGTGAGTGAGTGAAGGAGTGAGTGAGTGAGTACGTTTTTCATACATTCCAACAACAGAATCACCCAGAATGGGCTTTTTAGTGTGGAACCCTGCGAGACAAGCCACAGCTATCACAGTCGCTCACAGTCTACATCTGTATAGACTAAACCCATACACCTGCTGTGTTGTCACGTTACGGGAAAGTGTGGCCGATTGTGATAAGGTGTACCTGCCCAAATATGAATAAAATGACACAAGTGCGCTTTTATGAGCGCTTCATACACTTACAACCCCGTATATTTATATGTGCCGAGAGCAGGTTTTACGTCTTCTTCACATATTCTGACAGAACGAAACGCATAACATAATTACTTTTATTTACATGTTATGGGTACGACGTATAATAAAATCATGTGATTTTACAGATTCTACATATATATTATTTTGAAGATATATGACAAGGATCTGTTTGAGTGGCTTTCTAGAAGTTGGTGAGTTAAATAAGATGTTTCGATGTAGATTCTAACGCTTTCTGATTAGAAGGATGTTATTGTGCCCTGTACGTTTTCCATAAGTCGAAGGAAACACACCCGCTACAAAAGCGTGAGTGGGATGTTACGCTTGGTATTGGCGACAGGCTGCTGTAACAAGCTGATCCCGGTCATGCATGTATCATGGGCAGTTTACCAGCTACAGGTTACTCATACTGTGTGTTTCTGTGTTTGATGTGTTACTCAACATTTAGCATTGCTATTACCGTCCCCTCGTCACCACCACCTCATCACCACTACACCGTCACCATCACACCGTCACCACTACACCATCACCACCTCATCCCCACCATCACCACCACCACTACACCATCACCACCTCATCCCCACCATCACCACCACCACTACACCATCACCACCTCATCCCCACCATCTCATCACCACTACACCATCACCACCACCACCACCTCATCACCACCATCTCATCACCACTACACCATCACCACCTCATCACCACCTCATCACCACCATCTCATCACCACTACACCATCACCACCTCAACACCACCATCTCATCACCACCATCTCATCACCACATCCACCATCACTACCACCTCATCACCACTATCTCATCACCACTACACCATCACTACCACCTCATCACCACTATCTCATCACCACTACACCATCACTACCACCTCATCACCACCATCTCATCACCACTACACCAACACTTCCACCTCATCACCACTATCTCATCACCACTACACCATCACTACCACCTCATCACCACCATCTCATCACCACTACACCTTCACCTCATTACCACTACACTAGCGTGATGTACATCGACATCGTAACAAATATATGTCATCATACTACATAGCAAATGTCATGAGTAGAATATATAACACGAGATATGACAATAAGTTCATATAATGATGTATGCAATAATAATTTACACATGAGATAAAGATTATTTTAAATCAGTCATCTTGCTTTATGATTTTCCCCAGTGTGTGTAACAGTTAATGCATTGTTGTATGATACGACATGTGTAATAATGTCCCATCGTTAGCACGTCTAACTATTGTATGTTTGGAGATATTATAATTTCTACGAGTATCCCTCGGGGTAATACTGCTACAACGAATTTATCTCACTGACAAGTTTTAATCTGCCATTGTAAAAAAGAAAGCAAACATATTGAAATTGATAGAAAACAGCTGTTCGATTGAGCTGAGGTTGCCTTGTGCTCTGTCACATGACTTTCATTGACTCGGAAAAAGCGTGCGCCCTGTTGCTTCGAAGCAGGGTAAAAGGGATTTATTCAGCCACGCAGAAATCCACGTGCAGACTGTTTTCTTCGTACCGGGGTAAAACGGATTTATTCTCCCAGTGTGAAATTTATTTCCCTCCAAGGCGGGATACATTTTTTACATATTTTATCAGGATCACGTGGACCAATCAGATCTCATAATTTTGACATTCAGGTATGATAATATGGTATGCAATGGCTCGTATTCCGGATATTGTTTTATCTATACTGAAGTGAATAGATCATTAGAACTTTCATAGTCAGTGTGTTATCTGTGATGTTTCGGTATCAAGTATCCGGGCCGGGAGTGACATGGAAGGACGGAAGAACGGCTAATAAGGAGCTGTAGACACTGGCTCCTGCCTTGTGGTTTTGTCCAAGTATTCTGTCCCCATCGGCCATAGAAAAAATACATCTCGGTATTCCAGTTATATCACGGCGTGTCAGCTTAATGTGGGAGGAAAGCCCGAAGTGATGCAGGTCTCAGGCGTTAACCACTTCGGTGAAACCCACGAGCACGGGTATGGTGCTGACAAACCTAGAAACATAATCGGGGCGAACCGGGATTCAAACCCACAACCATAGGTTTCTGGCGTCCCCACGGGACGCATTTCTGCACAGCGAATCGCGGCGCCTTAGACGGCTGGGCCTACCGTGCCCCCGCATGTTGAGTGAATGTGAGAGGGGTTTGATACAGGAATGTTTGATTGGCATGAGATCGACTGCATGTATGTGTGGGTGTCTGTGAGAGGGGCAGTTAACCTATTGGGGTAACCTGTAGATGTATCTGGGAATAAACTTTCTTATCCAAAGGCATTTATGTTGTTACACCATATTTGTGACCATGCAGGTCTCCTCCAGCTTGAGATAATTCTTGTTTCCAGTCTTTTTCCAGTGGAGATGACCACGGACGAACCTGAAACTTATCTGTAGATACTTGTGACATTGGTGCTGAAGCTGTCCTTTTGCAGGAAGATGCATCAGGATTTGATCATCCTGTTTGTTATTATGCACGCACATTTGACACACACCAGATAAATTATTTACCATTGAAAAAGAAACTCTTGCTCTATTGTTAGCTTTGCAACAATTTGAAGTGTACTTCGGTACTTGTGTTACTGAAATTTCTGTAATGTTCTATGTGGGGAGGGCATGATATAGAAAGTTCTAGTAGCTTGTTAGGTGGTACATATGCATATATCGTTTGACAAGAGCGTGTTTACGTATCTCACACATTTCATCTCACAGGCATTTTCATCTCGTCAAGACCAGCTGTCATATGAGGATCGCTCATCATCCCTGATTCCCTGCCTAGCCCATCACGGAAGCTTGACCACTGTCGCTGCTGGGTGAATATATATCATTATCACTGACTTTTGCTGTCACCACTGTATTTGATACTGACCACTGTCATTATATTATATACTGTCATTGAATATTGTACCACCACTCTACTGTCATTGAATATTGTACTACCACTCTACTGTCATTGAATATTGTACTACCACTCTACTGTCATTGAATATTGTACTACCACTCTACTGTCATTGAATATTGTACTACCACTCTACTGTCATTGAATATTGTACTACCACTCTACTGTCATTGAATATTGTACTACCACTCTACTGTCATTGAATATTGTACCACCACTCTACTGTCATTGAATATTGTACTACCACTCTACTGTCATTGAATATTGTACTACCACTCTACTGTCATTGAATATTGTACAACCACTCTACTGTCATTGAATATTGTACTACCACTCTACTGTCATTGAATATTGTACCACCACTCTACTGTCATTGAATATTGTACCACCACTCTACTGTCATTGAATATTGTACCACCACTCTACTGTCATTGAATATTGTACTACCACTCTACTGTCATTGAATATTGTACTACCACTCTACTGTCATTGAATATTGTACTACCACTCTACTGTCATTGAATATTGTACTACCACTCTACTGTCATTGAATATTGTACCACCACTCTACTGTCATTGAATATTGTACCACCACTCTACTGTCATTGAATATTGTACTACCACTCTACTGTCATTGAATATTGTACTACCACTCTACTGTCATTGAATATTGTACTACCACTCTACTGTCATTGAATATTGTACCACCACTCTACTGTCATTGAATATTGTACCACCACTCTACTGTCATTGAATATTGTACTACCACTCTACTGTCATTGAATATTGTACTACCACTCTACTGTCATTGAATATTGTACCACCACTCTACTGTCATTGAATATTGTACTACCACTCTACTGTCATTGAATATTGTACTACCACTCTACTGCCATTGAATATTGTACCACCACTCTACTGTCATTGAATATTGTACTACCACTCTACTGTCATTGAATATTGTACTACCACTCTACTGTCATTGAATATTGTACTACCACTCTACTGTCATTGAATATTGTACTACCACTCTACTGTCATTGAATATTGTACTACCACTCTACTGTCATTGAATATTGTACTACCACTCTACTGTCATTGAATATTGTACTACCACTCTACTGTCATTGAATATTGTACTACCACTCTACTGTCATTGAATATTGTACTACCACTCTACTGTCATTGAATATTGTACAACCACTCTACTGTCATTGAATATTGTACTACCACTCTACTGTCATTGAATATTGTACAACCACTCTACTGTCATTGAATATTGTACCACCACTCTACTGTCATTGAATATTGTACTACCACTCTACTGTCATTGAATATTGTACTACCACTCTACTGTCATTGAATTGTACTACCACTCTACTGTCATTGAATATTGTACCACCACTCTACTGTCATTGAATATTGTACTACCACTCTACTGTCATTGAATATTGTACTACCACTCTACTGTCATTGAATATTGTACCACCACTCTACTGTCATTGAATATTGTACCACCACTCTACTGTCATTGAATATTGTACTACCACTCTACTGTCATTGAATATTGTACTACCACTCTACTGTCATTGAATATTGTACTACCACTCTACTGTCATTGAATATTGTACTACCACTCTACTGTCATTGAATATTGTACTACCACTCTACTGTCATTGAATATTGTACCACCACTCTACTGTCATTGAATATTGTACCACCACTCTACTGTCATTGAATATTGTACCACCACTCTACTGTCATTAAATATTGTACTACCACTCTACTGTCATTGAATATTGTACTACCACTCTACTGTCATTGAATATTGTACTACCACTCTACTGTCATTGAATATTGTACTACCACTCTACTGTCATTGAATATTGTACTACCACTCTACTGTCATTGAATATTGTACTACCACTCTACTGTCATTGAATATTGTACTACCACTCTACTGTCATTGAATATTGTACTACCACTCTACTGTCATTGAATATTGTACTACCACTCTACTGTCATTGAATATTGTACTACCACTCTACTGTCATTGAATATTGTACTACCACTCTACTGTCATTGAATATTGTACTACCACTCTACTGTCATTGAATATTGTACCACCACTCTACTGTCATTGAATATTGTACTTCCACTCTACTGTCATTGAATATTGTACTACCACTCTACTGTCATTGAATATTGTACCACCACTCTACTGTCATTGAATATTGTACTTCCACTCTACTGTCATTGAATATTGTACTACCACTCTACTGTCATTGAATATTGTACCACCACTCTACTGTCATTGAATATTGTACCACCACTCTACTGTCATTGAATATTGTACTACCACTCTACTGTCATTGAATATTGTACTACCACTCTACTGTCATTGAATATTGTACTACCACTCTACTGTCATTGAATATTGTACCACCACTCTACTGTCATTGAATATTGTACTTCCACTCTACTGTCATTGAATATTGTACTACCACTCTACTGTCATTGAATATTGTACCACCACTTTACTGTCATTGAATATTGTACCACCACTCTACTGTCATTGAATATTGTACTACCACTCTACTGTCATTGTAACTGCGGGGTGGTCGGGTAGCCTAGTGGTTAAAGCGTTCGCTCGTCACGCCGAAGACCTTGGTTCGATTCCCGACATGGGTACAATGTGTGAAGCCCATTTCTGGTGTCCCCCGCCGTGATATTGCTGGAATATTGCTAAAAGCGGCGTAAAACCATCCTCACTCACTCACTCATTGTAATTGCAGTGCAGTAGTTTGTATTGATTTGTATACGTAGTGATTTTTTTTAATATACAGTAAAGTACGGTTATAACGAACTCTAAGGGACTACTAATTTTAGTTCGTTATAAGCATATATACAGTATAATAACAGCAAATAGTCTGGACCAAAAAGTAAGTTCGTTATATCCGTCAGTTCGTTATAAGCGTGTTCGTTATAACCGTAGTTTACTGTATTTGTTAAATGTATATCATTTGTTGGTTGTTTGTTGATTTCACACAAGTTTGTTTTTACGTACAGATTTCTGGGTTAACATATTGTTTCAATTTGGGAATCGACAGGACTATGTGGGCGTATCAACAATGAACACGGTCTGAATCACTCATGGTAGAGATACATTTACAGGCATCAACATAGTGGATATCGCGTGATTGATAGTGATCCTAATGTGAAAGTGATGTGCGTTTGAAAGAATTTTTCCGCTGTGTTTGGTTTCTAAAACATTAGGAGCATGATATAGTAGAATTTGGCTCAGCATATTAATAAACATTAAATATGCGTTATAAATATATAACGTCAACACCGGAGACTAACCAGTCTCGATTAACCGACGAAACAGATTCCATTGGGCGTACAAGGCAAAATGGTGGTGAAAAATATATGAATGGATCACTGAAAATAAGAGATGACACGAAGTCTGAGCAAAAAAGGTTAAGTAACTGTTTATCCTGCTCTACCGGTAGCGCCCGCGCCCAAAATTATTGACAAAATATGGACTTTTGAAAGAACACGTGGCAGCCATCTTGGATTTGTGGTGGTGTAACGTTGTTGTTTTCTCATTTACCCCAAGGCGGCCGACAATGCGAATCTCGTGGCTGTGGTATTAGTCTGTCTTACAGACCCTGATACAAATATATCAACTACAGCCCATGCAAGTCTATAATGTTTGGCAAGTCTAGATTACTGCAGTATCTGAAAATGAAGCGAATCACTGGGCTCCCTTTTTATTATATTTTTATTAAGATAACTGAGCAACTGTTTTTTCTGTACGATATGTTCATTTCAGAGACTATATGTTAGTCTACTGTGGTATCATCTGATTCACTTTCGTGCTTCCCAATTTCTGCACTCAAGGGAGACAACTCCTGGAGTACGCGTTACCCACAGACGCATGCAATGTTATAATGACGATAAGCTCGCCAAATGTGGCTTGGAATTCAAATCAACAGAAGGTGGGACGGTAAGCCTAGTTGTCTCAGGGATAAAATCTAACTGCGTGTATGTTCAGCAAGCATCTGTGATATCTGAGGCAGACATCTAGGCAACAAACACGACACCCCTGCTACGGAGCAGTAATCAATGACGACAATTCTGTGGCTATTCCGCAGTGTCGTCTCTGTGTCGTTGTAAACTCCCAACTCACCACAATGTGCGAATGTGGCCCAAAAGGCCACTCAGAGTAATAATAGGCATCGGGGGGCCCTGAACGGTATATTCTGCAAAAAAATGCATATCATACAATAGGCATCCAGAGGCCCTGTGTGGTATATTCCGAAAGAGGCATCGAGAGGTCCTTTATGGTATATTCAGCAATAGGCATCGGAAGGCGACGGATAGTATATTCAGCAAGAGGCATCGAAAGGCCACGGATAGTATATTCAGCAAGATGCATCGAGAGGTCCTTTATGGTATATTCAGCAATAGGCATCGGAAGGCGACGGATAGTATATTCAGCAATAGGCATCGAAAGGCCACGGATAGTATATTCAGCAAAAGGCATCGAAATGCCACGGATAGTATATTCAGCAATATGCATCGAAAGGCCACGGATAGTATATTCAGCAAGAGGTATCGAGAGGTCCTTTATGGTATATTCAGCAATAGGCATCGAAAGGCCACGGATAGTATATTCTGCAATAGGCATCGAAAGGCCACGGATAGTATATTCAGCAATAGGCATCGAAAGGCCACGGATAGTATATTCAGCAATAGGCATCGAAAGGCCACGGATAGTATATTCAGCAATAGGCATCGAAAGGCCACGGATAGTATATTCTGCAATAGGCACTGAGAGGGGATAGATGGCATATTCTGCAAAATGCCATAAGTGGTTTGTCTACAAATGCGAGGACATGAATGATTAGTCTACAATAGAAAGACACGAATGATTAGCCTACAATAGAGAGAACATGAATGATTAGCCTACAATAGAGTGAACATGAATGATTAGCCTACAATAGAGAGAACATGAATGGTTAGCCTGCAACAGAGAGAACATGAATGATTAGCCTACAATAGAGAGAACATGAATGATTAGCCTACAATAGAGAGAACATGAATGATTAGCCTGCAATAGAGAGAACATGAATGATTAGCCTGCAATAGAGAGAACATGAATGATTAGCCTGCAATAGAGAGAACATGAATGATTAGTCTACAATAGAGAGAACAAGAATGAATAGCCTACAATAGAGAGAACATGAATGCTTAGCCTGCAATAGAGAGAACATGAATGATTAGCCTACAATAGAGAGAACATGAATGATTAGCCTACAATAGAGTGAACATGAATGATTAGCCTACAATAGAGAGAACATGAATGGTTAGCCTGCAACAGAGAGAACATGAATGATTAGCCTACAATAGAGAGAACATGAATGATTAGCCTACAATAGAAAGAACATGAATGATTAGCCTGCAATAGAGAGAACATGAATGATTAGCCTACAATAGAGAGAACATGAATGGTTAGCCTGCAACAGAGAGAACATGAATGATTAGCCTGCAATAGAGAGAACATGAATGATTAGCCTGCAACAGAGAGAACATGAATGATTAGCCTGTAATAGAGAGAACATGAATGATTAGCCTGCAATAGAGAGAACATGAATGATTAGCCTACAATAGAGAGAACATGAATGATTAGTCTACAATAGAGAGAACATGAATGATTAGCCTGCAACAGAGAGAACATGAATGATTAGCCTGCAATAGAGAGAACATGAATTATTATTCTACAATAGAGAGAACATGAATGATTAGTCTACAATAGAGAGAACACGAATGATTGGCCTACAACAGAGAAAACACGAAATTTTAGTCTACAGTAGAGAGGACATGAATGATTGGCCTACAACAGAGAGAGCACGATTTTTTAGTCTACACTAGAGAGAACATGAATGGTTAGCCTGCAATACGCTTCTAAAGGCCATGGTTGGTTGGTCTGAAATGGGAATGGAGAGGCCATGGATGTTGAGTCTGCGATCACATCTTAATGCTATGGGTCTGCGAATGGTCAGCAATAGGCAACAGGAGGCCATGGATGTTGAGTCTGCGATCACATCTTAATGCTATGGGTCTGCGAATGGTCAGCAATAGGCAACAGGAGGCCATGGATGTTGAGTCTGCGATCACATCTTAATGCTATGGGTCTGCGAATGGTCAGCAATAGGCAACAGGAGGCCATGGGTGTTGAGTCTGCGATCACATCTTAATGCTATGGGTCTGCGAATGGTCAGCAATAGGCAACAGGAGGCCATGGAGGTTGAGTCTGCGATCACATCTTAATGCTATGGGTCTGCGAATGGTCAGCAATAGGCAACAGGAGGCCATGGAGGTTGAGTCTGCGATCACATCTTAATGCCATGGGTCTGCGAATGGTCAGCAATAGGCAACAGGAGGCCATGGAGGTTGAGTCTGCGATCACATCTTAATGCTATGGGTCTGCGAATGGTCAGCAATAGGCAACAGGAGGCCATGGAGGTTGAGTCTGCGATCACATCTTAATGCCATGGGTCTGCGAATGATCAGCAATAGGCAACAGGAGGCCATGGGTGGTCCGCAGTGGAATCACCTGTCCATAGCATAACGTCATAAGAGCGACCTAGACCTCTCAGAAATTACGTATAAAACTGAACGGGTTATCCACTAGAGAGAATTAAGACTCAAAGTCACGTGATGCACACGAAAACGAACTCCTGTCCATAATTCAGGTTGGCGGGATCACACGCATCCGCTGATAGCATTGCAACCTGTATCTCCCATGGAGAGAGTTATCCAGTTTGCGACCGACGCAGGCGCGGCGAGTTGATCGATAAATCAGCCGTTATAACACAGGTCCTGATCACTGTGGGCCAAGGACGGATACAGACAACATCCACTGTCTTGTGGCATGTGGTTCTGTGGCCGCTTCAACGTAGGTGTATGTAGCGGATAGCCCTGGGGATAGATCCTACCATGCAGACAGTGTGTCAGAGATCATACCACGCAGGCAGTGAGAGATCATACCACGCAGGCAGTGTGTCAGAGATCATACCATGCAGACAGTGTGTCAGAGATCATACCATGCAGACAGTGTATCAGAGATCATACCATGCAGGCAGTGTGTCAGAGATCATACCATGCAGGCAGTGTGTCAGAGATCATACCATGCAGGTAGTGTGTCAGAGATCATACCATGCAGGCAGTGTGTCAGAGATCATACCATGCAGGCAGTGTGTCAGAGACCATACCATGCAGACAGTGTGTCAGAGATCATACCATGCAGACAGTGTGTCAGTGATCGTGCCATACATGTAGTTTGTCAGAGAGCATACCATGCAGACAGTGTGTCAGAGATCATACCATGCATGTAGTGTGTCAGAGATCATACCATGCAGACAGTGTGTCAGAGATCATACCATGCATGTAGTATGTCATAGATCGTGCCATACAGGTAGTGTGTCAGAGATCATACCATGCAGGTAGTGTGTCATAGATCGTGCCATACATGTAGTGTGTCAGAGATCATACCATGCAGACAGTGTGTCAGAGATCATACCATGCAGACAGTGTGTCAGAGATCATACCATGCAGGTAGTGTGTCAGAGATCGTGCCATACAGGTAGTGTGTCAGAGATCATACAATGCAGGTAGTGTGTCAGAGATCATACCATGCAGGTAGTGTGTCTGAGATCATACCATGCAGACAGTGTTTCTGAGATCATACCATGCAGGTAGTGTTTCTGAGATCATACCATGCAGACAGTGTGTCTGAGATCATACCATGCAGGTAGTGTTTCTGAGATCATACCATGCAGACAGTGTGTCTGAGATCATACCATGCAGGTAGTGTTTCTGAGATCATACCATGCAGGTAGTGTGTCAGCGAACGGCCAGTAGCAGCATCTGAAGTAGCTGTAGTGAGTGGGTGAGTGAGTGAGTGAGTTGTGTTTAACGCCGTTTTTAACAGTATTACAGTTATATCGCGGAGTGTCAGCTCAATGTGGGAGGAAATCCCAGTGATGCAGGTCTCGGACATTTACCACTTCGGTGAAACCCACGAGCACGGGTATAGTAGCAGTAGTGAAGGCAGCGTAGTAGTAGTAGTAGTAGTAGTAGAAGTAGTAGTAGTAGTAGTAGTAGTAACAGTAGTAGTAGAAATGTAGAAGTAGTAGTAGCAGCTGTAGTTTTACCGACAGCACTAGCAGTAGTAGTGATAGTAGTAGTAATAGTAAGATAGTAGTAATAGTAAGAGCAGTAATATTAGAAATGGAGTAGTAGTAGTAGTAGTAGTAGTAGTAGTAGTAGTAGTAGTAGTTGTAGTAGTAGGTGAGGTGAGGTTGGGGTTTTAACGTCGCGTCAAAGATTATTGCACTTATATAGCGACGTGCATGTACGTGTGTGTGTTTGTGTGGCTGCTTGTACTAGTCCGGAATGATGCCGATTTATGGTGCTAGCTCACTGAGATACCATGCCGCAGTTTAACATGAATACCCCACTCCTAGTAGTAGTAGAAGTAGTAGTAATAAGAGAAATGTAGTAGTAGCGATAGAAGTAGCAGTAGTAGTAGTAGTAGTAGTAGTAGTAGTAATAGTAGTAATGTAGTAGTAGCGATAGTAGTAGTAGTAGTAGTCGTAGTTGTAGTAGCTATAGCAGTAGTAGTAGCAGTAGTAGTAGTTGTAGTTGAAGTTGTAGCGATAGTAGTAGCAGCAGTAGTAGTAATAGTAGAAATGTATTTGTAGAAGTAGTAGTTGTAGTAGTTGTAGTTGACGTTGTAGCGATAATAATAGTAGTAGTAGCAGCAGCAGCAGTAGTAGTAGTAGTAGTAGTGGTAGTAGTAGTAGTAGTAGTAGTAGTAGTAGTAGTAGTAGTGGTAGTAGAAATGTAGTTGTTGAAATGTAGTTGTTGTAGTTTGGTTTTATCCGGTTGTAGAGGCTCATGTCATACCAGTTACTCCTCCAACATCTTTCATCAATACTTTATGTCGATCAAAAAACATAGATTCACGACACATGTGTTTGTTTGCTGTTGCCATGTGTTAAGGAAAACAACACCGCTTTGACTGTGCATCGGACTGGAACGACTTGGATTGGCTTCACGTGACTTGATTCTTGAACCAGTGGGTGTGAGTGCGTGTGTGCAGCGTGGACGACGAGTTGGAGAACGTTACTACACAACTCAGCGACGCGAAGGATCACTTAATATCAACAGTCTACGGTGTAATCCTGATCCTTGTAATAGTGTGTTGACCTTTGTATAACGCACACTAGTAAACACGGCCTTATATAACCGCAATAATACCGCCTACCTCTGGTTCAGCGTGACCCGTGTATATCAATATAAATACCAACAGTCGCATACATTAGGTAAGAACAGAGTCAAGGGGTCACGTACGTATCCAGCTACCCAGTGTATTTGTTGTGGTGGTGTGAATAGGTGGATAGAGGATGTGATTGTTTATGATTGTGTGTGTGTGTGTGTGTGCGTGCGTGTGCGTGCGTGCGTGTGTGCGTGCGTGCGTGCGTGTATGTGCGCGTGTGTGTGTGCGTGTGTGTGCGTGTGTGTGTAGTCTAAGGGTGACTGTGTGGTTTGAGAATGTGTTTTTGTGTGTGTATGTGTAGTCTAAGGGTGAGTCTGTGGTTGAAGCGTGTATGTGTGTGTATGTGTAGTCTAAGGGTGAGTGTGTGGTCTGAAGGTGTGTATGTGCGTGTGTATGTGTAGTCTAAGGGTGAGTGTGTGGTCTGAAGGTGTGTATGTGTGTGTGTATGTGTAGTCTAAGGGTGAGTGTGTGGTTGAAGTGTGTGTAGTCTAAGGAAGGTGTGTGTGTGGTCTGAAGGTGTGTGTATGTGTAGTCTGAGGGTGTGTGTGTGTGTGTGTGTAGTTGAAGGGTGTGTGTGTGTAGTCTCAAGGTGAATGTATGTTGTCTGAGTATGTGTGTGTGTAATTTAAGGTGTTTGTGTGTGTAATTGAAGGTGTGCGTGTGTGTGTAGTCTAAGGGAGTATGTGTGGTCTCAATGTGTGTGTGTGTGTGTGTGTGTGTGTGTGTGTGTGTGTGTGTGTGTGTGTGTGTGTGTGTGTGTGTGTGTGTGTGTGTGTGTGTGTGTGTGTGTGTGTGTGTGTGTGTGTATAAAGGGGTAGTTTTGCAAGGGATGGGTGTGTATGTTCTTGCGTGTGCGCGTGTGTGGTCTAAGGGCGTGTGTGTAGTCTTACATGCGTGCGTGTGTGGTTGCATGTGTGTGTACATGGCGTGGCAGGAAAGTTACAGCTCACGGTGCCTCCATTCTCTCGGTACGCGTGGTGAGGGCGTGCACCGCCCACGCAGAGGTAAACACGCGTGCAGGGGAAGGGGTTATTGTCAGGCCATAAGGAAGTATGAAGGTCGCTACAATACTGCAAGTGTTGTGGATCCCTGAGTTCATACATTCCTAGCAGGTCCCGAGTCGGGCGAAGACTCACGACACACATTGTGATCTCTCTGACAAGCACAGCGATAAGACTGACATGTCTAGTCTCTGAATTGAACAGAAAAAACAGTTGTTAAATTATCTTAATAGAAACAAGGAGCCCAGAGACTTTCTTCATTCTGATACTGCAGTAATCTAGACTTGCCCACTAATATAGACTTGCGTCGATTTTATAGGATATATTTGTTTCAGGGTATTTATAAGTACTATTAGTAAAATCAGTACGTTTTACGTGATTAGATGAACAGTGAGAGTGACACGTGTAACAGTGTGTATTCTATAACATGTAGGAGACACGTGTAGCAGGGTGTATTCTATAAGATGTAGTAGACGCGTGAAGCAGGGTGTACTCTATACCATGTATGAGACACGTAAAGCAGGGTGTACTCTATACCATGTAGGAGACACATGAAGCAGGGTGTACTCTATAATATGTAGGAGACACGTGAAGCAGTGTGTATTCTATAACATGTAGGAGACACTTGAAGCAGGGTGTACTCTATACCATGAAGGAGACACGTGAAGCAGGGTGTATTCTATACATGTAGGAGAAACTTGAAGCAGGGTGTATTCTATAACATGTAGGAGACACTTATAGCAGGGTGTATTCTATAAGATGTAGTAGACGCGTGAAGCAGGGTGTACTCTATACCATGTATGAGACACGTGAAGCGGGGTGTATTCTATAACATGTAGGAGACACATGAAGCAGTGTGTATTCTATAACATGTAGGAAACACGTGAAGCAGGATGTACTCTATACCATCTAGGAGACACGTGAAGCAGGATGTATTCTATAACATGTAGGAGACACGTGTAACAGGGTGTATTTTATAACAAGTAGTAGACGCGTGAAGCAGGCTGTATTCTATAACATGTAGGAGACACGTGAACCAGGGTGTATTCTATAACATGTAGGAGACACGTGTAACAAGGTGTATTCTATAATATGTAGGACACACTTGTAGCAGGGTGTATTCTATAACATGTAGTAGACACGTGTAACAAGATGTATTCTATAACACGTAGGAGACACTTGAAGCAGGGTGAACCCTATAACATGTAGGAGACACGTGAAGCAGGGTGTACCCTATACCATGTCGGAGATACGTGAAGCAAGGTGTACTCTATAACATGTAGGAGACACGTGTAACAGTGTGTATTCTATAACATGTAGGAGACACATGAAGCAGGGTGTACTCTATAACACGTAGGAGACACGTGAAGCATGATGTATTCCATAACATGTAGGAGACAATTGAAGCAGTGTGTACTCTATACCATGCAGGAAACACGTGTAGCAGGGTGTATTTTTTAAACATGTAGGAGACACGTGTAACAGTGTGTATTCTATAACATGTAGGAGACACTTGAAGCAGGGTGTACTCTATTCCATGTAGCAGACACTTGAAGCGGGGTGTACTCTATACCATGAAGGAGACACGTGAAGCAGGGTGTATTCTATACATGTAGGAGACACTTGAAGCAGGGTGTATTCTATAACATGTAGGAGACACTTATAGCAGGGTGTATTCTATAACATGTAGGAGACACTTGTAGCAGGGTGTATTCTATAACATGTAGGAGACACGTGTAACAAGGTGTATTCTTTAACATGTAGGAGACACTTGTAGCAGTGTGTATTCTATAACATGTAGGAGACACGTGTAACAGAGTGTATTCTATAACATGTAGGAGACACCTGAAGCAGAGTGTACTCTATAACATGTAGTAGACAAGTGTAACAAGATGTATTCTATAACACGTAGGAGACACTTGTAGCAGGGTGTACCCTATACCATGTTGGAGAAACTTGAAGCAGAGTGTATTCTATAACATGTAGGAGACACCTGAAGCAGAGTGTACTCTATAACATGTAGTAGACACGTGTAACAAGATGTATTCTATAACACGTAGGAGACACTTGAAGCAGTGTGTACTCTATACCATGTCGGAGACACGTGAAGCAAGGTGTACTCTATAACATGTAGGAGACACGTGAAGCAGGATGTATACTATAACATGTAGGAGACACTTGAAGCAGTGTGTACTCTATACCATGCAGGAGACACGTGAAGCAGTGTGTACTCTATAACATGTAGGAGACACGTGAAGCAGGATGTATCCTATAACATGTAGGAGACACTTGAAGCAGTGTGTACTCTATACCATGCAAGAGACACGTGTAACAGTGTGTATTCCAAACCATGTAGGAGACACTTGAAGCAGGGTTACTCTATACCATGTAGGAGACACGTGAAGCAGTGTGTATTCTAAAATATGTAGGAGACTCGTGAAGCAGGGTGTACTCTATACCATGAAGGAGACACGTGAAGCAGGGTGTATTCTATAATATGTAGGAGACACTTGAAGCAGGGTGTATTCTATAACATGTAGGAGACACTTGTAACAGGGTGTATTCTATAACATGTAGCAGACACTTGTAACAGTGTGTATTCTATAACATGTAGGAGACACTTGTAGTAGGGTGTATTCTATAACATGTAGGAGAAACTTGTAGCAGGGTGTATGCTATAACATGTAGGAGACACATGAAGCAGGGTGTACTCTATACCATGTAGGAGACACGTGAAGCAGTGTGTATTCTATAAGAAGTAGGAGACACTTGTAGCAGGGTGTATTCTGTAACATGTAGGAGACACGTGTAACAGTGTGTATTCTATAGCATGTAGGAGACACATGTAACAGTGTGTATTCTATAACATGTAGGAGACACGTGAAGCAGGGTGTACTCTATACCATGTTGGGGACACTTGTAGCAGGGTGTATTCTATAACATGTAGGAGACACGTGTAACAGTGTGTATTCTATAACATGTAGGAGACACTTGAAGCAGGGTGTACTCTATACCATGTAGGAGACACTTGAAGCAGGGTGTACTCTATACCATGTAGGAGGCACGTGAAGCGGTGTGTATTCTATAACATGTAGGAGACACGTGAAGCAGGGTGTATTCTATAATATGTAGGAGACACGTGAAGCGCGATGTATTCTGTAAGATATAGGAGACACATGAAGCGGTGTGTATTCTATAACATGTAGGAAACACCTGAAGCAGGATGTACTCTATACCATGTAGGAGACGCGTGAACCAGGATGTATTCTATAACATGTAGGAGACACGTGTAGCAGTGTGTATTCTATAACATGTAGTAGACGCGTGAAGCAGGGTGTATTCTATAACATGTAGGAGACACGTGAAGCAGGGTGTATTCTATAACATGTAGGAGACACGTTTAACAAGGTGTATTCTATAACATGTAGGAGACACTTGTAGCATGGTGTATTCTATAACATGTAGGAGACACGTGTAACAGAGTGTATTCTATAACATGTAGGAGACACGTGTAACAAGGTGTATTCTATAACATGTAGGAGACACCTGAAGCAGGGTGTACCCTATACCATGTTGCATACACTTGAAGCAGGGTGTACTCTATACCATGTCGGAGACACGTGAAGCAGGGTGTATTCTATAACATATAGGAGACACGTGAAGCAGTGTGTATTCTATAACACGTTTTGGAGACACGTAAAGCAGGGTGTACTCTATAACATGTAGGAGACACGTGTAACAGTGTGTATTCTATAACATGTAGGAGACACATGAAGCAGGGTGTACTCTATAACATGTAGGAGACACGTGAAGCAGGATGTATTCTATAAAATGTAGGAGACACTTGAAGCAGTGTGTACAATATACCATGCAAGAGACACGTTTAGCAGGGTGTATTTTATAACATGTAGGAGACACGTGTAACAGTGTGTATTCTATAACATGTAGGAGACACTTGAACCAGGGTGTACTCTATACCATGTAGGAGACGCTTGAAGCAGTACGTATTTTATAACATGTAGGAGACTCGTGAAGCAGGGTGTACTCTATACCATGAAGGAGACACGTGTAGCAGGGTGTATTCCATAACATGTAGGGGGCACTTGAAGCAGGGTGTATCCTATAACATGTAGCAGACACTTATAACAGTGTGTATTCTATAACACGTAGGAGACACTTGTAGTAGGGTGTATTCTATAACATGTAGGAGACACTTGTAGCAGGGTGTATTCTATAACATGTAGGAGACACTTGAAGCAGGGTGTACTCTATAGCATGTAGGAGACTCGTGAAGCAGGGTGTATTCTATAAGATGTAGGAGACACTTGTAGCAGGGTGTATTCTATAACATGTAGGAGACACGTGTAACAGTGTGTATTCCATACCATGTAGGAGACACTTGAAGCAGGGTGTACTCTATAATATGTAGGAGACACGTGAAGCAGTGTGTATTCTAAAACATGTAGGAGACTCGTGAAGCAGGGTGTACTCTATACCATGAAGGAGACACGCGAAGCAGGGTGTATTCTATAACATGTAGGAGACACTTGAAGCAGGGTGTATTCTATAACATGTAGGAGACACCTGAAGCAGGGTGTACCCTATACCATGTTGCATACACTTGAAGCAGGGTGTACTCTATACCATGTCGGAGACGCGTGAAGCAGGGTGTATTCTATAACATGTAGGAGACACGTGAAGCAGGGTGTACTCTATACCATGCAGGAGACACGTGAAGCAGTGTGTACTCTATAACATGAAGGAGACACGTGAAGCAGGATGTATTCTATAACATGTAGGAGACACTTGAAGCAGTGTGTACTCTATACCATGCAAGAGACACGTGTAACAGTGTGTATTCCATTCCATGTAGGAGACACTTGAAGCAGGGTGTACTCTATAATATGTAGGAGACACGTGAAGCAGTGTGTATTCTAAAACATGTAGGAGACTCGTGAAGCAGGGTGTACTCTATACCATGAAGGAGACACGCGAAGCAGGGTGTATTCTATAACATGTAGGAGACACTTGAAGCAGGGTGTATTCTATAATATGTAGGAGACACTTGTAACAGGGTGTATTCTATAACATGTAGCAGACACTTGTAACAGTGTGTATTCTATAACATGTAGGAGACACTTGTAGTAGGGTGTATTCTATAACATGTAGGAGAAACTTGTAGCAGGGTGTATTCTATAACATGTAGGAGACACATGAAGCAGGGTGTACTCTATACCATGTAGGAGACACGTGAAGCAGGGTGTATTCTATAAGAAGTAGGAGACACTTGTAGCAGGGTGTATTCTGTAACATGTAGGAGACACGTGTAACAGTGTGTATTCTATAGCATGTAGGAGACACGTGTAACAGTGTGTATTCTATAACATGTAGGAAACACGTAAAGCAGGGTGTACTCTATACCATGTTGGGGACACTTGTAGCAGGGTGTATTCTATAACATGTAGGAGACACGTGAAGCAGGGTGTATTCTATAACATGTAGGAGACACTTGAAGCAGGGTGTACTCTATACCATGTAGGAGGCACGTGAAGCGGTGTGTATTCTATAACATGTAGGAGACACGTGAAGCAGGGTGTATTCTATAATATGTAGGAGACACGTGAAGCGCGATGTATTCTGTAAGATATAGGAGACACAAGAAGCGGTGTGTATTCTATAACATGTAGGAAACACCTGAAGCACGATGTACTCTATACCATGTAGGAGACGCGTGAACCAGGATGTATTCGATAACATGTAGGAGACACGTGTAGCAGTGTGTATTCTATAACATGTAGTAGACGCGTGAAGCAGGGTGTATTCTATAACATGTAGGAGACACGTGAAGCAGGGTGTATTCTATAACATGAAGGAGACACGTGTAACAAGGTGTATTCTATAACATGTAGGAGACACTTGTAGCATGGTGTATTCTATAACATGTAGGAGACACGTGTAACAGAGTGTATTCTATAACATGTAGGAGACACGTGTAACAAGGTGTATTCTATAACATGTAGGAGACACCTGAAGGAGGGTGTACCCTATACCATGTCGGAGACACGTGAAGCAGGGTGTATTCTATACCATGTCGGAGACACGTGAAGCAGGGAGTATTCTATAACATATAGGAGACACGTGAAGCAGTGTGTATTCTATAACATGTAGGAGACACGTAAAGCAGGGTGTATTCTATAACATGTAGGAGACACGTGTAACAGTGTGTATTCTATAACATGTAGGAGACACATGAAGCAGGGTGTACTCTATAACATGTAGGAGACACTTGAAGCAGGATGTATTCTATAAAATGTAGGAGGCACTTTAAGCAGTGTGTACACTATATCATGCAAGAGACACGTGTAGCAGGGTGTATTTTATAACATGTAGGAGACACGTCTAACAGTGTGTATTCTATAACATGTAGGAGACACCTGAAGCAGGGTGTACCCTATACCATGTTGGATACACTTGAAGCAGGGTATATTCTATAACATGTAGGAGACACTTGAAGCAGGGTGTACTCTATACCATGTCGGAGACACGTAAAGCAGGGTGTACTCTATAACATGTAGGAGACAAATGTAACAGTGTGTATTCTATAACATGTAGGAGACACATGAAGCAGGGTGTACTCTATAACATGTAGGAGACACGTGAAGCAGGATGTATTCTATAAAATGTAGGAGACACTTGAAGCAGTGTGTACACTATACCATGCAAGAGACACGTGTAGCAGGGTGTATTTTATAACATGTTGGAGACACTTGTAGTAGGGTGTATTCTATAACATGTAGGAGAAACTTGTAGCAGGGTGTATTCTATAACATGTAGGAGACACTTGAAGCAGGGTGTACTCTATAGCATGTAGGAGACTCGTGAAGTAGGGTGTATTCTATAAGATGTAGGAGACACTTGTAGCAGGGTGTATTCTATAACATGTAGGAGACACGTGTATCTAGATGTATTCTATAACATGTAGGAGACACGTGTAACAGTGTGTATTCTAAAAGATGTAGGAGACACGTGAAGCAGGGTTTACTCTATACCATGTAGGAGACACGTGTAACGAGAAACTTGTAGCATGGTGTATTCTATAACATGTAGGAGACACGTGAAGCAGGGTGTACTCTATACCATGTTGGAGACACGTGTAGCAGGGTGTATTCTATAACATGTAGGAGACACGTGTAGCAGGGTGTATTCTATAACATGTAGGAGACACGTGTAGCAGGGTGTATTCTATAACATGTAGGAGACACGTGTAACAGTGTGTATTCTATAACATGTAGGAGACACTTGAAGCAGGGTGTACACTATACCATGTAGGAGACACTAGAAGCAGGGTGTATTCTATAAGATGTAGGAGACACGTGAAGCAGGGTGTACTCTATACCATGTAGGAGACACGTGAACGAGGGTGTACTCTATAACATGTAGGAGACACTTGTAGCAGGGTGTATTCTATAACATGTAGGAGACACTTGTAGCAGGGTTTATTCTATAACATGTAGGAGACACGTGAAGCAGTGTGTATTCTATAACATGTAGGAGACACTTGAAGCAGGTGTATTCTATAACATGTAGGAGACACGTGAAGCAGGGTGTATTCTATAACATGTAGGAGACACTTGAATAGCATGAATAGCGAGGATTCGTCGACTCCCTACCTCCTGCCATGTTTGTCCTGACATTCGCAACTGGGTTCACCTTTGTCTGTACGTCTGACGTCGCGTGTACGTGCAGGTTGACAGTCGGCCACGATGTCGTTCTTGGGCATACGCGGATTGGGTCGCAGTGGCTCTCTGATCAAATATAGTATTTATCAACATTGTTCTCTTTACTTTTATCAACATCTGAGAAAAACAATCATGAGATATTTGTGTAGGTATATATTTAGTTGTTTTCGGCGTTTGTTGGGAAAAGCTTCGCTTCAGATAGCTCTCTGGTACTATTTACGTAAAGGGGGAATCGGTGCTAAAAATAAGCTGTGGTACATATAATATACTTGTTCGCGCGACGGCTTTTCAATGGGGAGATTACAACGCGGAACTGAAACCCGGCCTCCGGGCAACAGGTGCGTGAACCTGTGACGACATAGGGGAATCCCTACACTCAGCCAATCGGATTCCCGCTTCCAATCTGGGATTCGTAACCACTCGTCCGTTTCCGTAACATGATCACACCAGGGTAATGCCGAATGGCGAGCCCCAACCAACGTTCATTCAACCCGGGAACAAGCTGAGAGGATTGAAGGAAAGGGACTGATTGACTGAGTGAGTGAATGATATTTTGCGCATCACACTGCAATATTTCAGCAACATAACACGCGTGTGTAAAGATCACTTTATGGGTGAAATAATTCCGACATGATTTTCAATTTATATTTTAATTTTTAACAAATTTGATTATGTAAAAAATCAAGTCTGGAACCAAGGAACCAGATGTCGATAGTGTGAACAGGATGAGGGTGCCAACCCACCTCCCACATCCTCAATGGTTCCGGCCCACCACGCCATTGGTCTTGGCCTTCCCGTGTAAGAACCCGTATTGTTTGTTTGTTTGTTGTTTAACGCCGCAAATCCACAATATTCCAGGTATATGACGACGGTCTGTAAATAATCGATTCTGGACCAGACAATTCAGTGATTGATATCATGAGCATCGATCCACGCAATTGGGATACGATGACATGCATCAACCAAGTCAGCGAGCCTGACCACCCGATCCCGTTAGTCGCCTCTTACGACAAGCGTAGTCGCCTTTTCGGGAAAGCATGTGTTGCTGAAGACCTATTCTACCCAGGACCTTCAAGGGTTCGTGAGTCGTATCAGTATGCACACCTGGTACAGGTAAATTAGACTGGGATTTTCACATAGGTCTACCCCGGACCTTCACGGGTTCGTGAGTCGTATCAGTATACACACCTGGTACAGGTAAATTATACTGGGGTTTTCACATAGAATGCATGACCATGCCACTCATTGCAAGACGTAACGACGAATCGCGTGGATATCTCAGGGTGATATGGGAATGGCCCAAATCAGCCACCATAGTTATTGAGTATTTCTTGGCTGAGACTTTTGTGTGGAACTGGCGGTTTATGACGAAGGTTTCAATTTATATCGTAATACAAATATTATCGGTAAGTTTCTACAACACCCTCCCACGTGTCAGACACTTCGAAAACAATTAAACGATGGATGGCGCTTCACGCTGCCATGGCAACCGACCCACCTTGTTAGTAGAATGAACAACATTTTTGGTAAAATGGTAATTGGAGACAAATATTCAACACATTTTGCAAGTGAAACAAAATAAGAATATTTGAAACCGTTCTAAGTTATCAAGCAAACAATCAGATTGTGGCACGCTAATAGTCCCTTTAGACTAACATTTAGTCTCTGAAATCTAATATTACACAATATCCTTCTTGACTCTAAAAATAAAAACAATTCCCTATGTGGAATAGAGCTAGCTTGAGCTGGCTAGACTTGCTTTTGTATGCATTTCTAGATTATATATTCCACGGTCATGGTGCAGGACTAAAAGTCCCTTATAAACGTTTGTATTTGGCACTGCAGATATATAATGCTTCTGGCAAATCAAGCTACACCCGTTCAAATGAAAACGATTCATTTCACCCTCATCGTTGCACAGGGGCGGTGGGGTAGCCTTATGGTTAAAGCGTGCGCACGTCACGCCGAAATCCATGGTTCGATTCCCCACATGGGTGCAAGTGTGAAGCCCATTTCTAGTGTCACGAGCCATGATATAGCTGTAATATTGCTAAAGGCGGCGTAAAACCATACTCACTCACTCACTCATCGTTATCCGCAAGACGAGGACGAGTCAGACTGGTTCTATTCAGCGTCACGCAACCGCTCATCTCCACAGTGAGCATGGCTGACTCAGATTACACCGAAACAATGTCAAGAATTTCATTAGCCTTGTTAAAAGACATGATCGCTTGTTGTTTCTATTTGTGTCCACTTTGTGCCCCATTTGTATTGACGCAGGGCGTCGATGTGAGCGTCATCAGCTACGCCAACACAGGACAGAATTCAGTTACAACTCGAGACGGGTTTTTTCCGGTAGGTATATTATTTGTACAAATTCTATATTGTTACAGGTGTCATTAGAAGGCAATGCCTACATGTAGTTATCATTTTGACTTCACAACTTGAAACCATTTTAGGAACAGATTTCAGGATTCGCGGTTCGATGAACGAACCATCCAGCGTTATATATTCTTTGTTGTTTATCGCTGCACTCAGCAATGTTACAGCTCTATCACGACGGACAGTAAATACTGGAATCTGGACCAAACAATCCAGTGCTTAACATCATGAGCATTGATCAACGCAAATGGGATACGATGACATGTAGACTAACATCTAGTCTCTGAAATGAACATATCGTACAGAAAAAACAGTTGTTCAGTTATCTTAATAAAAATATAATAAAAGGGAGCCCAGTGACTCTCTTCATTTTCATATTCTAGACTTGTCAAACATTATAGACTTGCATGGGCTGTATTTGATATATATTTGTATCAGGGTCTGTAAGACAGACTAGATGACATAAACTAAAGTCAGCGAGTCTGACCACCCGATCCTGTTAGTCGCCTCTGACGACAAGCATAGGTGTCTCTCACAGCAAGCATGGCATGTACAGCGTATATATGTCGGATTCGGAAAACAGAAACTCCAGTTTTTATACAAACTGACACAGGATCAGGTAGAATGTTGGAATATATGTTTAGTGTTTCCATCTGAAAGTGCCGTGGGCCTGACCTTGGTCATATGGACGGACAGAAAATACATTAATTAAGTGGCGCATGTTAAATATCCACAGATACACGTTGACTATGTGCAGAATATGATTAACACTCAGCCACAGTTCGGATTATGAAACACTATTTGCTATAATTATCAAGACGCCACTGCGGCCTAAAACACAACCGTGTCACCCGTATCAAATACATCACCATCGAATTGCCTTTTTTTTTGTCTGTTTACTTTTTGCCACCATGCAACATAGGGGCAATTGAGAGAGAGAGAGAGAGAGAGAGAGAGAGAGAGAGAGAGAGAGAGAGAGAGAGCGAGAGAGAGAGAGAGAGAGAGAGAGAGAGAATAAAATATAAACGGTCACTTACATTTTATTCCTCCTAGAAATCAGAACTTCAGTTTGAATCGCATGTCCAAAATAATAATGTACTTAATTACAGAAAGGCCTGGTTAAAATATAGAAGTGGATATATAATACTGTTCCACTGGTGTTCAAAACGTACGTGAAGGTCAACGTAATGGCGATGATGAAGACTCTCTCTGCTCGCACTGTAAATATCTAGATGATGAAAAACACGTTTGTTTTGTCTGTCCTCTGTATACCGATGCACGTACTCATTGTAAAATTATAACAAAAAACCAAGCCCTCGCTTATTTGATGTCTATAATTAATTGTAAAATACTTGAGAATATATTTCAACTGTCAAAAAAAATGTATTGTATTTAAAATAAGAACGGAAATGAAATGTTATCCAATACCATGATACATGAGCAATGTAATATAACTGTAAGATATACATGTATGTAATATGGGTCATATGGCCTTTAAAACAAAAAACTGAATTTAATTTAATTGAAAATATAAACGTGTTGTGAGGTCGGAGTTAAACTTCATTCAGCTACTTCGCACGAGCGTGAGCTACCTGAAATACGCAATACTTCAATACACAATATAGTAATGTCTAAAGCCAGGGCCTCTTCGTGTAAAAAACATCTTGAAAGCAATCATTATTTTGTGTAGATATGTAAATTATATTGGAGACCTTCGCAGTCGCGTCATTCAACATGATGTGGCTCTTAACTTCTACATGGTCACAGAACGGACACAGTGGATGTTTGTGTATGATAAGATAAGGGCGTTGAGGACGTTGCTATGGCCTGAATCAGTGTGAAGATGACCCGTCTTACGGAGCTGCAGATATCACTACCACTTAATGGTTTGTTCTTGGTTTTTTTAAATTGTCGGTCGCCATTGCACACTGAATCCTGTTGCAATATACTGACGGTTAAAAGTTAAGAAACCCAACATTTAGATGGACCATGCTACTGTGGGTGGAGGGGGGGTCGGGATGTGTGTGGGGGGGGGGGTGGGGAGAAGCTGATGTCACAGAGGGAATGAACAAGCTCGTTTGGTGAGTATAGTGAGTGAGTGAGTATGGTTTTACGCCGCTTTTAGCAATATTCCAGCAATATCACGGCGAGGGACACCAGAAATGGGCTTCACACAATGTACCCATGTCGGGAATCGAACCCGGGTCTTCGGCGTGATAAGCTTAAACCACTAGGCTACCCGACCGCCCCTGGTGAGTATATAGACAAGTCGTGTATTTTTCTGTGGAACGTGCATAATGTGTGTGAGTGTATTTTGTTGTGAATAGACAACTCAACGACTCCCACGTAGTCCAATGTGTTTCAGGGTTATGTTTTTATCAAATACTGAACACCTGCTCCTACAGACCTGGATTTCGTCATGTACTTTTCATTTCTATATATGTGCATCTGCATGTTTCGATCGATCACGTTGTTTGTGCACTTTCCAGCAGGCAGGTGAAAGTGTATCCAATATTGATCACATTTGTATTAGCGAGAACAGGTTGCATGGGCGGATACAGAGAGGGAGAGGGGGGGTGCGCACCCCCCCCCCCCCCCCCCCCCCCCCCTTTTTATTTCGAAAAAAACCTTTATTTCTGTATAAATTACCACCAAAGACAATAAAAAGATCTTAATTGTGCACCCCCCCCCCCCCCCCCCCCCCCCCTTTAAAAAAATCTGTATCCGCCCATGGGTTGACGTGTCAGGGATGGTGTACTTGCCTGCCTTCGAAGAGCGTGTTGTTGATAGCATACTGACCCAGTGCGCGGCGGACGTACGTGCAGTTAATCGCGAAGGGGTGCACACTTCCTTGCTGAAAACTTACGTAAAGGTCTTATCACAAACTATAACAATCCGACACGATTTAGCTCCTCAAAATGAGCGATAGTTAGTGAATGAATGTCGCTGTCTGATTGTTAATTGTCTAGTGTATGGTATGTATGTGTGTGTGTGTGTGTGTGTAGGTAGGGGGGAGAGGAGGGGTATTGTTTAGCAGAAGCTACCTTGCCAATTGGTTCGTACTTACACTATAGCACTTGGTCAAAGATACCAAAATATCCATTTGACAGTTTTGTTTTTGTCCCGCACCCCCTCCACACATGGCGACACCCCACAGAGACTATCACACAGCATTTTTTTTAGTGCGCGAATACATTGGTCTGTAATTCTCATTTACCGATTTTATATAATTCCAGTTCAAATGTAGAGCGCCTCCACTAACAGCTATGTGACAGAGGCATTCTTACATTCAGTTGATCTATATAAAAAGGTAAATTGAAATTGACATGACTTTGTTTGTCACATGTGCAGTCCACGCCCATTGATTATGTATAGTGTCAAATATAGACAGTACATTGAACAAATTAAATAGCGCTGACGTCGTAACGTGTTTGATGTGACCTTTGAAGCAATTACACAGTCCAGACAGATTATGTCAGTTAATTTATTCAAGCCGCGATCGAGTATCACGGCGCCCTGAAATCACGTGCTCCGCGTGCTGTGAACAGCCGGGCATCGCGAGGAGATCTGTAATTCACGTCAATGTCAGTTACCCAATACTGTCATGTCAATTTCACTTTCTGTTTACCACCGAATGATAACAGAATTACCTTGACATCCGATTTTCATAAAAGCACGACTATTAATGGAAGTTTATCTGACTTGTCGAATGTTTAAAAAAAAAATTAAATTCATAAATATTATGAGCATAAGGGTTGACACATTCAGTTAATTTCTTTCTCAGACACGTCTATACATAGTTTAGAAGCACATTAACACGCGTGGTACCAGTCTTGTTGACCAGCTGCGTGCGAGTTCTGATGTAAACATTGGCGACGAGAACTGTGTGACATGCCATTGCCATCACAAGGCCACGTGCACATGGACAGCAAAGTCACTAGCTGATCACATGATAGATGAATGCTGATTGGCTGGCCGAACCGTGCCCCCATTTTTGATTGGTTTATTGTTCCCCGCCCTCGCCTTGAATGTGAGCGTAGTTCGTACAGTCATAGAAGATGCAAATTGGCCTTTGATCGGAGCCAGATAGAAATAAACGAAAATGCGAGAGGATATATGTTCATACCCACCATCACCACCAGTCACCCCACCGGCGTATGTCACAGTAAGTATTATATTAGTCAGTGTATTTCTTCATAAAAAACTCCAGTGTTGCCCTTATTTCCTGACGACATCGATAAGCGACTTCGGCAGTGAGCTGTCCGAAATCTTGGGAGCTGGCTTGATCATTTGTTCTATTAAAATGTATTGAAAGAAAACACATTTGGTAGTAAACCTAATCGAAGGAACAATTTTTAATATGATCCACTTGTGAGTTACAAATCAGTTGTCGGCTGTTGCTGAGTCAAAACTGTAGGCCCTATAAGCTTTGTTTGTAAACAAAGACAGCTTTATACTGTTTGGATCCGAAACACATTCAGTTTGAGTTCTGAGACAGCATTTTTGGTTTGTATTGGTTGTATGTAAGGTTCTGTGTCGGCGTGGCTACAATTACCATCTCTCCTGATGTCAGCGTCTCTGCACCGAGCGTACATGTGCATGCACTCAGCGCGTGAGATGGTCGTGACTTGTTGATAGGTGTGGCCACTCAGCCGTAGCATCGACTCGACGCGACTTGGCTGTCTAGGATACTTTTTTTCATACTATCTCTTAACATTCTGGCCCATACTGTAACATAATAGACTGTTACCCTTATCCGTGTTATTTAGAATTCTTTATCACAAATTTCCATATGTTTATGTTGATTATTTTGAAAGCACACGGAAACCGGAAGTAAACGCCTCTTTGTTATGAGCGTGACCTTGCGCACCATATTTGGAAGGTTTTACACACACTGAACACGTGCTCGCTCAAGTAGTATCCCCAGTTGTCGAACTTTGAACGGGACTTGCGTCAGTAATATGACATTTGGGCTATAAAAGCTTAACGAGCGCATCTCACTTTGACGATATGGTAGATCGGGAAGGCATAAACAGGTGCATGTTCATTTTCGCGTTGAGATGTGTCTGGCACTCGTTTCACCAATGAAGGTAAAGATGTGGGAATGTGTCACACATACGATAATGTTAATAAATTGTTGTGTAATAATGAATATTTAAGAAAAAGCCCTTGACTTTTCACAATTATAGTCCAGTATGTTACGAAATTACTCAGACGAAGCTGTGCGACCGTCTTCGTGCTATCCCATTCACCTTAATCATGAGAACCATCAATGAAAGTGAATGTTAATTATGAATTTCATAAAGATTCATATTCGTTTCCTGAATATATTGAATGTGTTATTTTTCAGGATAAAGACATGGTACTGCGAAGCCCTAGTCAGACATCATGCCAGGACCCCCTGGAGAGAGATGCTGTGGAAACACTCCTTGCAATGGGAGGCAAGAGGAAGAGGGAGTCTGATGATGACCCTTATCTTGGGGTCATGACCCCACCCACATTCAGAAGGGTCAAGGTCGCCATGTCACGATGACCAGGAAATTAAGATTCTCAGCTACAGGAAGGAATCAAAATTAGCCAGGGTAAATTTACTTCTGTGTGTATATGAACAATTGAATTATTGAGAACTGAACATGTTGGACATGTGTTATTTAGATAGTCACTTACTTTTGAGATACTAGAGGACTTTTTTTAGCAGATTTTTTTTTAACATAAACACAAGGGGGGGGGGGGGGGGGTACATGAACATTGGTGGTTATAAAGGAAGCAGAATGGTATAATGCATGGGCTATGAACTTTTGATACCCACAATGTAACAGAAAAATTGCTATTTTAAGTTCTAGAGGGGAGATGCAGATTTTCTTTTCATGACAATTTTTCAAATGAAACTGCTAACTGTTCCAACCTTAAATGTATACTGATCACTGAACCATTATTATATGTTTTCATGTTGTTATTTCAGTTATTGCTTGGTGACAGTTCGATGAGGCTGGAATCTGTATCATCACAGGAAGTGCAACCAGCTGCTGCCTCCCTAAGCCGACATGTGTCGGTCATCGTTCCACCAAGATCTCTCCACAGCAACCCATCTGCTGTGCATTGCACAGATCAGCCCATGAACCTGTCTCAGAAAAGAACAAACCCACCTAGTGACTCTACTACATGTGCTTACCCACCAAGAAAGCCAACCCATGTGACACCATCGACCTCCTCCCCTCCAGAAGCTAGTCATAGACCAATGACCACAGTTGCTGCAAGTCCTCATTGTTTGCCATGTGTCCTCCCAGCGATGGCCGAAACAAGTCCCGTGCTGTGTGACAGGATTCCCTTGATATCCCAAAGCTGCAAGCCGAACTGTCCCCCTGCAATCTGCTCAACTTGTCCCCCTGCAATCTGCACAGCTTGTACCCCTGCTGTCTGTTCGTCCCCCCCGTCGGGAGGGGCGAGGGTGCCGATTGTTCTGACGAGTGTTGACGGCAAGCTTGTGCCTACCATGCCTTCCATTGTACAGGTGTTTGTGTTGAACCAGCAAAGTGCAGGGCCCAGAAAGGAACAGACGACTAAAGTGGACAGTTTTTGTCCAATTGCGCCTCATCCTGTGGTGATGCAGTCTGGAAGCCGGTTTGAGGAAGCAGGTCTTGGTGATGGCAAGAGACGGCGAACTCACGAATGTACCTTCCGTAGCTGTGCTAAGACCTATTTCAAGAGCTCTCATCTCAAGGCACACATCAGAACACACACAGGTATGTGCCCGAGTTGTACAGCCATCAGCTGAATGAAGGGCAGCTGTTAAGGTATTCTCTCAGTTCTGGACGAGTTGTGTGGTACAAGCTTAGGGAATCTTCTCAGTGGGAAAAGGATAACTTGGAATTAACTGTTGATAAAAAGTTGATAGTGTACAACCCTAGTGAAAAATGTCTGCTAAGTGAGTTGTTGCTCATGGTAACTGGTGACATGACATGTCCTGTCTGACCCTGCATGTGTTTTATTTCCCCTGCTGACATGTCCTCTGACCCTGCAGGTGTTTTATTTCCCCTGCTGACATGTCCTCTGACCCTGCAGGTGTTTTATTTCCCCTCCTGGCATGTCCTGTCTGACCCTGCAGGTGTTTTATTTCCCCTGCTGACCCTGCAGGTTTTTTATTTCCCCTGCTGACATGTCCTCTGACCCTGCAGGTGTTTTATTTCCCCTCCTGACATGTCCTCTGACCTTGCATGTGTTTTATTTCCCCTCCTGACATGTCCTCTGACCTTGCAGGTGTTTTATTTCCCCTCCTGACATGTCCTCTGACCTCGCAGGTGTTTTATTTCCCCTCCTGACATGTGCTCTGACCCTGCAGGTGTTTTATTTCCCCTCCTGACATGTCCTCTGACCCTGCAGGTGTTTTATTTCCCCTCCTGGCATGTCCTGTGACCCTGCAGGTGTTTTATTTCCCCTCCTGACATGTCCTGTCTGACCCTGCGGGTGTTTTATTTCCCCTCCTGACATGTCCTCTGACCTTGCATATGTTTTATTTCCCCTGCTTACATGTCTGACCTTGCATGTGTTTTATTTCCCCTGCTGACATGTCTTTCTGTTCTTGCAGGTGTTTTATTTCCCCTGCTGACATGTCCCTCTGTACTTTCAGGTGAGAAGCCGTACAGTTGTGACTGGGAGAACTGTGGTCGGAAATTTGCAAGATCAGACGAGTTGTCTCGACACAAACGCACTCACACCGGAGAGAAACGCTTCAGCTGTGGACAATGTGACAGGAAGTTCATGAGAAGTGACCACCTTGCCAAACACCTACGGCGCCATGCCGCCAACAAGAAAGTTCCCAGCTGGCAGACAGAGTCGTCTAAGTCATCAGACTGTATCCCAAGCAGCCCGGCTTTGTCCAGCCCCTCGGACACTGATGGTGTGTGAGGGCTACACACAGGCCGTGAACTATGAACAAAGTTTGTGCTCCTTCAACCCTCAAGTCTTTCAATGTCCTTGTGCTTGTCTTGCCTGTCTCTGTGACATACAAGCACTGCAAGCGTGTGAGGCTGGAACACAGGTCGATTTATTATTAAATGTTCTTATTCTTAACCCTGACATTTTCCAGGACGACATGGGTTAGTCAGCATGACATGGGTTAATCACAGGGTACATGAATATACTTCTGCTGTTGTTTCCCCAGCCCTGTGCACTGCATATACATCATATATGAATGTTAATTAAAGTCGCAGGCTTTGTAGAAAAAATGGCTGTAGTTCTCATCATAAAGGGCAGAGGCTTGCACTTAACTTTCAAAAGAAAATTCAATTCTAAGATTGTCATGGCTGTATTTTGAAATATAATTGCAAATAACTCCCCTTACATGTTCAAGTAAGATTTGAAATTTAATAAAATCTGCTGGGGATGTTAAGTATTTTTACTTTTTAAAACTTTCAAAAAAGGAGTTCTTCAACAATTCAGTTTATTCCAAATATGTGAATCCCGACTCAAGTGAGGATAAGAATTTATGGAAGAACAACTTCTTTATTACAATTAAGAGCAAGGTTTCGGTGTAGGTTCTAACACCGTTATCAACCGTTTGAACCTACACCAAAATGTCTCTTAATTGTAATAAAGAAGTTGTTCATCCATAAATTCTTATCCTTACTTAGTACTCCAACTTCTAAATGCCTATCAATGAAGTCAGACTCAAGTGGGTTTGACACCTAGCCTGATACAAGTCTGTTTGCCTCTACCCATCTGAATGTTGGAGATATAGTCTTAGCTCAACAACTAGAAGGGAACAGTTTATTACGTTATGATACCTACTCTTATAAACTGTTAATGTCTTTTCTGAAACTTTGTTAACTTGCATTTTGTTTGTTCAATGTAATGGTTGTTGTCTTTTTGGTGGCAATGTTGCAAGTGATCAGCTGTTTGTTGGTTAAGACACAAAACCACACACAACGCAGTCGGGCAGTCAGCCACACTGGGTGCAATATTGGACATAGTTCTTGGTACTTTCATAAGGATGTTGCATATGTGTCCAATGTCAAGCGAACATATGTAATGGCAGCAGGCTTCAAGTTTTCCGTGTTTTGCTATTTCAACCACATCATTTACCAGTTCAGAGAGAGAGAGAGAGAGGAAGAGAGAGAGAGGAGAGAGAGAGAGGTCAGGTCAGATAGAGTTCAGTGTGTTCTGGCTGTGACATTCAGGTCACCAATCAGATCCATGTCAGGTTACTCCACTGCAAGGGCTAAAGTCCAGTACAGAAACTCCCTACTGATAAGTATTAAGCTAACAATAATGGTCATCCAGTTTGTCAGCCATCACCACTGATGATTGAGAAATTCTGTACACATCTCCATACTTGCTCTGTCACAGTGTGTGGTTCTGAGTAGGCACAGGTATCTGTTCTGGATGCAGTTGTTGTAGCAACAAGTCCTCCATGGTATTTCACCTCCCCCATTGTACATGCCTCATCTAATTTATTTACACTGATCTGTTTTGTACACATGTCAAAATAAACTATTTATTAAAATCTTATGACAAGTTTTCACTTTTTTAGTCAATATGCGGTTATGCTGGCAAGAGCTTTCCAACAGGTGTTGCAACAATTATGTTTATATTCAGTAATGGACAACCGCGATGTCTGGTAGTATTAACACTTTTATCTACACCGTGGGACGGAGTATGACTCACTTATCACGTGTAATTACATTAGTCGGCCGTCTGTTGCAAGCGCAACTTGGACCTTGGTTTACGCAAGGAGATAGGTTCAATATTATAGTGCTAATTACTGCATCCTCAGTCGTCACTGGAGTTTTGCGATGGCCGTTCATGGAGGAATGCTGTGTATACAATTGTAAGCCTCCGCCGGCTCGAGAAAGCCGACATCTCTGGTATTGTGCGAGTCGCAGATGTACTCGTTTACCCAAGGTAACGAGGCGACGGTGCACAAGAACGAGATACGGCATAGGCCCGTACCTTTTCCTGCTATGGGAACTTCTCAAGCGAGGCCTTCAACCCCGACCCATATCACCATTGCAATCGTCAGTTTTTCCCCCATTAACCGACATTTGTGTGGGGCGTGTTTACAGCCATTCTGTGACGTCACCATTGAGTGGGCGTTTCATTCTATGAATAAAGCTGAGCACGCTCCCACAGCGTGAGATTGTATGTGAATGTACCTAGCGTGGCGGGCCCGAGCAATTGCTCAGGCGGTTGTGTAATCCGCGCTCAGTATGTTCTATATATAGAAACTGTCGCATGCTGCCCAAGTGCACGGCCAGTTGAAAGGTTGCCCCCAGTCTTGCTGAAGGAAACGTCCATGGATGTGTTGTAATATCTCCTATGGGCAAGTCTAGATATGTGGACAGTACAAGACTCCCGTCTCTTATAGGGTTGGTTTGTTTAACGGCGCACGCAGCAATATTCCAGCTATATGACGGCGGTCTGTAAATAATCGAGTCTGGACCAGACATTTCAGTGGTTGATATAATGAGCATATTCTGTTAGTCGCCTCTCACGACAAGCATGGTCGCCTTTTACGGCAAGCATGGGTTGTTGAAGACCTATTCTACCCCGGATCTTCACGGGTTTCTCTTATAGGGACAATTTGTTCTTGTTATTTACATAATCTAGAAATTATGATTTAAACTATTATTTATTGCCTTAGAGACTTGTGCAATTCTAGGTCGGGATACGATGACATGCATCAACCAAGTCAGCGAGCATGACCACCCGTTATTCGCCTCTTACAGCAAGCATGGTTTGCTGAAGACCTATCTTGTCTTCCCCAGATCTTCACGGGTCATGGTCCCAAGTATATATGATAGGTGGAGGATTAACAGGAACAATTCCATACATGAGAGAGATTAACATGAGTAGGTTAAATAATAACAACAGAATGATAATACTGTAACAACATGATGGACAGAACACATGATGAGGAAGCCAATTAAACAAGATAAGGTTTCATATGTGGAGTGATTATTGCTAAATGAGAAGTAGGCGGATGAGATGAGAGGCTTGATCTCTGTTGATTGATGGTTTTGGCGATGAGGTGTCTTCCCAATGAGCCGGCAGTCAAATCATGAAATGATACGGTCTGATGCTCGGAAAGTCATGCATGAGTGAACATGACTGTCCCTTGTTTCACCTGTGATAGGAGGGAGATAAACTTTGTGTTTGTGTGGCAGTGCTTCCCACGTACTGTGCAACGCCTTATCCGTTCAAATGTTTATCCCACGGAAGCGAGAGATAGACGATAATTTTGACGGAATCAGCCGTATGGGCCGTGACTGTCGTTCGGAACACCCCCGTGTTAACGTTTTCAAGGTTGCATGATTAGAAAACACATTCGGACTGTCACTTTCATGATCTGGTAAGCGACGCTTTGATTGGTTGGATGAAAGGTCGTTCTGACGTGACCCGTAATGGGATGTCCTCAGATCTTTGTTTAGCGATAGCGAGAACTAAGATTTGATTTTAATGAGATTGGACATTTCGCGACAAAAGCATTTTGAGGTCTTTGCTTTTACAGCATTGAAAAGGTTTCGACAAAAATGCTTAGAACTCGAGAAATACAGGAAAATGCTACACTGAAACGATGTTTGCAGACTTACGTCTGCACTTCCCTTGTGGAAAGTTTGCCTGCCGTACACAATCACAGGGGTGGACACATAAACTACAAAAGCACACACATACACACACACGCCTTGTAAACACACACACACATGCCCTGTCAACACACACATACACACACCCTGTCCACACACACACACGCCCTGTGAACACACGCACACACACGCCCCGTCCACATACACACACACGCCCCGCCCACACGCACATACACACACACGCCTTGTCAACACACACATACACACACACCGTCCACACACACACGCCCTGTCAACACGCACATACACACACACACCGTCCACACACACATACACACAAACGCCCTGTCAACACACACATATATACACACTAGCCCTGTCAACACGCACACGCCCCGTCCACACAAACACGCCCCGTCCACACAAACACACACATATACACACGCCCCGTCCACACACACGCCCTGTCAACACGCACCTACACACCCCCCCCCCCCCCCCCCCCCCCCGTACACACACACATACATACACACACGCCCCTTCCTCACACACACACATATACACACACGCCCCGTCCACACACACATACACACACACCCCGTCCACACACACATACATATACACACACCGTCCACACACACACACACACGCCCCGTCCACACACACATATACACACACGCCCCGTCCACACACACGCCCCATCCAAACACATACACACACACGCCCCGTCCACACATACATACACACATATGCCCCGTCTACACACAAAAAAACACACACACGCACCGTCCACACACGCACACGCCCCGTCCACACACACAAACACGCCATGTCCACACACACATACACACACACCCCGTCCACACACACATACACACACACCCCGTCCACACACACACGCCCCGTCCACACACACACACATACACCCCGTCCACACATACACACACACGCCCCGTCCACACACACATATACACATACGCCCCGTCCACACACACGCCCTGTCAACACGCACATACACACACACCCCGTACACACACACACACACACACCCGTCCACACACACACATACATACACACACGCCCCTTCCTCACACACACACATATACACACACGCCCCGTCCACACACACATACACACACACCCCGTCCACACACACATACATATACACACCCCGTCCACACACACATACACACACACCCCGTCCACACACACATACACACACACACCGTCCACACACACATACACACACACACACCGTCCACACACACATACACACACACACACACCGTCCACATACACACACACCCCGTCCAAACACACACACACACGCCCCGTCCACACACACTATATACACACACGCCCCGTCCACACACACATACACACATTACCCCGTCCACACACACACACACACACGCCCCGTCCACACACACACACCGTCCACACACACATACACCCCGTCCACACATACACACACACGCCCCGTCCACACACACATATACACACACGCCCCGTCCACACACACGCCCCATCCAAACACATACACACACACGCCCCGTCCACACATACATACACACATATGCCCCGTCTACACACAAAAAAACACACACACGCACCGTCCACACACGCACACGCCCCGTCCACACACACAAACACGCCATGTCCACACACACATACACACACACCCCGTCCACACATACATACACACACACACCCCGTCCACACACACATTAACACACGCTCCGTCCATACACACACACACCCCGTCCACACACACACACACCGTCCACACATACACACACACACACACACACCGTCCACACACACACACATACACACACACACACCGTCCACACATACACACACACGCCCCGTCCACACACACATTAACACATACGCCCCGTCCACACACACATACACACACATACCCCGTCCACACACACACATACACACACACGCCCCGTGCACACACACATACACACACCCCGTCCACACACACATACACGCCCCGTCCACACATACACACACACACCCCGTCCACACACACATACATACACGTCCCGTCCACACACACATACACACACACGCCCTATCAACACGCACACACACATATACCGTGTTAGCAACATGACTACTCACACTGTAGGTATCGAGTATAGCTGGATAGTATCTAGAGAGGACTGCATTTATCGGGTATAGGGTAGTTATATCACAGGTTGACAGTATTTATCAAGCTGGAATTTTGTTTGATATTGTTTTGAGTCAACGTTCCAAGAAATGCATTTCCTTTCTTTTCTTAAAGAAGACAAATATTACGGTACCCAAAACTTTATTTTTTAGATCCTGCATGTCTGTAGTAAGCGGCATGGGCAGATATGAGCCTATGTTCCTCATTTCCCAGGGCAGCTTTGAAACACGCCTGGCCTTCCATGATGGCCTTGTGACCAAACTGATTTACCGTCGGAATTCCGCTTTAAAACTGTATCGCTGTTATCTACTAGTCACACAACGACAAAGGGGTCAGTCAGACTGAATACCGTCTGTCTC
Source organism: Haliotis rufescens (assembly GCF_023055435.1). Taxonomy (NCBI): domain Eukaryota; kingdom Metazoa; phylum Mollusca; class Gastropoda; order Lepetellida; family Haliotidae; genus Haliotis; species Haliotis rufescens. The sequence goes on from NW_025963890.1 coordinate 51,696,199, forward strand.
GTGGACTTTGAACCTTTCACGCAGGGTTTTTCCACAGAGTAAAGTCAATTTCACATTGTGTATAATATTGATATACCTTTCAAATAGCAGACAATGTTGGGTTCACTTCAGTGTGATTGAAGATTTACGTGGCCGGTACACGAAATACCCATGCCCGCAGATTTGCGTAAATGACGTTAAAATGCGTTCACGTTGTTTACGATTAACGTACCTCAACACTATCTCCGAGCAACACGCGTCACTGGGGAGACGAAGGTGGGTTCAACAGCAATGTTAAGACCCGGGCATCAAGTTCACCATATAGTGACAATTGTATCGATTAATTACGAATTCACAAAGCAAAGACTTATCTACGATGAAATCTTTGTGTGGCAATAAAGTCTATTTTATAACAGCCATTGAACTTTCCGCATGGTAACTCGAAGGGTTAATTATCACGTGACAAGGTAGGGTTACATCAACATTATAGCCGTGCCATAGTGGAAACATCTTTAATAGGTTTCTTTAAAACTTTATTTATCCCAAATACCTAATTGTTTCAAAATGTTTCCAGAGCAACCACCGGCTCTGAAGGATCTCTACTGGCTTAAAGTTGTGGACAGCATCAAGATTAAAGTATACGAACTCTTACTTTCCGAGGACTCCTCTCAAACACCTGCATACATATCTCACCGCCATGCTTGCTGTAAAAGGCGACTATGCTTGTCGTAAGAGACGACTAACAGGATCGGGTGGTCAGGCTCGCTGACTTGGTTGATGCATGTCATCGCATCCCAATTGCGTGGATCGATGTTCATGATGTCAATCACTGGATTGTCTGATCCAGACTCGATTATTTACAGACCGCCGTCATATACCTGGAATATTGCTGAGTGCGGCTTTAAACAAACGAACAACATAATAATTTTTCTCACAGAACCTGTCCAGGAATACACGCCAACGAGAGCCTTGCGGTCTGCTCAGATCATCGACAGGAGCAGACGGAATGCGTGGCTAATCGTAGCGTCGGTTACGGCTACCGTATCTCCGACGACTAGGTCGATGACCGTCGTTTTAAACCTCTCCCCACAGTTTTGTCTTCCATCTTCTGTCCGTTCTATTCCAGAAAACGCGAACAAGCCATTTGTACGTGCAGGCCGACTAAATAACTGAGCTCCGTCTCCTCATCACAATAACTATTGACCATGCACATGTAGGGAGAACCAAGAACCAGTTGAACAGGTCAACCGATGTATATACAAGACTGCAATTAACCAATCAGATAGTTTGATAACATAACAAGTCATGCTACTGTAGTTTCCACAGAGACCACACATCGACACATGGTCTGGGGTTCCCATTCTGAGTTAAAGCCAAATTATTTAACGCCATGTCAATGCACTACTCGGTCACCGCCTCCGTGGTCTTGTGGTAGAGCGTCCGCCCGGAGAGCGGAAGGTCCAGGGTTCGATCCCGGGCCGCGTCATACAAAAAGACGTTAAAAGATTGTACTTGTTGTTACCCTGTCTGGCGCTCGGCATTAAGGGGCTAAAACAAGGACTGGTCGGCTCGCAGTCAGTATACTGTGTCTGAGTGGGATATTCATGTTAAACTGCGGCATGGTATCTCAGTGAGCTAGCACTATAAATCGGCATCAGTCCGGACTAGTACAAGCAGCCACACACACACATACACGTGCATGCACGTCGCTATATAAGTGCAATAATCTTGGACGCGACGTTAAACCCAATTTCACCTCATCTCACCTCACTACTCGGTCAATTATTTAATTTTCAGAGCTGTAAAATGAAACTCAGAAACATGACTTACACGGACATGCTTCAATACATCCCTAAATATCCTCGTTGCTTCCATGTATTAGTGATTGAAGTTGTTTTACACCATGGCCAATATATATAATGAGTGAGAGAGTGAGTTTGGGTTAACGCCGCTTTTAACAGTATTCCAGTTATATCACGGCGTGTCAGCTTAATGTGGGATGAAAGGAAAGTGATACAGGTCTCAGACGTTTACCTCTTCGGTGAAACCCACGAGCACGGGTATGGTGCTGACAAACCTAGAAACATAATCGGGGCGAACCGGGATTCGAACCCACAATCATAGGTTTCTGGTGTGCCCAAGGGACGCAACTCTGCACAGCGAATCGCGGCGCCTTAGGTGACTGGGCCACCCGTGCCCCCTATAAAATGAGACACCCAATCAAATTATAGGAATAATAGGGCAACGTATGGAGTGAGTGAATGTTCCAATTATATAAAGACAGCCAACAGATGTAATGGTGTCTCGGCAAGGATTGCCAATGGTTGATAGTATATGTCGCAAGGAGGGATGTCACACAATCAACCAGACTACACCCTGTAAGCACCGATCCTTGGGTTAGTCGGATCTTATGATAAGCATGGCACACTGCTGGCGACCTATTTCGCCCCGCAATCCTCAGGTGTTAAAACACATAATGAAATGCATGGCTTTTTAAAATCATCTTGAAGTCTGATGTGGATGAGTAAGATGATACAGAAGAGCATCAATGGAAAAAATGATCTGTTTTAGTCATATCCTCCCGCTGCACGTCAAACCCGGGCTGGGGCGGTCGGGTAGCCTAGTGGTTAAAGCGTTCGCTCCTCACGCCGAGGGGCGGTCGGGTAGCCTAGTGGTTAAAGCGTTCGCTCGTCACGCCGAAGACCCGGGTTCGAATCCCGACATGGGCACAATGAGTGAAGCCCATTTGTGGTGTCCCCCGCCGTGATATTGCTGGAATATTGCTAAAAGCGGCGTAAAACCATACTCACTCACTCACTCACTCACTCCTCACGCCGAAGACCCGGGTTCGATTCCCGACATGGGTACAATGTGTGAAGCCCATTTCTGGTGTCCCCCGCCGTGATATTGCTGGAATATTGCTAAAAGCGGCGTAAAACCATACTCACTCACTCACTCACTCAAACCCGGGCTCAATCTTAATTTCCGGCCACAATGCATAAGGGGTTTTGTCACGTGACCCATTTTAGAAACTACACCATTTGTTATAGTATATTGAAATTGAGCTCGTGGAAATGGCAATCACTAAAGACCACCAACATAATGATTTTATAGCAATTTGAAGTTATGGAATAATCATATCTTAAGGTGATTTTAACTGTGTATCATTAACTCCTTAAACTTAAAGACCAATGTCGAAAACCACCAACAATATGGTACCTGCGGAAAGAGTAGACCCTGGTGAGGTGAGGTGAAATGGGGTTTAACGTCGCGTCCAGGATTATTGCACTTATGTAGCGACGTGCATGCACGTGTGTGTGTGGCTGCTTGTACTAGTCCGGACTGATGCCGATTTATAGTGCTAGCACACTGAGATACCATGCCGCAGTTTAACATGAATATCCCACTCAGACACAGTATACTGACTCCGAGCCGACCAGTCCTTGTTTTAGCCCTTTAATGCCGAGCGCCAGACAGGGAAACAACAAGTACCATCTTTTAACGTCTTTTGATATGACGCGGCCGGGGATCGAACCCCGGACCTTCCCCTCTCCGGGCGGACGCTCTACCACTAGACCACGGAGGCGGTCGAGTAGACCCTGGGCAGTCTGGTACAGACAATGGAGGCAAGGGGGAAAACGGGACAAAGAAGTGTGCGCAGACAATTTTCCCAAATTCCAAATACGCCTTTGAGATCCTCAGGGTATTACCTCGGTGGTTGCATACTAGAAGCTAGTGTTTTGACCCATTTCAAGGGTTTCATCTGGGTATTTTCGAGACAACAATGATTTTTTTAAAAGTCGGCTGTGCTGAGGACATATAAAACCATTTGAATATTTATATTGTCAAAGCGATCTTTGCAGTCTGCGGTATAGAAAAAAACCCTTGTCCTTCTGATTATTATTTTTTCTGACCTTCTGACGTTTTAAGGTCGGCGGATCCATTATTCAAGGAAATAAATTTGAAGGTCTGAGATATATATAAAGTGGCGTCGGTTACATCGTCGTCTTGGGAATCGACAAGACGCGCTACACAAATTCCGCGGCATTGATCCTCATCGACACGACACACCTTTCCTGTTTTCTACACAATAAGGAAAAGCTGTATCCACGCATATTCAACTCCTCTGTATATACTCAAAGGCAAAAAGTTCTTAGACGTGGATTCTTTTCACTTTTATATCTTTAATAGCGTGTTTAGAAATAAGGAGTGCAACTGGCTTCCGTCTTTATGGCGATAACTGACAATCAAACACACAGCGAGTCGCCCGACAGACGAACCTTCTCAAATATGTCAGTTGTTTTGTTGGTGTTTCCCGGCCTTTACCTTACACCTGCCAGATGTGTCGTATATATATCATGTATCTACGGTCACCTTCTTGTATTACATTTCCCCGTCTCGATGACTAACTCGTTGTTGTCAGAAGGCCCCTGTGACCGCAGGACCATGGCAAGCAGACAGTGCTGATATTGTGGACTGAATGTTTCAGCTGCATGGACTCAAAAGCTCAATAGTTTCTCGTATCGTGTTTTATCAACCGAGGGTCCACATTCTGGCTGAATGAATCACATCTAGCCGTAGGCACTCGCACTGGTATGTGTAGTCAACACCTCCCCCGGCATGGGCGTCACTGAGTAGAATGATGAGACGATTGCTATTTATTTTATTCATCGACATTTGAAAAAAATGTACCAGTTATCACGCACTAGTTTCACATCAAATATGGGGCGGTCGGGTAGCCTAGTGGTTAAAGCGTTCGCTTGTCACGCCGAAGACCCGGGTTCGATTCCCGACATGGGTACATTGTGTGAAGCCCATTTCTGGTGTCCCCCGCCGTGATATTGCTGGAATATTGCTAAAAGCGGCGTAAAATCATACTCACTCACTCACATCAAGTATATTTGTATAACCTGCAGAAAAAATAAGGCTTACCAATGTTTATTGACCTTTCACCACGTCCAGCCCATATCTACGTCTTCTTGTACAGCTAAGACAAAGAAACTGTCATAATATACACAAAGAAAAAAGTTAAGCATAGCCCTAATATATTTCATTATTGTTTGGTCTCAATATTTGTAACAGTCATGAAAGATATAATTTCGGGAAGAATTGTTTTCTCGAGATGATGTAATCAGTCATGCGTGACGAAAGCTCACGTGCCATGCGTGGTATGCCCGCGCAGCATGCTACACTCGAGTATCTCTAAAAGCGTTAAAATTGCTTTCTTAAGCTCGGTTTTAAACAGTTATTCCATGACATTGTGTGACCATGGCACGAAGGCGATTATCAAACGCCACAAGATTGCAAATAATTGGCATGCATAACGCAGGAAGGTCTTGTACTTCCATTAGTCGGAATTTGGGATATCATCACACTGTCGTTGAGTCGAGAAACATGCTCAGACCGGTGATGTCCAGGACCGTCCCAGATCCAGAAGACCTCCCGTGACGACACATCACGAAGACAGGGACCTTCTTCGTCTTATACGCCGAGAACCCTTTTTAACAAGTACTCGTCTGAAACAGCTGTGGTTGCCCAATCGTCGTTTCAGCACTAGAACCGCCAGGAACCGGCTGAAAGCAGCAGGACTGAGGGCTAGACGAGTCATAAAGCGTCCCTTGTTGAGAGATCACCACAAAGCTGCTCGTTTAGCATGGTGTATTGCGCGACAGAACTGGAATCTGAGAACTTGGAGACGGATCCATTGGTCAGATGAAAGTCGCTTTCTGCTCCACGTCACTGATGGAAGAAGAGAGTTTGGAGGCACTGGAACACGGCCCATACCCCCAGGAACATTAAACCGACTGTTGCATACGGCGGGGGCTCGGTAATTGTTTGGGGTGTATCTCTCATGATTGCAGGTTGGATTTGGTCACCATAAGGGGCAACTTAACAGGGGCTCTGTACATCCGGGACGTTTTGAGGCCAGTCGTCGTTCCTCATTTTGACAACCACCCTCTTGCTACTCGACCTCAGTACATGGATGACAATGTCAGACTCATCGTTCGCATGCAGTCATGGATTACATGAGGGCCAATGCAATAACGACCCTACCCTGGCCAGCAATGAGCCCAGATTTGAACCCCCTTGAACATGTTTGGGATATTCTGGGGCGGCGCATACAGGCACGAGATCCTCCTGTACAAGATGTACAGCCATTTGGAAGCAGCATTGCATCAGGAGTTGTTGTTGTTGTTGATCCATCAACATATCCACCGTCTGACTGAAGGCATGACATAGGGTGGAATGCGTCGTCCGGGCACATGACGGTAATAACAGCTACTGATCTATTTCACGCGTCAAGTAGAGACTTTAAGGAAAAATTTCACATGAAACATCAAACGTAACTCGTTTACTTAATCCAGCATATCCATATTTTTTTTAGATATTGTCCGAGTTCAAAAACAGTACCTGTGTTACCATGATGTTTTTGTCAGTAAATGTCAATCACAACTCACCAATATCTTCTTTATTTGTTGTTAAATGTTTCTTCTATCCGATGACATTCGTATTGCCCAGCTCCTGTGGTCAGTCATCCCATGCCATGAATTTTGCCATTTGTCATGATTCAGAAATAGGGGTATGCTTAACTTTTTTCTTTGTGAAAACATTGGATTTTTTTATGTAAGAGGACGCGGTGGATATCTTTGTTTGTTGTTTAACGCCACACTCAGCAATAATCCAGCTATATGACGGCGGTCTGTACAAAATCGAGTCTTGACCAGACAATCCGGAGATTGACATCATGAGAATCGATCTACGCAATTGGGATACGATGTCATGCACCAACCAAGTCAGCGAGCCTGGCCACCCGATACCGTTAGTCACCTCTTAAGACAAGCATGGGTTGCTGAAGACCTATTCTCTACCCGGATCGTCAAGGATCCGGTCTATCCAAGTTTAGTTTACGTTTCGCTGTATTCAGCAGTATATGGACGGCCTGCGTCAGGGACATGTAAACCGGTGCCCGATAGCATGAGCAATGATCCGCTACGTCGACGTGGTCGCCTCGCATGGCCTGCATATAAAGGTCCTTTCTCACCCGGTATTCCCTCGGGGGCGGTTAGCTGTACGTCTGCCATGTTTGTCTGATTTTGTATTAACACGCGAGCCGCTGTAATGTCAGAATGCGGTGTGAAATAACGATGGTAGGAGGGATATTACCTGCGCTTCGTTTGGTTTCACAAAAGCTGGACTTGATGGTTGGTTGGGTTGTTGTTTTACGCCGCACTCAGCAATATTCCAGCTATATGACGGCGGTCTGTAAATAATCGAGTCTGGACTAGACAATCCAGTTATTGACAACATGAGCATCGATCCACGCAATTGGGATCGATGACATGCTTCAACTAAGTCAGCGAGTCTGACCACCCGATCCCGTTAGTCGCCTCTTACGACAAGCATAGTCGCCTTTTACGGCAAGCTTTTACTCACTGAGTGTGTGAGGTGAGTCCATCAGTGCATGTTGTACAGCGAGTGAATGCTGTTTCACACGGCAGTCAGCAACATTCAAGCTTCACCGTGGGGGCTTTAAGTAGTCGAGTCTAGACCAGACAAACCAGTAACCGATAGTATTAGCAACGTTCCTCACTGTTGAGTTATTGCAACCAAATCTCACGTGTACCGGTAGGGTGTTGACAAACTTAGAAACCTAAATGGGGCGGACCGGGATTCGAACCCAACTCCTTCAGCGAACAGGGGCGCCTAAGGCGACTGGTCCCCCTGTGTCGATGAAACCCTGTAACAGTTCTGTAGCTGAATGGAGGGCACGGGTGGCCCAGTCGTCTAAGGCGCCGCGATTCGCTGTGCAGAGTTACGTCCCTTGGATAATATGACTGGAATACTGTTAAAAGCCGCGTTAACCCAAACTCACTCATTCAGTAGCTGAATGGATTCTGTGAGTGAGTGAGGTGAGTCCATCAGTGCATGTTGTACAGCGAGTGAATGCTGTTTCACACGGCAGTCAGCAACATTCAAGCTTCACCGTGGGGGCTTTAAGTAGTCGAGTCTAGACCAGACAAACCAGTAACCGATAGTATTAGCAACGTTCCTCACTGTTGAGTTATTGCAACCAAATCTACCAAGTCAGGTGGGGTCAATTCTGCCCTGGCTCACCCGGGTACATGTTAAACACTTTTCCAGTTGTCAGGTGTGCCAGCTAATGCCATGGCAAAGTACAACATCAGATTTTCAGGCTTTTAGCATAGTGTAAATCTTCAGGTTTGGCAGTCCAAGGATCCTAATCAGGGAGAATTTGGGATTCAACCAACGGGATTCGGAACCCATCTTCCCTAGGCAAGGGAGTTAACTGACTAAAAGTCCAGTTTCCACCCTCGCCGAACTAGGTCTGAAGTTCTCGGATCGATCGTGGCGCACCAGTGGCTATTACGAGTCCCATCTATGTCCCTCCTATTGACCAAGAAGATTCTACCTCTTGCAACACTTGCATTTGCTTCAAACAAAAACTTCAGTCTAGAGATTTTGAATATATCTGTCGAAGCCGAGTTGGCTAGTCACTGAACTCCTTTGCCTCGGGAAGATGTCGGATCATGAGGAACTGCTTATGCTAACAAGGTTTAAGGAGGGAATTTGCTTCAACATGGGCCTGTCTCGACAAGGCTTACGGATGCCAATTGCTGGGTGAATATGAGGAACTGCTTGTACTGACAAGGCTAAAGGATGACAATCGCCGGATGATTATGAGGAACTGCCTGTACTGACAAGGCTAAAGGATGACAATTGTCGGATGATTATGAGGAACTGCCTGTACTGACAAGGCTAAAGGATGACAATTGTCGGATGATTATGAGGAACTGCCTGTACTGACAAGGCTAAAGGATGACAATTGTCGGATGATTATGAGGAACTGCCTGTACTGACAAGGCTTAAGGATGCCAATTTCTGGATGAATATGAGGAACAGCCTGTACTGACAAGGCTTAAGGAGGACAATTGCTGGATGAAAATAAGGAACTGCATGTACTGACAAGGCTTAAGGAGGACAATTTCTGGATGAATATGAGGAACAGCCTGTACTGACAAGGCTAAAGGATGCCAATTGCTGGATAAATATGAGGAACAGCCTGTACTGACGAGGCTTAAGGATGCCAATTGCTGGATAAATATGAGGAACAGCCTGTACTGACAAGGCTTAAGAATGCCAATTGCCGGATAAATATGAGGAACTGCCCGTACCGACAAGGCCAAGGGATGCCAATTGGTGGATGATTATGAGGAACTGTCTGTCCCGACAACCTGTTGACTATTTACTGTACACCGTCAGTTGACAGTGGCATCTGAAAGAGTCCATAAACCAAGTACTGATCCCATTCAATAACTAATCCACCCAAAAACATTCCAGTTGTAATACATATGGTTAGCTTTATAACTAATAACAATGCCAACGCAAGCAAAATACATCAACAGAAGATCACATAAAAGTATAACAGATATTCAACATTGCAGATGTACATCAGTGAGCACTTCAACATTTAACTAAAAGCTTGTCAGGGATTATGTAAAGACTACTGCATGTGTGCATGTGACTGTGTGAAGTGAGTGATTATAGCTTCATGCTGCAACAGCAAAGGGATATATGCAATTCTATTCAATTTCAATTCTGTGAAACAGCTGTTGTTATTAGTCATAATCACATACTCATTATAATGTGACATAGATGTGCAGGACTCATTACCCAGTAATAACTATGAGTGGTTGAAAACTACACCTCTCTCTGGGTGCATGTGTAATAGCTTAACTTAGAACTAACTACCAGGAAATCTCTGACAGCTGAGAGGAAACCCTGTACCTGTATGTGTATCCGTGTCCCAGTCCACTAAATCCTTCCTTACATAGTGTACTCTGATTGTGTTGCTACAGAAACATGCTGCATATCTCTTAATATACTACTCAAAATAAGTTAAGGACCACCATTCAGGATTCTTTCATATGCAGTTACTTCCTCAACTTCTTTTGAGCAGTATAGATGGCCAATCAACCAGTGTTTATGAGAATTGATATAAACATGACTATTGCTCCTTGCAAGCACATACACAAGCACATCCTTACATTAGCTACCACTGACAAGATGACATTAGCTACCACTGACAAGATGACATTGGCTACCACTGACAAGATGACATTAGCTCACACTGATAAGCTTACATTTGCTGCCACTGACAAGATGACATTTTGGATATTAAGAAATGTCAGTAGCATTATTTTATTATATTCGCTGCTTACATCAGCTATATATATAAACTTATGATGTTGGTTTTCTTCTGAGACCAATATCAGTGGCCCATCATATCATGAGAACAGCTCAATAGTTAATTCAACAGAATGCCATGTACATAATTTCCAACAATTAAACGTAAAATTATCCCTGAAATTACATAAGCAATCTGAAAATACCGATAAGAATGTTTCTAAATCCTGATAATACAGTTATCATGAGGAGAGAAAACCACACTTCCTATGGGAAGCTCATCAGTTGGATTGCTTAATGATTGATTGTATAATCTGAAGAAGATCCCTTCAAAACGTCTTCAGGAATATTTTCATCGGTTGAGGAAGAGGTAGTTGCTCCACTTTGTCACAGAAGCGGATGCCACCTAGCGTCTGTCGAAGGCTGCTCCAACACAGAGTCTGCAGTGAAGGGAACGACTGCAGCAACAACCGATGCTCCTCCTCCATCGCCTCCACCAGCTTCCGCCAGTCGCTGTGCGCCACAAACCCTATCACATGCACGTTATACAGGAAGCACCCCAGCTTCCCAACAAGCAGGTCCAGCGCCCACCTCCAGCCATTCGGCTTCTCCAGGCACCATGCCTGTCCTGTGTGAAACGTGTTGAAATAGGACAGCACAAGCATGGTGACCGGCGTTCGACCTTGGTTATCTCGTACACATGGGTCAGCCCCTGCGTCTAATAATGTCTTCACAATTGACCGTTCCAGCTCCCAGCCTGTGTTGAGGGCAAGGTGGAGTGGTGTCTGGCCATCGCTTGTCCGTGAGTCAATGTCTACTCCCTGACGCACAAGGGCAGCGATGGTCTTGTATGTGCGTGCACCCACAGCTGTGTGGATTGGCTCCAAGCCCTTGTTGTTCTTCTTGGTGAAGTCGACCCCTAAATCTGACAGCCATTGTACCAGCTCCTGTGAGGCAATCAAAAGATATTTTTGATTAGTTTTAAGGAGCCAATGTGTACTTATATCTTACATGAGTATGGGGGAAATCCAGATTCAAGTTAAAGTAACAGTTCAAAACACAACTGTGATGCTAAAGCAATAGTACTGAGCTGATGGTATGAGAGACCATCCCTTTGTTTCATCAAAATTCAAGGTTATATTGAACATGTCTAGGCCTAACATGTCTGTGACTTTCGGTTGACTGCAAAGGAATTAAGCACTGGTTAAGGAAGGCTGCTTTGATCACAGTGTGACGTAAACCTATGAAACTGAATGGACAACCATGTCAACAAGTACATTCAGAATATAAAAAAAGAAAAGTTTCATCAAAAAGTGAAGCAAAAATATAGTCTTTTTTCTTGAGGTATTATCATAATCATGGTTACATCAAAAATGGAATGATTAAAAATATGCTTTTGTGAAAAGAGCATCATGAAACAATAGTATGAGCAATGTAATCGCAAAGTGAAAAGCCCCAATAATCACCTCTAGACCACCATGATAACAGCTTGTGCTAATGTTATCTTACTGCCTTTCACAAAACAAAGAACGAAATCAAAGTCTATTGGATAATAATCTGTCATGTGATTGTGAATTAAACAAAGGTTGAGAGCAACAACCTGCTATCACCTGAACCACATGGCCCATGGAAAATGTCATGCTGAAGTGATGTAAATTAAATGTCTTGTTTCAAGACTCAGGTCGCGATACGTACCGATACGTACGGTTGGTGTATCATCACATCCTAAGCAAGGTTAGCATGTGTATTTTCTTGTTATTTAGGGGCGGTCGGGTAGCCTAGTGGTTAAAACATTAGTTCATCACAGGTTTCGATTCCCAGACCTGGGTACAATGCGTGCAGCCCATTTCTGGTGTTCCACACTGTGAAATTGCTGAATATTGCTAAAAGCGGCGTGAAACCATATTCACTCACTCTTTGTTATTTACTGTCCTGTTCCCCAAAACACTTTCTTGACCATGTGATTCATTGTTATTGTTCATATAGCAAATACCTCCGACTAAATCCTTGTCATACATCATTACATATATCTGCCTATCACTGCCTACTCAAGCATGTCATGAGGTCTCTATCAACATCCACCACTGTCTAATGCCCTACTGGGGAGCTGTGTTCCAAATACATGTAGCTGCCTACCTGCCTGTCTGCTAGCCAAATACCACTGATTTGTAAATTTGTAAACTTTTCTGTAAAGCTGGCCCAACTGTCTAGTTGAAAATTCTAGTCAATATTTATTGCTAGTACAGTATTTTCTATGGCATTAGTCAAGGTATCATTTAATGTCAAAATCTGTTGTCATGTTGTTTTCATCTTGTGGTTTATAAGAAACCAGGTTTATACCGTACATTGAGTGAGTGAGTGAGTATGGTTTAACGCCGATTTTAGCAATATTCCAGCAATATTACGGCAGGGGACACCAGAAATGGGCTTCACACATTGTACCCATGTCGGGAATCGAACCCGGGTCTTTGGCGTGGTGAGCGAAGGCTTTAACGGTTAACCACTAGGGAACCCGACCGCCCCTACCCTACACTGATTGTGACTGATATGCATTGTACATGTGGTATTAGGGGTGCGTGTAAAGGTCTAAGAACCATCACAAATGTCAGACAAACTATAGTAACAAGCAACTTATCAGATTCGCTGTTGTTTAGTGTACCAATCTCAAGAATACTTTGACACATATTGCAAATGGCAGCGTCAACAAAGTACGGCTAGTGAAATATGATGAGGGCGTGCAACTTTGGAAACTACGTAATTAATTCACATCCTGGAAATCTACTGCGATGATATAGTTTATTGCCAATGACAAACCTACATCTATTTCTGTACTTCTGCTACTCTGGACCACGTTGAAAGCTGCATTCTCTCCGGTTTGGTCGATGTACTTCACATCTATCAGTCCAACTTCATATAGGTCCTTCAGGATCGACAAGTTGACTCCATTTAGTGCGGAGTAGCAGATGTCCATCACCAAATCTTCGTCCTCTGTCCTAGGGAACTTTTCATGGAAGGCAAGCATTTCCTTAACAAACTTTGGAAAAACTCTTAATACACCAATGTACAGAGTCGTGTAATAGCTTGTGGAGTCTGTGAACATTTTTGGACCAAAATGTTCCAGAAGACGCAGTGGAATAACCTCATCTTTCCCAGAGTTTTGACGCAGAGCTATTCTGAGAATCTGTTGGTGATTCTGTGCTAAGTGTGCGTTATTGAGTTCACACTCCGTGTTGTATAAACGTACCAACAAAATGTCCAGACACTCTTTGTGTTCCATCTGACAACTCCATAGCAAGGCATAGTGCTTACAAAGAAATGTGATGTCACTCTCATAGGTATTGATCAACAGAACCAGTATCTCAAGCTGGTTGTTCTGACAAGCGAGTTCTATAAGGGATCCGTAGTACCTCAAGGCCACTGCACCTGGAATACGGTAGCTTCTCACATTTAAAGGAAGCTCTGTTATATAAGTTGCCCCATGATCTATCAAATACTTCAACATGTCATAATTTCCATTAACAACTGCATAATGAATGGGGGTGATGACTCCATCATCAGTGACAGAGATTTTGTCAAAGTTCACCTGAGCACCAGCTTCAATCAAAATCTCCACGATACTTTGACAGTCTAATTTGACAGCAATAATCAATGGCGTTTGTTTCAAATACATACAATTTACATTTACCCTTCCCGAGTTAAGTAAAACCTTAACAATAGTCTCATTTTCAGCCGATACCGCTGCATGTAAAGGCGGGTGTACGGTCACAGAAGCCAGAGTTGCCTCCCCTGACAGAGATTCATCAGCTTCGCTTGCATGTTGGAGTCCGGTGTCGTCCGTTGACAATTGTGCCCTGCTTCGTGTTTGAACGGAAGCATCACTTTCGCCGACAGCAGGATGGTTTAAATCACACCCAGCATCGATTAAGATGCTGACGATGTCATAATGCCCTTGTTCACACGCTACCGTGACAGGTGTACGCCTGTGTTCGTCCAAGGCATTGATATCATGTCCCGCCCGGATCAACTTCAACACCTCCTCCTTCTCGCCGAAGCTTGAGGCGACGTGGAGTACATGTGAGTCGTCCATGGCAATCAAAACTTACTGTTACAACGGTGTCATAACTGTTTGTTTGTAGACTTGCGTCTTCCCGTTCTACCAGTAAATCGTTCTCCCAAGACAAAAGAGCGCTAAAGGGAGGTCACTCTATATTTCCCTTTTGCCTCAGGCATCTTTTATTATGTTTACTGGTTACTAAGGCTGTCAGTTTTCGATGTGTATTGTTGAATATTGATCGTACTTTGTTGCATTACACAATGTGCAATAGATTATATATCTTGGTCTCGTTGTGCGCGTGTTAAGAAGGTGTCACAGCTAGGAAATGAAAACAGCCCCAAATCCACAAACGCTTCTCGTGCACGTTGCCGTGGGGCTGTTCACACAGCGGTTCTATTTGTTCACGTATTCAGATTCTTCCTGTGTTAGGATAGATGCATCAGTCATACGACAACTGTTGTGGATTTGTGCAATAATTGAAGTATTTATATCTCAGTGAGAGCTGATTGGTAGTAACATTGCCTACAAAAATATATTAGTGCACATTTTGTGTGTGTGTGTATGTCTGTGTGTGTGTGTGTGTGTGTGTGTATCTCAGGTCGTGATGCATTTCAAAGTTTTCCTTTACTTTATACGACTTTATGCTATATCTGATAAATTCAAGTAAAGTGTGTCGACAGGCCTGACCGCAGCGAGTTTTGAGGTGCTTGCATAGCATGGGCGGATACAGCTTTTTTAAAAAGGGAGGGGTGCACAATTAAGATCTATTTATTGTCTTTGGTGGTAATTTATACAGATATGAAGATTTTTTTTCGAAATCACCCCCCACCCCCCCCCCCCCCCCCCCCCCCCCCCCCCCCCAATGCATAGTGTGTCTATGCATCCGTGGTGTTTTGTGAGGAGTTGTAGTGGCTATCGAGAGTAGATTACTTATCCGTCTGGTTGCAGATAAGACGTTGGTTGCACATGCTGTTATAAGAGAACTATTCAAGACGAATTGCATTTCTTAATAACACGTTCTTTTTATGAAGATTTAAGACAAGCGCGTTTTAAATATTGCATGTTATTTAATCTTACCTTTACAAATCTGACTGGTTTAAACAAATCTATGTTTATATTCAAGTAAAAAATGTACAAGTCCAATTAGCAAGCACACTTTATAAAATGTATAAACGTAAACAATACTTTAATCCATGAACATTATGTTAACTATGAATATTACCATCTATAATAATGTTTTGTCCAGGATACGAACAGTTTCCTTCTTTTATGCAAAAGAAACGTAACCCCAAGTTACATTGCATGAAAAGTTGTCATTTTAATATCTGGGAAATTTTTGTCAAAGTTTCTAAAATTTAACATTACCTTGTCCGGAAAAATGAAATTTCATGATAAAAAAACAAAGCAGATGACAATAAAACCGATCTCCAAAACACATCACGGCAACGGCCATGGTAACCCAATGCACGTGAGTTCCGTGCCAATTGAAATGCACATGCGTTCCCCCATTACTTGCTCTATAAAAATTCACAAAGAACGGATAACATTCATTCGTTACTGAATTTAATTGCAGTTCTTTTTTAGGGGGTTGCGTCCCATCTGGGATTCGAACCCACACTCTGAGAGTGAGGCACCAACTCGACAGCATACAAAGTGGATTAGATCGCTGATTTTTTGTGCTGGCGATTTGTGTGTTCGAATCCCGGATGGGACTCAACCCAAAAGAAGTACTGGAATTTGTACTTTACTGAGGAAGTGTTATCCCAAATACAGTAAACTACGGTTACAATGAACTCGAAGGGACCACTAATTTTAGTTCGTAATAACCGTAGTTCGTTAAAAGCATATAAATAGCATTTATACAACAAATGGTCGGGACTAAAAATAAGTTCGTTATATCGGTCAGTTCGCTATAAGTGTGTTCGTTATAACCGTAGTTTACTGTATAACATTTGTTACATTTGACCACTTTCTCAATGGCATTGTGTACTCCAGTAGTGCCAGTCTTGAAATACCTTAATTACAACTTCGACAAAATGGCAGTTCTACCTTCGATATAAAATTACTGTAAAATTATAGTACTGTTTTGGCATGCGTTGCGTTGGGTCTGTTTCTCGTGCTTGTTACGTGTCCGAAGTAAGAGATTTTACGTGAGCTTCAGATTGTGATTGTCACTTTGAGGGTGAAATGAGGTTCAGCGTCGCGTTCAAGATTATACGACGTGTGTGTGTGTCTGTGTGCGTGCGCGTGCGCGTGCGCGCGTGTGTGTGACTGGCTTGACCTTGTCCTGCCACCCCCCCCCCCCCCCCCCCCCCCCCCCACCCACCCCAATTTGCTACTGGATTAAGAGCATCAACTCCAAACTTTATGGTTTATGGCGAATTAGGCAGGGAACCTCTACGCATAACTATCTCAAAACGTGTAATTAAATTCTGGCATAACCTCGCAACACCTATGTGTGATAAGAAACTTTCACAAATGATTTATCACATTGTTGAAAGGAATCATGATGTAAGCAATCCCTGGCTAGAATGGATTAAAACTATATTAAATAACTGTGGACTAAATCATATATTCTATAACCCTTATACTTGTAATACCACATGGCTGGTTGCAAAGGTAGGCCAGATACTACAGGATCAATTCCTACAAGAATGGAGATGCAATATGGCATTGAGCAGTAAAGGCTACTGTTATCAGTATCTGACAGAAAAACCAAAATTTGAAAGATACCTACTAATGACAAAAAATATGTATATTCCAATCTTAAAATTCAGAACATGTAACCATAATCTACCTATTGAAACCGGCCGTTGGAATAATGTAAAGAAAGAGGATCGTGTATGTGAACTGTGCAACTCTCCTTCAGTTGCAGACGAATTTCATTATCTGTTTAGATGCCAGGCTCTGTCAAAACATAGAAGTGTATACTTACCAACTGCTTACCAAAATAATTGGTCTAATTTATATACATTCAAGAGGTTATTATCCTGTCAAAACACGAGGTATCTTAAAAACCTATCGAGATTTATTGATGAAATATTTAAAGCAGTAAGAAAACACAAAACAGAAAAGATATAACATATTCATGCATGACATACTGTCATCTTGTCACATATTAATACTTTGTTTACATGCTTGTACTTTTGTACTCTTTTGTACCACCGACGGTGGTTTGGAGAATAATAAACTGAAACTGAAACTGTAATTAGTTTTGCAGGTATATAGCAGTATATTTTTGACAACCTCGTTTACACGTAATTCAATGTTTTTTAATTCTGTTTTGGTAATAAATCTATCAGAGGATCATAGCATGCTGTTACAGAGCTTCATAGCACACTGTTATCTTGTAAAAATAATCATATGTCCATGCCATCATGTTACGCATATTGTTTAGGATATGTCAGTACCTCGTAAGCATCGATGTCCACAACGTGCCTGTCAAAACGATCTTGTTTACTTTTTCAAGAGTTTTCCATTGACCGTAACTTTTGAAGAATTCATCGTTCCAAGCATAGTTACGCAAATTAACCATCAGATACAGATTAATCATACCTTCGTTCTTCAACAAGCAGGCCACAATCACTTGGCAGCCCGATATTTATCCATATTTGCATGAATTTGTGATCAGGGCAGAGCTACGCGTTTCGCTGACGCCCGCCATTTTAACTTTGTGACAGCTACTTAGGTCGCATTGAAACAATCTCATTAAAATCAGATCTTAGTTCTCGCTGCCGATAAACAAAGATCTGAGGACACCCCATTGCGGGTCACGTCAGACCGACCTTGCGCGAACTTTGACCGACCAATGGAATGACCAATCAGAAGGCAGCTTTCTCGTGCTTTACGGCACAAATTTCAAATTGGCGACTTCGCTTCGAAACATATTTTGACAAAGTTTCGATTACAAATTTGAAACCTGAACACAAAAAAATTCTGGAATGGCTAATAGATGGTCTAGATTGTAAGGATTCAGTCGTTAAACCCTAACTATCGTTCGGAATACCCCATGTTAAAGTCTTCGAGATTGCATGATTAGAAATCACATTCCGACTGTCACTTTCATAATCACGTAAACGACGCACTGATTAGTCGGATGAAAGGTCGTTCTGACGGGACACCTAATGGGATGTCCTCATATCTTTGTTTAGCGGTAGCGAGAACTAAGATCTGATTTTAATGAGATTGGCATTGGAATTACTGATTTTGGCTAAAGCTTAGCATTTTGCATTATAAAGTTTATTTAATATAATGAAATACGTACAGGGGAACCCAGAATCGTATTTGATGATATGCCAAGACGTGTATTAAAGTTGCTGTTGGTTCTGACATCAGGAACTATGTAATCTTCGCTGATGTATTCATGCGCAGTATTTAGCGTCACTTTTTATGAACATGTTTCTCATAAATATGACATCCAGTGCTTCCGTCAAAGCACATCAGTTGCCAATTCGTGTTTTCAAGCGTCTTATGTATGAGATAAATTTCAATTGCCTTCTGACATTTGTAATCCTCCACTTTGAATTGTCCATCGTAATTCCCAGTTGATGTTGTTTGTTGTTTTTACGTCCTCTCGGCAGGCAGCAAGGACGTAGCAGGAGGTAATTGTTTATCTTGTGTTAGAAGGCAATTAGTGAATCAATTAGACGTAATTAATTAATTGGTATAAATACCAAATTACCTCCTGAGATGGTTCGCCTTCCTCTTTATTTCAGTGATTTTACGTTGTCAAAGTAGATCCCTCAAAGGAATAAGGACGTAAAGAGACGTAACTTCTCCTAATTTGATTGGTCAAAAACAGACACGTGACCATTTTCTCACACCTATAAATGAGATCAATACGTGGTACGGATTTACCAATGGAATTGCAAGATTCTTAATAGAGGTATAACAAACAGTAATATTGCTGCGTTTGGCATGAAACCCAATCCAGCTACTACCGCTAAGCACAGGCAATGAGGCATATACTGTAAATCTTGAAATTAACGCGAGCGTGAATTAAATGCGAAAAATGCGAGTGGTCTTTGCTCGCGTTATTAAACATCGCATTTATATCAACAATAAGACATTTTGGATAGCAGAAATACCATCTTAGACATACGCTGAAAACAAACAACTATGTATTCCACATTAATGTTTATTGAGCATCAATTGTATCAAGTATATAAACAATGTCATTCAAACACGAATTATTACATCCTGTGAATTGCTGGGGTCAAGACAAGAGTTCTACTCACTTATGTCATCACTGATCACACCTGCAAGTCCAGACAGACGCCACCCACGCAACACGGTGTCTTTGTTCTTTGCGACTGCGTCAAAGGCAGACACGAGCCAGCGAGCATGTATTGTTTTAGTGGAAGTACTCCACTCAGTGCTAATAAGCGGTGCTATTTGGTGTGTGATTGGATTAATGTAAGGTTGGATTAAGGTGAGGATTCTACTGTAAACCTGACAGAGGACGTTTTCTTTAGATATAACTGATGTTTGAGAGGAGGGGGTGTCGCATTCATATTGAGTCGCATTTTTGGCTAGGGACCAGCGGTCGCATTCTTTTAGAGACGCATTAATTTCATAATTTACAGTTCCTAAGCATCGTTGGTGGCGTGTTGAAAATCAGTGGGTATTACTGGCATCGTATCATCTTCAATGTCATGTCCTGCCTTAAACCAACATAACATAAGAGGGGCGGTTGGGTAGCCTAGTGGTTAAAGCGTTCACTCTTCACGCCGAAGACCCGGGTTGGATTTCCCACATGGATACAATGTGTGAAGCCCATTTCCAGTGTCCCCCGTCGTGATATTGCTGAATTATTGCTAAAAGCGGTGTAAAACCATGTTCACTGACTCACTAAACCTTTTGGCTGCACACAGCCCCAGCAATGAAAGTGAGTGAAGCGGACGTAAAATGACATGTCGTCCGAATGTCATCGGCAACACTGATTGTTCCACTGGACACAGAGAACTAAACTCTGTAGTGAGTGAGTGAGTTGGGTTTAACGCCGCTTTTAACAGTATTCCAGTTATATCGCGGCGTGTCAGCTTAATGTGGGAGGAAAGCCCGAAGTGATGCAGGCCTCAGACGTTTACCACTTCGGTGAAACCCACGAGCACGGGTATGATGCTGACAAACCTAGAAACATAAACGGGGCGAACCGGGATTCGAACCAACAATCATAGGTTTCTGGCGTGCCCAAGGGACGCAACTCTGCACAGCGAATCGCGGCGCCTAAGACGACTGGGCCACCCGTGCCCCACTAAACTCTGTAATGTAAAGAACCCGGTTGTATGAATGACGAACACGACTGTACTGTAACGGATTTTTTATTATTTGATGAGTACAGTGGGTAGTCACTGGGATATCTGATCAGTCGTGTCAGACAATGCACGGAGTATGCCGCTCTACGCTGGATTATACAACTAAACGAGAAAGGCTTGATCTTGATAAATATATACATCTCCAAGCCTGTGTAATAACTAACTCCCGTGACGTTCCAAACATAATACTGACGCAGCGTCCTTAAGAGTAGCGAAAGTCATCACCAAAAGTCTGCAATCAAAGGCGATACACTGGGAATACTCCTGGAAAGGTAATACAGACAGTCACTATAGAAGCATCAGTCGATCCATAGACGGACCGGATGTAAACGGATTATTGCCCCTGGAACAAGGACACACGTGACGGTGAGAACTGTGTTGGTTGCGGGTGGCGCTGACTGTGCTGAAACATGAAACATGAGATATGAAGGGAGGTGTATTTCTAATGAACGGAATTGCAAACGTAAACAATGTTTTACACAATAGTTATCTTCAATAGCTTCAACAAAACAAAGGCATAAACCAGGTTATAGACAATCCTTTTGAAATTTGTAAGAAGACGTCATGAATGTGTCCAGGTTATAGGGAGCTGCTAACACAGTATTTTGTATTTGATTTTAATTATATCTGAGATTACATATTGCATTTTAGGTCCAGGATTTATTAATATTGTACAGAGCTTCGTCTTGACTGTTGACAAACAGACCGTCAGATCCATGTTGATTCTGAGAAATTTCTGGCGTCAGAGTACCTACACTAAATGTTCATGCGCCCCAAGAGCGTACACTCATGTGTCAAGTTATTAAAGACAGTGTCTGTGACCTCCAACAATGTGTGTCAAGCTATTATAGACAGTGTTTGTGACCTCTACGAATGTATCAAGTTATTAAAGACAGTGTCTGTGACCTCTACGCATGTGTCAAGCTATTATAGACAGTGTCTGTGACCTCTACGGATGTGTCAAGTTATTAAAGACAGTGTCTGTGACCTCTACGCATGTGCCAAGCTATTATAGACAGTGTCTGTGACCACTACGAATGTGTCAAGTTATTATAGACAGTGTCTGTGACCTCTACATATGTGTCAAGTTATTATAGACAGTGTCTGTGACCTCTACATATGTGTCAAGTTATTATAGACAGTGGCAGTGACCTCTACGAATGTGTCAAGTTATTATAGACAGTGTCTGTGATCTCCACATGTGTGTCAAGCTATTAAAGACAGTGGCTGTGACCTCCACATATGTGTCAAGTTATTATAGACAGTGTCTGTGACCTCTACATATGTGTCAAGTTATTATAGACAGTGTCTGTGACCTCTACGAATGTGTCAAGCTATTAAAGACAGTGTCTGTGGCCTCCACATATGTGTCAAGTTATTATGTACAGTGTCTGTGACCTCTACGAATGTGTCAAGCTATTAAAGACAGTGTCTATGGCCTCCACATATGTGTCAAGCTATTATAGACAGTGTGTAGTATAAGGTGCATGTAAACCGGTGGAAACACCTCACTATAACATGCCTGTACACCGGAAGGAGATACACCTCGCTACAAGGCGCCTGGTTTTACCGGCAGGTATTTCACGTAGATGTCCCAGTAAATCCAGTGGTAAGCGGTAATTGCCACGTTAACACTAAGACCTTCAGCTAAAGCTTATCTCCTCGAATTCTCCCTACAGTACAGCTGTTGGCACGCCGTGAGTTAATTATATCCCTTTGTAGATTTATGACAGTGTTATCAGTCAGGGTGCTCGACTTGATGAAACCCACAAACATTCAACTCAACGATTGTCCGCGCCATTGTTGTCTGAGTGTCCTTATGTGTGCAATAGTTACCCCCTTCTTGAGGAAAAGCCAAATGAACTCATTCTGTGTGACAAGTAAAGATCATGTCCCCCTTTGTTGGCAATATATGGCGTTATTAAAAGGACAAGAAGAGATCGAATACTGGAATGAAATATGGAGCTCGTTGTTGGAGGAAGGCCGACACTCGTTAATGGCTAGCGTACAAACTGTGACTATCTGTACAACTTGAAAACGAAAACAAATATTTATTAAAAACAAATTCGTACTGTTCTCCACTCTTACCATTTTGCCCAATAAAAAGCTAATCCTTTATATGGTGTTCATTTGGCAAGATGGAAGGTCAATATACGAAGTTCAAAACATGGCATTTGGAAAAAAGACAAAACAATACACGAGCTGTCGCTCGTTTCAATCTTGATGTGAAGTGTTGCATTTTCGGGGCTAATATCTACCCAGACACAAGCCAGAATATGGAGTCCAGGAGAGTCGAGCCACTTGAGGATTATTTCCCACTTCAGTCTGCACTCCAGGATAAACACAAACCTCTCCACTATTAAAACCGGTTGGGTTGTCTCAACAGAAGGGGTATCGGTGCACCCTTTGTAGACAAGCGAAGGGGTGGACACACATACCACAAGGGGTAGCCCGTGCATATGTCATCAAGTGTTGTGGACATTATCAGTATGTCACAAACTGTAGTGGAGAGTGCCCGTATGCCACACACGATAGTGGAGAGTACCCGTATGCCACACACTGTAGTGGAAAGTGCCCGTATGCCACACACTGTAGTGGAGAGTGCCCGTATGCCACACACTGTAGTGGAAAGTACCCGTATGCCACACACTGTAGTAGTGGAGAGCACCCGTATGCCACACACTGTAGTAGAAAGTACCCGTATGCCACACACTGTAGTAGTGGAGAGCACCCGTATGCCACACACTGTAGTAGAAAGTACCCGTATGCCACACACTGTAGTAGTGGAGAGCACCCGTATGCCACATACTGTAGTAGAAAGTACCCGTATGCCACACACTGTAGTAGTGGAGAGCACCCGTATGCCACACACTGTAGTGGAGAGTACCCGTATGCGACACACTGTAGTAGTGGAGAGTACCCGTATGCCGCACACTGTAGTAGAAAGTACCCGTATGCCACATACTGTAGTGGAGAGTGCCCGTATGCCGCACACTGTAGTGGAAAGTACCCGTATGCCACACACTGTAGTGGAAAGTGCCCGTATGCCACACACTGTAGTGGAGAGTACCCGTATGCCACACACTGTAGTGGAGAGTACCTGTATGGCACACACTGTAGTGGAAAGTGCCCGTATGCCACATACTGTAGTGGAGAGTGCCCGTATGCCACACACTGTAGTGGAAAGTACCCGTATGCCACACACTGTAGTGGAGAGTACCCGTATGGCACACACTGTAGTGGAAAGTACCCGTATGCCACACACTGTAGTGGAAAGTGCCCGTATGCCACACACTGTAGTGGAGAGTACCCGTATGCCACACACTGTAGTGGAGAGCGCCCGTATGCCACACACTGTAGTGGAGAGTGCCCGTATGCCACACACTGTAGTGGAGAGCGCCCGTATGCCACACACTGTATTGGAGAGTGCCCGTATGCCACACACTGTAGTGGAGAGCGCCCGTATGCCACACACTGTATTGGAGAGTGCCCGTATGCCACACACTGTAGTGGAGAGTACCCGTATGCGACACACTGTAGTGGAAAGTACCCGTATGCCACACACTGTAGTGGAGAGTACCCGTATGCCACACACTGTAGTGGAGAGCGCCCGTATGCCACACACTGTAGTAGTGGAGAGCACCGTATGCCACACACTGTAGTGGAGAGTGCCCGTATGCCACACACTGTAGTGGAGAGCGCCCGTATGCCACACACTGTATTGGAGAGTGCCCGTATGCCACACACTGTAGTGGAGAGTACCCGTATGCGACACACTGTAGTGGAAAGTACCCGTATGCCACACACTGTAGTGGAGAGTACCCGTATGCCACACACTGTAGTGGAGAGCGCCCGTATGCCACACACTGTAGTGGAGAGTACCGTATGCCACACACTGTAGTGGAAAGTACCCGTATGCCACACACTGTAGTGGAGAGTACTCGTATGACCCTTACAAGATCGTGTTCACGTGTATACCCGGGTAAATTGGCGAATGAAGGCTCAGGAGTCTTTATCACCTCATTATACAGTTATCAGTGAATATACCCTCCAGTCGCTATCGCCTCACTACACAGCTGCATCCTAATATACCCCAAGTCCTACTTCACTATACAGCTGCATCCTAATATACCCACCATTCCAATCACCTCACTATACAGTTGCATCAGAATATCACCCCTCAGCCGCTATCATCTGAGTACACAGTTGCATCCAAATGTACCCCCATGCTAATCCCTCACTATACAGCTGCATCCGAATATACCCCAAGTCCTACCTCACTATACAGTTGCATCCGAATGTACCCCCATGCTAAAACCTCACTATACAGTTGCATCCTAATATACCCCAAGTCCTACCTCACTATACAGTTACATCCGAATATACCCCCGTCGCTATCACCTCACTATACAGTTACATCCGAATACATGTATACCCCAATTCCAATCACCTCACTATACAATTATCTCCGAATATACCCCCTATGCAGTCCCATTCCCTCACTATACAGTAACATCTGAATGTACCCAAAGTCCTGTCACCTTATTATACAGTCCCACCTAACAAAATACCCTCTGGATGTGGTCTTATACTCATAATATTTTTATTACGAGTCGAACAGACAACGTTTCGTCTTACTATTTGACGTCGCCGATAAAGAGTTTCACCTGCACAATGTGGCATGCAGGAGTACTTTGTGCCAGTGCTATATTTCCCTGTTGGTCATACCAGCAAGGCAGGACACTCACTCCGATAGTCGCGATACGATACTTAACCACACCCGTCCCTAGTCAGATGGTTTGTGTATAAACATATCAGTTAACTGGTTGTACACGAAGTGAGAGATGTGAAGGTGCCTGTGTGTCTCTGCCGTGAAGACCGGGGCGTGGCATTTAGAGATGTAGGTTCACAAATGACAAAGACGTTACTCACAAACTATATATACGTCAATTTAATTATTTTCATTATTAAATATGAAACATCCTGGATAAGTATATCCAGGTGTGACATTGTATGGTATAATACCTCCTGATATAGTACACACAGAAATCATACAACAGGTAATGGTTTAATATAGCCTGGTTTAACACAGCCTGATTTACTTAAACCTGGTTTAACACAGTCTGGTGTAATATAACCTGATTTAACACAATCTGGTTAAATATAACGTGGTTTAACACAGCCTGGTTTAATATAACCTCATAAAACACATTTTGGTTTAATATAACCTGGTTTAACACGGTCTGGTTTAATATAATTTGGTTTAAAGCGGTCTGATTTAATATAACCTCGTATAACACAGCTTGGTGTAATATAACATGGTTTAACACGGTCTGGTTTAATATGATTTGGTTTAACACGGTCTGGTTTAATATAACTTTGAATAACACAGCCTGGTTTAATATAACCTGGCTTAACACAGCCTGGTTTAAAATAACCTCGTATAACACAGCCTGGTTTAATATAACCTGGTTTAACACGGTCTTGTTTAATATAATTTGGTTTAACACAGCCTGGTTTAATATAATCTGGTTTACCACAGTTGGTTTAATATAACCTCGAATAAGATAGCCTGGTTTAATATAACCTGGTTTAACACAGCCTGGTTTAATATAATCTGGTTTAACACGGTCTGGTTTAACATAACCAGATTACCACAGTTTGGTATAATATAACCTCGAATAACACAGCCTGGTTTAACACAGTCTGGTTTAATATAATTTGGTTTAACACGGTCTGGTGTAACATAACCTGGTTTACCACACCTTGGTTTAATATAACCTCGTATAACACATCCTGGTTTAATATAAACTGGTTTACCACAGCTCGGTTAAATAATATCCTGGTTTAACACAGCCTGGTTTAATATAATCTGGTTTAACATAACTTGGTTTACCACAGTTTGGTTTAATATAACCAGCGTAACACAGTCTGGATTTATATAGCCCTGTG
This sequence comes from Haliotis rufescens, assembly GCF_023055435.1. NCBI lineage: Eukaryota > Metazoa > Mollusca > Gastropoda > Lepetellida > Haliotidae > Haliotis > Haliotis rufescens. The sequence continues at coordinate 51,722,707 of NW_025963890.1, forward strand.
TGACATAATGATAATACAGTAAACTACAGTTACAACAAACTCACAGGGACCACTAATTTTAATTCGTTATATACGTTGTTCGTTATAAGCATATGTATAGCATAAATACAGCAAATGGACGGAACCAAGAAATTGTTCGTTATATCCGTAAGTTCGTTATACGCGTGTTCGTTATAAACGTAGTTTATATTATGCATATGTTGAAATGATCTACTCAGGAAGTGGTGACAGTCTAACAGCTGGATGTTTCGTGTCTTTTAGGTGAACAATTGACTTGCCTTTGCATGTGTTTGTGACGGGTGTCACCGGTGGGGCAGAATACGCCCACCTTTTCGCGAACACCCGGTATCATTACTATGTGATAGTGATTCATTAACACATGCTCATGATATAGTCGGAATCGTACTATCAAGTCTACTTTAAGCAATTTTTTCTGTACATATAATTGACGCATTATTCCTTGGTAACCGACCTTTTGTCGGTTTTTATTTCACCAAACAGTAACCAAGCTTCAGGCATGTTTGTTGTTTAGTCTTTAAGTGACACGCATGACTAGTCTCTCGGCGACTTTCAACGCCGTCTCGCTTCACTGCCCCGAGGCGATTTCAATAATCAACTATTAATCTCAGCGAATGTATCGCAGTCACCTGAGCTCATATAAACGTGTATACACAACAATGCGTGGACAATGGAACGTTTCACAGGGATTGCAATGCTATAGTTGTGGAGGTAATTCCCTTACAGGATCAGATGAGGTAATGGGCAAGACTGGAGCGGTGTAGCTGATTGTTAGCTGGGACAAACAACAGTCATTTGAAAACTGGTCGCTTTCACCTACAAGCTGTTTACACGTCTTGCGTTACACTGCAGCTGGCTCCACGTGACAATACTGACATGACGTGTCACAACTGATTGTTGGCCATTACAGCCTCAACAACAAAGAATACTTTCTGTCGGGTCTGACACGCATTGTGTGTTGACTGTGGTGCCTGAGTGTTGACTGTGGTGCCTGTGTGTTGACTGTGGTGCCTGTGTGTTGACTGTGGTGCCTGTGTGTTGACTTGGTGCCTGTGTGTTGACTGTGGTACCCGTGTGTTGACTGTGGTGCCTGTGAGTTGATGGCATTAAATCATTCAAGTATACTGTGGCTGAAGGGGTCGTTGTCGGCACAGGTTCTACAGATATGTACCCCAGGTACGTTTCTGTATACAGAAATGTACCCTAGCCAAAATCAGAATACAGAAGGGTATCACTGGATAAGTCAATTCCACCGCAGGCCGAATTGCGCAATACGCTGAACCGGTTTCTTGAACGCTTTCCTATACGACACGTCAGGGGTGCCAAAACGCGGTATAATTCAACATGGCAGTACGCGTTGTATATTTTTGTCTCGGTACTTCCTTATCGTAAATGGATCGGAACTGTCATACTGTTGTGTGAGATGCATTCCAGTCTGATATATATTTAAAAAGGAGCAAACACAGTGACATTACTGTACGCACATTACTGTAATACTCCACGATGCACAGCATTATACTGCATGTGCTCGTCATCAGGCGAACCAGAAATACAAGATGAACCGGTTTCGGTTTCGAGTTGAGGAATATGAACTCGTCCGCCGTTTAGGGTACCGGGTACCCTTCTGTATTCTGATTTTGGCTGGGGTGCATATCTGTAGTACCCGGGTCGACAGCGACCCCTTCAGATTTACTCGGCACCCTGTACATGGCACGATTGAGTAGTGTGCAATGATTAAAATATTCTCCCTCAAGTGATTGAAGAAAAAAACCAATTATTCATATTGATTTTTACACTGCAATACACCCAATGTTCACCAGGAGCCGTTGACATTCAATGTTTACAGTGGCAGAAATGGCTGCCTAATCATCCTCTTATCGGGAGAATGGAGGCTGATTCTTCCTCTATAGAATATTGTGAAGATGGAACACTCGCTGATGTTCTTGGGCATAAATTGTTGTCCCTAGCAACAATTCATGTAAACAAAATTTAATGTCAACACTAAACACTTTCCCTCATCTCAACAATGAAGCCAAATATTGATCCTATTACAAACTACAGTAAACTACGGTTATAACGAACACGCTTATAACGAACTGACGGATATAACGAACTTACTTTGTGGTCCCGACTACTTGCTGTAGTCATGCTGTATATGTACTTATAACGAACTACGGTTATAACGAGCTAAAATTAGTGGTCCCTTTGAGTTCGTTAAAACCGTAGTTTACTGTATTTACATAGCCGCAACAAGGACTCTGTGAACGGGTTGTTACAAGCATCAGATTCATTTATGCTTAACTCTTTAAATAATGTTTAAAATAAACTCGATAATCCTTCAAAATACCATAAACGATATAGGTCACACCAAGCCATTGAATTTTCACTGCTTACGTTCACAAAATTTCAAATTGTTTACAGTAGACGACCGAGAGATTGATTTGATTACATTGTCGCTATCTATGTCAGATATATATGGGACCGCCTCCGTGGTCTAGTGGTAGAGCGTCCGCCCGGAGAGCGGATGGTCCGGGGTTCGATCCCCGGCCGCGTCACACCAAAAGACGTTAAAGGATGGTACTTGTTGTTACCCTGTCTGGCGCATTAAGGGGTTAAAGCAAGGACTGGTCGGCTCGGAGTCAGTATACTGTGTCTGAGTGGGGTATTCATGTTAAACTACGGCATGGTATCTCAGTGGGCTAGCACACACACACACACGTGCATGCACGTCGCTATATAAGTGCAATAATCTTGGACGCGACGTTAAACCCAATTTCACCTCACCTCACCAGATATATATGGGATCCTGGAATGGATTTTATCCTATTTGTCCGTTGTCGCTTTAACGGAACTAAGCATACATTAACATTTTTAAACACCACGACAACGTGTCGCCTAATTAAAGGATACGCACCTTGATTCATAGGATACATAGATTACAGATGTGGAGATCAGTAGCCGTTGATCCTGTCCCCGTCGCTCCTGTCTGTGTCGTTATTCCGGGACTTTCTTCCGGAGAGTGACGACATGTACCGATCTATAGCATCGGGGCCCATTCGGCATATCTCGATGGGAGGGTGGATGAGCGGGTTCCCATCCAGAGCGGACGAAGTGTATCGGAACCCCCAGTCCAGTTTCAGCAGCTTACCAAAGTCTCTCGGCAGTTGCCGGATTCTGTTGTTGCCGATCCAGAGACACCGTAGCTGCGTGAGCGTGCAGATGATGTCGGGCAGCTTTGTGAGGTCGTTGATGAAGAGGAGGAGAGTTTCCAGCTGCTTCATGTCTCGGATCTCCTCCGGCAGAGAGCTGATGTGGTTGTCACTGATGTCCAAAAACTCGAGATTCTCTAGTTTACACAGCTGCAGCGGGAATTCCTTGAAGTCGTTGTTGGCCATGTGAAGACTCTGGAGGTTCTTCAGGTTGCAGAAGTTGCTGGGGAGGGAGGAGAAGTGGTTGTTGCTGAGGGCAATCCTCTCCAGCTGCTGCAGCAGAGCGATCTCGGGGGGCAAGTCCTTCAGTTCGTTTGTGTCCAGCATCAGGACCTTCAGGTTGACCAGTCTCCCTATAGTGGGTGGACATGCCGGGAGCTTGTAGTCCAGACACGCCTCTCGCTCCGGACTCAGGTCAAGGACCTCCAGCTCCAGAAGATGGAACACAGAGTCGGATATATTAGCCAAGTCCTTCCCCCGCACTTTTAGTTTCTTCCACCCATAGTACAACGGGTCCTCCGTCTCAATTCGCATACGATAACTTTTCACCGACATGTTTACACTATCCCAGCTCTCACCTGTAAACACCACAGCTTTGTTCAACCTCAGCAGATATCGTTCATGAATTAGAAATATTTGAAGAGAATATTATCTGTCGATAGGAGACACGCACAGATCCATGATGGCTGAAGGTGGCAGCAGGGACGGCGTTGTACGTGGGATGTGGGACGTCGTCGACTTCCTTGTCCTCCGTTGCCTGGAAGTGTATGCAGATATTGTACTGACCTATCAATAGGACCGTGTCATCAAGTCACGGGCTACCCAATGCAACAAGATCATCTGTTATATTTAATCGGGTTGTTCTTCTAAATGTACATAGCAACTTTCCCATGAATCCAATATGTGCATCGATCTGTGTTATAAATAACGCCATCATTCATGCGTGTCAGGGTTAATTATTTAATACCGCTGGCGCAATGTTGCCAGACAGGAAGCACCGGAAGAAGACATAAATACGGGGACACTGCACCAGTTGCCATGGGGATGGGCCACGTGACCGCATTGCCCAGTGACACTTACACTGACGCTAGGGGGACTATATGGTTAACATATAGCTTGAAAGTCGATACTGAATACAATACGGGGTTAACATATTGATGGACAGGCGATGTTGAATACACAACATAGTTAACATATAGATGGGCTGGCGATATTGAATAAAATATAGGGTTAACATATTGATGGGTATGACGTACTGAATACAATATGGCTACTATATATACGGACAGGCGATACTGAATACCTTATAGGGTTAACACATAGATGGCCAGTCGATACGGATTAAAATATAGTTTTATCATATACATGGCAAGACGATACTGAATACAATACAAGGTTAACATATAGATGGGCAGAATATACTGAATACAACATATGGTTAAACAAGATGGGCAGTCTACACGGAATACAATATAGGGGTAACAGAGTACAGAGTTTATTTGACACTAATATTGAACATTTAGGAGAGCAGCATTTACCGAATACAGGTGGGATGTTCACATAGACTGAATACAATATTATCTGGTCAACATATATATGAGCAGAAGGAATGAATATAATATAGGTGAGCTGAGGTGAAATTGGGTTTAACGTCGCGTCCAAGATTATTGCACTTATATAGCGACGTGCATGCACGTGTGTGTGTGTGTGTGTGTGTGTGTGTGTGTGGCTGCTTGTGCTAGTCCGGACTGATGCCGATTTATAGTGCTCGCTCACTAAGATACCATGCCGCAGTTTAACATGAATACCCCACTCAGACACAGTATACTGACTCCGAGCTGACCAGTCCTTGTTTTAGCCCCTTAATGCCGAGCGCCAGACAGGGTAACAACAAGTACCATCTTTTAACGTCTTTTCGTATGACGCGGTCGGGGATCGAACCCCGGACCTTCCGCTCTCCGGGCGGACGCTCTACCACTAGACCACGGAGGCGGTCGAATATAATATAGAGTTGACATATCGCTGGACAGTAGGTATCTAATATAAGTGTTTATATGTACGTCTTACTGTGTCTGATAAAGCAAATATTGGCTGGGCATTGTACTTCAAACACTCGTGTTATTACACATGATGTTAGATGTTTTATATGCGCATATGTCACATGAATGTACAGTTTCTATCTTTGTAATAAATGTTTACAAATACATTAGAAGTGATCAGTAGTGTTGACATACAGATTGGGCACAGACACTAATTACAATTCGGGGCTTACATACAGGTTGTAGTAGGCCTTGGCAACCAGACCCGTGAATATTCCGGGGTAGAATAGGTCTTCAGCAACCCATGCTTGCCGTAAAAGCTGACTGTGCTTGTCGTAAAAGGCGACTAACGGGATCGAGGGGTCAGGCTCGTTGACTTGGTTGATGCATGTCATCGATCCCAATTGCGTGGATCGATGCTCATATCAATCACTGGATTGTCTGGTACAGACTCGATTATTTACAGACCGCCGTCATATAGCTGGAATATTGCTGAGTGCGGCTTTAAACAACAAACCAACCAACCAACTAATCTTGGCTACCAGATAAGGTATACTTACGGGTGTTCAGCGACAGGGTTATTCCCTGTTTAATGTGCAGGCCACAAGCAGGTGTGCATGATATTCTCCAGGGAGATAAACACAGTTACCAGATCTGCTGTTATTGTTTGCGAGATCAAGAATCTTCTATGTATGTAAACAACAACGGAATCAATAGAATCAATAGCGAGACGTAGGCATCCTCCGGGCACAGCATCCACCTGGTAATAAACGGGTTGGCCCTCAGTTTGGGTGGAGTACCCGCCTATTGGACAAAACCCTAACCTAGCAGTGCAGGGTATTACCAGGGTATTACTAGGGTATTACTAGCCATAAACCCCACAGTAATTACCGAGAACCTGACGTGTAAGCCCGTAACGTACCTATACCCCGGTCGTCTGATATCGATCAAGTCAACTCTCGCTTAACATGGCCATGTGTGATTAATGAGTCTAACACATTGTCGTCGTACTCACCAGATCTTAAAATCCCCGACGAGAGGCCGAGAGAATGTGTTACAAGTATCCTGTTGATGTAGCTGGGTTGGAACCCCTGAGTTGGTTGAAACAGTAGCCCTCGTCGTCCAGCTCGAGACAGTGAAGTCGCTCCCGGCAACCGTCGTCTCAACACGCTCACAACGGAAGGGGAGAGTATGAGAGTCGATACGTCGAGCAAACACTCTCAAGACCACCGTCAATGTCTGATTGACGGGCCGATACGTAAATCTCTACTCTATTCATTCAACAAAGCAAACAGTTGAATGGCCACGATCCTTGATAAGTAGTAAGTAATTTATTCACGTGGCGTTGAGGGGAAGAGTTGGCACCGACATTCATAGGGTCGTCTCTCCCATTTCATACCCGCGTATGAATTTAATACGATAATTGCTGGCAGTGTGTCGGAGTCATGTCTCAGCCGTAACACGAGCCTTCGTTTAACCATACCTGCTCAGTAAGAAGGCGCTACGTTGGGAGTGACGAGTAGACATGTTTGTAATGTTATACACAACAAGGGGATTACACACACGTGTCGTCATAAGACCTTAGACAATGCTATTTGGTTAACTGGATGAAAGTTGGAGATCTTGTGGCGCGGGGACAAGTCTTTACATGACACTGAATCGATAGTCAATTCTCCTGGCTCGGTGAGTGAGTTGGTGTGGGCTACCCCCAGCAGCGTCACATGAAATCGGTGTCGCAGGGCGGTCGGGTAGCCTAGTGGTTAAAGCGTTCACTCGTTACTTCGAAGACCCGGGTTCGAATCCCCACATGGATACAAAGTGTGAAGCCCATTTCTGGTGTACCCCGCTGTAATATTGCTGGAATATAGCTAAAAGCAGCGTAAAACCATACTCAGTCACTCTACACGAAGATCTGCGAGGGAAGTACCATCAACAGGTCGCACACACTGCACCACGTGGGGAACGAAGCTCGGTCTCTGGCGGAAGGTCTCGGTTCCGCTGTTATTGTTTCGCGGGGCTTCTCTTGTGTTAGAAGCAGCCATTGATCGGACACTAATTTCATTTTTAACTGCATTTATACAAGTGGGACCAACGCCCGTGATTTTTACGCAACAACTATAGAAAATAGTTGTAACGTGTCATTAGTCCAATATAACTTCAGAAATTCCAAGGTCCCGTTTCCCAAAGCGCAAAGGTGATCGCAACTTTTATACTTTAATACAGTTTTACGGCAGCCGTAACGCTAAGGTGATTGCAACTTCTATACCTTAACACAGGCTAACAGCATTCGAAACGATATTGTGATCGCAACTCCCATACTTTAACAAAGACTTACGCATTCGTAGCGCTAAGGTGATCGCAACTTCTATACTTTAACAAAGACTTACGTCAGTCGTAGCGCTGAGGTGATCATAACTCCTATACTTTAACACAGACTTACGGCAGTCGTAGCGCAAAGGTGATCGCAACTCATGTACTTTAACACAGACTTACGGCGTGTAGTGGTGTTGTGTGAGTTGCGTGGTGTGTTGCAGTGTGGTGTGGTGTGGTGTGGTGTGTTGCGGTGCGGTGCGGTGCGGTGCGGTGCGGTGCGGTGCGGTAAGCGCTGGTGGGTTTTGGGAAGATGAGTTGAGGTCATTTAGTGGTTCTGGCAGAAAGTACCCCTTTCACACAAAACTGTTCTCACAGCTCTTGCAATCCAACCCAGACGGTGTCAACTTAGTGGGACGATCGTTATCATATCAGCTTGTGTTCAATGCATATATAAAACACCCATGCTTGGCCCCATGTTATTGTGCATGTTGACCCGGCAATGGTGTTGACTGTCTCGGGGCTCGCGGCTATAGGAATCCAACTGAGCGCACTGTGTTGTTTACCCCCAGTTGTGCAGTGTACACATACCGGTTGTAACATGATGACCTTAAAATCGGAAAATATAGAGTTATCGATTTCCGAAATATTCATGATTGTCGATCCAAAGAGCGCCGATTGAAAGTGTACCATGACATCGGTTGCCACAATGATCTGATTCCGGTCTCCTACACAGATTAGGTAATACAAGAAATGGCTCTAATAATTTCAGGGCATCTCAAATTAATTAAATCAATTGGAAGAATCTTGAAAAAGGTCATCATGTCCCGAGATGGCAGTCGTCTCAGGCGCCGCAATTCACTGTGCAGAGTTGCGTCCCTTTGGCACCCCAGAAACCTTTGATTGTTTGTTCGAATTCTGGTTCGCCCCGATTTTGTTTCCAGGTTTGTCAGCACCGTATTCGTGTTCGTAGGTTTCGCCAAAGTGGTAAACGTCTGATACCTGCCTCATTTCAGGCTTTCCTCCCACATTATACGGACACGCCATGATATAACCGGTTTACTGTTTTAAAATAACTCACTCCGAATTGGCAGTAAACGTGACGTCATGACAACTGTACTTACACCTTGGCCTGTTGGATGGGGACAAACTAAACAGAGAAATGTCGTACGTCGGCGCAGAACACGTAGTTTATTTTCCTATAATAGAATTTCTGCAATATGGGACATCACAGCACTCTGGGAAGGGACCGTTCGGGTCTTTCTTCAGGTTGAACGCGCAGCTTGGGATGGGGTAATCCGGGCACCTGCAGCAACAACGTCAAATAACGTGACGTAATATGACGTGTTTGATGAAGAAAGAACATGAAACAATTCAAAACAACTTAATAGTCACGAAAATGCAGGTTATATTTCAGCACTTAATAATTTGACTGACGACTACATTTAGACCATCTGTAACATTCCAGGCTCACAATGACCACACTTTGGTGGAACACGGCCCAAATACGTTGTAAGTCATCCAGTAGCCTCCAGTGACATATCGGGGGCACGGGTGGCCCAGTCGTCTAAGGCGCCGCGATTCGCTGTGCAGAGTTGCGTCCCTTGGGCACGCCAGAAACCTATGATTGTGGGTTCGAATCCCGGTTCGCCCCGATTATGTTTCTAGGTTTGTCAGCACCATACCCGTGCTCGTGGGTTTCACCGAAGTGGTAAACGTCTGAGGCCTGCATCACTTCGGGCTTTCCTCCCACATTAAGCTGACACGCCGCGATATAACTGGAATACTGTTAAAAGCGGCGTTAAACCCAACTCACTCACTCACTCCAGTGACATATCAGTTACCGTATACATGCTAATGTGACTAATTTGAGCTTGTCACACTTATGAAAGAATAGGTGTCGGCAAGACACACAATCAATCAGCCATCAGTAAAACAGCATGCAGTCATCCTCACATCCTTCGCCGTCATCTACACACCCTTCGCCGTCATCTACACACCCTTCGCCGTCATCGACACACCCTTCGCCGTCATCTACACACCCTTCGCCGTCATCTACACACCCTTCGCCGTCATCTACACACCCTTCGCCGTCATCTACACACCCCTCGCTGTCATCTACACACCCTCCGCCGTCATCTACACACCCTCCGCAAACCGTCTGCCTCACGCCAACACTCTGTCGGCCATACAAACAAACAATCGAACTGTTTCTTATCCATATCTCTGTCACTTATCCTACCATCACCACATCAGCAGTACATGTTGTCCTTTGACGTTACCCTTGTCCTTCTGACGGTAATTTTACGTCACTACATGCCGTTTTGTAACGTTACTGTCGCGCTTCTGACGAGAGTTTTTCACCACTACCACTTTTGACAATACCGTCGTTACACGTGAATATTGTACCTTTGTCCCCCTGATGGGAATATTGGAACACGACAAACCGTCTTTCTACGTATTTATCCTATCTTCTGAGTGCCGGGTATATTTCATCACGACGTAGTCGTCGTTTGACGTTAATTCCTCCTACTGGCTAGATTATTGCATCGAACGCCTCCCCGTCCGTATCATACGGAAAAAAAACATTAAAAACTATGGTACATGTTGTGAACCTGTCTGGCACTCGGAGATAATACAAGCACTGGTCGACTCGGAGTCAGTATATTGTATCTGAGTAGGGCATCCATGTTAAAACTTCGGCATGGTATCATGCAATGCGGCTGCTTGTACTGGTCCGGACTAAAGCCGATTTTCTAGTGCTAGCCCACTGAGTTACCATGCCGTAGCTTAAATAACTTGATAACCCCACTCAGACACAGTATACTGACTCCGAGCCGACCAGTCCTTGTTTTAGCCCCTTAACGCCGTGCGCCAGATAGGGTAACAACAAGTACCATCTTTTAACGTCTTTTGTTATGACGCGGCCGGGAATCGAACCCCGACCTTCCGCTCTACGGGCAGACGCTCTACCATGGATTATTGCGTCACTACATGCTGTCTTTTGAAGTTCCCGTCGTCCCCAGGAGGGGAAGCCTCACGTTTCTTTGTACTGTATTCTTTCATCGTTCTTCACGAAGCAGCCATACTTGGCACACTCTCCAGCGTTGAACCACGTGGTGCCGGAGTCCATCTCATGGCCGACGTTGTTCACGCAGTTACCTAGGTTACACAGGTGCACGTGACTGACATGTTAATGGTAACTGAATGATAACGTGGTTTATCCTATATTATACAACAGTATTCTGGTTGTATGAGAAAAGTCTTGAGGATTGTATAGTTGAAAATAACGACAGCATATTTTTAAAATTTGTAAGAACTCTTGAATAAGTGCTTTTGTCAAACGGACGAAGGAATACATTGTCTCTTTTGGCTTCTGTTTGCTTTAAAGTTTCAAGTGGCCATGTGGCCATTTTGTTGCCATTCAGATACAGTAAACTACGTTTATAACGAACACGCTTATAACGAACTGACGGATATAACGAACCTACTTTTTTGTCCCGACTATTTGCTGTCGTTATGCTGTATATATGCTTATAATGAACAACGGTTATAACGAACTAAAATTAGTGGTCCCTTTGAGTTCGTTATAACCGTAGTTTACAGTAAATATGTTCTAGTGACGTGCGACGGTCGAAGTTATTTGGTCGAATCTTATATGGTTAAGGAATCACGAAAGAATGATGTCTTTTTAGATTATACTGCCACAAAGGAAACAATATTGCCAAAGTGACACCATAATCACGCGCTGCACAAGCGCAATCTGTCACTTGACTTGTAAATGGATGAGTCGTGTAAAATTAACGAACATAATTCTTGTTATGAGAAACTAGAGACAGTGCAGCCCACATTCTTACCTTCATGGAACGTTATAGGCGCGTATATTCCTATAACACACGAGACGAGGACGGCGACGAAGAGCGGACCCATGATTCCAACAGGTGTGAAAAAAGTGAACGACGGCAGCTGCTTGACGATCGGTAATCGTCGGTAGATTCCGCTTATGTATTAAGTGGAACAGGGTTGGGGTATCTCAAGCACTGGGAGCAATACGCCGTGTATCTCACCGAGCGGATGGGGAGGAGAGGGAGGAGGAAGAGGACGGTGGTGTCGGAGGAGGTGTGGCTTGGTGTGTCATGCATGTATACTAGTACTGTGACAGTAAAAACGCAACATTAACTGCATATATTTTAGAATAATATTTTGAAATGAAACGTGGTACCAGTGGTATGTTGTCTAGCCTTAGTTGTATTGCACCAGTTGTAATAAGCGGTTGTGTGAAACAGTTTTCATCCGCTGACCCTTTAAATCAGAGTAGAAGGAAGGTATTGTGTTATCTCAACATCGTGATTAGACAATGCCGGAACGGCGGGTCGAGCCTATTTTCTTTACGTGCGTCAGAACGTATTCGAATATCATAATCTTCTTCTCATTGCTTCATATTTCACCCTATAGACTCGTGTTCCACAACATCTCATTCTCGTAGATTCACGTTCTACAACATCTCATTCTCGTAGATTCACGTTCCACAACATCTCTTTCTCGTAGATTCACGTTCCACAACATCTCATTCTCGCAGACTCACGTTCCACAACATCCCATTCTCGTAGACTCAGGCTCCGCAACATCCCATTCTCGTAGACTCACGTTCAATAACTTCCAGTTCTCGTAGACTCACGCTTCACAGTAACACTGTCTTATTTTCAGGATCTCGCACACCCTTAAATATAATTCTCGTAGACTCACGTTTCCCTGTATCGGATTCTCACGTCATTCTTCACGAAGCAGCCATATTTAGCACACTCCCCCTTGTGAAACCACATGGTGCCCGCGTCCATTTCATGGCCGACGTTGTTCGCGCAGCTTCCTGAAGCACACAGATTATATATGATTTGTTTGTTTGTTGTTTAACGCCGCACAGCAATATTCCATCTATATGGCGGCGGTCTGTAAATAATCAAGTGTGGACCGGACAATCCTGGGACGCAATTGGGATCGATGCCATGTATCAACCAAGTCAGCGAGCCTGACCACCCGATCCCTTTAGTCGCCTTTTACGACAAGCATCGTCGCCTTTTACGGCATACATGGATTGCTGAAGACCTATTCTACCCCGGATCTTCACGGGTCTAATATTGTACGAATACAGGCACGGATAGAACCTCTATCAGGGCCCACTTGCACAAAGCGATCTTAGCGCTAAGATGATCGTAACTCCCATACTTTAACATAGGTTTACAATAGTCTTAGCACTAAGATCGCTTTGTGCATGTGGGCCCAGGACTCCGTCTTGGACCTGTGACATACACTAAAAACTTACTGCGACCTTCAGTCAGTCAACAATGGGTCAAGTTGTGAGTTGGTGGCATATTTCTGATGCATGGTATTATCAGGAGGCCAAGGACATGCAGTTGTATTATAAATGTAAAAAAAAAAATATATATTTTGAAGATTATTTGTCCTCACGTGTTCTTTAAAACTTGTGTTGTGTGTAACATTCAGTATAACACAACAAAAATCATCCGAAAAAAATAACATCAAAAGCAGATCGCCAGACGAAACTCAATCAAAACCACCATATTACAGATCTTATGTTAAGATTAAAACGCGTGATGGTGATGGAGTTTCTACTGATACATATAACATACCTGAATTAAAGCTAATAGGGGCATATACGCCCAGAATCCCTGACAGCAGCAGCGCGGCACACAGGCAGTGCATGTTCCTTCTGTCGACAGTGGAAGACGGCAGGTGCCCACTGATCACAATCTCTCACCCGCTTGCTGTCCTTAAATTGGTTAAACTTGACTCCAAGTACTCACCTTGAAATTAAGGATATGCAAAAACGTCCATGACCATACCGTGAATCAGACATTGGTCGAGCACTAGAGGATTCTGTTTGATCGCGTGAAATTTAAGTTCTGTCATTGTGAAAATATTCAAGACGATAAGAAATAACATTTCGTTTTAAAAAATGAGGTAACAATTAAAGCTTGAATTCCTCTGACATTTGGAAAAACACTGACTTGCCGCGTGCGCTACTCAGCTGAACATAAAAGTGATGAAAGTCACAGGTACCCAGCCTAGTGTTGTATTGATTGAACAATTAAAGTGGGAATACCAATCCTGTAACAGTTGTATTTGGTTATAGGATTGATTTACTGCTACGTTAGATGGCATTGTTGCCGAGATCGATTCTACATCCACCATCGTGTAGCAGAGTAAGGATTCGCGTTGGACTGACATCCAGTCTATGAAATGAAAATGTTTTACAGAAACATAATCGTTAAATTATCCTAATATAGTGTAATTAAAGGAGCCTATAGACTCTGTGCAGTAAACTAGACTTGCCAACTATTACAGACTTGAATGGGCTGTATTGGATATGTTTGTATCAGGGTCTGTATGACAGACTTGCATCAGGCAACAAAGACAGAGACTCTCACCCGAGTGTCTTTTGACATCAAAATCATCAACTCTCGTCGATTAAAGTAGAAAACTCAAAGTCGAAAAACACGCGAATGAAATTGTATCCAACATCATTCTGAGTAATTTCTTGCATGAGTGAGTGAGTGAGTTGGGTTTAACGCCGCTTTTAACAATATTCCAGTTATATCGCGGCGTGTCAGCTTAATGTGGGAGGAAAGCCCCAAGAGATGCAGGTCTTAGACGTTTACCACTTCGGTGAAACCCACGAACACGGGTATGGTGCTGACAAACCTAGAAACATAATCGGGCGAACCGGGATTCGCACCCACAATCATAAGTTTCTGGCGTGCCCAAGGGACGCAACTCTGCACAGCGAATCGCGGCGCCTTAGACGACTGGGCCACCCGTGCCCCCTACTGAACTGGAGGCAGTTGATACCAAACGGTTGAAGTATATATGTAGAGGGGAATGTCCGAGTAACTCTATTCCTTAACAGTAATGTAGCAGAGGCCTAATATTTATAAGGAATGGAGAGTTACGAGGATATTCCCCTACTTAAAACACATCTCTACTTTCACATTTTAACAAAATGTTCTCTTGTGGAAAATATTTGAAAAATGAACCAGAACACTTTGCAGTCGGTATTTTTCTGTGAGTTGCCCTTGCGTGATGCACGAGGAATGCATTCTCTGCCGCTGTTGCACGTGCACCAAGCTCCGTCGCGAGCTGACATTTACAATGCATGGTACATGGCTCTTCATAATTTCGTGGGGTCCTGAAATAGTATTTTATCAATCGCTTGGACATTGTAAATACATGCTGACGGGGATTATAGGAAATATAGAGCCCAGAACTAGGATAAACATGTTTACCAGATTTGTTTTTTCTCGTCAAAGGTTTATCAAATTGCTATAAATTATAAATTATAAATTATGAAAATATTTACTAGTTAATTTCACACCATAACTTCATGTGTAGCCGTAGTTGAGGTTGACATTTACTCGTCTTCAAATCAAACGATGCGGGTTCGAAACCCGCTGGCCGACAAAAAAAATTCCGACAAAATTTGAAATTATTCTCTTGTCAAAATGTTTAAAAATTAGTTTGTTTTTTCCAAGTGCAAATTAATTGAAATGTTGGTTCAAGATAATGTCTAATTAAACAACTCTCCATTCCTGAAAAATAATGGAGCATATAAACAATAGAATGTCACAGATGTGTTCTAATTGAGAGACTTGCATGTCGCAGTCACTCAGAACAAGGAGCGTCCAGTCACGAAGCGCATGGAGCATGGTAAAAAAAAAAATTCACGTGATTCATAAGATAAAAATGAAAGTAAACATTACAGATACATACTGCAGAGTTGCACAGAGGGCATCTCAATAATAGCCCCATAAAACACATCTTCAAAACATCGAGGATTAATCGCGTCTGAATGTCGACGTTGGGTCATTCTTTAAGTGTGTTAGCTATGCAGTCATTGTGTGTCCAAGGAGTCTCTGTGGCTTATGGGAAGGCATTTCTACCTTACATCAATTTGTTTGATTGTTTGTCTGTTGTCTACGCCGCCCTCAGCAATATTCCAGCGATATGACGGCGGTCTGTATATAATCGAGTCTGGGCCAGACGATCCTGTGGTTGATATCTACGCAATTGGGACACGATGACATGCATCAACCAAGTCAGCGAGCCTGACCACTCGATCCCGTTAGTCGTCTCTTACGACAAGCATAGTCGCCTTTTACAGCAAGCATGGATTGTTGAAGACCTATTCTACCCCGGACCTTCACGGGATACCTCACTTCAGTACCAAAGTTCTTTCCCTGTTACCCTTCATGTATCGTCGGTACATGGCCTACTAGTCGTCAGTGTTACTGTTGAACTTTGTTGTATATTCCCCACACTGCACTTATACCTGACAATCTGTCAGGTCAGTAACATTACTGATAGCACGTGGCACTCGTTTTTTCTAAGTTTGGTGATAAAGTTCGTGCTATATTATTGGTCTCATAGCTAATAACATATTTCTGACCTCCATTCAAAGTCACTCAGATTATGTGTTGATTACAGGTCATATAAACATCCAACCCTCTACTTGCTGTATGCGTTTTATTTTAAAGGCGGCTCGTGGGGACTCTAAGAGTGTGTTTATAGTGAGTGAGTATGGTTTTACGCCGCTTTTATCAATATTCCAGCAATATATCACGGCGGGGGACACCAGAAATGGGCTTCACACATTGTAAGCATGACGGGAATCGAACCCGGGTCTTCAGCGTGACGTGCGAAACTTTATAGAACTATTCCATGACACCTTGACGGACAATCTACAACGCGAAACAAACTGAAGGTGTCGTTATATCGGCACGAGTTATTTGCCCTTGTTTAACGAGGCGGGGAAGATAACGGCACAATGCCAAAACAGCATCCAGCTTAAACAGTAACATATGTCGAGAACGGAATTAGATTTTGTTTGTTTATTGTATAACACCGCACTCAGCAATATTCCAGCTATATGATCGGAGAATGGAATTGGAGCTTGGCTAAGACAAAATTGTTGCGTTCGGCTAAAACCTTACGACATAATTAGATTTTATATTGTGTGTTATTTAACTAAACTTATGATCAGTTTGATAAAGACAACAGAACAGCAGGATAATCAAGAGATATTTTTGATAAAAACAATTACCTTACCGGTGTTTAGAGCAACGACGATTCATGAAACCCGACAATGATCTTTTACTTTTAAACAGTAACTAGGGTAATGATAATTTATCAAATCTAGTAGATCAGAAAGAATTTCCAAATTGGAAAAATAAGCATGACAAAAGTTGTCGAAAATTGTAATGATAGACATCAGAAGCGTCAAATACCTTGTATTTTGATTTGTTGGAACCGCAGCAGCATGAAATAAAATGTGAGAAAAGGGTAAATATTTAAATTTATATTCGTTTTAGGGAAGCGGTTTACCCATTTTATTAAGTGGGAATGTCTTTGACCTTAACTGATTGTGTTAGGAATGGAGGTGAAGACAAAGCAGATAACATCACTGGCTGCCTCCGGGGGCTTCTGTATATGTTGCAGTGTGTTCAAAAGTTCTAAAACTGCAGAATGTTGTAGTCATTTAACCCCTTCAATGGGACAAATATCATACCTTTCTATTTTTCAAACTATATGAATAAAGACTTACACAATTAAGAGTGAGTTGGGTTTAACGCTGCTTTAAACAGTATTCCAGTTACATCGCGGCGTGTCAGCTTAATGTGGGAGGACAGCCCGAAGTAGTGCAAGTCTCTGACGTTTACCACTACGGTGAAACCCACGAGCACGGGTATGGTGCTGACAATCCTAGAAACGTAATCGAGGCGAACCGGGATTCGAACCCACGATCATAGGTTTCTGACGTGCCCACCGAATCGCGGCGCCTTAGGCGACGTGGCCACCCGTGCCCCTACACAATTAAGACATACGTGTTGATATGTTCTCCAAACTTAACAATATTTGCAACAGCAGACGCTATATAATGTCATTTAATCATCTGCTCTATCGAGTCCGTTTATTCAAATAAGATACATACGAAATGAACCATTTAAAAGTATTTCCTTGAAAACCGGTGGATTAGTTTCTGTGATTTGAGATAAATCGGCTGCAACACCTTCAATTAACACCAGACACCACTCAAGATTTCACTGAAGCGGTGCCGTTTTAACCACATGCGTATAGTGCCATTTTCTCAAGGTAATGTTTCCGCCAGAACACGACCAATGGGTGATCATTATTTGGATCAGTTAATTTGTTTGTTTTTGATCTTACAAACTTTTCAAGTCACTCAGCTTTAACCCAGTTGGGATTCAAAAAGTCTACTATATACTTTAAAGAAAACTGCATTCTATTATTCAAGAAGAATGCCAATTTCAAACCAGCTATATGTACCCCAATGACTTCCCCCCAGTTTACCGGAAGTTGATAACGCGCCACAGCACAGCAAGGCATGGTCTGAATTTTCAGAAATTATCCGTAAATGGCAAACAACAGAGTATTGGTATGTATGAAATAGTGTTGTGTTTCTTTCGATGCACATACACAAGATGAAGGATACAGAACAATGCATCGTCTTTTGTATACGATTCTAGATGGAAACACTGACATCGTCAGCACAAAACACCAGTCCAAAGTCACTGTCAAAAGTGTCATGACCCATGACTGTAGCACGTCGTAAACACTTGTTATGATAGCCAGACCGGACAGTGTCGCAGTTGTAATATGCAACACATTCTAAACGAACAAAGTATGTTTCACCAGACACCCTGGACGAAACTGACGTAAAACTGCATGGCAGCAATATTTGTACCAGGTCATTTACGCTGAAGAGGTCGTTGTTGGCACGGGTAGTAGCCTGCAACCTCGGGGTATCGCGATACTTGTCATGTACGCTGAACGGAACAAAATGCACTCACTAACCTTTATGATTATTCGTGTTCTCTATATCAGATGTCATTTATTTGATCTAACAATGCATATTTTACTGATAAAAGTTCATTATTTACATTAGTAGCTCCGAGTAAAAGCCGGGCCTCGCGCTCTGTTTGACAAGGGAGAGAACTCCATCGTATCGCGGTACAGAGAAAAGTTGTGTATGGAGGTCCGAATGGGACAAAAAGAGAACATAATTCTACCAACCACTTTGTATGATCATGCCAGACATCAGTGATTTGTCCAGACAAGTGCAAAGACAGCACAAGTAAAATTCTAAATGTGTTATCTGTAATAGGTATTCAATGCGTATTTACAGAAAAGTAAGTGAAAAATATTTTTAAAATCAACAACAAAATTTCAGAAATGATATTCTAAGATTGTTTATAAAAAAAAACTGGATGACAATAATTTGTCACATAATGGAAAATTGTTTAACGTTAACAATAAATATATAAAAAAACACTCCTAGTATGCCCAAAGTATGTATTTATGTTTTGGCCACCAGTGAAGAACATATTTCTAAGTTTGGCATTATGGCCCTTATGATCTCCCAATAGATTCTGGGCACAGAGCGGGAAAAAATGTGCAGACGACATAAGTTCCGTTACCTTATTAGTGGCCATGAATATGCAGATGATCTAGTTCAGGTCGTTAGAGAAAGTTAACTTGGGGAACTGCGGGTTATATTGTTGGCCATTGATAGATGGGGGTAAGGCAATATTACAAAAGATGCCAGAAATATGTATCAACGCATTAATAACTCTTTACTTACAGCAGACGGAACATTCCGAGGAAATTGAAATTGTTTACGAAGTGAGCACTTCCTGGTTACTGATTTGCATTAATAGACAGCCGCTAAGAGGCGTGTCCCGCGTGAACTACCGGAAATCACAAATGCCGCGATACGATGAATGCCATGGTACCATCGATATTTACAACAGGAATGTTTCTGTATACATTTATCAAGCAAGTGATCAACTAGATCGGGCACGCTAGCATCTATATTGAAGAAAGAATGACATCGAAATCCAGTCTTCATTGGTACTATTGCTTCTGAAATGTCCCTTGAACGTAATGCTGAATATTGATGTGTATGTTAATTCACCTTCATGCCCACGATGATTTGTTTTAAAGTAGATACATGATGTTATAATTGGTCAAAATTTAGCAGACCATTTATTGCACTGTTAATAAGACATAATATTTATGATCACCTGCCACGAAAATTAGTGTGGTAAATTCACTTCTTTTAACAGAGTTATGGCCCTTGATGGATGACAAAGTAGACACAATGTTATAGATAATAACTTCTTTAATTACTGTAAAGGCAACGTTTTGGTATAGGTCCTTATACTGTTGTCAAGCAAGACTGAATTCGTTGCCTTTACAGTAAATAAAGAAGTTGTTATCCCTAAATTGTGTCTACTTTGTTATGACCCTTGCTCTGTGCTTTTCAACTTAGTGCATATAGTGTGCAATGAGGACAAGTTTTCTCAGAAACTACTGAAGTTAGCTTATCACTGAGATACATATCAAGACTGAGTTATTTTTACCAGAGAAGGGGCCTTTTAGTGTGTATTAATTTCACATTTAGTCATTTTATTCTAATGACATATAACAGTGTTTACACTGTATAAAGCTGTCCAAAAGCCAATGTCTTAAAAGGCTTTATAGACTCTTTTTTTTATAGTTTATATTCACTACAGTACTATTGCTGACTATATGAACAAACATAATACTGATGTGCCCCATGCCAGTGTATTAGTGTTAATGCTGTTTTCTTGTTTTTTTCTGAATCCCTTTTCATTCTATATATGCTTCTAAAGCCAACTGACATTTTAAGTTGAATGCATATTTTACTTTCAGCAATGGGCAACGTTTGCTCGCACATGGTGGATATATGATGCTAACTGCCAGTGCCCCCTCAAGTCAGCCAAAGTCCTGGTGCCCCATCTCCAGGGGAAGCACAAGCCGATATATCACCCACTGAGTAAGACCCCATTGTGCTTTATTGTATTTGGACGCTTGAACTGCTTGTTTGTCATGTGATACAAAATCCTACCTCTGAACCTGAAGAGTACTTGAATTTCTAAATATAGCACAGGGTGTGTATGAGTTCACTGACATCTTTGCGAACCCGAGATCAGATTGAACATGACCTGTGAAGATCCGAGGTAGAATAGGTCTTCAGCAACCCATGCTTGCTGTAGAAGGCGACTATGCTTGTCGTAAAAGGCAACTAACGGGATCGGGTGGTCAGGCTCGCTGACTTGGTTGATGCATGTCATCGATCCCAATTGCGTGGATCGATGTTCATGATGTAAATCACTGGATTGTCTGGTCCAGACTCAATTATTTACAGACCGCCGTCATATACCTGGAATATTGCTGAGTGCGGCGTAAATCAACAAACCAAAACCAAACCACATTGAACATGTCAGGAGCTTCAGTGAAGTCATCTTCCTGAGTCAAGGGAGTTACCTGACTTTAAGTCCAGTTTCCACCCCTGCTGAAGTAGGCTGGAATTATGTCTCTAGGTTGTGTCTACGCTGGGTCACATCTGTGACATGTAGAGGTAGATTCTGGATATGTTACACTTTTAAATAAAGGTGGAAGTCTTAGCCTTGATCATGTTGATACAATGTAAGGGTATTTCTGTGTTACAGTGATATGCCATGCTGCTTACTTATAATCTGTCACCAGCTAGTGAGAACATGTTTCTGTCTCCAGGTGATATCGGTGACCATGTTGTTGTCATTAACACAAAGCACATCGCCATGAAGGGAGACTACTGGAGGAAGTGGCGGTATCATCATCACACAGGGTAGGTTGCCATGGTTACCATCAACACATTTACTAGGTTGCTGTTGTTACCATGACAACATGGGATAGGTTGCCATGGCTGCTATCATATCAATGACATGTTGCCATGACTACCATCACAACATTGGGTACGTTACCATGACTACATCACACATGCTTGTTGCCATGGTTTCCATCACTACACGTTTGGTTATTTTATATTATTCATATGAATAGATAACTTCAGTAGGTTGTGATAAGGGCCATGCAATTCTCACTGTCTGTGATTTTTACAGCTAAAAGATTTACTTTGGTTTTTGTTTCCAAGAGGTAATAAGCACGATAAGAAGATGGGCAATTCTCTATATCGCTTCATCCCATAGCCCATGTTTTAAACTGTATTAATGATATTGTTAAAATATGTTTCATCATTTGTTTTTAAATATAGTATGCTCCAATATGTTTCATTAATTGCTTTTGAATATGACATTGCATAAATAACTAAATTGTGTATATATTAGCTTGGTCTCGTCGCTATATGGCTGAAATAATGCCGATGCGACGTTAAATTTTAACTCGCTCACTCACTCATCCCATAATTTAATGTATCAAATGTCAACACTCATACTTGCATGGCAAAAGGGTTTGAGTTGTGATAATTTATGTCGAGTCCTTTTCATGTGAATAAGCTATGTTGAAAGAAACCCAAGAAGACTCCATCAAGTCAATACTTGCAATGCCAGTGCACACTTCTTGTGACTATGGTCATGCTAAAAGCTGACAGTACTCTTCTGTAACTATGGTAACGCAAGCTACACCTGACAGTACTCATTTCTTGTAACTATGGTAACGTTATACCCTACAGTACTCATCACTAGTATCGCTGGTAGTGACTTTGTGGATGGGGGCACTGATTGTGTTTGTGATTGTTTCATCTCCTCGTCTCTGTGTTGCAGGCATGGGGGCGGCTACACTGCCACGTCAGCATGGAGACTACACCAGCTGGATGCCACAAAGGTAACATGCTGTGCCCTTCACACATGGGGCTGACCCCTTTCACCAAAGTCACCCTGAATCATAAACTCTTTACTTTTCTTAATATTTGCTACCATAACATTGAAGAAACATTGCATTGATATCATAGTCTCCACCCCTCAAACAGACACGTTACAATTTCAAAGCCAGTTAACCATGACACTCTTCGTACTTGAGTGAGTGAGTAAGGTTTTACGCCGCTTTTAGCAATATTCCAGCAATATCAGGGCGGGGGACACCAGAAATGGGCTTCACACATTGTACCCATGTCGGGAATTTAACCAGGTCTTCGGCGTGACGAGCGAACGCTTTAACCACTAGGCTACCTGACCATCCCTCTTCTTACTTGATCATGTGTTGATGGCTAAACATTTAACTCCCTAATACTTTCAGCCTTCTTTTGTGTTACTAGTGTCAACAGCCGGGGTCCGGAAAATTTAAAATCCCAATCGGACATTTGCATTTAGGCCACGCCCCCTTCAAATAGCGTATTTTAGTACGACTTTTCACACACATTACAAGTTGTTACGTATTCATAATATGATGAATTATGAATTGTTTCAATTTAAATTGTTTAATTCACCGGACAATTAATAAAAAATAATATCATTTTAGATATACATGGAAAACATACGTTTGTTTCTGTTATAATAATGATCTGTTAACGTAGTGAACGGTCTAATTAATATTCATGAGTTATATTCATGAGTCTGCTCAAGTGTACGCGTTGTAACATTTGGATCGAGACTATTATCCCATATTTGGTTATCACGTGACCTCACGGGAAAAGATTTTTTTAAACTAAAGATTATTTAAAAACAAGACAGATAATATAATCACAAATACTAAAATATCGTTGATAGCAATAGTTATTTGAATACTATTTTCATCAGTACTTATTTATTGACCATAAAAATATTTGATATCGATCGTCACAGAAAGCAAAATGGCGGTCAATCAAGATTCAATATACGACTAGCTACTGAAAACAATAAAATCTGCAAATCCTCATTGTATGTCAACCAAGTGAAAGTCGTTAGCCACGACTTACAAAATGATCGTCCAGACTTTGAGGGTTTGGCAGATCCGCTCGACTGATCTGCATCGGTCGACTGGCTGTCGTCACGCTTTCGCTTCTTGTCTGAGGTTACGTATCGTAGCATTGTGAGGATAATGAGGTACATCGATGATGCAAGGTATTTATGTACAGTTGTAAACACCTTTCACTCAAATTAACAAGATGTTCGCAGTAATTAATCCTCGATTAATCGGTGTCAACTCAGTTTATTGCCTATTAGAGTGATTGACCGATTGGACTTTCATGTAGGTACGATGTATTTACAGCAATCAAAACAAACAAAGCTTGTCAGTGTAGATAATCTTTATTGTGTTACAACTGCAGACAGAAACTGCTCAGTCCTAACTGTTGATCATGTCCGGTCAAAATTTAAGAATGTCCGGACAATACTTTTTAAAATGTCCGGACAGAAAAATTTAAATGTCCGGTAAGCAATATTTTAAACCGGACATTTGAGATTCCCAATCGGACATGTCCGGCGCATATGACGGTTTCCGGACCCCTGGTCAACAGTACCATGAGTACAGGGTTTTCCTCTTTTGGGTGAAGTATACAAGAAATGAATCTTCTCTACATTTGATAAGTTGAAGGGGTTACTTCATTTAATATATTAACCTACTTTGGTGTCATTTTGTTTTGCTGGTATTATTCAAAGGGCCTCATCCTCAATTCCATAAACTAAACAATCAACAAGCCATCCTGTGTACATGTTGTGTCATCAGTTGTCAGACTGCTGGTTGTAATATTGCAGGTCGTGTACAAAGCTGTGTACAGCCGTCTCCCCGGCAACCTGCTCAGACACACCCTGATGAGGAGACTGCATCTTTTTGAAGAGGAGGTAGGAGAGTTCAGACCTGTAGCACGATTCATAGAGACTTGAAAAGGTCTTGACTAGATGACTCAACATAAGAAGGACTTGTATGTAACAGTACATTGAAAAGGTCTTGACTAGATGACTCAACATAAGAATGACTTGTATGTAACAGTACATTGAAAAGGCCTTGACTGTAGATGCCTCAACATAAGAATGACTTGTATGTAACAGTACATTGAAAAGGTCTTGACTAGATGCCTCAACATAAGAATGACTTGTATGTAACAGTACATTGAAAAGGTCTTGATTAGATGACTCAACATAAGAATGACTTGTATGTAACAGTACATTGAAAAGGTCTTCACTGTAGATGCCTCAACATAAGAATGACTTGTATGTAACAGTACATTGAAAAGGTCTTGACTAGATGACTCAACATAAGAATGACTTGTATGTAACAGTACATTGAAAAGGCCTTGACTGTAGATGCCTCAACATAAGAATGACTTGTATGTAACAGTACATTGAAAAGGCCTTGACTAGATGCCTCAACATAAGAATGACTTGTATGTAACAGTACATTGAAAAGGTCTTGATTAGATGACTCAACATAAGAATGACTTGTATGTAACAGTACATTGAAAAGGTCTTGACTAGATGCCTCAACATAAGAATGACTTGTATGTAACAGTACATTGAAAAGGTCTTGATTAGATGACTCAACATAAGAATGACTTGTATGTAACAGTACATTGAAAAAGGCCTTGACTCAGATGTCTCAACATAAGAAGGCCTTGAATGTAACAGTACATTGAAAAAGGCCTTGACTGTAGATGCCTCAACATAAGAATGACTTGTATGTAACAGTACATTGAAAAGGCCTTGACTGTAGATGCCTCAACATAAGAAGGACTTGTATGTAACAGTACATTGAAAAAGACCTTGACTAGATGCCTCAACATAAGAAGGACTTGTATGTAACAGTACATTGAAAAAGACCTTGACTAGATGCCTCAACATAAGGCCTTGTATGTAACAGTACATTGAAAAGGCCTTGACTGTAAATGCCTCAACGTAAGACGGCCTTGTATGTCACAGTACATTGAAAAAGGCCTTGAATGTAGATGACTCAACATAAGAATGACTTGTATGTAACAGTACATTGAAAAGGCCTTGACTGTAGATGCCTCAACATAAGAAGGACTTGTATGTAACAGTACATTGAAAAAGACCTTGACTAGATGCCTCAACATAAGGCCTTGTATGTAACAGTACATTGAAAAGGCCTTGACTGTAAATGCCTCAACGTAAGACGGCCTTGTATGTCACAGTACATTGAAAAAGGCCTTGACTGTAGATGCAACATAAGAAGGCCTTGTATGTAACAGTACATTGAAAAGGCCTTGACTGGATGCATCTTCCACCGTGTTGTTTAAAAGCTATACAGGTGATCCTATTATTATTGCTTGTCCAGACTTGATTGTCTGCAGGCTGCAGTGACACAGCTGGAATGCTGCTGATGCTTTGAATTCTTGTAAATGGGTGCTAAATCTTTTAATGGAACTTCCAAATGGAGTACTATGTATGACAAACATGGACACATATTTGAGTCTGCATACAAGGGTAATACAAACTTTACATTCCTAAAAAGTCACACCTCAAATATTTCTATGTAACACTGAAAATATCCCTCTGACAATTGAGGTTGTAATCACTCTCCTGCATAGGGTCAGTTGCCAACAGTAGTGACGTTTGATGTGTGTGGTGTATCTGGTCGTATCCTCTGTTCTATACTTTCCCTTGTATTCTGTACTACTTCATGTTCTATGTTGTACCATGTTCTAAACTATATCCTGTGTCTTTTCCTCAGAATGTCCCTGAGGAGATCCTGGCAAATGTTACCGGTCAGATCCGTCAAGTGATGCCGGTGCCAAAACGATATGATGAATACACAGAGGAGGAAAGGAGAACATTCCCAAGACTGTTTGACTGGTCAGTATATGCCATCTATCACCATCGATAAAAACTGCTTTTCTGGTCAATATATAGAATGTACACCACTTGGCTGGTCAGTGTATAGCACATACACCACTTGGCTGGTCAGTGTATAGCACATACACCACTTGGCTGGTCAGTGTATAGCACATACACCACTTGGCTGGTCAGGGTATATGGTCTGTGTATAGCACATGCACCACTTGGCTGGTCAGTGTATAGCACATACACCACTTGGCTGGTCAGGGTATATGGTCTGTGTATAGCACATGCACCACTTGGCTGGTCAGTGTATAGCACACACACCACTTGGCTGGTCTGTGTATAGCACACACACCACTTGGCTGGTCAGTGTATAGCACATACACCACTTGGCTGGTCTGTGTATAGCACATACACCACTTGGCTGGTCAGTGTATAGCACACACACCACCTGGCTGGTCAGTGTATAGCACATACACCACTTGGCTGGTCAGTGTATAGCACATACACCACCTGGCTGGTCAGTGTATAGCACATACACCACTTGGCTGGTCAGTGTATAGCACATACACCACTTGGCTGGTCAGTGTATAGCACACACACCACTTGGCTGGTCAGTGTATAGCACACACACCACTTGGCTGGTCAGTGTATAGCACACACACCACCTGGCTGGTCAGTGTATAGCACATACGCCACTTGGCTGGTCAGTGTATAGCACATACACCACCTGGCTGGTCAGTGTATAGCACATACGCCACTTGGCTGGTCAGTGTATAGCACACACACCACTTGGCTGGTCAGTGTATAGCACATACACCACTTGGCTGGTCAGTGTATAGCACATACGCCACTTGACTGGTCAGTGTATAGCACATCCGCCACCTGGCTGGTCAGTGTATAGCACATACGCCACTTGACTGGTCAGTGTATAGCACATCCGCCACTTGACTGGTCAGTGTATAGCACATACACCACTTGGCTGGTCAGTGTATAGCACATCCACCACTTGGCTGGTCAGTGTATAGCACATACGCCACTTGACTGGTCAGTGTATAGCACATCCACCACTTGGCTGGTCAGTGTATAGCACATCCGCCACTTGACTGGTCAGTGTATAGCACATACACCACTTGGCTGGTCAGTGTATAGCACATACACCACTTGGCTGGTCAGTGTATAGCACATACACTACTTGGCTGGTCAGTGAGGGTGCTTGGTATTACTGGTATATTGAGGTTCGCTCTTTCCACAATATGTATCACATTATCATTTTTTAATGCTCAGTTTATCGGGTGATATGGAATTTTTTATCATGTGTTTAATGTTTTTACACTAGCCAAATAGCCGGTGTGTGCATCTGTGCATATTTATTGAACCTGTTGAATGAGTATTCATTATTTCAATGAAAAAGATTTTTCGAGGATTATGTTTTCTCCAAATCTACCGATGATTCAGTTAAAATTTACACAATGATATAACTTCAAGAATTTTGATGCAGTGATCGGAAGAATTGTATCTGAAACAATGATTTTATCAGGAATAATATATTTCAGTAGCATGTTATTTTAGTTGCATCTTTTATTATGTATATTTGAAATAAGAATAACCATAAGCTTTGCACTTTGGTACAGCTGATCGCTGTTACTGGATATTTCTTACGATGGAACAATTTGACCAGTCACGGCTGAGGGGCCCACATTTGCAATCTTGAAAACTTTATGGTGACATATTATAGTCAAGCGACAACAAATATGACTTTAACCCAGTCAAAGTATGGCATTTATGATATATGTATCCATTCTCTATCAACTAAAGATGGGTTCAAGGCGTCAATAGCGGTAATCAGTTGTGTGATCTACCAATTACTTCACACATGATTTCCCCAACAATATCGAATGAAATTTGAATAAAATAGATTACAAACATAAGTCCAGATATACAATGAACACTTTTTAATAGCCAGACAGAGTAATTACAAGATTACTTGCTTACTTTAGTACAGACTTATTGACATGGTATTTTTGGTGTTAGCTCACGGTAATGTCTTTGCATTGGGGAAAAAACCCATCACAACTCATTTTATCACACCTTCATGTCAGAATGATGAGATCTGAGTGGTCCATGTGATCTTTATGGAATACTGTGTAACCTGCCTTGGACGGTAATAAATTTCTCAGCTGGCGAGGAAATCTCTTATACCCCGCCATGAGCAAGTCAGGCTGCACGTGGATTCTGGGAGGCAGAATAATTCCCTTATACCCCACTTCAAAGTAAAGAGCCCCACGCTTTTTCCGAGTCAATGGTAGTCATATGACATAGGGCAAGTTAACCTCAGCTCAATCAAGGCCCTTCTATCAATTTTGAATTTGTGTTATTTCTTTAACAATGTCGTTTTAAAACATGTTGGTAAGATAAATTCATAGCATTCTTTCTCTCCTCAAGAACTCTCACCATTGTGTGGCAGACATGCAGACATTCTGGATGCCATGACGTCATGCTGAAATAGATGACATGTCTTTCTGTGATGACTAAACCTGCCTGGTCAGCAGAATGTCGAAAAAACCAACTCGGTCAAAGTTGTTTGGATAAATGTTGATCAAACTTAAGATCTAATTAGCAAAGAAGAATGGCATGTGTGTTTTCAATTTGAGATTTATGTAAAATAGTATGAAACGTATTCATGCATTGTTTTTGCATTGAAAAGTCCAATCCGATTTAACAACTAGATGAAGCAGCCAGATTGCAGCACACACTCCTGTTGAATGCATGTCAACATCACAAGGTCAAGGAACTCACAGTTCTAGACTTTGTGATCCCACTTAATGGATGTACAGATTCAGAGTTTGTGTTTCCTGATTGCCATCTTGTTTTGCAGGCCTGAAGATCATGTACTGGACCTCGGCAAGAAGAAGAATGACCCAGTGTAGTGGGAGCTGTCATGTAGGATATAACTACAAGGAAATGTGGACACCTTGCGGCTGAAACATGGATACAGATCCCCTTGGTCCGTCTGAGTGTCTAGTGGGGTGTGGACGTATGCAGCATATATGACACATTGATTGTGACTGTGATAACCCCTCTGAAAACATGTGGACCTTGTGTGGAATCTTATATGTCATATTCATGTGCGTGTTTGTGTGTAGAAATAACTGAGAAACTGTATGTGTGTTATAGTAAATAAACCAGATGTTGACATGTTACAAGAAGCTGTGTGTGTGTTATAGGAAATAAACCAGCTGTTTACAAGGCGTCCTTGCAAGAAGCTGTATATGTGTTATAGGAAATAAAACAGCTGTTTACAAGGCGTCCTTGCAAGAAGCTGTATGTGTGTTATAGGAAATAAAACGGCTGTTTGCAAGGCGTCCTTGCAAGAAGCTGTGTGTGTGTTATAGGAAATAAACCAGATGTTGACATGTTACAAGAAGCTGTGTGTGTTATAGGAAATAAAACAATTGTTTACAAGGCATCCTTGCAAGAAGCTGTGTGTGTGTTATAGGAAATAAACCAGATGTTGACATGTTACAAGAAGCTGTGTGTGTTATAGGAAATAAAACAATTGTTTACAAGGCATCCTTGCAAGAAGCTGTGTGTGTGTTATAGGAAATAAACCAGCTGTTTACAAGGCGTCTTTGCAAGAAGCTGTATGTGTGTTATAGGAAATAAACTAGCTGTTTACGAAGCGTTCTTGCAAGAAGCTGTATGTGTGTTATAGGAAATAAAACAGCTGTTCACAAGGCGTCCTTGCTAGAAGCTGTGTTTGTGTTATAGGAAATAAAACATGTTTACAAGGCGTCCTTGCAAGAAGCTGTATGTATCTTATAGCAAATAAACCAGATGTTTCCAAGGCGTCCTTGCAAGAAGCTGTATGTATCTTATAGCAAATAAAACAGCTGTTTACAAGGCGTCCTTGCAAGAAGCTGTGTGTGTTTTATAGGAAATAAAACAGATGTTTCCAAGGCGTCTTTTTACCAGAATCATACATGGTAATGTAGCAGAATCTGTCGGTGTAGGTTAATGTTGTCCCACAGAAGTCGCCTCCTCGCTAGTAACCTGCCCTATGAGGATACTTGGTCAGAATAGATCCTCGGTACATGATCCGCAGTTGCTGCTTGTCAGACCCAACAATAATATTTGTACGTCTGGACTGATGCCGATGTTATAGTGCTAGCCCACTGAGATACTATGCCGCAGATTACCCCACTCAGACACAATATACTGACTCAGAGCCGACCAAAACTTATTTTGACCCCTTAATGCGGAGCGCTGGGCAGGGTCACAAGTACCATCTTTGAACGTCTTTTATGACGATTTGGTATGGGATTGAACCCCGGACCTTCCACTGTCTAGGCGGACGCTCTGTCACCAGACCACGGAGTTGGCCTCTGTCCAAGCAAAACACTGGACAAAATTTTGTCTTCGCGAACACTGGTCAATTTCTGACTTAGCAAACAGTTGACTGGCTGACAGTGTATAAGATGACAATCTCCCAGATGATTCAAGTTCTCCGAGCATTGGTCACTTCCGGTTCCACGTTCGGGGTTCGGAGGTTCGGAGAAAAGAAACGTTTCTGGTCATCGAACAGCTCTCCAACCATGACTGGCAACTCCTGTGTGATCAATCTCTTCAAGTCATCATGGATGGTGGCCACATCTCAAGTCATAGTGTATTGTATGCACATCTCTGGTCCGTGTATTGTACGTACATCTCCAGTCCGTGTATTGTACATCTCCAGTCCGTGTATTGTACGCACATCCCAAGTCCCTGTATTGTACGCACATCACAAGTCTGTGTGTTGAATGCACATCTCAAGTCCGTGTGTTGAATGCACATCTCTAGTTCGTGTATTGTACGTACATCTCCAGTCCGTATATTGTACGCACATCCCAAGTCACTGTATTGTACGCACATCCCAAGTCTGTGTGTTGAATGCACATCTCAAGTCCGTGTGTTGAATGCACATCTCTAGTTCGTGTATTGTACGTACATCTCCAGTCCGTATATTGTACGTACATCTCCAGTCCGTGTATTGTACGCACATCCCAAGTCCGTGTATTGTACGCACATCCCAAGTCTGTGTGTTGAATGCACATCTCAAGTCCGTGTGTTGAATGCACATCTCTAGTTCGTGTATTGTACATACATCTCAAGTCCGTGTATTGTACGTACATCTCCAGTCCGTGTATTGTACGCACATCCCAAGTCCGTGTATTGTACGCACATCCCAAGTCTGTGTGTTGAATGCACATCCCAAGTCCGTGTGTTGAATGCACATCTCAAGTCCGTGTATTGTACGCACATCCCAAGTCCGTGTATTGTACGCACATCCCAAGTCTGTGTGTTGAATGCACATCCCAAGTCCGTGTATTGTACGCACATCTCAAGTCCGTGTATTGTACGTACATCTCAAGTCCGTGTATTTTACGTACATCTCCAGTCCGTGTGTTGAATGCACATGTCAAGTCCGTGTGTTGTATGGACATCTCCAATCAGTGTATTGTACGTAAATCTCAAGTCCGTATATTGTACGTACATCTCCAGTCCAGGTGTTGAATGCACATCTCAAGTCCGTGTATTGTACGCACATTCTAAGTCCGTGTATTGTACGCACATCCCAAGTCTGTGTGTTGAATGCACATCTCAAGTCCGTGTGTTGAATGCACATCTCAAGTCCGTGTATTGTACGTACATCTCCAGTCCGTGTATTGTACGTACATCTCCAGTCCGTGTATTGTACGCACATCCCAAGTCCCTGTATTGTACGCACATCCCAAGTCTGTGTGTTGAATGCACATCTCAAGTCCGTGTGTTGAATGCACATCTCTAGTTCGTGTATTGTACGTACATCTCCAGTCCGTATATTGTACGTACATCTCCAGTCCGTGTATTGTACGCACATCCCAAGTCCGTGTATTGTACGCACATCCCAAGTCTGTGTGTTGAATGCACATCTCAAGTCCGTGTGTTGAATGCACATCTCTAGTTCGTGTATTGTACGTACATCTCAAGTCCGTGTATTGTACGTACATCTCCAGTCCGTGTATTGTACGTACATCTCCAGTCCGTATATTGTACGTACATCTCCAGTCCGTGCATTGTACGCACATCCCAAGTCCGTGTATTGTACGCACATCACAAGTCCGTGTGTTGAATGCACATCTCAAGTCCGTGTATTGTACGCACATCCCAAGTCCGTGTATTGTACGCACATCCCTAGTCCGTGTGTTGAATGCACATCTCTAGTTCGTGTATTGTACATACATCTCAAGTCCGTGTATTGTACGTACATCTCCAGTCCGTGTATTGTACGCACATCCCAAGTCCGTGTGTTGAATGCACATCTCTAGTTCGTGTATTGTACATACATCTCCAGTCCGTGTATTGTACGTACATCTCTAGTCAGTGTATTGTACGCACGTCTCAAGCCCGTGTATTGTACGCACATCTCCAGTCCGTGTGTTGAATGCACATCTCAAGTCCGTGTGTTGAATGCACATCTCAAGTCCGTGTATTGTACGCACATCCCAAGTCCGTGTATTGTACGCACATCCCAAGTCCGTGTATTGTACGTACATCTCAAGTCCGTGTATTGTACGTACATCTACAGTCCGTGTGTTGAATGCACATGTCAAGTCCGTCTGTTGTATGGACATCTCCAATCAGTGTATTGTACGTAAATCTCAAGTCCGTATATTGTACGTACATCTCCAGTCCGTGTGTTGAATGCACATCTCAAGTCTGTGTGTTGAATGCACATCTCAAGTCCGTGTATTGTACGCACATTCTAAGTCCGTGTATTGTACGCACATCCCAAGTCTGTGTGTTGAATGCACATCTCTTGTCCGTGTGTTGAATGCACATCTCAAGTCCGTGTATTGTACGTACATCTCCAGTCCGTGTGTTGAATGCACATCTCAAGTCTGTGTGTTGAATGCACATCTCAAGTCCGTGTATTGTACGCACATCCCAAGTCCGTGTATTGTACGCACATCCCAAGTCTGTGTGTTGAATGCACATCTCTTGTCCGTGTGTTGAATGCACATCTCAAGTCCGTGTATTGTACGTACATCTCCAGTCCGTGTGTTGAATGCACATCTCAAGTCTGTGTGTTGAATGCACATCTCTTGTCCGTGTGTTGAATGCACATCTCAAGTCCGTGTATTGTACGTACATCTCCAGTCCGTGTATTGTACGTACATCTCCAGTCCGTGTATTGTACGCACATCCCAAGTCCCTGTATTGTACGCACATCCCAAGTCTGTGTGTTGAATGCACATCTCAAGTCCGTGTGTTGAATGCACATCTCAAGTCCGTGTATTGTACGCATATCTCAAGTCCGTGTATTGTACGTACATCTCCAGTCCGTGTATTGTACGCACATCCCAAGTCCGTGTGTTGAATGCACATCTCTAGTCCGTGTGTTGTATGGACATCTCCAGTCCGTGTATTTTACGTACATCTCCAGTCCGTGTATTGTACGCACATCCCAAGTCCGTGTGTTGAATGCACATCTCGAGTCCGTGTGTTGTATGGACATCTCCAGTCAGTGTATTGTACGTACATCTCTAGTCAGTGTATTGTACGCACGTCTCAAGCCCGTTTATTGTACGCACATCTCCAGTCCGTGTGTTGAATGCACATCTCAAGTCCGTGTCTTGAATGCACATCTCATGTCCGTGTATTGTACGCACATCACAAGTCCGTGTGTTGTACGTACATCTCCAGTCCGTGTGTTGAATGCACATCTCAAGTCCGTGTCTTGAATGCACATCTCAAGTCCGTGTATTGTACGCACATCTCAAGTCCGTGTATTGTACGTACATCTCCAGTCCGTGTATTGTACGTACATCTCCAGTCCGTGTATTGTACGTACATCCCAAGTCCGTGTATTGTACGCACATCTCAAGTCTGTGTGTTGAATGCACATCTCAAGTCCGTGTGTTGAATGCACATCCCAAGTCCGTGTATTGTACGTACATCTCCAGTCCGTGTATTGTACGTACATCTCCAGTCCGTGTATTGTACGCACATCCCAAGTCTGTGTGTTGAATGCACATCTCTTGTCCGTGTGTTGTATGGACATCTCCAGTCCGTGTATTGTACGTACATCTCCAGTCCGTGTATTGTACGCACATCCCAAGTCCGTGTGTTGAATGCACATCTCGAGTCCGTGTGTTGTATGGACATCTCCAGTCAGTGTATTGTACGTACATCTCTAGTCAGTGTATTGTACGCACATCTCCAGTCCGTGTGTTGAATGCACATGTCAAGTCCGTGTGTTGAATGGACATCTCCAATCAGTGTATTGTACGTAAATCTCAAGTCCGTATATTGTACGTACATCTCAAGTCCGTGTGTTGAATGCACATCTCAAGTCCGTGTGTTGAATGCACATCTCAAGTCCGTGTATTGTACGCACATCCCAAGTCCGTGTGTTGAATGCACATCTCAAGTCCGTGTGTTGAATGCACATCTCAAGTCCGTGTATTGTACGCACATCCCAAGTCCGTGTATTGTACGCACATCCCAAGTCTGTGTGTTGAATGCACATCTCAAGTCCGTGTGTTGAATGCACATCTCAAGTCCGTGTATTGTACGCACATCTCAAGTCCGTGTATTGTACGTACATCTCCAGTCCGTGTATTGTACGCACATCCCAAGTCCGTGTGTTGAATGCACATCTCTAGTCCGTGTGTTGTATGGACATCTCCAGTCAGTGTATTGTACGTACATCTCTAGTCAGTGTATTGTACGCACGTCTCAAGCCCGTGTATTGTACGCACATCTCAAGTCCGTGTGTTGAATGCACATCTCAAGTCCGTGTATTGTACGTACAGCTCAAACCCGTGTGTTGAATGCACATCTCTTGTCAGTGTATTGTACGTACGTCTCAAGTCCGTGTATTGTACGCACATCTCAAGTCCGTGTGTTGAATGCACATCTCTTGTCAGTGTATTGTACGCACGTCTCAAGTCCGTGTATTGTACGCACATCTCAAGTCCGTATATTGTACGTACATCTATTGTCAGTGTATTGTAGGCACATCTCTAGTCTGTGTATTGTGAGCAAAACTCTAGTCTGTGTATTGTAGGCACATCTCAAATCAGTGTAGTGTACGCACATCTCTAGTCCGTGTATTGTACGCACATCTCTAATCAGTGCAATGTAGGCAAATTACTCTAGCCCATGTATTGTGGGCACATCACAAATCAGTGCATTGTAGGCAAATTACTCTAGTCCGTGTATTGTACGAACATCTCCAGTCAGTGTATTGTACGCACATCTCTTGTCCGTGTATTGTAGGCACATCTCAAGTCATTGGATTGTACGCGTGTCTCTTGACGCACATCTCTAGTCCGTTTATTGAACGCACGTCTCAAGTCCGTGTATTGTACGCACATCTCAAGTCCGTGTATTGTACGTACATCTCCAGTCCGTGTATTGTACGCACATCCCAAGTCCGTGTGTTGAATGCACATCTCTAGTCCGTGTGTTGAATGCACATCTCAAGTCCGTGTATTGTACGTACAGCTCAAACCCGTGTGTTGAATGCACATCTCTTGTCAGTGTATTGTACGTACATCTCTTGTCCGTGTATTGTAGGCACATCTCAAGTCATTGGATTGTACGCGTGTCTCTTGACGCACATCTCTAGTCCGTTTATTGAACGCACGTCTCTAGTCCGTGTATTGTATGCACATCTCTTGTCCGTGTATTGTACACACATCTCAAGTCATTGGATTGTACGCGTGTCTCTTGACGCACATCTCTAGTCCGTTTATTGAACGCACGTCTCTAGTCCGTGTATTGTATGCACATCTCTTGTCCGTGTATTGTACACACATCTCAAGTCATTGGATTGTACGCGTATCTCTTGACGCACATCTCTAGTCCGTGTATTGTACACACATCTCTTGTCTGTGTATTGAACGCACGTCTCTAGTCCGTGTATTGTACGCACATCTCTGGTCCGTGTACTGTACTGCACATCTCTAGTCCGTGTATTGTACGCACATCTCTAGTCCGTATATTGTACGCACATCTCTAGTCCGTGTATTGTAAGCACCTCTCTAGTCCGTGTGTATTGTACGCAAATCTCTAGTCCGTGTACTGTACTGCACATCTCTAGTCCGTGTATTGTACGCACATCTCTAGTCCGTGTACTGTACTGCACATCTCTAATCTGTGTGTATTGTAAGCACCTCTCTAGTCCGTGTGTATTGTACTGCACATCTCTAGTCCGTGTGTATTGTAGGCACATCTCTAGTCCGTGAATTGTACGCACATCTCTAGTCCGTGTATTGTTCACACATCTCTAGTCCGTGTGTATTGTACGCACATCTCTAGTCCGTGTCTTGTACGCACATCTCTAGTCTGTGTATTGTACGCACATCTCTTGTCCGTGTATTGTAAGCACCTCTCTAGTCCGTGTATTGTTCGGAAATCTCTTGTCCGTGTATTGTACGCACATCTCTAGTCCGTGTATTGTTCACACATCTCTAGTCCGTGTATTGTACGCAAATCTCTAGTCCGTGTATTGTACGCACATCTCTAGTCCGTGTATTGTACGCACATCTCTAGTCCGTGTATTGTACGCACATCTCTAGTCCGTGTACTGTACTGCACATCTCTAGTCCGTGTATTGTTCACACATCTCTAGTCCGTGTATTGTACGCACATCTCTAGTCCGTGTCTTGTACGCACATCTCTAGTCTGTGTATTGTACGCACATCTCTTGTCCGTGTATTGTACGCACATCTCTAGTCCGTGTATTGTTCACACATCTCTAGTCCGTGTATTGTACTGCACATCTCTAGTCCGTGTATTGTAAGCACCTCTCTAGTCCGTGTATTGTTCGGAAATCTCTTGTCCGTGTATTGTACGCACATCTCTAGTCCGTGTATTGTTCACACATCTCTAGTCCGTGTATTGTACTGCACATCACTAGTCCGTGTGTATTGTACGCACATCTCTAGTCCGTGTATTGTACGCACATCTCTAGTCCGTGTACTGTACTGCACATCTCTAGTCCGTGTATTGTTCACACATCTCTAGTCCGTGTCTTGTACGCACATCTCTAGTCTGTGTATTGTACGCACATCTCTTGTCCGTGTATTGTAAGCACCTCTATAGTCCGTGTATTGTTCGGAAATCTCTTGTCCGTGTATTGTAAGCACCTCTCTAGTCTGTGTACTGTACTTCACATCTCTAGTCCGTGTGTATTGTACGCACATCTCTAGTCTGTGTTTTGTACGCACATCTCTAGTCCGTGGATTGTACGGACATCTCTAGTCCGTGTGTATTGTACGCACATCTCTAGTCTGTGTATTGTACGCACAACTCTAGTCCGTGGATTGTACGCACATCTCTAGTCCGTGGATTGTAAGCACCTCTCTAGTCCGTGTACTGTACTGCACATCTCTAGTCTGTGTACTGTACTGCACATCTCTAGTCCGTGTATTGTAAGCACCTCTCTAGTCCGTGTACTGTACTGCACATCTCTAGTCCGTGTATTGTACTGCACATCTCTAGTCCGTGTGTATTGTAAGCACATCTCTAGTCCGTGTACTGTACTGCACATCTCTAGCCCGTGTGTATTGTACGCACATCTCTAGTCCGTGTATTGTTCACACATCTCTAGTCCGTGTCTTGTACGCACATCTCTAGTCTGTGTATTGTACGCACATCTCTTGTCCGTGTATTGTAAGCACCTCTTTAGTCCGTGTATTGTTCGGAAATCTCTTGTCCGTGTATTGTACGCACATCTCTAGTCCGTGTATTGTTCACACATCTCTAGTCCGTGTATTGTTCACACATCTCTAGTCCGTGTATTGTACGCACATCTCTAGTCCGTGTATTGTACGCACATCTCTAGTCCGTGTATTGTACGCACATCTCTAGTCCGTGTACTGTACTGCACATCTCTAGTCCGTGTATTGTTCACACATCTCTAGTCCGTGTCTTGTACGCACATCTCTAGTCTGTGTATTGTACGCACATCTCTTGTCCGTGTATTGTACGCACATCTCTAGTCCGTGTATTGTTCACACATCTCTAGTCCGTGTATTGTACTGCACATCTCTAGTCCCTGTATTGTAAGCACCTCTCTAGTCCGTGTATTGTTTTGAAATCTCTTGTCCGTGTATTGTACGCACATCTCTAGTCCGTGTATTGTTCACACATCTCTAGTCCGTGCATTGTACTGCACATCACTAGTCCGTGTGTATTGTACGCACATCTCTAGTCCGTGTATTGTACGCACATCTCTAGTCCGTGTACTGTACTGCACATCTCTAGTCCGTGTATTGTTCACACATCTCTAGTCCGTGTCTTGTACGTACATCTCTAGTCTGTGTATTGTACGCACATCTCTTGTCCGTGTATTCTAAGCACCTCTCTTGTCCGTGTATTGTTCGGAAATCTCTTGTCCGTGTATTGTAAGCACCTCTCTAGTCTGTGTACTGTACTTCACATCTCTAGTCCGTGTGTATTGTACGCACATCTCTAGTCTGTGTTTTGTACGCACATCTCTAGTCCGTGGATTGTACGGACATCTCTAGTCCGTGTGTATTGTACGCACATCTCTAGTCTGTGTATTGTACGCACATCTCTAGTCCGTGGATTGTAAGCACCTCTCCAGTCCGTGTACTGTACTGCACATCTCTAGTCCGTGTATTGTAAGCACCTCTCTAGTCCGTGTACTGTACTGCACATCTCTAGTCCGTGTATTGTACTGCACATCTCTAGTCCGTGTGTATTGTAAGCACATCTCTAGTCCGTGTACTGTACTGCACATCTCTAGCCCGTGTGTATTGGACGCACATCTCTAGTCCGTGTATTGTTCACACATCTCTAGTACGTGTCTTGTACGCACATCTCTAGTCTGTGTATTGTACGCACATCTCTTGTCCGTGTATTGTAAGCACCTCTCTAGTCCGTGTATTGTTCGGAAATCTCTTGTCCGTGTATTGTACGCACATCTCTAGTCCGTGTATTTTAAGCACCTCTCTAGTCCGTGTGTATTGTACGCACATCTCTAGTCCGTGTACTGTACTCCACATCTCTAGTCCGTGTATTGTACGTACATCTCTAGTCCGTGTATTGTACGCACATCTCTAGTCCGTGTACTGTACTGCACATCTCTAGTCCGTGTGTATTGTACGCACATCTCTAGTCTGTGTTTTGTACGCACATCTCTAGTCTGTGTATTGTACGCACATCTCTAGTCTGTGTTTTGTACGCACATCTCTAGTCTGTGTATTGTACTGCAAATCTCTAGTCCGTGTGTATTGTACGTACATCTCTAGTCCGTGTATTGTACGCACATCTCTAGTCCGTGTGTATTGTACGCACATCTCTAGTCTGTGTTTTGTACGCACATCTCTAGTCTGTGTATTGTACGCACATCTCTAGTCTGTGTTTTGTACGCACATCTCTAGTCTGTGTATTGTACGCACATCTCTAGTC
Source organism: Haliotis rufescens (assembly GCF_023055435.1). Taxonomy (NCBI): domain Eukaryota; kingdom Metazoa; phylum Mollusca; class Gastropoda; order Lepetellida; family Haliotidae; genus Haliotis; species Haliotis rufescens. Next base: position 51,762,358 of record NW_025963890.1, read on the forward strand.
CGTGTACTGTACTGCACATCTCTAGTCCGTGTGTATTGTACGCACATCTCTAGTCTGTGTATTGTACGCACATCTCTAGTCTGTGTATTGTACGCACATCTCTAGTCTGTGTATTGTACGCACATCTCTAGTCCGTGTTTTGTACGCACATCTCTAGTCCGTGTGTATTGTACGCACATCTCTAGTCTGTGTATTGTACGCACATCTCTAGTCTGTGTTTTGTACGCACATCTCTAGTCCGTGTACTGTACTGCACATCTCTAGTCCGTGTGTATTGTACGCACATCTCTAGTCTGTGTATTGTACGCACATCTCTAGTCTGTGTATTGTACGCACATCTCTAGTCTGTGTATTGTACGCACATCTCTAGTCCGTGTATTGTACGCACATCTCTAGTCCGTGTATTGTACGCACATCTCTAGTCCGTGTGTATTGTAGGCACATCTCTAGTCTGTGTATTGTACGCACACCTCTAGTCCGTGTGTATTGTACGCACATCTCTAGTCCGTGTGTATTGTATGCACATCTCTAGTCCGTGTGTATTGTACACACATCTCTAGTCTGTGTATTGTACGCACATCTCTAGTCCGTGAATTGTAAGCACCTCTCTAGTCCGTGTGTATTGTACGCACATCTCTAGTCCGTGTGTTGTATGCACATCTCTAAACTGTGTATTGTACGCTCATCTCTAGTCTGTGGATTGTACGCACATCTCTAGTCCGTGTATTGTACACACATCTCTAATCCGTGTATTGTACGCACATATCTAGTCTGTGTATTGTACACACATCTCTTGTCCGTGTATTGTACACACATCTCTTGTCCGTGTATTGTAAGCACCTCTCTAGTCCGTGTATTGTACTGCACATCTCTAGTCCGTGTGTATTGTACGCACATCTCTAGTCCGTGTATTGTTCGGAAATCTCTAGTACGTGTATTGTACGCACATCTCTAGTCCGTGTATTGTACGCACATCTCTAGTCCGTGTATTGTACGCACATCTCTAGTCCGTGTACTGTACGCACATCTCTAGTCCGTGTATTGTACGCACATCTCTAGTCTGTGTATTGTACGCACATCTCTAGTCTGTGTATTCTACGCACATCTCTAGTCCGTGTATTGTACGCACATCTCTAGTCTGTGTATTGTACGCACATCTCTAGTCCGTGTATTGTACGCACATCTCTAGTCCGTGTACTGTACGCACATCTCTAGTCCGTGTATTGTACGCACATCTCTAGTCTGTGTATTGTACGCACATCTCTTGTCCGTGTATTGTAAGCACCTCTCTAGTCCGTGTATTGTTCGGAAATCTCTTGTCCGTGTATTGTACGCACATCTCTAGTCCGTGTATTTTAAGCACCTCTCTAGTCCGTGTGTATTGTACGCACATCTCTAGTCCGTGTACTGTACTGCACATCTCTAGTCCGTGTATTGTACGTACATCTCTAGTCCGTGTATTGTACGCACATCTCTAGTCCGTGTACTGTACTGCACATCTCTAGTCCGTGTGTATTGTACGCACATCTCTAGTCTGTGTTTTGTACGCACATCTCTAGTCTGTGTATTGTACGCACATCTCTAGTCTGTGTTTTGTACGCACATCTCTAGTCTGTGTATTGTACTGCAAATCTCTAGTCCGTGTGTATTGTACGTACATCTCTAGTCCGTGTATTGTACGCACATCTCTAGTCCGTGTACTGTACTGCACATCTCTAGTCCGTGTGTATTGTACGCACATCTCTAGTCTGTGTTTTGTACGCACATCTCTAGTCTGTGTATTGTACGCACATCTCTAGTCTGTGTTTTGTACGCACATCTCTAGTCTGTGTATTGTACGCACATCTCTAGTCCGTGTACTGTACTGCACATCTCTAGTCCGTGTGTATTGTACGCACATCTCTAGGGTGTGTATTGTACGCACATCTCTAGTCTGTGTATTGTACGCACATCTCTAGTCTGTGTATTGTACGCACATCTCTAGTCCGTGTTTTGTACGCACATCTCTAGTCCGTGTGTATTGTACGCACATCTCTAGTCTGTGTATTGTACGCACATCTCTAGTCTGTGTTTTGTACGCACATCTCTAGTCCGTGTACTGTACTGCACATCTCTAGTCCGTGTGTATTGTACGCACATCTCTAGTCTGTGTATTGTACGCACATCTCTAGTCTGTGTATTGTTCACACATCTCTAGTCTGTGTATTGTACGCACATCTCTAGTCCGTGTATTGTACGCACATCTCTAGTCCGTGTATTGTACGCACATCTCTAGTCCGTGTGTATTGTAGGCACATCTCTAGTCTGTGTATTGTACGCACATCTCTAGTCTATGTGTATTGTACGCACATCTCTAGTCCGTGTGTATTGTACGCACATCTCTAGTCCGTGTGTATTGTACGCACATCTCTAGTCTGTGTATTGTACGCACATCTCTAGTCCGTGAATTGTAAGCACCTCTCTAGTCCGTGTGTATTGTACGCACATCTCTAGTCCGTGTGTTGTATGCACATCTCTAAACTGTGTATTGTACGCTCATCTCTAGTCTGTGGATTGTACGCACATCTCTAGTCCGTGTATTGTACACACATCTCTAATCCGTGTATTGTACGCACATATCTAGTCTGTGTATTGTACACACATCTCTTGTCCGTGTATTGTACACACATCTCTTGTCCGTGTATTGTAAGCACCTCTCTAGTGCGTGTATTGTACTGCACATCTCTAGTCCGTGTGTATTGTACGCACATCTCTAGTCCGTGTATTGTTCGGAAATCTCTAGTACGTGTATTGTACGCACATCTCTAGTCCGTGTATTGTACGCACATCTCTAGTCCGTGTATTGTACGCACATCTCTAGTCCGTGTACTGTACGCACATCTCTAGTCCGTGTATTGTACGCACATCTCTAGTCTGTGTATTGTACGCACATCTCTAGTCTGTGTATTCTACGCACATCTCTAGTCCGTGTATTGTACGCACATCTCTAGTCTGTGTATTGTACGCACATCTCTAGTCCGTGTATTGTACGCACATCTCTAGTCCGTGTACTGTACGCACATCTCTAGTCCGTGTATTGTACGCACATCTCTAGTCTGTGTATTGTACGCACATCTCTAGTCTGTGTATTGTAAGCACCTCTCTAGTCCGTGTATTGTACTGCACATCTCTAGTCCGTGTACTGTACGCACATCTCTAGTCCGTGTATTGTTCGGAAATTTCTAGTCCGTGTATTGTACGCACATCTCTAGTCCGTGTATTGTACGCACATCTCAAGTCCGTGTATTGTACGCACATCTCAGATTGAACACAGATAATAGTTTTCTATGGCACACCATTCCTGTTGGATGTCCTCCTTCATTTAGCCTTTGTTATTCATTGGATGATATAAGATAACTTTTGTTATTCATTGGTTGATATAAGATAACCTTTGTTATTCATTGGTTGATATAAGATAACCTTTGTTTTTCATTGGTTGATATAAGATAACCTTTATTATATATTGGTTGATACAAGATAACCTTTGTTATTCATTGGTTGATATAAGATCACTTTTGTTATTCATTGGTTGATACAAGATAACCTTTGTTATTCATTGGTTGATATAAGATAACCTTTGTTTTTCATTGGTTGATATAAGATAACCTTTATTATATATTGGTTGATACAAGATAACCTTTGTTATTCATTGGTTGATATAAGATAACTTTTGTTATTCATTGGTTGATACAAGATAACCTTTGTTATTCATTGGTTGATATAAGATAACCTTTGTTTTTCATTGGTTGATATAAGATAACCTTTATTATATATTGGTTGATACAAGATAACCTTTGTTATTCATTGGTTGATATAAGATCACCATTGTTTTTCATTGGTTGATATAAGATAACCTTTGCTATATATTTGTTGATACAAGATAACCTTGGTTATTCATTGGTTGATATAAGATCACCTTTGTTTTTCATTGATTGATATAAGATAACCTTTGTTATTCACTGCTAAATATAAGATAACCTTTGTTATATATTGGTTGATATAAGATAACCTTTGTTATATATTTGTTGATACAAGATAACCTTGGTTATTCATTGGTTGACATAAGATAATGTTTGTTATATATTGGTTGATAACAGATAACCTTTGTTTTTCATTGGTAGATAACCTTTATTATTCACTGCTTAATATAAGATAAACTTTGTTATATATTGGTTGATATATGATAACCTTTGTTATATACTTGTTGATAACAGATAACTTTTGTTATTCATTGGTTGATATAAGATAACCTTTGTTATTCATTGGTGGATATAAGATAACCTTTTTTATTCATTGGTTGATATATGATAACATTTGTGATAAATTGGTTGATACAAGATAACCTTTGTTATTCATTGATGGATATAAGATAACCTTTGTTATTCATTGGTTGATATATGATAACCTTTGTTATATAATTGTTGATAACAGATAACCTTTATTATTCATTGGTTGATATAAGATAACCTTTGTTATTCACTTGATATGGGGGCACGGGTGGCCCAGTTTGTCTAAGGCGCCGCGATTCGCTGTGCAGAGTTGCGTCACTTGTCCCTTGGGCACGCCAGAAACCTATGCTTGTGGGTTCGAATCCCGGTTCGCCCTGATTATGTTTCTAGGTTTGTCAGCACCATACCCGTGCTCGTGGGTTTCACAGAATTTGTAAACGTCTGAGACCTACATCACTTCGGGCTTTCCTCCCACATTAAGCTGACACGCCGTGATATAACTGGAATACTGTTAAAAGCGGTGTTAAACCCAACTCACTCACTCATTGGTTGATATAAGATAACCTTTGTTATTCATTGGTTGATATATGATAACCTCTGCTATTCATTGGTTGATATATGATAACCTTTGTTATTCATTGTTTGATATATGATAACCTTTGTTATTCATTGGTTGATATAAGACAGTGGTGCAGTTGGTGTCCTGGAGTATAAGTATGTAGTAGGCCGTAACTCACTGCAGAATTGAGTCCCGTAGACGTGCCAGAAACAAATAATGTTGGGTTTGAATCCCATACTCGCCCTAATTATGTTTCTAGGGGTTGTCTGGTCTATACCCTTGCTCGTAGCTTTCACCACTGATCTATCTATCTATATATCTATCTATCTATCTCAGTGTCATACTGCACTTCTATGTTACAGGGGCAGTCGGGTAGCCTAGTGGTTAAAGCGCTCCCTCGTCACGCCGAAGTCCTGGGTTCGATTCTCGACATGGGTACAATGTGTGAAGCCCTTTTCTGGTGTTCCCCGCCGTGATATTGCTGGAATATTGCTAAACGCGACGTCACACCATACTCACTCACTCTACGTTACTTCGTCAATGGTTTCGATAGGTTGGTGAATTTAATGCATTTTCTATAGTGAGCTGCAATCACGTGTGTATGTAGGACTGCTTGTGCTAATGAGGACTTGTGCTAATGCGGAGTTGTGCTAATGCGGACTTGTACTAATGCGGACTTGTGCCGGTTTCATAGTGACCGCCCACTCAACTTTATGGCCACTGAGACTCCCAGGGGATCTGTCCTGTTTTCATGGATTCAGGGTGGAGATGGGAGCGGGGTGTATACACATTTAGATCTCAGGTTTTACAGCCGGACATACTGGATGTTCTAAAAGATGGGGTGTTGTGGGAGAAACAAACATTGTGTGGCTCCTCCATTCGTTCCTTCTCCACCCCAACCACTCTCTCACTCACTCCATCATTCACCACACTCAAATTGTTTGGCTCCTCTCCCCCCTCCCCCTCTTTCTCTCCCCCCTCCCCCGGTATCTCTCTCCCCTCTTTCTATCCCCCCCCCCCTCTCACTCATTCACTCTCTCTCTCTCCCGTCTCTCTCATTCACTCTCTCCCACTCTCACCCATTCACGCTCTCTCTCCCCCCTCTCCCTCGCATTCACACTCTATCTCCCTCTCACACCCTCTCTCTCACACTCTCCCTTTCCCCTCTGTCTCATTCACACTCTCTCCCACTGTCACTCCATTATTCACCACACTCAAACTGTTTGGCTCCTCTCTCGCTCCCTCTCTTTCTCTCTCTGGGAGGAAAGCCAGAAGTGCTGGAAATCACGGTGTCGGAGGTCAAGAGACATCTCTAGTCCGTGTACTGTACGCACATCTCTAGTCCGTGTATTGTTCGGAAATTTCTAGTCCGTGTATTGTACGCACATCTCTAGTCCGTGTATTGTACGCACATCTCAAGTCCGTGTATTGTACGCACATCTCAGATTGAACACAGATAATAGTTTTCTATGGCACACCATTCCTGTTGGATGTCCTCCTTCATTTAGCCTTTGTTATTCATTGGATGATATAAGATAACTTTTGTTATTCATTGGTTGATATAAGATAACCTTTGTTATTCATTGGTTGATATAAGATCACCATTGTTTTTCATTGGTTGATATAAGATAACCTTTGCTATATATTTGTTGATACAAGATAACCTTGGTTATTCATTGGTTGATATAAGATCACCTTTGTTTTTCATTGATTGATATAAGATAACCTTTGTTATTCACTGCTAAATATAAGATAACCTTTGTTATATATTGGTTGATATAAGATAACCTTTGTTATATATTTGTTGATACAAGATAACCTTGGTTATTCATTGGTTGACATAAGATAATGTTTGTTATATATTGGTTGATAACAGATAACCTTTGTTTTTCATTGGTAGATAACCTTTATTATTCACTGCTTAATATAAGATAAACTTTGTTATATATTGGTTGATATATGATAACCTTTGTTATATACTTGTTGATAACAGATAACTTTTGTTATTCATTGGTTGATATAAGATAACCTTTGTTATTCATTGGTGGATATAAGATAACCTTTTTTATTCATTGGTTGATATATGATAACATTTGTGATAAATTGGTTGATACAAGATAACCTTTGTTATTCATTGATGGATATAAGATAACCTTTGTTATTCATTGGTTGATATATGATAACCTTTGTTATATAATTGTTGATAACAGATAACCTTTATTATTCATTGGTTGATATAAGATAACCTTTGTTATTCACTTGATATGGGGGCACGGGTGGCCCAGTTTGTCTAAGGCGCCGCGATTCGCTGTGCAGAGTTGCGTCACTTGTCCCTTGGGCACGCCAGAAACCTATGCTTGTGGGTTCGAATCCCGGTTCGCCCTGATTATGTTTCTAGGTTTGTCAGCACCATACCCGTGCTCGTGGGTTTCACAGAATTTGTAAACGTCTGAGACCTACATCACTTCGGGCTTTCCTCCCACATTAAGCTGACACGCCGTGATATAACTGGAATACTGTTAAAAGCGGTGTTAAACCCAACTCACTCACTCATTGGTTGATATAAGATAACCTTTGTTATTCATTGGTTGATATATGATAACCTCTGCTATTCATTGGTTGATATATGATAACCTTTGTTATTCATTGTTTGATATATGATAACCTTTGTTATTCATTGGTTGATATAAGACAGTGGTGCAGTTGGTGTCCTGGAGTATAAGTATGTAGTAGGCCGTAACTCACTGCAGAATTGAGTCCCGTAGACGTGCCAGAAACAAATAATGTTGGGTTTGAATCCCATACTCGCCCTAATTATGTTTCTAGGGGTTGTCTGGTCTATACCCTTGCTCGTAGCTTTCACCACTGATCTATCTATCTATATATCTATCTATCTATCTCAGTGTCATACTGCAGCTCTATGTTACAGGGGCAGTCGGGTAGCCTAGTGGTTAAAGCGCTCCCTCGTCACGCCGAAGTCCTGGGTTCGATTCTCGACATGGGTACAATGTGTGAAGCCCTTTTCTGGTGTTCCCCGCCGTGATATTGCTGGAATATTGCTAAACGCGACGTCACACCATACTCACTCACTCTACGTTACTTCGTCAATGGTTTCGATAGGTTGGTGAATTTAATGCATTTTCTATAGTGAGCTGCAATCACGTGTGTATGTAGGACTGCTTGTGCTAATGAGGACTTGTGCTAATGCGGAGTTGTGCTAATGCGGACTTGTACTAATGCGGACTTGTGCCGGTTTCATAGTGACCGCCCAATCAACTTTATGGCCACTGAGACTCCCAGGGGATCTGTCCTGTTTTCATGGATTCAGGGTGGAGATGGGAGCGGGGTGTATACACATTTAGATCTCAGGTTTTACAGCCGGACATACTGGATGTTCTAAAAGATGGGGTGTTGTGGGAGAAACAAACATTGTGTGGCTCCTCCATTCGTTCCTTCTCCACCCCAACCACTCTCTCACTCACTCCATCATTCACCACACTCAAATTGTTTGGCTCCTCTCCCCCCTCCCCCTCCCCCCTCCCCCGGTATCTCTCTCCCCTTTTTCTATCCCCCCCCCCCCTCTCACTCATTCACTCTCTCTCTCTCCCGTCTCTCTCATTCACTCTCTCCCACTCTCACCCATTCACGCTCTCTCTCCCCCCTCTCCCTCGCATTCACACTCTATCTCCCTCTCACACCCTCTCTCTCACACTCTCCCTTTCCCCTCTGTCTCATTCACACTCTCTCCCACTGTCACTCCATTATTCACCACACTCAAACTGTTTGGCTCCTCTCTCGCTCCCTCTCTTTCTCTCTCTGGGAGGAAAGCCAGAAGTGCTGGAAATCACGGTGTCGGAGGTCAAGAGACGTGTTTGAAGCCTTGGAGGCGTCACCATCACAAACAACGCAACAGGCTGTACAAGAAGTAAGTAATTTATTACCTAAAGAGATCTTATCTTCCAGTGGATGTAAATATACAAAACGAAAATCTAGAGCAGCTGTCACAAATACAATTTGCACTTACGACTATGTTTGAATACATACACTAAGATTAGCAGACTTTGAATATCTAAGGCCTGCTGTACACTAAGGAAGCGTGGCTAACATGACGAGGTGGCAATATGACGTAGTCTATAACAGTAGTTGTGTTTAAATTACACAATAAATGCTCTGAAATGTGCATACAAGTAGTAACGAGATTTAACACAACAAGAAACACGCAAAGAATTCAAGAAAGAAATTCTAAGAATAAATTCAATGTATACAACGAATTATGGATAATTTACCTCGTTTCAGAATTATGTGATGTACAATTCTTTGGCAGTGTTTCTTTGGAAGTTGACAGGTGTTCCGATGTTCATGAGTAGTTGTCATGTAGCTAGTTGAAACAATATCACCCATATGCAAGTTTGGAAAATGCAGTAGTGACGTCGTAAGGTGAGTGTCTTGAATACAATGTAACATGTGGAATTCTTCCAGAGCCTCGGCGGCCATGATGGACACGTGACCGGAAGACAGTAGTAGAACAACTCCCAGTCTGTTATTGCCTCTTGATAGCAGTACGGAGGTAAAATGGTTCTGTGTAAGTTTCAGATGGCCAAACTCGACCAATAGTTCAATAGCACCAAAGAAAACACATCGTCCAAAGCACGCACATAGTCTCAACTTGGCTTTCGCTCTCTAAATCTCCACACGAGTCATGAATGATAACTGTCATGTGGTTTACTGTACAAACAAACAACCAATCATATTGGACACGTGATATACGCTGAAACCAATCACGATAGAGCTCTGTTCTGTACTATGACGTGTCTGTAATATATTGAATGAGGGCAGATGAAGATATCACATGATACGCCTGCAAGGCCTTCAGTGTAAGGCGGGACCCAAACATGTCATCTGATCGTCACCAAATCGTCACGTGACACTTGGCGGGATACAAAGATCCTGTCACTCTTTCAAGCTGATCCTCTAACACAGACACTTTGCTTGGATGGCATGAAGAAATGACATCATAAAAAGCTCCCAAAACATCTCAAACCTGCGTCAGCCTGTAGCGTAAATCGCAACAACTAAAGAAGGGGAGGTAACCCGTGTCGGGCTAACATGCAGGAGGACCGCAACGGTAAACTGCTCGCATACCCCGCAATGGCCGAAGCCTTATGCGGTAGAACATTGCAATGTCGGGATACGTGGCCAGTGGACCATCAGGTTTATATATAATCCAACAAAAGGGGGATCTATGCTACGATGATGACTAGTGCAGGTAGAAAGGTCAGAAATATAAAATTATGCTTCAAATACATGTTAGGAACACACTTGTTAGTGGAGAACGATTAACCCGAATACAAGTTCGGGTGATGGTAGTTTTGCATATGGATATGCGCAGGTAGTATCGTGGAGGGAGAGACAAAGCGGGGAAATCTTCTGAGGAGGAGAAGAGTAAGAGAGGGAGTATCAAACGAAATAAAGATGGAGAGAGTCTAAGATCAATGGCTACAGGTGACGGGCATTTAAACCATTTTATCAGGGGGTTTGAAAGTTTTAAGGCCCCTTGATGTCATTTCTCGGCAGTCGTATGTATTCGGGTCCTGGTAGGGCGTAGTTACAGTATTCACAGTACCCTGGGGGCCCGGGGGGACCCATGATACCACGGCGACCGTGTTGGCCTGACGTGCCCGGGGGCCCACGCTCGCCAGGCCGTCCCATGATGCCTTCGCCTGTCGGGCCAGTCGGACCTACGGAGCAAAAGCAATAGTTCAGTGATCGTACAGTGGTCGTACAGTGATCGCAGGGGCGACAATACCATTGGAGCAGAAAAGCAATTGCTTACACCTAAGAAAAAAGCATAATTTGTTTTATGACTAAACATCAATTTACCATCTATTCAGTAAATTATTAATTCAAACTCTTCACGTTTAAACATGATACTTATTGCCTAACTTGAAACTCGGAACCTTCACGCACTTTAGGATTTTAGCGGTAGATGGGTGTGACGTAAGCAAACCGCGCTCTCACAATTATTTTCATTATAATGATATGTCGGCTCGCGTTAAATTTGTAAATAAAAATACTACGAATAAACATGTAAAAACACAATATATTATTATCAATTCGTCTTAATGTTGAAATTTTATTTGTCATAGATGTTTTTTGAATGAAAGTCTTAAATGAATTACCAATATTTGCTACAAATAGAATCTAACATTAACGGTCCCAAAATGCAGGAAATACAGTTTAAGAGCATCTAATTTTTAAACATTTCTGTGGGGCATACCCCCAAAACCGGCCGTTTGGAGACTTGGTAACCCTGGGTCTACCTACCTTGTTGCGCCCGAAGGTCGCACAATTCCTACCAGTGATGACTGTATGCCAACTTGACAGCACTAGCTCAATCAATATGTTACCCACTAGTGCACCCAAGGGGACTCACCTTGTATTCCTGGGGGGCCTGGTTTTCCTTGGTTGCCGTGTCCGGTAGATCCTCGCTCGCCCTTCGGTCCCCTGTTGCCTGCAATATGTAGTACAAGAATGTAAGAGACCCTGCCGGCTAAGATGGATCAACACCTTCCAAAACGGTTGCCTGTCGTCACACTTAAAAGTTTTGTTTTTACAAAGTATTTTCGTTTACAAACGTTCCCGAAAGTTTCAAAGGTTGTCTGCATATAGTTAAACTGCGAATATATTTTTGAAGCAGGACCAGATGTCGTTGATTGCAGCCTAAACAATCACACTCACCCCAAATCTCGAGAATAACGTCGTCTTCAGCACTACTTTACTGGTCACACTTACCTAAGGATTCGGGGGAGAATTTAGTCGCCCGCAGCACTACACTACTGGTCTCACTCACCCATAGATCCGGGGGGACCTGAGGCCCCGGGAAGACCTGGCATCCCCATAAATCCACGTTCACCTGGAGGGCCCGGGGGACCGCGTTCTCCTGGAAACAGGTGGATGATAAAATCGCGTTTATCAAAAGTTTCAAAGTCAACATGATTATCGAAGATATTTTCCTAACGTAATATGCTGTGCCTTTAAAGGCGACTGACATACCCTGTTGTCGCTTAGTAACCACTAACATGCCCTGTTGTTGCTTAGTGACCACTTACATGGCCTTTTGTTGCTTAGTGACCACTAACATGCCCCGTTGTTGCATTGTGACCATTAACATGCCCTTCTGTTCCTAAATGACCACTAACATACCATGTTATAAGGGTAACGGTATTTTTCAGGGCATATCATTTGTTGAAGACTGCGGTCTTTCGTGAACTGTATGACGAAGGGCAGTTGAACAGACTCAGCGGTCGGCAAATGATCATGCCCTCACAAATAACGTTAACGTTGTTATATTAGCTGTTAAAATGGTGAAATCTAATCACAAAATGAATACAGCAACAAACAGCAGCATGAGCTTAGTGGCTGTATGCGGGCTTCTTCCTGATAATTCTATCTCTGTTTTAATGTTCCTTAATGACCACTAACATACCCTGCTGTTGCTGAGTGACCACGAACATGCCTTGATGTTCCTTAGTGACCACTAACATACCTTGCTGTTGCTGAGTGACCACTAACATGCCTTGATGTTCCTTAGTGACCACTAACATACCCTGGTGTTGCTAAGTGACCACTAACATGCCTTGTTGTTCCTTAGTGACCACTTATATACCCTGCTGTTACTAAGTAACCACTAACATGCCTTGTTGTTCCTTAGTGACCACTAACATAACCTGTCGTTGCTTTGTGGCCACTAAAATAACCTGTCGTTGCCTAGTGACCACTAACATACCCTGGTGTTTCTAAGTGACCACTAACATAACCTGTCGTTGCTTTGTGGCCACTAAAATTACTTTGTCGTTGCCTAGTGACCACTAACATACCCTGCTGTTTCTAAGTGACCACTAACATAACCTGTCGTTGCTTTGTGGCCACTAAAATACCCTGTCGTTGCCTAGTGACCACTAACATACCCTGCTGTTTCTAAGTGACCACTAACATAACCTGTCGTTGCTTTGTGGCCACTAAAATAACCTGTCGTTGCCTAGTGACCACTAACATACCCTGCTGTTTCTAAGTGACCACAAACATAACCTGTCGTTGCTTTGTGGCCACTAAAATACCCTGTCGTTGCCTAGTGACCACTAACATACCCTGCTGTTTCTAAGTGACCACTAACATAACCTGTCGTTGCTTTGTGGCCACTAAAATACCCTGTCGTTGCCTAGTGACCACTAACATACCCTGCTGTTTGTAAGTGACCACTAACATAACCTGTCGTTGCTTTGTGGCCACTAAAATACCCTGTCGTTGCCTAGTGACCACTAACATACCCTGCTGTTGCTAAGTGACCACTAACATAACCTGTCGTTGATTTGTGGCCACTAAAATACCTTGTCGTTGCCTAGTGACCACTAACATATCCTGTTGATTCCTAGTGACCACTAACATACCATATCGTTGCTTAGTGACCACTAACATGCCTTGTTGTTCCTTGATGACTACTAACATACCCTGTTGTTGCTTAGTGACCACTAACATATCCTGTCGTTGCCTGTTGACCATTAACATACCCTGTCGTTGCCTGTTGATCACTAACATACCCTGTCGTTTCTAGTGACCACTAACATACCCATTCGTTGCCTGTTGATCACTAACATACCCTGTTGTTGCTTAGTGACCACTTACATACCCTGGCGTTGCTTAGTGACCACAAACATACCCTGTCGTTGCCTGTTGATCACTAACATATCCTGTTGTTGCTTAGTGACCACTAACTTACCCTGTCGTTTCTAGTGAGTGAGTGAGTGAGTGAGTATGATTTTACGCCGCTTTTAGCAATATTCCAGCAATATCACGGCGGGGGACACCAGAAATAGGCTTCACACATTGTACCCATGTCGGGAATCGAACCCGGGTCTTCGGCGTGACGAGCGAACGCTTTAACCACTAGGCTACCCGACCGCCCCCGTTTCTAGTGACCACACACATACCCTGTCGTTGCCTGTTGATCACTAACATACCCTGTCGTTTCTAGTGACCACTTACATACCCTGGCGTTGCTTAGTGACCACTAACATACCCTGTCGTTGCCTGTTGATCACTAACATATCCTGTTGTTGCTTAGTGAACACAAACATACCCTGTCGTTTCTAGTGACCACTTACATACCCTGTCGTTTCTAGTGACCACTAACATACCCTGTCGTTCCTAAGTGACTCCTTACATACCCTGTCGTTACCTGTTGATCACTAACATATCCTGTTGTTGCTTAGTGAGCACTAACATACCCTGTTGTCCGTAAGGTCCAGGTGGTCCTGGGCGCCCCTTCTTCCCGACTCCTGGTGGGCCGGGCGGTCCTCTGAGGTCCGCGATCAGATCCTCTAGTTGGTCTACAACAGAACAGGTTGCATTTGTCAGGAAACTAGTGTTGTGTTATTCTGTTAGCTACCGAATATGCCCTGAAGGGTTCTGTGTCCCAATGACGTTACATATTACTTTTCATAATACATAATACTTGACTAGACTCGGCTGCTGGTGTATATTGACTACATCAACACCCGTGCTATTACATACATGTGGCAAAACAAATATCAACACCAGCAGATTGTGACTATGTCACTATTCCATGATGATATACAGGATATACTCGCCTCTCAGTACCATGCTGCATAGTTCCCGCATCTCGGTCTCAGATATACTGCGTCCCTGCAATTGAAATATACACCTGCAACTTCACAGACAACATCTACCACCAGACCGGAAAGGCAGTACATCGGCGGTAGTCCTGATTATACGTTTACACATACCATTGATTACGCCCTCTTGGCATATTTATTGATAACGTTGATGCACTGCTACGTTAAATTTATTGTTCGTGTATTTAGGCATGAAGTGACTTTGTTACATTACGGACGCCACATATCTCCAAACAATGTTCAGTATAACGTAAACTCTACTGGGTACTGCATTATGCTTGTCACGAGGTTAAGTAAACGAGTGATCTCCCTTACCGGAAGTCCTGGCATTCCCGGCATTCCTGACTGTCCTCGAAGTCCTCTAGGCCCAGGGGGTCCCGGGGGTCCGGACAAGCCGGGGATCCCAGATTGCCCCTGTGATCCCTGGGGACCTCTGTCTCCTTGGGCCCCGCGTTCACCAGGCTGGGAGAATATAGCGAGTTAAATCCATTAATTAATTCCATTTGTGCTGTCAACTACGTACAGCTTTGCCGATAGTTACAGGTTTATATCGACGGCCTATAGTCATGTTACATATTGGTTTCGACGGCTTTATTGATTTAATCGGGCTTGTAACTGGTTGTCGCTGTTACCTCACATTTTTTAATGTAATAATGAGATTCAAGAAACACTTAAAATACTTTGTGTGCTGACTTCTTGACAGCGTGTCTTGCTCCACGGTGGCGAACCCACAGACGGGATCCGGTCGGGCGCCACACCTCAAGTGGGTCATGGCACTCATTCACAACGTTGATAGGAGCTGGCAGGTGGGACGCCCCCCCCTCGCGCACTCACAGTAAAAACAGGGAGCGGGGAGGGTTACCCTAGTCCATGGAATATCAGCAACGGTACATTGATGCAAGAACGGTAAACTAACTACCCCTCTTGAAATCCCTTCCTTATCAAGCCATTCATGTAACATAGCGGGACCATCGTTTGATTTGTGATATATTTAAACATAGTACCGTTAGCACTCCTAAGTCAAATTAGATAAATGTTTTTCGTTGGAACAGAAATCTGCAGCATAAGCGAGAATCAGTTCTCTGTGAGTTAGACGTTCCACAGGCTGGTGTTTTCATGCAGGCCCCTACCAAAGGCTTAATTGTTACAGCAAATATCTGCACGTAGCTTCCAGCTTGTGTCTGTCGCCGAAACTAAAAAAAAGGCTGAATTCTGTCGAAAACAATTAATGCAGTTCCCCATTCCCAGAGTCACGTGACATATATGTCTGCTGTGCATTTTCAAATTTCACATGATGCCAGTGAAGGCAGGCTGCAAGAGTTGACCCCGGCCGCGAGGGTCGATCTCACATCCACAGTTTGTGTAGACGCTAGCACTCGGTACAAGTGTTTATACGATTATTCCTTCATTCATTTACAAATGTATATCTGGAGAATATTTTTTAGGTATCAGATTGCTCATGCATCTAATTTGGTTTCTTAATGTCAACCTGGCTGTTTCACGACCTAGACCAACCTGCAAATACTTCGGCGCTTAGAATTTTACATCCGGGTACGTTCGCCGGGTACATCCGGGCACATTTGTATCTAATCACCGTATTACTGTATAATAGGTCGGTGAGATCAATGACGTATATAGATGTATAATCTTTGGTGAGATTAATCTTTTCACTGTATACCGTACACCGTCCCATCACTCCGCATATAATACAGAAAACAGTGAGAAATGAGCTTTGTCATCGTTAAAATAAACTAGGAAACTAGGAAACGGGTCTTTACAACCAGATTGTGTTGCTACGTAGCATAATCACGTGAATGAGTAAAACTAGTGATTCCATCGATGTCTCACAAAGCGGGTCGAGATGACCTACAGGTCCTAATGACCTATATGCACCGGGCATCTCTATACTCACCATCCCGACGGAGCCAGGGGGTCCTGAAGGTCCCTGTCAGTAGAGAGGAAATGTTTAAATACATGTTTTTATCCCACATCCCTAGAAACGTCTACTTTGGCCTTTTGACGATCGGTATTTGACCCTAATACATTAAAATGTTTATTTAATCTAACACCCGCACATTTTACAGAGAGATAAACTACAATCCACATGACATAGGTCGAGTTTTCTTTTCTAGGCATGTCGTTCGTTGGCGTCGTTATGTGGAGTCCACGACACGAGGGGTTCAACCACCTCCCCGCAATACAGAATATAGAATGTTTAACTCAAGCAGCAAAACAAAAACTATCAAGCGCTAAAACGCAAAAATATGTCCTATATTGGATATAATAATTATAACATTGCAATCTCCGCCTGGCACGACAAAGGCGGGTATGCACGTTTCCCAGAAATAATGTGTTGGAATTAGGGTTGGTCTAAGACTGCTTACAGAGCTCATGTTAAACCTCTGTAAAGACGATTACCACCAGAAAGTGCCAAGTCAGCAAACCAAGAGCGTGGTTCAAAGAATGTTGTGGTGTACATTTCTTCCATTCACTGGGTCGGGTTCTCCATAAACCAACGACAGGTGCTACTTGCAGCACGGAACCACATGGCAATACTTGATATGTCTAGTGGATATTGCTATGTATAACTTTTAATGGTTCTAACACTTTTGAATTGCTGCCCTCTGGTGGTTTTTGTGTACGAACATTCTATTAAGTGTCTCAGGTACACCGCGTAATTCAGGAATTGAAACATATCAGTCTGAAGTATATCTGAATGAGGTTATTAGGTACCTGGTGAGTAAACGGGAACTAGTGTCATATTGATGTACCAAAGGGTGGATCGAGTGTTATATTGGTGTAAAGTAGGAGGAGCTAGTGTCATATTAACATAACAAAAGGAGGAACTGGTGTTTTATTGGTGTAAAGTAGGAGCTAGTGTCATATTAACATAACAAAAGGATGAACTAGTGTTTTATACGTGTAAAGTAGGAGGAGCTAGTGTCATATTAACATAACAAAAGGATGAACTAGTGTTTTATAGGTGTAAAGTAGGAGGAGCTAGTGTCATATTGGTATAACAAAAGGATGAACTAGTGTTTTATTGGTGTAAAGTAGGAGGAGCTAGTGTCATATTGATATAACAAAAGGATGAACTAGTGTTTTATAGGTGTAAAATAGGAGGAGCTAGTGCCATACTGATATAACAAAAGGATGAACTAGTGTTTTATAGGTGTAAAGTAGGAGGAGCTAGTGTCATATCGACATAACAAAGGATTAACTAGTGTTTATTGGTGTCAAGTAGGAGGAGCTAGTGTCATATTGACATACCGACAGGATGAACTAGTGTTTTATAGGTGTAAAGTAGGAGGAGCTAGTGTCATATTGATATAACAAAAGGATGAACTAGTGTTTTATAGGTGTAAAGTAGGAGGAGCTAGTGTCATATTGATATAACAAAAGGATGAACTAGTGTTTTATAGGTGTAAAGTAGGAGGAGCTAGTGTCATATTGATATAACAAAAGGATGAACTAGTGTTTCGGGTGTAAAATGGGAGGAACAAGTGTCATATTGATATAACAAAAGGATGAACTAGTGTTTTATAGGTTTAAAATAGGAGGAGCTAGTGCCATACTGATATAACAAAAGGATGAACTAGTGTTTTATAGGTGTAAAGTAGGAGGAGCTAGTGTCATATTGACATAATAAAAGGATGAACTAGTGTTTTATAGGTGTCAAGTAGGAGGAGCTAGTGTCATATTGGACCAAGGCTATACTGATGTTACAGGATTTTGCTGATCACGTACACACATGCCACGCAATACAAGATGCCCCTGCTTTAAACTGTCTGGATTGACATTTTGTAACGTGATAATCACTCTAAATTGACTGTGGTATACCTCGAAGGGTACATCCCCATTATAAGGCCATACTCAAATTACCCCTTTATCTCAAACCTCACTCAAATTCGAGACAACCACAGTCGAGGTAACAAAGACGTGTGTATACTTACCGAGGGCCCCGGGGGGCCGGTCCCTCCCCCACCTGTGTATCCGTTGGCCACATAGCCCTGGGGGCGAGAAATAATGTCAAGTTAAATTTCAGATTGAAAAACATAAACATGTTTCTGTAAAGCTTTACTTCAAACATTCTTCTAAAACGTGTTTGACGCCGCAGTCAGTGATGTTGCAGCAGCACGGATGCTGGTAAATAAGACGAGTCGCGGGCAGTCAACCAGTGTCTGAATACATGAGCAACGATCCGCGCAACTGGGGTACGCTGACACGTCAATCATACAAGTCGCAAAGGTTGACCACCCGATACAACTGAAGTAGATTCCCACGACAATCATAACATACAGAGGGCCTTGTCTTACCTGAACTCTCCACAGAGGTCAAAGTTTAGTACATTTTCAGACATAATGAGTAACTGAACCCGTTTTAGTGAGGGTAGTATTCTTCAAACATAGTCGGGTGATATTTAAGAGTTATCTACCATAGTCGGATGATATTTAAGAGTTATCTACCCTAGTAGGATGATATATAAGAGTTATCTACCGTAATCGGATGATATATAAAAGTTATCTACCATAGGCGGATGATATATAATAGTTATCAACCCTAGTCGGATGATATGTATGAGTAATCTACCGTAGTCAAATTATATATAGGAGTTATCTACCCTAGTCGGATTACATATAGGAGTTGTCGACCCCAGTCGCGGGTAAAATATATAATTTATCAAGTCAGGATTCACCATGTTAGGTAGACATTTACGATGGCAGTAAAAGGCCACATTAAAACATTTCTTTCTCAACTTTTCTTTTTTTTTAACTGGGTAGATTATACCTTTTTTGTTATTTCCGAACCGTTCAAACCTTAATATAAAGTTGTACCAAAACGTAAAATGAAATAAATGTGGAAACGGAACAGAATTGAGCATCCCCCCACCCCCACCCCCACCCCCACCCCCACCCCCACCCCAAATTTTAAAATAAATAAATAAAATGAAATAATAATAAAAAAATAATAATAGATAAACTCCCCAAAACAATCAAACTGTGATGCTTTTTTCAGAGTCGAGCAGTAATAAGAAACAACAACGTTTTTATGTGGCCTTAGGAAATGTGTGTTGCCAGGCGATCTCTGGTGACTTGTTTGTATGACCATAGGTAGCGCACGGCACGGCGTTTGGCCACGTTGTTAGAAGTAACACCACAACACATGCTCTCATGCTACGACACAGATATGTCAGTTGATTCCTTTAATTAGCCTGAATACGTTCGGAGGTCACCTGCCTCACGTTCACGAGCTGAAGTTATCAAAAGGTGAATGTTGAACCTTCTGAGGTTCACACCAAGAATGTAGTCGAGTTAAGTCTACGACACAACACGTTAGTTCAGGAAACACAGGTTCACCGCGAGAGAGTGGGTTAGGTGCGTGGAAAGAAGAGTGACAAACCAATTTAACAGACTTCATTGTTACCTTGGTGGACTATCGGAAAAGTATCATTAGGATGTTAGGAAAAAGAAGAGTCGTTGAACACAAATCAAAAGAAATTCAAAATGTCTTAACCATGCTTCCATTACATACCTGGAGTTCTTCGAGATCAATCTGGTCATTGAACAAAAGGTAGTCAGGTAAAGACCCACATCAACTTTAGTACACACATGGTAAGGGTTTCACGTTAAGTCGTTAAGAAGGGTATGTCGTTAAGAAAGGAGGGGGGGGGGGGGGGGGGGGGGGGGGGGTGTCAGGGTCTGTCCCTCCCGGGCTCGCGGAGATGCAGTGCCCTGGTACGTTGCTATGGAAGATGTACCGGGGTACGTAGGGTGGGAGACAGTCCTGTCATGGAGGTACATATGGAGATAGGCCTTTACTTGGGTACATATGGTGAAAGACAGACCAACAACTGGCTAATTAACCAAGCAGCCATGGTGACACTATCATTTCGAGAAATATAAGTGTGTAACGGTATAAACTAAAAGTATTTGTCTTTAGCCACCTTTCACATACTGTAGGTCGATATAAGGAAGTATGAAGTGAGTGAGGGTATGGTGTTTCAGGTCAGCAATATTACAGCCAGATCGATCGTTTCTGACGACAGCGTATAGGTGCTGGGGACATGTGTGGGGGTATGGAGTGAATGCATATCAAGGTATTGAGATTTCTTACCGGTGTCTGGATCCACCCCAGTCAAGCCTCAACTTACCGTGTTACCTTTCTCCCCAGGGGGGCCGGGGTTACCCTGAAACAACGCACAATCATGTACAACCTTGTAACATCGGACAAAACGTACAACCTAACAATCATAATGTTAGGCCTGTATCGTGACTGCGCAATATCTGCATCTAAGTTTGTCGACATCATAAAAATAGACATTGTACTACATTGCAACGGTACTGTAATACATTATAACGGTGCAATATATTAGTGTATTGCTTTTTAACAGTGCAGAACAATAGAATGCATTAAACGATACAAGACGATTCAGAACACAAGTGTCCATACTCTTGTACCAATGCACTGTTTTACTTATGGCATCCTAAAATGTATACAGTAGTATGTGGCAAATACAACTAAAAAGCTTAATGCTACGTGGAAGATCAGAGTTTGGCTTCACATGTTTAACTAAGTGTGGATTTGGATCCCCGATGGCGCTGTGAGTGCAGGCCAACGAACCTGCCTTGCAGTGAATGAGCCGATATTTAATACGTGCACGTCTGTGTATGGTTAAATATTTATTTTGGGGAGAGAAAGATTACACTTGCCTAAAATTGAAACGATATCGCATGAGAAGAAAGCGGCTTTGTTTGATTATTTAATTAGACGGCAAGATACCGGCGTGCAAAACGCTTGTGCGTCCCCGTTTGATCGACACCGCAGCGTGTACCTCGCCCTCCCTTACCTCCGTATAGGATCGACAGAGGTTAATTTTGTCGATGTTAAAAAACCATCGAATTTACGTTTCTCAAAGATGTTGTTGACATCTCCATTGTACACGGCAGGTATATATATATAACAGTCCGACACCCTTTATGGAAAAGGATCAGTTTCTCGCCGTCTTTGGGGCCGACCGTGACCTTTAGGTTTAAATGTGAATGTAAGGTTGAGTAATGCATCTTGGATCAAAGCCCTACGACAAGGTTCTGTTGGGGGAAATCCCTACGATAAGGTCCCACAACGGGAAATCCGTAAGACAGAACCTGTAGCTGGAAATCCCCACAAGGTTCTGTATCGGGAAATCCGTACAAGAATCAGTACTCGGAAATCCCTACGATAAGATCCTGTAGTGGGAAATCCCTACAAGATTTGGTACCGGGAAATCCCTACGATAGGATCTAACGACAAGGTTCTGTAACAAGGCTCTGTAGCGGGAAATCCCTACGACAATATACTGTAGCGGGAAATCCCTACGACAATATACTGTAGCGGGAAATCCCTACGACGAGATCCACCATCGGGAAATCCTTACCCTTAAGATCCTGTAGTGGGGAATATGACAAGTAATCAGTTAAAATGCAAAAAGGTCATGAAGTGGCGGATTGACGGTTGAGGACACGTGAATACCTCGGACATGTCGACGTGGAGGTTTAAACATCATATCGTGTTACAAGTACAACAGTTTATGATAAGAATAAATTAAAAAAACACCGAAACCCGCAACTTCCGGCTGCGCTCTGTTGCCAGATGGCTTTCCAAGTCTATAAGAAGCTGGGAGGAATTTTAACTACTTGAGTTCTTTAAGGACACGACTTAAACTTGCCAGTCCTGCCAAAGAAGCTTTCAGCATTACGTCGGTTGAGTCCGAATTTCAACTTTATAGCAATCATAACTCCCATGGCGAGGAACTGGAATCTGACAGCTATTTCGTCGACTGTGCCACGCCCTCCATGTTCACTACCCCCCGGCCGGAGATCAGCAGGGGCACCTCTCACCATACCATCATTAAACAGATTACCTAACGTCAAGCGCCCCAGAGTCACGACACAGCAAGCCCGGCACTTCACCTGTTGCAGGCCTATGTCTGCAGCTGGCTTACCAATTCCACAGAGGCATAGCGTGGGTACCAGTGTAGGGGAACGCTACAACAGATGCCCCCTGCGTCCCTGGGGGATACTTTCTTCACCTCCCATTTATAATCTCAATCTCGCACATTTCCAGACAGCACCGTTCTTAAATAGTTTTGTTTGTTTGTAGACCTTCATTTATATATTTATCCATTATTAACCCGGCACTGTGAAGGTATTTCAGCTATTCCTATTTCACACTATTTAACCCTGCTTTGTCGGACAAAGAATTTCAATTTCCACATGTTGCTATTTATGTTTTTGTCTTTTCAATTTCGATTTCTTATAACTTTGTACATTGTGTGATTTCTTGCTTGGTGTAACTCGAACTCCTCGACGTAGATTTAATGCAATGTTCTGCTGCATTGTGACGTCAAGAAGTGAACACTGGGCACTTACCGGGGGTCCCGGTGGCCCGGGGGGGCCTCCACCTCCTAGTCGTCCCGGGGGGCCGGGCGGTCCTTGGGGGCCCTGAAGTGATGAAGCACAAGAATTGACAAACACTGTTAAGAACACATACAACTGCAGAGTGACATGCACGTGGGTTAGAAAACGTACAACTGTATGGATAACAAAGGGGGCGCGTCTAAGGCGCCGCAATTTGCTGTGCAGAGTTGCATCCCTTGGGCACGTCAGAAACCTCTGATTGTGGGTTCGAATCCCGATTCTCCCCGATTATGTTTCTAGGTTTGTCAGCACCATACCCGTGCTCGTGGGTTTCACCAAAGTGGTAAACGTCTAACCTGCATCACTTCGGGCTTTCCTCCCACATTAAGCTGACACGCCACGATATAACTGGAATACTGTTAAAAGCGGCGTTGAACCCAATTAAGTCCCTATAGATAACAACTTCTTGTTCATTGTATACAGCGACGTTTTGATGTAGATTATAACACCGTTATTACGCTGCATTCATCTGGGCCTGACTTTGTCAAGCAGTGTACTGTCACGATGCGTCACTCGATGCAAAGCACGGAACAAATTAGGGCTTAAAAACCTCATGCCCCGGCAGAAGATTGCATTTACATTTCATTTTCAAACCAAAAACCCTTTCCCTCATATTTAACGATGTGATGAAGGTTTGTTGCAATGATACAAGACTTAAACATACTAGTGTCGTGGCGATGCATCGGTGAATCGTTACAGCCCCAGATAGACATATTCAATATTACAACAAACCAAAGACGTATATATATATAGAGATTGTATATAAGTCTTTGAACAAACATAAGTCAAACATTCAAACTAAACGTAAAAAAAGTAATATCAACAAGCCCACAAGTTTTTATCCCAACAACGTATAACCCAATAACAATAATTAGGCAAACATTAAAATCACCTAAGAATTTAAATTTGCCCTTGAAAAGTGTAAAACAATACTATGTGTTGTTCTGTTATCCACCTACTCCTTTGAAAAACGTATCTTATACCCCTGGATTAGCTCTTCCATCGCATACATCTGCCCCGTTGACAGCCAGGCCTGTCACGGTGCATCAGGCAACAGGTCATTGTTGACCAGATTGTGGGTTGTCCAAGGACATGAACAGTTGGTAAAAGGCGCTGATGGATAAAGTGAAGTGATTTAGCAATTGGGGCTAAGGCTAGTGATAACAGTAGTTCCCGTCGTCGTTCTTTGTAAGGAGGGTTTGAATCCAGGACGGGACTCAACCCAAAAAAGTACGAGAATCTGTACTTTACTAAGAAAGTGTTACCCCAAATATAACATTTGTTACGAGGGCATCTTTGTTCGAAATGTTCTTCGTCTTCTATTTCGCTTGTTTTGCAACAAGTACATATTCTTCCACCCTCATTTGAAAGGCCGTGGACTTTAGTCTCAGTCTTGTAACCGTTT
Source organism: Haliotis rufescens (assembly GCF_023055435.1). Lineage (NCBI taxonomy): Eukaryota > Metazoa > Mollusca > Gastropoda > Lepetellida > Haliotidae > Haliotis > Haliotis rufescens. The sequence continues at coordinate 51,786,738 of NW_025963890.1, forward strand.
TGCGGAGTTCTAGATATGGTTAAATTCATCTCCAATTTTCTCAACATGTCTGAGCTTAAGTGGTCTTTGGACTTTCATGTACAGTTGCCTTATATCGTCCAGAAGAAATATTATTGTGTTAGGTCAGGGAAAGAATAGTTGAGTAGAACGTTGATTGAAGAGACCCACGAGTTCATTTTTATCTTCAATGAAGGCTGCAGAGAGAACCTGTCATTCTACATATCTATCACCGAAGGTAATTATTGTACACAGAGAGGGAGAGAGAAAGAGGGGAGAGAGAGAGAGAGATAGAGAGAGAAAGGGAGAGAGAGAGGGGGGAAGAGAGAGAGAGGGGGGAAGAGAGAGAGAGAGGGGGGGGGGGGAGATAGGGAGAGAGAGAAACAAAGAGAGGGAAAGAGAAATGTTAAGAGGTTATAGTTAAACTCCTGTCAGGGAGTCGATGTTCTCGTTATCCGAGAAACTCTGAAATACTCTTTGCAAGTTTGGTAGTTGATGAATACACTTGCCGTTTAGACCAGTTTTGAAGCACATCTCGATGTTTGACGAGTTAAGCACCCCGCACCTCCGAACCACGTGTTGCTGTTGGTTCTACAAGTGTGTCGTATTAGCTTTGAGACCACGCTCACATGGCTTTGGTTTCCACATTCTTTATTGCTTTCTTGAATTATCCATTATTCAAATTTCAACTGGTTTAGTCTTTGTGAGGAAGTGCCTCTTGAGATCAACACATTTATTGACCCCCAATCACTTTTGATATAGACATTTTTTTCCAGTTTAACACTAACAGATGAGGGAACAGGTTGGGATATCCATGTGGAAGTTTGTATTAAAGATATGCGGGTTTTGTTGACTTAGCAAATCAAAGCAAAAAAAGGTCTACGTTACAAGCTACTTCAACAATGTATCAAAGGCAAGATACACCATCTGATCAGTGATATGTACTAAAATATATTTTATGTAACAAAAGAAATTTCATCTGTTTGATCAACACCATTTATCATCCAAACCTGACTCAAACAGGACGACACTCGTTAATATATATGATATCAAAAGACACTCGGTGAGATTCTCTATTTCTTCCTGTTGAATCATTTACTAGTTTCCAATATTCATTTGGATTCTGTGTGGATGGTTCATCTAGTTTTCTAAGTGCGATTCTTGGCTGCCCATTTCAAGGTTATGTGATACTTCTTGTCAGTCTCGTAGAGATTCAGGCGACTCCTTTTTGTCAGTAGGACATTCAGTATGCTTCAGCCAGATTTTTCCATATGCTGTTTGAGTAATTTTCAGGTGGAGTAGACGAACAGTTAGCTCCAGAAATAAAGTAATGTTTATTCAAAATATATATCTACAAAATAGGAAAAAAAATCCATACGGAGCCCAGAATGCTTAATGTCAGAGCTGAGGCAATAACTCGCTCTTGACTTAAGCTGGGTTGGTTTTTATATTTATTTTCTAGCGTCTGGGAACCAGACTACAGTTGTAGCTAAACCATTACTTTCTTCCGGATAGCTTAGACGGTACATTGGGAAGCACCCGTGAGCAGGTCTGATGCCTCGGCTGTCTCTGCATCTACTCCATCTTGTTCCATATCAAGTGGTGTCGTTAGGAAAGTATTACCTTTGTGTCTCATGCTATTGCTGCAGAGATTTCCTAAGTATGCTGTTCACAATGTTCTCTTTCGTCTTTTATCGGTGGTATGTGATACTGCCTTGTTACAAGCTCGGCGATGTCTGGAAGTCTGGAATGTCTGCTGACCGCTGAGATTGCTTTGTGCACGTGGGCCCTGCTGACAGTTTTATTACAAAACAAGATCCGTCTAGATAGGAACATTTTCTGCGGATTGCACTGGAGTACACAACCCCAATATTATGAGTGAGTGTGGGACTGTGGTTTTACGCCGCTTTTAGCAATATTTTTACACCAGAAATTGTCTTCACACATTGTACCATGAGGTGTGACGAGCGAACGCTTTAACGACTAGGGTACCCCACCCTCAAATATCACGTGGTGAGGTGAGGTGAAATGGGGTTTAATGTCGTGTCCACGATTATTGCACCTATAAAGCGACGTGTGTGTGTCTGTCTGCTTGTACTAGTCCGGACTAATGCCGATGTGTAGTGCTAGCCCACTGAGATGCCATGCCACAGTTTAAACATGAATACCCCACTCAGACACAGTATACTGACTCCGAGCCTAACAGTCCTTGTTTTAGCCCCTTAATGCCAAGCGCCAAACAGGGTAACAACAAGTACCATCCTTTTAAGCATTTTGGTATGACGCGGCCGGGGATCGAACCCCGGACCTTCCGCTCTCCGGGCGGACGCTCTACCACTAGACCACGGAGGCAGTCTGAGGTGCTATGCCGCAGTTTAACATGAATACCCAACTCAGACACAGTATACTGACTCCGAGCCGAACAGTCCTTGTTTTAGCCCCTTAATGCCAAGCGCCAAACAGGGTAACAACAAGTACCATCCTTTAAAGCATTTTGGTATGACGCGGCCGGGATCGAACCCCGGACCTTCCGCTCTCCGGGAGGGCGCTCTATCACTGGACCACGGAGGCGGTCTCAAATACCATGACCGGACATTAGAGGACAATATGCAGACATCTGAATGAACCCTGCATGTAGCTGTTACAGACCTTGGTTAACAGATGAACTGTGAGGTGAGATCGTGAGTGTAGTCCCCGTCACATGTGACAGTGTTACGTCACTGCGTATCTGGGGGAATGCAACCCACCGTGATGCAGGTCACAGATTCTATTTGCGGAACGCTACCAGCACCTCCGTGCTCCTAGCAGGCCATGGATCAACATCGGAGCAAATCTGGGATTCGAATCCACGACCCAACTATGCCTTCGAATCTTGTCGAAACACCTTTTCCCGCATCATCTGCTTCCACGCGTTATGCTTCTATGAAACGCGTGACGCCTGCAGTAGCACCCGCCTGGTCATTAGGGACAAGGGGACCTGAAGATACGGGCAAGCCAGGATATGTGTAGGAGAAACTCTCAAATGTATAACCTGTATCGGAGATGAAATATCGCCTGCAGTCGTGAACTCGGTTCAATGAAACCGGTGACCTCAGCACGTGGGTTTCGCAACGGTGCGAAATTTGCACGTGCGTCTCGCAATGGCACGAAATCTGCACGTGCGTCTCGTAGGCTGTTCGTAGTTTTTGTTCTGTCAAGGGTTTACAATGATAGTAAGCCCTCCTACGAGGTGTTACCACAATTTAAAAAACTCAATATCGAGTTACACAAACAGCCAGTAGGTTTATAAGTTGAGTTGTGACCTGACAGTTAACCCCGTGTGTGAGGTCCGCCCACTGGTGGGTACCACTGTGAACAAAGGGGTAGCGGGTGGACCGCGACAAAGAGTACGATGGATATGTGCGTGTCCTATCACGGCAAACAACGAGTTCTAGTTGCGAGTTCAATAGCGCACTGGTCGAAATCGCCATTTGATCACTGGACGATTTCACGACTTATTTGGGCTAATGACCCGCATATCTCTGACCCCAATCAATCACAAACCTGTACACTATTGACGCTATTCAACAATAACGTCTGCAACATTTGTAAGGGCGGCGAACAGACTCCATTGTGACATCCTATCAAAATACCTTTGCATGCTATCTCCAGTTTAACAACCAAAAACATTGCATGATTAATTCAAGTCTCACACTAGGAAAGGCAAACTATAGTATTGCAACACTTGCGGTCAGTGTACAGGTAGGAGGAAGATGAAGATGAGCAAGATAGGCCCCAACGGAAAATGTGCATATGATAAAATATACAGTCACCAAGAATTGTATGCGTCCTATAAGCAGGGTTAAAGACTCCCCACGATGTAACTGTCGAACACCATTAACTCAGAGGCGCGATGTAGTCCAGGTCTCTACAGCAGACGTAGATTTGTACACAGGCTACGCAGTGTGCGGATACATAACATGTCTGTCTAGGTCGTGGCAGTTTTGACGAAGGTGTGTTGACTTCTTCCAGGACACATGGGGCCTCACACCCACACCACAACCACAGACATACTCGTGTTATAGGTCATTGTCCTGTTAGGTAAAGGAAGTATCTTGTCGTTCCAACATTGTGTGAGGTGTTAGCTAGAGGAAGTATCTGGACGTTCTGACATTGTGTGAGGTGTTTGCTAAAGGAAGTATCTGGACGTTCTGACATTGTGGAAGGTGTTGGCTAAAGGAAGTATCTTGACGTTCTGACATTGTGGAAGGTGTTGGCTAAAGGAAGTATCTGGACGTTCTGACATTGTGTGAGGTGTTGGCTAAAGGAAGTATCTGGACGTTCTGACATTGTGGGATGTGTTGGCTAAAGGAAGTATCTGGACGTTCTGACATTGTGTGAGGTGTTGGCTAAAGGAAGTATCTGGTCGTTCTGACATTGTGTGAGGTGTTGGCTAAAGGAAGTATCTGGACGTTCTGACATTGTGGGATGTGTTGGCTAAAGGAAGTATCTGGTCGATCTGACATTGTGTGAGGTGTTGGCTAAAGGAAGTATCTGGACGTTCTGACATTGTGGAAGGTGTTGGCTAAAGGAAGTATCTGGTCGTTCTGACATTGTGTGAGGTGTTGGCTAAAGGAAGTATCTGGTCGTTGTGACATTGTGTGAGGTGTTGGCTAAAGGAAGTATCTGGACGTTCTGACATTGTGGGATGTGTTGGCTAAAGGAAGTATCTGGTCGATCTGACATTGTGTGAGGTGTTGGCTAAAGGAAGTATCTGGACGTTCTGACATTGTGGAAGGTGTTGGCTAAAGGAAGTATCTGGTCGTTCTGACATTGTGTGAGGTGTTGGCTAAAGGAAGTATCAGGTCGTTCTGACATTGTGTGAGATCTTGTTGGGTAAAGGAAGTATCTTGTCGTTCCAACATTGTGTGAGGTGTTGGCTAGAGGAAGTATCTGGACGTTCTGACATTGTGTGAGGTGTTTGCTAAAGGAAGTATCTGGACGTTCTGACATTGTGGAAGGTGTTGGCTAAAGGAAGTATCTTGACGTTCTGACATTGTGTGAGGTGTTTTGCTAAAGAAAGTATCTGGACGTTCTGACATTGTGTGAGATCTTGTTGGCTGAAGGAAGTATCTGGTCGTTCTGAAACTGTGGGAGGTGTTGGCTAACGGGAGTGTCTGTTCGTTCTGACATTGTGTGAGATCTTGTTGGCTAAAGGAAGTATCTGGTCGTTGTGACATTGTGTGAGGTGTTGGCTAACGGGAGTGTCTGTTCGTTCTGACATTGTGTGAGATCTTGTTGGCTAAAGGAAGTATCTGGTCGTTGTGACATTGTGTGAGGTGTTGGCTAAAGGGAGTGTCTGTTCGTTCTGACATTGTGTGAGCTATTGTTGGCTAAAGGAAGTATCGGGTCGTTCTGAAATTGTGTGAGGTGTTGGCTAAAGGAAATATGTGGTCGTTTCGACACTGGCTAGGATAAAGGCAGAAGAACGAATCGTTTCGTTCGTGAACTATGTGAAGTTTCATCTGAGCTTAGTTTTCTGTGTTCGTTGTTCATCGCCGCACCCAGCAATATCCCATCTGAAGTGAGCTGAACCATTCATTCCACCAATCAGTGTTTCACAGACATGTTTCCAGTTGTCACCGTTCTCACAGGGAAGTGGGTCAGTGCACTTTACGGTACAAACGCGACAAGAACAGTGTCCCATATTCGTGTTGCCGCCCAGTGTGCGCCCACTGAGACGGGGCTGTGCTGCTTGCCTGGTATGTGGGCCAAGGCGTCCGACACAAAGTGCTTTGATAAACCTAATGCTTTGACTCCATATACAGTCCATACAGTCCACACAGGCCGCACAGTTCACACAGGCCGCACAGTCCACACAGGCCGCATAGTCCACACAGGCTGCACAGTCCACACAGGCTGCACAGTCCACACAGGCCGCACAGTCCACACAGGCCGCACAGTGCACACAGGCCGCACAGTCCACGCAGACTGCACAGACCACACAGTCAACACAGGCCGCACAGTCCACACAGGCCGCACAGTCCACACAGGCCGCATAGTCCACACAGGCTGCACAATCCACACAGGCTGCACAGTCCACACAGGCCGCACAGTCCACACAGGCCGCATAGTCCACACAGGCTGCACAGTCCACACAGGCTGCACAGTCCACACAGGCCGCACAGTCCACACAGGCCGCACAGTGCACACAGGCCGCACAGTCCACGCAGACTGCACAGACCACACAGTCAACACAGGCCGCACAGTCCACACAGGCCGCACAGTTCACACAGGCCGCACAGTCCACACAGGCCGCATAGTCCACACAGGCTGCACAGTCCACACAGGCTGCACAGTCCACACAGGCCGCACAGTTCACACAGGCCGCACAGTCCACGCAGACTGCACAGACCACACAGTCAACACAGGCCGCACAGTCCATACAGGCCGCACAGTCCACACAGGCCGCACTGTCCACACAGGCCGCACAGTCTACACAGGCCGCACAGTCCACACAGGCCGCACAGACCGCACGGGTCAAAGCACACATACCAGGCCACAGGCAAATCGTAAATCAGATTCTGGCGGAAGTCATAATTCCATGTCACGGAGCAACAGGTATCTCATATACCGGACATCTCAAAACACACACAAATGTCACTTTCAGATAATTACAGTCATCTTCTGACGCTGTGATATCACTGCGGGGCGGTCGTGTAGCCTAGCGGTTAAAGCTTTCGCTCGTCACACCGAAGACCTGGGTTCGATTCCCGACATTACACTATTTGAAGCCCATTTCTGGTGTCCTCCACCGTGATATTGCTGGAATAAAAGCGGCGTAAAACCCTACTCACTCATTCACTGGTATTACTGCGGTACTGACAACATTCGTGACCTACTCGTGTTATTCCAGGACAAGCCGAATAGCGACTCGTGTCCCTCTCGTGGTCAATTTTTGCGACTGAGTTCCGTCTAAGTGCAAACGGGCATAGTTAAAAATATTGTCAACTCGTTGCGTAATGATTCACATATATTTCTCCATGTCATATATGTTCCAACACATCGGGATTTACGGTATTTATACAGTATGATTGAACATATTTAACTGTGTCTATCTATTTTTAATGCAAGAGGTATGTCAAAAGTTATTCCGGAGGGATTCTTTGGCTGAAGTACTTGAAGTCGTACGCGCATTCTGATTGGTCTGTCGTATTTTCGCACATACCATTCATCGATAAGGGGACTAGTCTTCTTGCAGGTTACGGAAAGGGGCGAGTGGTGACGAATGTACTGACAATTGCAGCATCCAGCATGTTTCCAGAACAATGGAGTCACTGACCTTTCGCAAACTGAACTGACGCGACCGAGGCTGGAACGCGTGAAGCTTTACACGGTGTGATCTAAGCGCATCGAGGAATGTAGGAACCACGGCTTGACCAGTCACAGCCCAGTACGGACATTAAGGCTCGGCTATCTGAACATTAAATCTCGGGAAAGTATCGACGTAGGTCTACCTGTTGTCCAGAATGACTCCAGCCCCGCGTGAACCCGTCAAGTACGCTGTATTCCACATACTAGCAGTGCCACCTGACAAAGTGGCTATATATATACAAAGGCATGAATGCATGTTTTAGTTAAGGCGTTGATTACTTTGACAAACCTTGGTGCTTGTAAAAAAACTGACAAGATATGACAGTGACATGAAAATATTCCAATAGGTTTTATAGAGTGCTCGGTCTGTTTACAGAGTTAGACCAACACCTGGTATCCCTGTAAGTTCATAGAGCTACACCAGATATATATATATATATATATATATATATATATATATATATATATATATATATACTGAACCGCAAAAGAAACGTCACCCCAAGTAACATTGCATGAAAAGTTATCATTTCAATATCTGGGTTATTTTTGTCAGAGTTTCTAAAATTTAACATTACCTTGTTTGGAAAAATGAAATTTGATGATAAAAAAACAAAGCAGGCGACAATAAAACCGATCGCCAAAACGCATCACGGAAACGGCCATGGTAACCCGATGCACATACGTTCCCCCATTTCTTGCCCTATAAAAATCCACCCAGATCGAATAACAATCATTCGTTATTGAATTGCTACCACATGCCAAGATTGACAAGAAATCAGCGACACCAAGCCCTTGGAGGACTACAAGCTGGACAAACCGCCCGGCAAGTAGCCAATGCATTTCAAGTACACGTAAGTACCATATACAGGCTCCAGTAACGGTACCAGACCACCAACACTACAGATGACCATCTACGTAGTGGAAGACCAAGGGTCACCACCCGACGTCAGGATCGTCAGATTGTGCGACAGCATCTTCAAGATCGCTTTGTTACTGCTGTGGAAACTGCTCGACAGACCATGGGGACACACCAGGACACACCAGCTGACGAGCAGACACCTCCACTGTCACAGGCCACACCGAGGACCCATTCTGACACCACGTCATCGCCGGGACCGTCTTCAGTCGGCAACACAGCACCAGGATTGGCGCCACCAGCAGTGGAGAAGAGTCCTTTTCTCAGACAAGGGCCGTTACTGTTTCTCAACAGCAGATGGCAGAGAGAGAGAGAGAGAGAGAGAGAGAGAGAGAGAGAGAGAGAGAGAGAGAGAGAGAGAGTCTGGGGACGCCATGGGGAACGTTATTCAGATGCTTGTGTTGTTGAGAGAGACTCGTGGGGTGGTCCGAGCATCATAGTGTGGGAAGGAATTAGTCTTCCACAGAGGGTCGACCCTGTGGTCTTCCAGAAAATCTGTCCAAGGAGAGGCCATGGTGTTACAGCAGTTCGGTACATTGCTCAAGTCTTGAAACTACACGTCATACCTCATTTGGCACGTCGCCGCAACCACGAGTTTTAACATGATAATGCCCGTGCCCGCACTGCGAGAGCAAAACGAGACTTCCTCCAGCAGAATGGCATCAGAACCATGCAGTGGCCTGCCCTCAGTCCCGATTTAAATCCCATTGAGCACCTGTGGGACGAGTTTCAAAGACGGCTGAATGACATCCGACCAAGGCCGACAACTGCAGCTGAACTGCGTCATGCGTTCCTCAGAGTGTGGGCTCAAGTGCCTATGACCTTCATCAACCGCCTCATCCATTCCATGTATCGACGTTGCACGGCAGTCATTAATGCACATGGCGGACACAAGAGATACTGACTTACGATGCCATTTTCTCAGAGACTAGTGTTGTGTTTCACTTTAAGAACATTTGACCCTTTAATTTCAACCTTGATGATTAGTTTCATCTTTTTAATATATCTCAAAGTATGTTTACAGTGTTTGGACAAATAAGGTTTCTCATATATCTATCCATGGTGACATTTCTTTTGCGGTTCAGTATATATTGAACACCTGTTTAGGGATGTAGCCTAGTGGTTAAAGCGTTCGCTCGTCACGCCGAAGGCCCGGGTTCGAATCCCGACATGGGTACAATGTGTGAAGCCCATTTCTGGTGTCCCCCGCTGTAATATTGCTGGAATATTGCTAAAATCGGCGTTAAACCATACTCACTCACTCACGGAACACCTGTTTACATATATATCTTGGGCATCTGTTTACATATATATCTTGGGCATCTGTTTACCTATATATCGGGGGCATGTGTTTACCTATTTATCTTGGGCATCTATTTACATATATATCTCGAACCCTTGTTTACATAAATGTCTTGGGCATCTGTTTACATATATATCTTGGGCATATGTTTACCTATATATGTTGGGCATCTGTTTACATATATATGTTGGGCATCTTCTTACCTATATATCTTGGGCAGCTCTTTACATATATATCTTGGGCAGCTCTTTACATATATATCTCGAACAACTGTTTACCTATATATCTTTGGCATCTGTTTACATAATCTTGAACACCTATTTAGATATATATCTTGGGCATCTGTTTACAAATATATCTTGGGCATCTGATTACATATATATCTTGGGCATCTGATTACATATATATCTTGGGCACCTGTTTACATATATATCTTGAACACCTGTTTACATATATATATCTTGGGCATCTGTTTACGTATATATCTTGGGCACCTGTTTACATATATATCTTGAACACATGTTTACATATATATCTTGGGCATCTGTTTACATATATATCTTGGGCACCTGTTTACATATATATCTTGGGCACCTGTTTACATATCTATATACATATCTTCAACTCGCTTTTACAAATACTTCTTGAACACCTATTTACATATATATCCTGGGCATCTGTTTACATATGCACGTTCAACGCCTTGACATAGTAGCACTCCTGTCGACACGGCGAGGTGCTCGACAACCCCAATCTCGACGTGACCCGCTAAGCCAGATCTCATTCACAGAAGCGTCTGCGAGTATATGTAGTTTACAGTTACTCCAACACTTGTTCCTACATAGGAGGCGATGAGATATCTGGAGAACGGCTTTGCGATGTCTCGGTATCGGACCTGATCTATGGTACTCAACTCTGTGAACAAGTAATTGTTTACTACCTGTTAGTGGACACGTTATGATTACTTTGTGAAACATAGGACTGACATTAACACCTCTTTGGAACAGTTTAATCATTAAGCACCGGGTTGAAGCGCGTCACGTGTTCGTACTGCCATCTGTTTGAACAGCGAGGCACATAAACATATCATGGAGACACTTGCCGCCGACACTGCAACGGAAGCGTCGCCACGGGCCATATAACTCAACCCCACTCCAAAATAACACATGACAAAGAATGTCATGTGCTACTGATCTACATTGTATGGTATAACCTTGTTAGAGCTCTGTATGGGGCCGCTAGTTCATTAGTGATCTTCACTATGTTCTTATTGGTTCTATATTGCGGGAGTAACGATGATCGGAGTAAAACCGTACTCGCTCCTTCATCCAACACATGATCACACTGATTTATGTCTATCATGGCAACAGTTAATATATCTATATGTCGCATACCATCTGAACATAAATCTATATCTCACATACCATCTGAATATAAATCTATAACTCACATACCATATAATCACATACCATCTGAAATTAAATCTATATCTCACATACCATCTGAATATAAATCTATAACTTACATACCATATAATCACATACCATCTGAACATATATCTATATCTCACACACCATATAATCACATACCATCGGAACATACATCTATATATCATGTCTATATACCATACCTTCTGTTCATACACTGACAGTCTCTATATCTAACACCTCTATCTGGGACTGGGCTTCACAATAATGTTCCGTATAAAAACGGGTACAGGCCACCAGTTCCTCAGAACCTTCTGTTCATACACTGACCGTCTCTATATCTAACACCTCTATCTGGGACTGGGCTTCACAATAATGTTCCGTATAAAAACAGCCACCAGTTCCTCAGAACCTTCTGTTCATACAACTATATCTCACAGCATACTATTAAATACACATCAATACATTCTCTATCTAAGATACCATCAGTTCATGAGTCCATACCCAATATTGCCCCGTCAAGATCCGGGTTAGAACTGGTGTTTAGCAACCCATGCTTGTCAGGACTATGTAAGGCATGCCTGTGTCAGTCGAGTTCAACTGATCAGGTGTAACGTATAAGTAGGAACTTGTACACTAACACCCTGAAGCATCAGTCTTGTGTTAAATATCTGGGCATATCAACAGAAAACATTTCATTTACATGGGAACCAGACACGTCGGAAATTGATGTAGGATATCTGAGTGTTTTTACATATTTACAAATGAGATCTTAATGGGACATCGCGAACCCATATTGTTAGTACACGAAACACTGAGGCGTCAAGTGAAATTCGATACAGTTATCATCGGAAACACAACGGAGTAGAACTTAGATATGAGAAACGTTAATGTCACCTTTTCATCAAAAATACTTAACTTTACATTTTCAATGTTTTCAATATACACAATGAGTACAGAATTTTACCGTCACCATGTGTCGAAATAGTTAGATTTGTTGTGCGAAGCAGCTCATATATCTGAACTCTCACATTCTAGTATAACGGATTTCGTCACACACTGACATGCATAGTAACACTTTCAGATGTCAGACAAGAAGCCATGTAAGCTAATAACGGGAGGTACATACGACGCTAGTGAGATGGGAGGTACATACGACGCTAGTGAGATGGGAGGTACATACGACGCTAGTGAGATGGGAGGTACAGAAGACGCTAGTGAGATGGGAGGTACAGAAGACGCTGGTGAGATGGGAGGTACAGAAGACGCTGGTGAGATGGGAGGTACAGAAGACGCTAGTGAGATGGGAGGTACAGAAGACGCTAGTGAGATGGGAGGTACAGAAGACGCTAGTGAGATGGGAGGTACAGAAGACGCTAGTGAGATGGGAGGTACAGAAGACGCTAGTGAGATGGGAGGTACAGAAGACGCTAGTGAGATGGGAGGTACAGAAAACGCTAGTGAGATGGGAGGTACAGAAGACGCTGGTGAGATGGGAGGTACAGAAGACGCTAGTGAGATGGGAGGTACAGAAGACGCTAGTGAGATGGGAGGTACAGAAGACGCTAGTGAGATGGGAGGTACAGAAGACGCTAGTGAGAAGACGCTAGTGAGAAGACGCTAGTGAGAAGGGAGGTACAGAAGACGCTGGTGAGAAGGGAGGTACAGAAGACGCTGGTGAGAAGGGAGGTACAGAAGACGCTGGTGAGAAGGGAGGTACAGAAGACGGTAGTGAGATCGGAGGTACAGAAGACGCTAGTGAGAAGGGAGGTACAGAAGACGCTGGTGAGATGGGAGGTACAGAAGACGCTGGTGAGATGGGAGGTACAGAAGACGCTAGTGAGAAGGGAGGTACAGAAGACGCTGGTGAGAAGGGAGGTACAGAAGACGCTGGTGAGAAGGGAGGTACAGAAGACGGTAGTGAGATGGGAGGTACAGAAGACGCTAGTGAGATGGGAGGTACAGAAGACGCTGGTGAGAAGGGAGGTACAGAAGACGCTGGTGAAAAGGGTGGTACAGAAGACGCTAGTGAGATGGGAGGTACCGAAGACGCTAGTGAGGTGGGAGGTACAGAAGACGCTAGTGAGAAGGGAGGTACAGAAGACGCTAGTGAGATGGGAGGTACAGAAGACGCTGGTGAGAAGGGAGGTACAGAAGACGCTGGTGAGAAGGGAGGTACAGAAGACGGTAGTGAGATGGGAGGTACAGAAGACGCTAGTGAGAAGGGATGTACAGAAGACGGTAGTGAGATGGGAGGTACAGAAGACGCTGGTGAGATGGGAGGTACAGAAGACGCTAGTGAGAAGGGAGATACAGAAGACGCTAGTGAGAAGGGTGGTACAGAAGACGCTAGTGAGATGGGAGGTACCGAAGACGCTAGTGAGGTGGGAGGTACAAAAGACGCTAGTGAGAAGGGGGGTACAGAAGACGCTGGTGAGAAGGGAGGTACCGAAGACGCTGGTGAGATGGGAGGTACAGAAGACGCTGGTGAGAAGGGAGGTACAGAAGACGCTAGTGAGAAGGGAGGTACAGAAGACGCTAGTGAGATGGGAGGTACAGAAGACGGTAGTGAGATGGGAGGTACAGAAGACGCTGGTGAGATGGGAGGTACAGAAGACGCTAGTGAGAAGGGAGATACAGAAGACGCTAGTGAGAAGGGTGGTACAGAAGACGCTAGTGAGATGGGAGGTACCGAAGACGCTAGTGAGGTGGGAGGTACAGAAGACGCTTGTGAGAAGGGGGGTACAGAAGACGCTGGTGAGAAGGGAGGTACCGAAGACGGTAGTGAGATGGGAGGTACACCATCAGACGCTGGTTAGAGGGTACAGACAACGCTAGTAAGAATGGTACGCACAATAGACATGCTAACAGGTCAACAAACTCTCCCCTCCCACTCCTTCACAGCTTACTCACAGAAAGCCAGTTGTAAAAAATCTGTCTGATGTAAGTGTGTAGCGCTTGTAATGTAATACACTCACACAACAACCTACATGCCTAGTTAAACACAAAACACAAACATGAATATTGCAAAGGCGCTATAACAATCATCATGTGTGACTGACAGTTTATGTTGTGCCACAACACAAACCTAGCAGCATGGTTATTTACAAAATACATCCGAAAAAATGTTAAAAAACAGCGACCCTCGCATTCGTCATGGTCGAGCAGAAATCTTGTACGACGTGGCCTTGGAGAAATCTGGGTCTTGAACAAAATAATCTAAAACGCTTACTTGCACATTTGCTACATTCCCATCATTATAACACAGGATTGAAGAATGCTGTACTCTCTCAGAGAGACGTGCTCTGGTGATCATTTCGGTGTGTCTCGGTTATTGGCCAAGTAAGGGAGCTCCTGGGTAGCCAGGCACTGGCATAGAGCAGCTCCTTGGTAGTCAGGCACTGGCATAGAGCAGCTCATGGGGTAGCCAGGCACTGGCACTGGCACAGAGCAGCTCATGTGTAGCCAGGCACTGGCATAGAGTAGCTCCTGGGTAGCCAGGCACTGGCATAGAGCAGCTCATGGGTAGTCAGGCACTGGCATAGAGCAGCTCCTTGGTAGTCAGGCACTGGCATAGAACAGCTCATGTGTAGCCAAGCACTGGCACAGAGCAGCTCCTGGGTAGCCAGGCACTGGCATAGAGCAGCTCCTGGGGTAGCCAGGCACTGGCACAGAGCAGCTCCTGGGTAGTCAGGCACTGGCATAGATCACCTCATGTGTAGCCAGGAACTAGCATAGAGCAGCTCCTCGGGTAGCCAGGTACTGTCATATAAGAGCTCCTGGGGCAGCCAGGTACTGGCATAGAGCAGCCCATGGGTAGCCAAGTACTGGCAAAGAACAAATCGTGGGTAACCAGGCACTGGCATAGAGCAGCTCATGGGTAGCCAGGCACTAGCAAATAGCAGCTCATGGGTAGCCAGGCACTGGCATATAGCAGCTCATGGATGGGGTAGCCAGGCACTGGCATAGAGCAGCTCATGGGTAGCCAGGCACTGGCATAGAGCAGCTCATGTGTAGTCAGGCACTGGCATAGAGCAGCTCCTTGGTAGTCAGGCACTGGCATAGAGCAGCTCCTGGGGTAGCTGGGCACTGGCATAGAGCAGCTCATGGGTAGCCAGGCACTGGCATAGAGCAGCTCCTGGGTAGCCAGGCACTGGCACAGAGCAGCTCATGGGGTAGCCAGGCACTGGCATAGAACAGCTCCTGGTTAGCCAGGTACTGGCATAGAGCAGCTCATGGGTAGCCAGGCACTGGCATAGAGCAGCTCATGGGGTAGCCAGGCACTGGCATAGAACAGCTCCTGGTTAGCCAGGTACTGGCATAGAGCAGCTCCTGGGTAGCCAGGTACTGGCATAGAGCAGCTCATGGGGTAGCCAGGCACGGGCATAGAGCAGCTCATGGGGTAGCCAGGCACTGGCATAGAGCAGCTCCTGGTTAGCCAGGTACTGGCATAGAGCAGCTCATGGGGCAGCCAGGTACTGGCATAGAGCAGCTCAAGGGTCGTTAGCCACTAGCATAGAGCAGCATCGTTCTCCAGAGCTCGAGGTTCAAGCATTTGATCTTTGTTACATGTTACTTACGTGACCCCATTGCTACAAACCTATACGTAAGTCGCTCATCTGATGTTGCCATCATAAAAAGGACATTCAAACCTAAACGTTTCCTTTGCTAAGAGGAACACACTTATGGACGTGGATTAACAGGTTTAAGTCTGGGTGACAGAAGACACCGTCCAGAGAATATACGGGCAATGATATTTCGTGTCGTGCTGTGTTTTCCGCCATCCTCACAACATGAGCGTGTATAAGACACGTGTACACCCACTGCCGCTCATTGACAGAGGCGACCAAACTTGCTATCAAGCCTTGTAGTTGCTATATGTAGTCGCCGTTACACCACTATCTTTACACCGTTAATATATCTGAGAACGTCAACCGAAAACGCTGCACAATCATATTTTTCAAAAATACAATTCTTTGTGAGACGCCCTCTCTCCCATACCGCTGTCACACATGCACATAGTTGGCGCGCATCCACATACTTACAATGTCTCACCCCAATATATGCATACCTGGGATATTTCACTGTGATATATGCATACATCAGCATACCCGCACTAACAGGATATATTCCAATATATGATAAATGTACAATGTACTCACCGGTCGGCCGTCGGTCCCGGGGGGTCCCCTACCTCCGTCTCTACCCCTCTCGCCTGGGTCCCCCTTAAAGTAGAGATAACGCACCCGTGAGGATTGTTGCAAGGAGGGGAGGGTAGCTATGTGCACTAGGAGTAGCAACCGGAACGTCAGTATCTCCTTCATATCGACCTCCCGTACACACGCTCCTCCCGTCTGTCAGTGTCCTGTAGCCACTACCGGCGAGGGAAAAAGAGCGACGGACAGACAGTCCTCGTGATATGTACTGCCGGCTTGCGGCGAGGAGAACGCTCCACCGGTCGCTCGTGCACAGGAGGGAGGGAGGGGGGAGGGAGCGGTTACTCCCTGTAAGCAATCTCAAGAATAAGTTACTTACGGAATAAACGCATGTACGTTACTTATTTGGGAGGTGTAAACAGGAGGGGGTTACGAGGATTTTGAAGTGAGTTGAAGAAGGAGTGGCGCTGTTTTATGGAATCGGGAACAAGGGTTATGTCCTGCTGGGGAGATGGATAGTGAGAAAGTGCATGAGTTGTTAGATGTGTGAGAGAGCGATGCGTGAAGAGAGGGTGTGTGACTTGTCGGTTGTAATTTATCCTCTGTGGAACAATTGCTAGGGTGACGTGTGTGAGACAATGACCTCCTCACTCACTCGTGACAAGACCCATGTGAGCGCTCAGTACAGCTACAGCAGTACTGGGGACGAGTCAAGACAGGCGAACGTTCGCTACTTCTCGTCTGTCCGCCATGGGTGATTGTTGTTGTGTGTATATATATATGTGTGTGTGTATATACTACAAACTCTTTGTTCAGTGTGTTGACACAGACATATTTTTGGTTAGATTTCTGAGCTCAACATCGTCAAGCCTTTGCGTATTTCCGCCAGTGGCATTCCTTGACTTGATGCAAGAGAGCTGATGGTTACAGCAGAACTGTCAGACACCAACCTCGCCCCTGCATCTGTTCTGACAACTATTATAAGAGAGAGAAAGAGAAAGAGAGAGGGTGAGAGAGAGGGAGAGGGAGAGAGAGAGAGGAAAGGGGGAGCAAAACAATTTGAGTGTAGTGAATGATGGAGTGAGTGAGTAAGATAAGAGAGTAGGTGAGTGAGTGAGAGTGAAAGAGTGTGTGAATGAGAGTGGGTGAGAGAGAGGGGAGAGAGAGAGATAGAGAGAGAAGGGAAACAGAGAGAGGGAGAAAGAGGGGGAGAGAGAGTGAAAGTGTGAATGAGAGAGTGGGGTCAGAGAGAGAGGAGAGAGTGTGTGAATGAGAGAGAGAGTGGATGAGAGAGAGAGGAGAGAGTGACGAGAGAGAGGGCAGAGAGTGCGAATGAGCGAGAGAAAGAGGCAGGAGAGAAAAGAGAGGGGAGAAAGAGAGTTAGGGCGAGAGATTGGGGAGAGAGAGTGAGGGGAGAGAGAGGTGTGTGGGGTGGGGTGGGTGTGTGTGTGTGTGTGTGTGGGGGGGGGGGGGGGGGGGGGGTGTTACGGCAGAGGGACGTTGACGTGGCTTCCTTTACCAAACACACAGTAGCATAGACATATGACCCTACACGATCCGCTCGTCCAGTAAAGAACTGACAACGTTATTCTGACCAAGACTTGGAAATGTGCCAGATATGAGGGACTGACAAATGAGGAAAAGTTTTTTGCACTACACAAGAACAACATCTATATATCTCGCAGCAGGATTATGCTGAGATTGATTGAATGGCTATTCCTGTTTAGTATACTGAACGTACCTTTATTCCATCGGTTCCTGGCAGTCCCGGGTTCCCTGGAACTCCCGGAGCGCCCTGCAACAACCAACACGGGACACTTCAAAGGCGAACTGTGTGATTATGTAAGTATGCAAACACAGCCACATCAGACTACCTGGTCAAACATTATAACTAGGCGACTACTCCTGCCTGCCCTGAAGAAGGCGACGTTCGTGATGCCATAACCACGTCATCGCAGCGTACATCTCCGCTCCGCGACGGTAATTCAAGGTCAGACGCAAAGGTCAAGGCACCAGTCGGCGGGGAAATGTGGGCTTTGGAAAAATCGTCATTTCTTTAAAGGACAGACAGGTTGTTAAATTGTACCACTGTTTTAAGGTTAAATGTCAAACATGTTAAATTCCGTAACGTCAGTGTCTTTATTACAACAACAATGACGTTACACATTTAAGCACGTTCCTTTGCTAGAGTGTTGATGTCCGTCTAGACGCTGGGTCACTGTAAACAGTTTACAGTTAGAGTGTTGTCGTCCGTCTAGACTCTGGGTCACTGTAAATAGTTTACAGTTAGAGTGTTGTCGTCCGTCTAGACTCTGGGTCACTGTAAACAGTTTACAGTTAGAGTGTTGTCGTCCGTCTAGACTCTGGGTCACTGTAAACAGTTTACAGTTAAAGTGTTGATGTCCGTCTAGACCCTGGGTCACCGAAAACAGTTTACAGTTAGAGTGTTGTCGTCCGTCTAGACTCTGGGTCACTGTAAACAGTTTACAGTTAGAGTGTTGATGTCCGTCTAGACGCTGGGTCACTGTAAACAGTTTACAGTTAGAGTGTTGTCGTCCGTCTAGACTCTGGGTCACTGTAAATAGTTTACAGTTAGAGTGTTGTCGTCCGTCTAGACTCTGGGTCACTGTAAACAGTTTACAGTTAAAGTGTTGATGTCCGTCTAGACCCTGGGTCACCGAAAACAGTTTACAGTTAGAGTGTTGTCGTCCGTCTAGACGCTGGGTCACTGTAAACAGTTTACAGTTAGAGTGTTGTCGTCCGTCTAGACTCTGGGTCACTGTGAACAGTTTACAGTTAGAGTGTTGTCGTCCGTCTAGACTCTGGGTCACTGTAAACAGTTTACAGTTAGAGTGTTGATGTCCGTCTAGACGCTGGGTCACTGTTAACAGTTTACAGTTAGAGTGTTGATGTCTGTCTAGACTCTGGGTCACCGGGAACTGTTTACAGTTAGAGTGTTGACGTCCGTCTAGACTCTGGGTCACTGGAAACAGTTTACATTTAGAGTGTTGATGTCCGTCTAGACCCTGGGTCACCGAAAACAGTTTCCATTTAAAGTGTTGTCGTCCGTCTAGACTCTGGGTCACTGTAAACAGTTTACAGTTAAAGTGTTGTCGTCCGTCTAGACGCTGGGTCACTGTAAACAGTTTACATTTAGAGTGTTGTCGTCCGTCTAGACTCTGGGTCACTGTAAACAGTTTACATTTAGAGTGTTGTCGTCCGTCTAGACTCTGGGTCACTGTAAACAGTTTACAGTTAGAGTTTTGTCGTCCGTCTAGACTCTGGGTCACTGTAAACAGTTTACAGTTAGAGCGTTGTCGTCCGTCTAGACTCTGGGTCACTGTAAACAGTTTACATTTAGAGTGTTGTCGTCCGTCTAGACTCTGGGTCACTGTAAACAGTTTACAGTTAGAGTGTGGATGTCCGTCTAGACCCTGGGTCACCGAAAACAGTTTACATTTAGAGTGTTGTCGTCCGTCTAGACTCTGGGTCACTGTGAACAGTTTACAGTTAGAGTGTTGTCGTCCGTCTAGACTCTGGGTCACTGTAAACAGTTTACAGTTAGAGCGTTGATGTCCGTCTAGACGCTGGGTCACTGTAAACAGTTTACAGTTAGAGTGTTGATGTCCGTCTAGACGCTGGGTCACTGGGAACTGTTTACAGTTAGAGTGTTGACGTCCGTCTAGACGCTGGGTGACTGTAAACAGTTTACAGTTAGAGTGTTGATGTCCGTCTAGACCCTGGGTCACTGTGAACAGTTTACAGTTAGAGTGTTGATGTCCGTCTAGTCTCTGGGTCACTGTAAACAGTTTACAGTTAGAGTGTTGATGTCCGTCTAGACGCTGGGTCACTGTAAACAGTTTACAGTTAGAGTGTTGATGTCCGTCTAGACGCTGGGTCACTGGGAACTGTTTACAGTTAGAGTGTTGACGTCCGTCTAGACGCTGGGTGACTGTAAACAGTTTACAGTTAGAGTGTTGATGTCCGTCTAGACCCTGGGTCACTGGAAACAGTTTACAGTTAGAGTGTTGATGTCCGTCTAGACGCTGGGTCACTGTAAACAGTTTACAGTTAGAGTGTTGATGTCCGTCTAGACCCTGGGTCACTGTAAACAGTTTACAGTTGGAGTGTTGATGTCCGTCTAGACTCTGGGTCACTGTAAACAGTTTACAGTTAGAGTGTTGTTGTCCGTCTACACGCTGGGTCACTGGGAACTGTTTACAGTTAGAGTGTTGACGTCCGTCTAGACGCTGGGTCACTGTAAACAGTTTACAGTTAGAGTGTTGATGTCCGTCTAGATGCTGGGTCACTGTAAACAGTTTACAGTTGGAGTGTTGATGTCCGTCTAGACTCTGGGTCACTGTAAACAGTTTACATTTAGAGTGTTGATGTCCGTCTACACGCTGGGTCACTGGAAACAGTTTACAGTTAGAGTGTTGTCGTCCGTCTAGACGCTGGGTCACTTAAAAGTTTACAGTTAGAGTGTTGATGTCCGTCCAGACGCTGGGTCACTAGGAACAGTTTACAGTCACATAATGCTGCTGTGCGTCAGATGGGTGTGGGTGAAACCAAATAGGATTCAGATCGCAGATGATTACCACAGTCGTGACTAGAGGGCGCTTCAGGGCATGGTGCTGGCAAACCGATCAGCGGATCCTGCCAGACAAAACTCCGCACAGCGAATCGCGGGTGATACACCACGTGGCCACCTGTGCTTGAGGACTCCACCCACGTAAATTGTCCCCCCCCCCCTTTCTACAGACCCCCGTACCCCTTGATACACAAGTCCCCCCCCCTTTCTACAGACCACCCTACCCCATGATACACAAGTCCCCCCCCCTTTCTACAGACCACCCTACCCCTTGATACACAAGTCCCCCCCCCCCCCCCTTTCTACAGACCACCGTACCCCTTGATACACAAGCCCCACCCCCTTTTTACAGAGGTTAACAGTTAAAACACATACACTTTATAAATACTCATTTCTGAAACAGGCATGACATGAAAGTTGCGGTAACTGCCTCTCCTAAATGGGGTGTAATGCAATACGCTTGTGGTAAGGTCCCCGTGACGTTTAGTTCTTAGTTGCATTTTTCAAATATCATTGAAATAGGAGGTTGATGCCTAGTTAGCCTGCTTAATGAAATCCTGTCCCAGACTCCCCCTCCCATGCCTGCCAACCCCTCCCCAAAGCATCACGCATCACGTGAAGAATCCCTGCATCAGCTGTTTCAGCGGAGACAGTGCGTGACTAGAACATGTGCTCAGCTCAACTCCTCGTCGGTATGTTGAACTGGTCGATTTGCTGTGTTGCGGTAGGCAGGGATATTTTAAACTGGGTTAATAGGTTAAGAACATATTCAGAAAAAGGCTGTAAAGTGTATTGTTTTTAAGAAATGGGACGTCGACATATGTGCCACATGGGAAAGGACATTAACTACCGGCCGTCACTGTGCACCAGGGCAATGATGACATACTGCAGCACTGATAGCAACAAAACCGCCTCTTTCACCAATGGCATTGTTGACAGCTAGACAACCCATAACAATAACGGCATTGTGTACCATCAATAACACTAACGGCATTGTGTACCACCAATGACAATAATGACACTGTGTACCACCAATGACAAACACGGCAAAGTGTTCCATCAATGACACTAACGGCATTGTGTACCACCAATGACAATAATGACACTGTGTACCACCAATGACAAACACGGCAAAGTGTTCCATCAATGACACTAACGGCATTGTGTACCACCAATGACAATAATGACACTGTGCACCACCAATGACAAACACGGCATTGTGTATCATCAATAACACTAACGGCAGATGTGGTCAAACATTCAAGGTCTGTCTGGGACGCCAAGGTACAGATATGGTCAAACATTCAAGGTCTGTATTGGACGCCAAGGTACAGATGTTGTCAAACAGTCAAGGTCTGTCCAGGACGCCAAGGTACAGATGTGGTCAAACATTCAAGGTCTGTCTGGGACGCCAAGGTACAGATGTAGTCAAACATTCAAGGTCCGTCTGGGACGCCAAGGTGCAGATGTGGTCAAACATTCAAGGTCTGTCTTGGACGCCAAGGTACAGATGTGGTCAAACATTCAAGGTCTGTCTTGGACGCCAAGGTACAGATGTGGTCAAACATTCAAGGTATGTCTGGGACGCCAAGGTACAGATGTTGTCAAACATTCAAAGTCTGTCCAGGACGCCAAGGTACAGATGTGGTCAAACATTCAAGGTCTGTCTGGGACGCCAAGGTACAGATGTTGTCAAACATTCAAGGTCTGTCTTGGACGCCAAGGTACAGATGTGGTCAAACATTCAAGGTCTGTCCAGGACGCCAAGGTACAAATGTTGTCAAACATTCAAGGTCTGTCTGGGACGCCAAGGTACAGATGTTGTCAAACATTCAAGGTCCGTCTGGGACGCCAAGGTACAGATGTGGTCAACATTCAAGGTCTGTCTGGGACGCCAAGGAACAGATGTGGTCAAACATTCAAGGTCTGTCTGGGACGCCAAGGTACAGATGTGGTCAAACATTTAAGGTCCGTCTGGGACGCCAAGGTACAGATATGGTCAAACATTCAAGGTCTGTCTGGGACGCCAAGGTACAGATGTGGTCAAACATTCAAGGTCTGTCTGGGACGCCAAGGTACAGATGTGGTCAAACATTCAAGGTCTGTCTGGGACGCCAAGGTACAGATGTGGTCAAACATTCAAGGTCGGTCTGGGACACCAAGGTACAGATGTGGTCAAACATTCAAGGTCGGTCTGGGACGCCAAGGTACAGATGTTGGCAAACATTCAGGAGGAGTACAATGTTTGGTTGGCCTTAGTACCGAACGGTATGTACTTGTCTAAACATCCTACAGAGGTTCTAGAAATTGTGATTTGATAATTCATTCTTTCCTCTGACTACAACATGTCTATTTAGGCACTCTCGAGGTCGGCGTCGTGCGCTGATTCCACCCCCGTTGTTGACAATACGACCACTTTATGAGGTGAAGACGTCTATCCAGGCACTCACTCAGGGTCAATATCGTGCACGGCTAATCCAGACGTCCCGACTGTGAGTGTTTTTAGGATTAATAAGTGAACACGTAATGATGATATGTGAGTGAAAACACGTCCAGCTGCTCAAATCTCTGTCGCCGTGGTCTTAACCAAACCAAGTCCTTAATTACCAATTAACGAAACACTTATGTGTTCACCAGCCCCAGCACTCATACTTGACGATGCTGAGAGGCCGAATGAGGAGGGTGGGGCTTGCGGCAGCCGGAGCGCTGGGAACGCCTTGTGGACGGGAGGGTCATATGCACGCTGGGTTCGCTCGAAGCTATTACCACGAGGTGGTGCTGCTACAGGAAAGGACTGGTTACGCTGTCTGCTTGCGCAGCTGCCTTGGTACATATACGGCGTCAGTGGAAGACATTATGGTGTATTTATTTCTTATTAAAGAGGCTTTTGGTAACATGTATGATTATCATCATTGTATACAGATGGGTGGAAAGGGGCCCGGGAAACTTTCAACAGTCGAGCCGCCTCTTGATCCCCCCATAAATCAGGGAACACGAACCATGATAGAGACACAGAGGAGTGCCTAGAATGACCAACATCAGTGCCTAGACTGACCACTAGAAGTACCAAGACTGACACACTGGAGTGCCTAGATTGACCCACATGAGTGCATAAACTAATCCAGTGAAGTGCCTGGACTGACCCACATGCGTGCCTAGCCTGATCCAGAGTAGTACCAAGACTGACCCGCTGGAGTGCCTAGACTGATCCAGAGAAGTACCAACACTGACCCACCGGAGTGCCTAGCCTGATCCAGAGAAATATCAACACTGACCCACCGGAGTGCCTAGCCTGATCCAGAGAAGTACCAACACTGACCCACCGGAGTGCCTAGCCTGATCCAGAGTAGTACCAACACTGACCCACCGGAGTGCCTAGACTGATCCAGAGAAGTACCAACACTGACCCACCGGAGTGCCTAGACTGATCCAGAGAAGTACCAACACTGACCCACCGGAATGCCTAGCCTGATCCAGAGAAATATCAACACTGACCCACCGGAGTGCCTAGACTGATCCAGAGAAGTACCAACACTGACCGACCGGAGTGCCTAGACTGATCCAGAGAAGTACCAACACTGACCCACATGCGTGCCTAGCCTGATCCAGAGAAGTACCAACACTGACCCACCGGAGTGCCTAGACTGATCCAGAGAAGTATCAACACTGACCCACCGGAGTGCCCAGACTGACCCAGAGAAGTACCAACACTGACCCACCGGAGTGCCTAGACTGATCCAGAGAAGTATCAACACTGACCCACTGGAGTGCCTAGACTGACCCACAGGAGTGCCTGGAATAATCCAGCGAAGTACTAAGACTGATCCCCAAGAGACCCAGAGAAGCGCCGAGACATAATGGTTATACCATCAGGAAACGCCAGTCCTGATTCCGCTGACGTCACCCTGGCTACTCACCGGTCTGCCGTCCGTTCCTTGTGGTCCAGCATCACCTCGCTCGCCTTCATCACCCTGCAACACACATCTGGTTCATCATACCAATACATCGTACACCTACCAGCATAATGTGTTCAATACTAGTGAGGGTGGTGTACTGTGTTATCGTGTGATGTCATGCTAGTAGGTGAGGAACTTGTGTGATGGTATGTTCCGAATGTAGGTTGGCCTACCCATCTCATTCTCGCCCCAAGATGGCAATGCGTGTGTCTAGAAAATACACTTAAGTCTTGACAGTGATATGATAAGAGATACGTATTTAACAGAGGTTTGGTGAAATATTATTATTTCGTGTTCAATATTATTGCACCCACATAGCGTGTGTTTAATTTGTTTGTGTGTGGCTGTTTGTGCTAGTTTGGACTAATGCCGGTTTTGCAGAACTAGCCCACTGAGATACATGCCGAAGTTTAAAATGAATATACCACTCATACATAGTATATTGACTGTATTATTTTATCCAGGTACCAAGTACCATATGTTAACGTCATTTGCTATGACGCAGCCGGGGATTAAAGGTGAGGTGAGGTGAAATGGGGTTTAACGTCGCGTCCAAGATTATTGCACTTATATAACGACGTGCATGTTCGTGTGTGTGTATGTGTGGCTGCTTGTACTAGTCCGGACTGATGCCGATTTATAGTGCTTCCTCACTGAGATATCATGCCGCAGTTTAACATGAATACCCCACTCAGACACAGTATACTGACTCCGAGCCGAACAGTCCTTGTTTTAGCCCCTTAATGCCGAGCGCCAGGCAGGGTAACAACAAGTACCATCTTTTAACGTCTTTTGGTATGACGCGGTCGGGGATCGAACCCCGGACCTTCCGCTCTCCGGGCGGACGCTCTACCACTAGACCACGGAGGCGGTCTATTAAACAGAGGAATTAATACCACTATGCACACACAGCCTTCGTGTCACTACATACTACCCACCGTGCGTGCTGTTACACGTTCACGTTCATGGAGCAGCGAGTGAGTGGATGAGTAAGTGAGTGGATGCGTGAGTGAGCCTTTGCAATATTTCAGCCATATCACGGCGGGGGACACCAGACATGGGCTTCACACATTGTATCCATGTCGGGAATCGAACCCTGTCGTCGGTGTGACGAGCAAATGCTTTAACCACGAGACTACCCCACCATACCATTACGAGCTATACGTGAACATCCGGGTTAAAATAGGTCTTCAACAACCCGTGCTTGTCGTAGGAGGCGACTAACGAAATCGGTTGGTCAGGCTCGCTGACGTGGTTGATGCGTGTCATCGTATCCCATTTGCGTGGATCGATGCTCATGACATTAATCACTGCATCGTCTGGTCCAGATTATTATTTACGGACCGCCGTCATAAAGCTGAAATATTGCTGGGTGCGGCGTTAAACAACAAACAACAAAATTACGGGCAGTTGGGTGGACACCGGGGTAAAGTGTTGAGTCCCTACGTAGGTGCAACGTGTAAGGACCACCCTCGCTTTGATTTGGCTGAAATATTGCCCGTTACACAACTGGAAATAATGACAGTGAAATGTGTTTGCCTGGTCTGATGTTGCGTTAATAAACGTTAGAATTGGGTTAACGCCGCTCTCCACAGATGTTCCGTTATATCAGGGGGCACGGATGGCCACGTCGTCCAAGGCGCCGCGATTCGCTGTGCAGAGTTGCATCCCTTGGGCACGCCAGAAACCTATGATTGTGGGTTCTCATCCCGGTTCGCCCCGATTATGTTTCTAGGTTTGTCAGCACCATACCCGTGCTCGTTGGTTTCACCGAAGTGGTAAACGTCTGAGACCTGCATCACTTCGGGCTTTCCTCCCACATTAAGCTGACACGCCGCGGTATAACTTGAATACTGTTAAAAGCGGCGTTAAACCCAACTCACTCACTCACTAACTCCGTTATATCACGGCGTACGTGATGCAGCACATTGCACTGATTGAGACCTTTACGACTTTGGTGAGACCGTTGACAAACAAGCGTCATAATCGTGTGCAACCTGCTATTAGCGGATCCTGGTACGGCTACGAAACGCGATTTATGTCGCCCTGGCAGGGAGCGCTTGTCTGGAACTGAGTTATATCAGCAACCATTCACCTAGCTCCGGGACGCTGGGTGATGTGAAAAGGTCACAAGAAGCTCAACAAAAGCGTTTCATCAGCTCGAGGTTCCAAAAACCTATTTGTCGCACAGTATGGAAATCTCAGCTTCCTATCGCGAGTGAAGTGACAAAGAGAGCGTCAAATTTACTTGGATACAATGTCATAGTAACAGCGATAATTAACACACGTAACGGGAAGTACCAAGTACGTTTGCACTAGGAAGGTAAATACGGAATGCTGCCGGTTGTATCGAGTTGCCCCCTTCAACACTTCCGACAGTTCAAACCCAGACCCAAGTGGCTGGTTACCTGTCTTCATCTAGCCCCCTGTAACTCCGTGTAACACTGCCCGGTTAGCGTGTACACTATTGTCTCAGCGTTACTCGCTCCTTGTTGATTGAGAAAACATTTCGAAATCACTTGACAGAAGCTGAAGAAATGTCTACTGAAGGCATTATGCCTATTACGTCATCACTGCAATACCTGCAAACTCCTTCACAGAAATAGACGGTTTGCGGTGTAGAAATAGCACAGTCAGCAGCTTTGAAAGGGCCAATTCACGGACTAAATGCCAACTTCTTTGAAAAGGGGGTTATTGTTGATATATTTACTTATTTTACGGTACTCCTTAAATGGGTTTCGACAGTAAAGGCAGCTTAGCTAATTCTATAGGAACTACATATTTCAGTGTAGAACACAGAGTTAATTAAATAGCTTCTCTGTTACAGCTGGAGGTTGCAGTCATAACATTACCAGTAGTTAAAATTCTTTAGCTTTTGGCCCAATTTGCTTAACCCCTTAGAAAAATCACGAACCAAAGTTAGTGCGACCTAGTCAAACATGCGTGACATATATCGTTTCCATATCTGAGAATCACTACAGAAGTCGGTGATAGATCTCCGACATTCCCCTGTAAAGAGGGCCTAGTGTACTGGAGCGAGTTGCCTGATCAGAAAGATGGGGCCGCAGCGATATCGCGGTGTTGGCTTACGATTGGGTTGTGGCACCCAAGGAACTACCCCACGGAGGGTGGGGGTGGGTTTTTTTTTGGGGGGAGCGAAGTCATCGTGTGTGATACTACTACATGCAGTATCAGCCATCTAGACCCACTGGGGTGTGTTGCCGGTGATTTACTTCCATGTTTTCTCGCGTTGTTGAATCATAACAGACACCCCAGGGTAAAACGCCAATGATGGGCTGTGTAGGACACACAGAGACTTCTATAGGCTGGACGGGTGGAAACCGACGTGGAAACCTTATTCTGACCAGTATTAGCGACAACTTGCTTAAATGCTAACTATATTATCTTATTAATGATATAATAAAAACAACGCTTTGTTTACACTAACATCGTTCCTGATCCTGTTATTTAAGTAAAAACTATGCTGTTTTCCAACCACAATGCTGCCGGTGAAGAGAGCGATGGCCACCATGTATAATAGACCGCTTGCGTGGCATTGGGATTGTTGGTGTAGCTGTGTTAGTGAGTGAGGGTTGAGCTAGTGAGTGAGTTGGAATGTATGCCGCATCAAAAAATATGCCAGGATTCACGTAGTGTGTCATGATTATAATCGACCCTGTGAATTAGGTGTGACAAGCAAACACTTTAACTACTAGGCTACCCTCCTCTCATGAGAGAGTTGAAGTGTGGTAGCCGCTGTATTATAAAGCAGACTCATCTCTCCGTGAGTGAGTGAGTGAGTTGGTTTAACGCCGCTTTTAACAGTATTTCAGTTATATCACGGCGTGTCAGCTTAATGTGGGAGGAAAGCCCAAAGTGATGCAGGTCTTAGACGTTTACCACTTCGGTAAAACCCACAAACACGGGTATGGTGCTGACAAACCTAGAAACATAATCGGGGCGAGCCGAGATTCGAACCCACAATCAAAGGTTTCTGGCGTGTCCAAGAGACGCAACTCTGCACAGCGAATTGCGGCGCCTTAGACGACTGAGTTTCTCGTGAAGCCTTGCAGGTGCGTGATGTGGTAGTGGTAGGTGGTGATGTGTCGGATGCCGCTGGGCCTTACCTTGGGGCCGATGTAGCCCTTGTCTCCCGGTTGTCCCGGATCTCCCTGAAGAAGAGAGGTGTGCATTAGTGGGCAGGTCATTCAGAATCTTCCCAATGTCAGACGTAACACGAGAATAATTTAATTTTGTTTTTGCTGGCATCATATAAATAAATGTTGGGTGTACAACTATGTACAACGTTCCCCGCTATGACTCTGGTGTGTATATATATTGGGTCTTGTTCAGACAGAGTTTAATAATAATAATAATAATAATAATAATAATAATAATAATAATCATTATCATCATCATCATAACAACATGTGTGATATGAATAAAGAAGTTGAAAAACATCAGTCAACTCTGTCTTCATTGATACGACAGATTCTAAATGCCGCTTAATAATAATAATAATAATCATCATCATCATCATCATCATCATCATAACAACAAGTGTGATATGAATAAAGAAGTTGAAATACATCAGTCAACTCTGTCTTCATTGATACGACAGATTCTAAATGCCGCTTAAAGATATAATCCCCTTTAAACATTCCAGTAGAAGCATCACCACGGCATGCGACAACGCCGGTGGACCTCTTGTATTAGCGTATCATCAGTACCGGGTGATACGGCTGTGTCGGGGTAACTGTATCCCCCATTAACACGGCTCTGATTGTATCACAGCCATCAGAGGGCGGATGGAAGAACCCTCAAAATATACACAGATTACTTTTATTGATGGTGCTATTTACTCATATTTCATTGGTCATAAACTGAACGTTTGAAGGGGGAGTCAGGTGTGTTGGATGATGTATCTCTGACCGCATCTGGGGATGCTGTGTACGTAGTGAACTCATATCATCCGATCTAAATTTACACACATTCCTGCCCCGGAAACAGATTTCAAACTGGTGATGGAGCTAATAAAAAAGTGTCATGTATTCATGTTCTCCCAACCTCCAAATACCTATCAAAGACTTGGTGATGGAGCGTTCGGCGCTACCATCTGTCATCCATCGCCTCTTCCCCCGTCACTCACTAAATCACGCTCTCTTTTTCTCACTCAGTCTCTCACTCCATCACCCATGTCGTCACTAACTCCCCCACTCTCTCTTTGTCTCACTCAACCTCTCCCTCCTTCGCTCCTTTTTTTCACGCCATCAATCACGCCGTCACTCTTTCGATCCATCTCTCACTCCATCTCTCGGCCCATCACTCATTCTGTCACTCACTCCGTCTCACGCCGTCACTCACTCCACCACTCAATCTCTCACTGTCACTCTTTCATTTCTCACTTCTCTCACTCCGTCTCTCACTTCATCTTATTCTCAGTCTCTCGCTCCGCCAATCACACCATTCATCACTCCACCTCTCTCCTCGTCTCTTACTCCATTTTATTTCTCCATCTCTCACCCCATCCATCTCTCACTCCGTCACTCGCTCCATCTCTTTCTCAACCTCTTACTCCATCACTCACCCCATCTCTTTCTCGTCCACTCACTACGTCACTCACTCCATCTCTTTCTCATCCACTCACTCCGTCACTCACTCCATCCCTTTCTCATCCACTTACTCCGTCACTCACTCCATCTCTTTCTCAACCTCTTACTCCATCACTCACCCCATCTCTCTCTTGCCCACTCACTCCGTCACTCGCTCCATCCCTTTCTCATCATTTAACTCCGTCACTCAACCCATCTCTTTGTCATCCACTCACTCTGTCACTCACTCCATCCCTTTCTCATCATTTCACTCCTTCACTCACTCACTCTCTTTCTCATCCACTCACCCCATCTCTTTCACGTCCACTCACTCCATTTCTTTCTCATCAACTCACTCCATCTCTTTCTCATCCTCTCACTCCATCTCTTTCTCAACCTTTCACTCCGTCACTCATTCCATTTCTTTCTCATCCATTCAACCCATCTCATTCTCATCCACTCACTCCATCTCTTTCTCATCCTTTCACTCCGTCACTCACTCCATCTCTTTCTCATCCTCTCACTCCGTCACTCGCTCCATCTCTTTGTCATCCTCTCTCTCCGTCACTCACTCCATCCCTTTTTCATCCACTCACTCCATCTCTTTCTCAACCTTTCACTCCGTCACTCATTCCATTTCTTTCTCATCCACTCATCCCATCTCTTTCACGTCCACTCACTCCATTTCTTTCTCATCAACTCACTCCATCTCTTTCTCAACCTTTCACTCCGTCAATCATTCCATTTCTTTTTCATCCACTCAACCCATCTCATTCTCATCCACTCACTCCATCTCTTTCTCATCCTTTCACTCCGCCACTCAACCCATCTCTTTCTCATCCTTTCACTCCGTCACTCACTCCATCTCTTTCTCATCCTTTCACTCCGTCACTCACTCCATCTCTTTGTCATCCACTCACTCCGTCACTCACTCCATCTCTTTGTCATCCTCTCACTCCGTCACTCACTCCATCCCTTTTTCATCCACTCACCCCATCTCTTTCTCAGCCTTTCACTCCGTCACTCATTCCATTTCTTTCTCATCCACTCAACCCATCCCATTCTCATCCACTCACTCCATCTCTTTCTCATCCTTTCACTCCGCCACTCACTCCATCTCTTTCTCATCCACTCACTCCGTCACTCACTCCATCTCTTTCTCATCCTCTCACTCCGTCACTCACTTCATCTCTTTGTCATCCTCTCTCTCCGTCACTCACTCCATCCCTTTTTCATCCACTCACCCCATCTCTTTCTCAGCCTTTCACTCCGTCACTCATTCCATTTCTTTCTCATCCACTCAACCCATCCCATTCTCATCCACTCACTCCATCTCTTTCTCATCCTTTCACTCCGCCACTCACTCCATCTCTTTCTCATCCACTCACTCCGTCACTCACTCCATCTCTTTCTCATCCTCTCACTCCGTCACTCACTTCATCTCTTTGTCATCCTCTCTCTCCGTCACTCACTCCATCCCTTTTTCATCCACTCACCCCATCTCTTTCTCAGCCTTTCACTCCGTCACTCATTCCATTTCTTTCTCATCCACTCAACCCATCCCATTCTCATCCACTCACTCCATCTCTTTCTCATCCTTTCACTCCGCCACTCACTCCATCTCTTTCTCATCCACTCACTCCGTCACTCACTCCATCTCTTTCTCATCCTCTCACTCCGTCACTCACTCCATCTCTTTGTCATCCTCTCACTCCGTCACTCACTCCATCCCTTTTTCATCCACTCACCCCATCTCTTTCTCAGCCTTTCACTCCGTCACTCATTCCATTTCTTTCTCATCCACTCAACCCATCCCATTCTCATCCACTCACTCCATCTCTTTCTCATCCTTTCACTCCGCCACTCACTCCATCTCTTTCTCATCCACTCACTCCGTCACTCACTCCATCTCTTTCTCATCCTCTCACTCCGTCACTCACTTCATCTCTTTCTCAACCTCTTAATCCTTCACTCACTCCATCTCTTTCTCATCCACTCACTTCATCTCTTTCTCATCCCCTCACTCCGTCACTCATTCCATCTCTTTCTCATCCACTCACTCCGTCACTCACTCCATCTCTTTCTCATCCTTTCAGTCTGTCACTCATTCCATCGCTTCCTCAACCTTTCACTCCGTCACTCTCTCCATCTCTTTCTCATCCCCTCACTCCGTCACTCACTCCATCTCTTTCTCAACCTCTCTTCATCGTGCACTCAGGGGCGGGCGGGTAGCCTCGTGGTAAAAGCGTTCGCTCGTCACGCCGAAGACCCGGGTTCGATTCCCGACATGGATTCAATGCGTAAAGCCCATTTCTGGTGTCACCCGCGGTGATATTGCTGGAATATTGCTAAAAGCTGCGTAAAACATACTCATTCACTCACTCATCGTGCACTCATTCTCTCCATCCCTCTTCTAAAGTCGAGCAGTGTGTCGACGCGAGGACGCTGTCAGCCATTTCTTATAGAATATAGATAATATGTTTGGGTTATTTTCTGGAAACGTGCAGAATGTACTTACAGGTATCCCAGCCTCGCCCTTTACTCCGAGTGCTCCCGCCGAGCCGCGAGGCCCCTGGAACAAGAACATACTTTGTGTAAAAGCACACAACATGCATGGAGCGCCCCTAGTACCTGTGTCACCACCTGCGTGAGGTATAACAACCTCTATATTACCCCAGGGTTAAGATTGTACCTGCGTGAGGTATAACAACCTCTATATTACCCCAGGGTTAAGATTGTACCCGCGTGTGGTATAACAACCTCTATATTACCCCAGGATTAAGATTGTACCTGCGTGTGGTATAACAACCTCTATATTACCCCAGGGTTAAGATTGTACCCGCGTGTGGTATAACAACCTCTATATTACCCCAGGATTAAGATTGTACCTGCGTGTGGTATAACAACCTTTATATTACCCCAAGATTAAGATTGTATCTGCGTGTGGTATAACAACCTCTATATTACCCCAGGGCTGAGATTGTACCCGCGTGTGGTATAACAACCTCTATATTACCCCAGGGTTAAGATTGTACCCGCGTGTGGTATAACAACCTCTATATTACCCCAGGATTAAGATTGTACCTGCGTGTGGTATAACAACCTCTATATTACCCCAGGATTAAGATTGTACCTGCGTGTGGTATAACAACCTCTATATTACCCCAGGATTAAGATTGTACCTGCGTGTGGTATTACAACCTATATATTACCCCAAGATTAAGATTGTACCTGCGTGTGGTATAACAACCTCTATATTACCCCAGGGCTGAGATTGTACCTGCGTGTGGTATAACAACCTCTATATTACCCCAGGGTTAAGATTGTACCTGCGTCTGGTATAACAACCTCTATATTACCCAAGGATTAAGATTGTACCTGCGTGTGGTATAACAGCCTCTATATTACCCCAGTGTTAAGATTGTACCTGCGTCTGGTATAACAGCCTCTATATTACCCCAGTGTTAAGATTGTACCTGCGTGTGGTATAACAACCTCTATATTACCCCAAGATTAAGATTGTACCTGCGTGTGGTATAACAACCTCTATATTACCTCAGGGTTAAGATTGTACCTGCGTCTGGTATAAAAGCATCTATATTACCCCAGTGTTAAGATTGTACCTGCGTCTGGTATAACAGTCTCTATATTACCCCAGTGTTAAGATTGTACCTGCGTCTGGTATAACAACCTCTATATTACCCCTGGGCTAAGATTGTACCTGCGTCTGGTATAACAGTCTCTATATTACCCCAGTGTTAAGATTGTACCTGCGTCTGGTATAACAGTCTCTATATTACCCCTGGGCTAAGATTGTACCTGCGTCTGGTATAACAGCCTCTATATTACCCCAGGGTTAAGATTGTACATGCGTCTGGTATAACAGTCTCTATATTACCCCTGGGCTAAGATTGTACCTGCGTCTGGTATAACAGCCTCTATATTACCCCTGGGCTAAGATTGTACCTGCTTCTGGTATAACAGCCTCTATATTACCCCAGTGTTAAGATTGTACCTGCGTCTGGTATAACAGCCTCTATATTACCCCTGGGCTAAGATTGTACATGCGTCTGGTATAACAGTCTCTATATTACCCCAGTGTTAAGATTGTACCTGCGTCTGGTATAACAGCCTCTATATTACCCCTGGGCTAAGATTGTACCTGCGTCTGGTATAACAGCCTCTATATTACCCCAGTGTTAAGATTGTACCTGCGTCTGGTATAACAGTCTCTATATTACCCCAGTGTTAAGATTGTACCTGCGTCTGGTATAACAGCCTCTATATTACCCCTGGGCTAAGATTCTACCTGCGTCTGGTATAACAGTCTCTATATTACCCCAGTGTTAAGATTGTACCTGCGTCTGGTATAACAGCCTCTATATTACCCCTGGGCTAAGATTGTACCTGCGTCTGGTATAACAGTCTCTATATTACCCCAGTGTTAAGATTGTACATGCGTCTGGTATAACAGCCTCTATATTACCCCTGGGCTAAGATTGTACCTGCGTCTGGTATAACAGCCTCTATATTACCCCAGTGTTAAGATTGTACCTGCGTCTGGTATAACAACCTCTATATTACCCCAGGGTTAAGATTGTACATGCGTCTGGTATAACAACCTCTATATCACCCCTGGGCTAAGATTGTACCTGCGTCTGGTATAACAGTCTCTATATTACCCCAGTGTTAAGATTGTACCTGCGTCTGGTATAACAGTCTCTATATTACCCCAGTGTTAAGATTGTACCTGCGTCTGGTATAACAACCTCTATATTACCCCAGTGTTAAGATTGTACCTGCGTCTGGTATAACAGCCTCTATATTACCCCTGGGCTAAGATTGTACCTGCGTCTGGTATAACAGCCTCTATATTACCCCAGTGTTAAGATTGTACCTGCGTCTGGTATAACAGTCTCTATATTACCCCAGTGTTAAGATTGTACCTGCGTCTGGTATAACAGCCTCTATATTACCCCTGGGCTAAGATTGTACCTGCGTCTGGTATAACAGCCTCTATATTACCCCTGGGCTAAGATTGTACCTGCGTCTGGTATAACAGCCTCTATATTACCCCAGTGTTAAGATTGTACCTGCGTCTGGTATAACAGTCTCTATATTACCCCAGTGTTGAGATTGTACCTGCTTCTGGTATAACAGCCTCTATATTACCCCTGGGCTAAGATTGTACCTGCGTCTGGTATAACAGCCTCTATATTACCCCAGTGTTAAGATTGTACCTGCGTCTGGTATAACAGTCTCTATATTACCCCAGTGTTAAGATTGTACCTGCGTCTGGTATAACAGCCTCTATATTACCCCTGGGCTAAGATTCTACCTGCGTCTGGTATAACAGTCTCTATATTACCCCAGTGTTAAGATTGTACCTGCGTCTGGTATAACAGCCTCTATATTACCCCTGGGCTAAGATTGTACCTGCGTCTGGTATAACAGTCTCTATATTACCCCAGTGTTAAGATTGTACATGCGTCTGGTATAACAGCCTCTATATTACCCCTGGGCTAAGATTGTACCTGCGTCTGGTATAACAGCCTCTATATTACCCCAGTGTTAAGATTGTACCTGCGTCTGGTATAACAACCTCTATATTACCCCAGGGTTAAGATTGTACATGCGTCTGGTATAACAACCTCTATATTACCCCTGGGCTAAGATTGTACCTGCGTCTGGTATAACAGTCTCTATATTACCCCAGTGTTAAGATTGTACCTGCGTCTGGTATAACAGTCTCTATATTACCCCAGTGTTAAGATTGTACCTGCGTCTGGTATAACAACCTCTATATTACCCCAGGGTTAAGATTGTACCTGCGTCTGGTATAACAGCCTCTATATTACCCCTGGGCTAAGATTGTACCTGCGTCTGGTATAACAGCCTCTATATTACCCCAGTGTTAAGATTGTACCTGCGTCTGGTATAACAGTCTCTATATTACCCCAGTGTTAAGATTGTACCTGCGTCTGGTATAACAGCCTCTATATTACCCCTGGGCTAAGATTGTACCTGCGTCTGGTATAACAGCCTCTATATTACCCCTGGGCTAAGATTGTACCTGCGTCTGGTATAACAGCCTCTATATTACCCCAGTGTTAAGATTGTACCTGCGTCTGGTATAACAGTCTCTATATTACCCCAGTGTTGAGATTGTACCTGCGTCTGGTATAACAGCCTCTATATTACCCCTGGGCTAAGATTGTACCTGCGTCTGGTATAACAGTCTCTATATTACCCCAGTGTTAAGATTGTACCTGCGTCTGGTATAACAGCCTCTATATTACCCCTGGGCCAAGATTGTACCTGCGTCTGGTATAACAGTCTCTATATTACCCCAGTGTTAAGATTGTACCTGCGTCTGGTATAACAGCCTCTATATTACCCCTGGGCTAAGATTGTACCTGCGTCTGGTATAACAGCCTCTATATTACCCCAGTGTTAAGATTGTACCTGCGTCTGGTATAACAACCTCTATATTACCCCAGGGTTAAGATTGTACATGCGTCTGGTATAACAACCTCTATATTACCCCTGGGCTAAGACTGTACCTGCGTCTGGTATAACAGTCTCTTTATTACCCCAGTGTTAAGATTGTACCTGCGTCTGGTATAACAGTCTCTATATTACCCCAGTGTTAAGATTGTACCTGCGTCTGGTATAACAGCCTCTATATTACCCCTGGGCTAAGATTGTACCTGCGTCTGGTATAACAGTCTCTATATTACCCCAGTGTTAAGATTGTACCTGCGTCTGGTATAACAGCCTCTATATTACCCCTGGGCCAAGATTGTACCTGCGTCTGGTATAACAGTCTCTATATTACCCCAGTGTTAAGATTGTACATGCGTCTGGTATAACAGCCTCTATATTACCCCTGGGCTAAGATTGTACCTGCGTCTGGTATAACAGCCTCTATATTACCCCAGTGTTAAGATTGTACCTGCGTCTGGTATAACAGTCTCTATATTACCCCAGTGTTAAGATTGTACCTGCGTCTGGTATAACAGCCTCTATATTACCCCTGGGCTAAGATTGTACCTGCGTCTGGTATAACAGCCTCTATATTACCCCTGGGCTAAGATTGTACCTGCGTCTGGTATAACAGCCTCTATATTACCCCAGTGTTAAGATTGTACCTGCGTCTGGTATAACAGTCTCTATATTACCCCAGTGTTGAGATTGTACCTGCGTCTGGTATAACAGCCTCTATATTACCCCTGGGCTAAGATTGTACCTGCGTCTGGTATAACAGTCTCTATATTACCCCAGTGTTAAGATTGTACCTGCGTCTGGTATAACAGCCTCTATATTACCCCTGGGCCAAGATTGTACCTGCGTCTGGTATAACAGTCTCTATATTACCCCAGTGTTAAGATTGTACCTGCGTCTGGTATAACAGCCTCTATATTACCCCTGGGCTAAGATTGTACCTGCGTCTGGTATAACAGCCTCTATATTACCCCAGTGTTAAGATTGTACCTGCGTCTGGTATAACAACCTCTATATTACCCCAGGGTTAAGATTGTACATGCGTCTGGTATAACAACCTCTATATTACCCCTGGGCTAAGACTGTACCTGCGTCTGGTATAACAGTCTCTTTATTACCCCAGTGTTAAGATTGTACCTGCGTCTGGTATAACAGTCTCTATATTACCCCAGTGTTAAGATTGTACCTGCGTCTGGTATAACAGCCTCTATATTACCCCTGGGCTAAGATTGTACCTGCGTCTGGTATAACAGTCTCTATATTACCCCAGTGTTAAGATTGTACCTGCGTCTGGTATAACAGCCTCTATATTACCCCTGGGCCAAGATTGTACCTGCGTCTGGTATAACAGTCTCTATATTACCCCAGTGTTAAGATTGTACATGCGTCTGGTATAACAGCCTCTATATTACCCCTGGGCTAAGATTGTACCTGCGTCTGGTATAACAGCCTCTATATTACCCCAGTGTTAAGATTGTACCTGCGTCTGGTATAACAACCTCTATATTACCCCAGGGTTAAGATTGTACCTGCGTCTGGTATAACAACCTCTATATTACCCCTGGGCTAAGATTGTACCTGCGTCTGGTATAACAGTCTCTATATTACCCCAGTGTTAAGATTGTACCTGCGTCTGGTATAACAGTCTCTATATTACCCCAGTGTTAAGATTGTACCTGCGTCTGGTATAACAACCTCTATATTACCCCAGGGTTAAGATTGTACCTGCGTCTGGTATAACAGCCTCTATATTACCCCTGGGCTAAGATTGTACCTGCGTCTGGTATAACAGCCTCTATATTACCCCAGTGTTAAGATTGTACCTGCGTCTGGTATAACAGTCTCTATATTACCCCAGTGTTAAGATTGTACCTGCGTCTGGTATAACAGCCTCTATATTACCCCTGGGCTAAGATTGTACCTGCGTCTGGTATAACAGCCTCTATATTACCCCTGGGCTAAGATTGTACCTGCGTCTGGTATAACAGCCTCTATATTACCCCAGTGTTAAGATTGTACCTGCGTCTGGTATAACAGTCTCTATATTACCCCAGTGTTGAGATTGTACCTGCGTGTGGTATAACAACCTCTATATTACCCCAGGATTAAGATTGTACCTGCGTGTGGTATAACAACCTCTATATTACCCCAGGATTAAGATTGTACCTGCGTGTGGTATTACAACCTATATATTACCCCAAGATTAAGATTGTACCTGCGTGTGGTATAACAACCTCTATATTACCCCAGGGCTGAGATTGTACCTGCGTGTGGTATAACAACCTCTATATTACCCCAGGGTTAAGATTGTACCCCCGTGTGGTATAACAACCTCTATATTACCCAAGGATTAAGATTGTACCTGCGTGTGGAATAACAACCTCTATATTACCCCAGGATTAAGATTGTACCTGCGTGTGGTATAACAACCTCTATATTACCCCAAGATTAAGATTGTACCTGCGTGTGGTATAACAACCTCTATATTACCTCAGGGTTAAGATTGTACCTGCGTCTGGTATAAAAGCATCTATATTACCCCAGTGTTAAGATTGTACCTGCGTCTGGTATAACAGTCTCTATATTACCCCAGTGTTAAGATTGTACCTGCGTCTGGTATAACAACCTCTATATTACCCCTGGGCTAAGATTGTACCTGCGTCTGGTATAACAGTCTCTATATTACCCCAGTGTTAAGATTGTACCTGCGTCTGGTATAACAGTCTCTATATTACCCCTGGGCTAAGATTGTACCTGCGTCTGGTATAACAGCCTCTATATTACCCCAGGGTTAAGATTGTACATGCGTCTGGTATAACAGTCTCTATATTACCCCTGGGCTAAGATTGTACCTGCGTCTGGTATAACAGCCTCTATATTACCCCTGGGCTAAGATTGTACCTGCTTCTGGTATAACAGCCTCTATATTACCCCAGTGTTAAGATTGTACCTGCGTCTGGTATAACAGCCTCTATATTACCCCTGGGCTAAGATTGTACATGCGTCTGGTATAACAGTCTCTATATTACCCCAGTGTTAAGATTGTACCTGCGTCTGGTATAACAGCCTCTATATTACCCCTGGGCTAAGATTGTACCTGCGTCTGGTATAACAGCCTCTATATTACCCCAGTGTTAAGATTGTACCTGCGTCTGGTATAACAGTCTCTATATTACCCCAGTGTTAAGATTGTACCTGCGTCTGGTATAACAGCCTCTATATTACCCCTGGGCTAAGATTGTACCTGCGTCTGGTATAACAGTCTCTATATTACCCCAGTGTTAAGATTGTACCTGCGTCTGGTATAACAGCCTCTATATTACCCCTGGGCTAAGATTGTACCTGCGTCTGGTATAACAGTCTCTATATTACCCCAGTGTTAAGATTGTACATGCGTCTGGTATAACAGCCTCTATATTACCCCTGGGCTAAGATTGTACCTGCGTCTGGTATAACAGCCTCTATATTACCCCAGTGTTAAGATTGTACCTGCGTCTGGTATAACAACCTCTATATTACCCCAGGGTTAAGATTGTACATGCGTCTGGTATAAGAACCTCTATATTACCCCTGGGCTAAGATTGTACCTGCGTCTGGTATAACAGTCTCTATATTACCCCAGTGTTAAGATTGTACCTGCGTCTGGTATAACAGTCTCTATATTACCCCAGTGTTAAGATTGTACCTGCGTCTGGTATAACAACCTCTATATTACCCCAGGGTTAAGATTGTACCTGCGTCTGGTATAACAGCCTCTATATTACCCCTGGGCTAAGATTGTACCTGCGTCTGGTATAACAGCCTCTATATTACCCCAGTGTTAAGATTGTACCTGCGTCTGGTATAACAGTCTCTATATT
Source organism: Haliotis rufescens (assembly GCF_023055435.1). Classification (NCBI taxonomy): domain Eukaryota; kingdom Metazoa; phylum Mollusca; class Gastropoda; order Lepetellida; family Haliotidae; genus Haliotis; species Haliotis rufescens. The sequence goes on from NW_025963890.1 coordinate 51,827,395, forward strand.
ACCCCAGTGTTAAGATTGTACCTGCGTCTGGTATAACAGCCTCTATATTACCCCTGGGCTAAGATTGTACCTGCGTCTGGTATAACAGCCTCTATATTACCCCTGGGCTAAGATTGTACCTGCGTCTGGTATAACAGCCTCTATATTACCCCAGTGTTAAGATTGTACCTGCGTCTGGTATAACAGTCTCTATATTACCCCAGTGTTGAGATTGTACCTGCTTCTGGTATAACAGCCTCTATATTACCCCTGGGCTAAGATTGTACCTGCGTCTGGTATAACAGCCTCTATATTACCCCAGTGTTAAGATTGTACCTGCGTCTGGTATAACAGTCTCTATATTACCCCAGTGTTAAGATTGTACCTGCGTCTGGTATAACAGCCTCTATATTACCCCTGGGCTAAGATTCTACCTGCGTCTGGTATAACAGTCTCTATATTACCCCAGTGTTAAGATTGTACCTGCGTCTGGTATAACAGCCTCTATATTACCCCTGGGCTAAGATTGTACCTGCGTCTGGTATAACAGCCTCTATATTACCCCTGGGCTAAGATTGTACCTGCGTCTGGTATAACAGCCTCTATATTACCCCTGGGCTAAGATTGTACCTGCGTCTGGTATAACAGTCTCTATATTACCCCAGTGTTAAGATTGTACCTGCGTCTGGTATAACAGCCTCTATATTACCCCTGGGCTAAGATTGTACCTGCGTCTGGTATAACAGTCTCTATATTACCCCAGTGTTAAGATTGTACATGCGTCTGGTATAACAGCCTCTATATTACCCCTGGGCTAAGATTGTACCTGCGTCTGGTATAACAGCCTCTATATTACCCCAGTGTTAAGATTGTACCTGCGTCTGGTATAACAACCTCTATATTACCCCAGGGTTAAGATTGTACCTGCGTCTGGTATAACAACCTCTATATTACCCCTGGGCTAAGATTGTACCTGCGTCTGGTATAACAGTCTCTATATTACCCCAGTGTTAAGATTGTACCTGCGTCTGGTATAACAGTCTCTATATTACCCCAGTGTTAAGATTGTACCTGCGTCTGGTATAACAACCTCTATATTACCCCAGGGTTAAGATTGTACCTGCGTCTGGTATAACAGCCTCTATATTACCCCTGGGCTAACATTGTACCTGCGTCTGGTATAACAGCCTCTATATTACCCCAGTGTTAAGATTGTACCTGCGTCTGGTATAACAGTCTCTATATTACCCCAGTGTTAAGATTGTACCTGCGTCTGGTATAACAGCCTCTATATTACCCCTGGGCTAAGATTGTACCTGCGTCTGGTATAACAGCCTCTATATTACCCCTGGGCTAAGATTGTACCTGCGTCTGGTATAACAGCCTCTATATTACCCCAGTGTTAAGATTGTACCTGCGTCTGGTATAACAGTCTCTATATTACCCCAGTGTTGAGATTGTACCTGCGTCTGGTATAACAGCCTCTATATTACCCCTGGGCTAAGATTGTACCTGCGTCTGGTATAACAGCCTCTATATTACCCCAGTGTTAAGATTGTACCTGCGTCTGGTATAACAGTCTCTATATTACCCCAGTGTTAAGATTGTACCTGCGTCTGGTATAACAGCCTCTATATTACCCCTGGGCTAAGATTCTACCTGCGTCTGGTATAACAGTCTCTATATTACCCCAGTGTTAAGATTGTACCTGCGTCTGGTATAACAGCCTCTATATTACCCCTGGGCTAAGATTGTACCTGCGTCTGGTATAACAGTCTCTATATTACCCCAGTGTTAAGATTGTACATGCGTCTGGTATAACAGCCTCTATATTACCCCTGGGCTAAGATTGTACCTGCGTCTGGTATAACAGCCTCTATATTACCCCAGTGTTAAGATTGTACCTGCGTCTGGTATAACAACCTCTATATTACCACAGGGTTAAGATTGTACATGCGTCTGGTATAACAACCTCTATATTACCCCTGGGCTAAGATTGTACCTGCGTCTGGTATAACAGTCTCTATATTACCCCAGTGTTAAGATTGTACCTGCGTCTGGTATAACAGTCTCTATATTACCCCAGTGTTAAGATTGTACCTGCGTCTGGTATAACAACCTCTATATTACCCCAGGGTTAAGATTGTACCTGCGTCTGGTATAACAGCCTCTATATTACCCCTGGGCTAAGATTGTACCTGCGTCTGGTATAACAGCCTCTATATTACCCCAGTGTTAAGATTGTACCTGCGTCTGGTATAACAGCCTCTATATTACCCCAGTGTTAAGATTGTACCTGCGTCTGGTATAACAGTCTCTATATTACCCCTGGGCTAAGATTGTACCTGCGTCTGGTATAACAGCCTCTATATTACCCCTGGGCTAAGATTGTACCTGCGTCTGGTATAACAGCCTCTATATTACCCCAGTGTTAAGATTGTACCTGCGTCTGGTATAACAGTCTCTATATTACCCCAGTGTTGAGATTGTACCTGCGTCTGGTATAACAGCCTCTATATTACCCCTGGGCTAAGATTGTACCTGCGTCTGGTATAACAGTCTCTATATTACCCCAGTGTTAAGATTGTACCTGCGTCTGGTATAACAGCCTCTATATTACCCCTGGGCCAAGATTGTACCTGCGTCTGGTATAACAGTCTCTATATTACCCCAGTGTTAAGATTGTACCTGCGTCTGGTATAACAGCCTCTATATTACCCCTGGGCTAAGATTGTACCTGCGTCTGGTATAACAGCCTCTATATTACCCCAGTGTTAAGATTGTACCTGCGTCTGGTATAACAACCTCTATATTACCCCAGGGTTAAGATTGTACATGCGTCTGGTATAACAACCTCTATATTACCCCTGGGCTAAGACTGTACCTGCGTCTGGTATAACAGTCTCTTTATTACCCCAGTGTTAAGATTGTACCTGCGTCTGGTATAACAGTCTCTATATTACCCCAGTGTTAAGATTGTACCTGCGTCTGGTATAACAGCCTCTATATTACCCCTGGGCTAAGATTGTACCTGCGTCTGGTATAACAGTCTCTATATTACCCCAGTGTTAAGATTGTACCTGCGTCTGGTATAACAGCCTCTATATTACCCCTGGGCTAAGATTGTACCTGCGTCTGGTATAACAGCCTCTATATTACCCCAGTGTTAAGATTGTACCTGCGTCTGGTATAACAGTCTCTATATTACCCCAGTGTTAAGATTGTACCTGCGTCTGGTATAACAGTCTCTATATTACCCCAGTGTTAAGATTGTACCTGCGTCTGGTATAACAGTCTCTATATTACCCCAGTGTTAAGATTGTACCTGCGTCTGGTGTAACAACCTCTATATTACCCCTGGGCTAAGATTGTACCTGCGTCTGGTATGTACCTTGGTTTATGGAACAATTGTAGTGTGTCCAGGTAAATAATCACGTATATCACGCTTGACGTTGAAATTGCACAGGATCTAATATCATATATGTTTGTTTGTATGTTTGTTGTTTAACGCTGCACTCAGCAATATTCCAGCTATATGACGGCGGTCTGTAAATAATCGAGTCTGGACCAGACAATCCAGTGATTGACACCATGAACATCGATCCACGCACTTGGGGTACGATGACATGTATCAAACAAGTCAGCGAGCCTGATCACCCGATCCTGTTAGTCGCCTCTTTCGACAAGCATAGTCGCCTTTAACGACACGCATGGGTTGCTGAAGGTCTTATAAAAATGATAACTGGACGTTCTATCAAACTGCATTCGAATGCACGTGATCACAATCACGGGCATAGCCCCAAAGTATGTCTACATTATTATTTATCAATTGATACATGAAAACACCGATCCCACCCGTTATAACACGACGCGGGGAAGCTGCTCGTCTGTCATACAGACCCTGAAACATATATATCCAATACAGCCCATGCAAGTCTATAATGTTTGGGAAGTCCAGGTTACCGCAGTATCTGAAAATGAATAGAGTCCCTGGGCTCTTTTTTATTATAATTTAGAGAGATAAGTTAACAGCTGTTTTTTTTCTGTAAGGTATGCTCATTTCAGTGACTAGATGTAAGTCTAGGTAAGATATGTTCATTTTAGTAAATCAGATAAGAGACTAGATGTAAGTCTATGAGGTTGCATCTGTTGAAATTAAATCTGCTGCCTCAGCGATCAAGTCAACCCAGCCAGCATGTAGAGTCATTACCTCCGACATGAGGTGCACCCCCCCTCTCCAATCCCCCGCCGTGTTGGCTCAGGGGAAGCCATGTATGTACTTGTGGTCGGACAAGTTACGTTCTTGATGGGGGAGGCCATAGCCTTGAATATCTTCACACGATCGCCAGAGTGAGTGAGAAGTTATTTCAGCTTCAAACGGCTTGTGCTTGCTGGCGACATGAAGGTTTTGTAAGTGCAGAATGTGTGACACCTCTACTCTACAACGGGACATCCCCATACACCCCGGACCACATCAATGACATCCCATGACACTACCGGTCGAAAGAAAGTATACACTTTTTGATTTGACAAAATAAAATACAACCGTCATAAAAAAAAACTCCTAGGCTGAAAACAGTCACCAAAACACTGAAAACTATAGACAAAAATTAGGGTAGTTTTTTTTCGGTTAAAGCACAACTATGATACTCTTATCAAATACATTACCATCGCATAAGCATTTGTTGTTGGTTTCATATCGGCCACCATCAAACATGGGTGCACGTATACTTTCTTTTGCCCGGCATTATACTTAACCAACTGCGTCGGTACCCACGATATCATATACTGCGATATCAACGATATCACTTACGTTGACACTGCCTGACAACGTAAAGAGAATCTTTTATTCTTGTAAAAAAGGTTTTATTGAAAGGACGAAGTTTGGCATCATAGCCCTAATAATCGTGTTCTGTCCTTGATACTCACCCTTGGTCCTTTATCTCCCGGCACCCCTCGAGCTCCCGGAAGCCCTGCTGGACCCTGTCAATATTCAATTGGTAGGAGAATGAGTGTGTGCATCAGCGTCCGGGGGAGGCGGACATGCAAAGCGGTACTTACCGCGCGCTAAGTTTGCGCAGCGTTTTTTTTATGTTTGTACTGTGCTTGGTTTAAGGGTTGATCCGCTGGGACGGACGGTGGGGGAGGTAGCAGGTGCTCCGCCCGTGGGGTAGACGGCATGAGGACAGGGTGGGGCAGGTGGGAGGGAGGGTGGGGCAGGTGGGAGCGAGGGTGGGGGCAGCGCTCTAGGACATCACAGGCGGGAATTCGATGAAACGTTTCAGAATCCAGTAATAATTATGTTGGTCATTGGAGATATTACTGTCATTAAAAAGGAGGAGACATTCTATCAAATTCCGTTTTTATTTTTCTAAGCTTGGAGAAAACATTTATTTCAGTGGACAAACACTGATTTATATATTCCTCATCGTTTGGACTAGAAGAAAAATAGAATGATTGAATAATATATTAATTTATATTTGGATGGGATTTGAAGTAATATCATTCATGATAAACAAAACTACAAACGGTATATTCGTAGTCCGATATTACACCTGATAACTCAAGAGGTTGAAGCACGTGTTAATTACAGATGTCTTGCCTTGCAACGCTCGCTGTGCAGCAGTACCCGGATGTGCGTCAACTCACCTGCGCACAGAGACTGAGCGCCGCCACTGAGCTTCAGTGATCAGACTCGCTCTGGAATACTGGGGACAACAGGCAACAAAATGGGTCATCAATATACGTGTATAGCATGAACAACCGGTAGAGGCGTCTTGACGCGATGTGCGCTTGCTAGAGGTAGGCTCCATTTTTGAAACTAAAGAAATGACTGAGGTCAGATCAAGAATAATTCCATAAACAGAGCCAAGCAATTTGTCTAACTCTTTGCAACGCATGCGCATTCAGAACGCTTCCGCCGGAAACAAGTACTACTCCTCTGATTTCTGTGCGTTAAAAGTCAATCGTCTGAAAGACTCAAATCAATATGCGCTTGGAAAATAAGGATGTCGCGAGCGCAAAATATATGAAGGATATTACTTATAGATATACCACCAGTACACAGGCGAATCTAATATGTCTAAAAGCGACTGGACGAAAGTAAATGGAAAGGCGTGTTGAGGGAAAATATGAGTGACCCTCTCCCATATAGGTGTATGACTCTCATACTTCATTATTGTTGGGAAAGTATGGAATTTGAAAAAAGGATTTGACGAAAGGAGAGTGCATGTCTAGACTATGGCGTGTGAGGAAGAGCATCCCCCGGGTCGACAGCATACATGCAAAAAAACCAATGGAGTAGTACTTGAAACTTCTTGATAAGATCCTCCCATACCGCTTTCCCCTCCTGCGGCTCCGACAGCAGACCGGGAATCCCAGGCGGACCTGGGGGCCCCTGAAACATGACATATCACACAGTTACCTCCCCTGAAACAGAATGTCAAAAGTTATCTCCCTTAGACTGTTGCGGTTTTTCAAGCGCTTGCTTTGCACGACTACGTCTGGAGCCTTATCGTCAGCAGCATGTGGCGTAAGTAACTCATATAACGCTGCTGAATGTTGCATTTAAATAATGATAAAGGGGAGCTTACCTCAAGGATGACGTAAAGAAAAGAAAATACATGCATTTAAACTGACTTCCTCATAGCAAACAGACGTCGGTGTTTTCAATGCGCTAATGCTCGTATCGTTCGTTTCTATTCATTTAACTCATTTATTTCATTAACTTCAACATAACACTATTAGCAGTTCTACTACTGCCAGTCAAGAAGTTTGTACTGGGATGTTAGTGTATTATACAACATATAATGTTAGTTCCCCTTGCACATCGGTACATGTGGTTATGTTAATTGTTGGACAAGTGTTACGATCCGATGTGAATTGGTGTGTCATGCAGCAAGGAGTTATGCCAGTAATAGTGTATGCGTCTTGCAGCGGAGTCGTCCTGGGATGCACATCGGGTGCACATTGAGAAGCTCATGCATCTATATACAGATACTATATACACATAGACACAGGACACTGGCAGAGGTCAGGGGTTGTCATATTCCCCGCACTCCACGTGTGGGGTGGGGTTCCCTGCTGCACGGTCACCGCTGTTCGTCGGACTCAAGAGTCGCCATGAACTCGAGACCTATGTCGCCACAAAACGTAAAGTTGAAGCTGAAGATCCAGGGCAGGTGAGCCAGGTGTTTGTGTGACACATCGTACAGCGTGACGTATAAAAAAATATGTTATAGTGTATAAACAATGTATAGTAAAGCGTGACGAACCAGTGTAAGCGTGTCTTAATATATATTATAGTGTGACGTATAAACAATGTATAGTAAAGCGTGACGAACCAGTGTACGCGTGTCTTAATATATATTATAGTGTGACGTATAAACAATGTATAGTAAAGTGTGACGAACCAGTGTCCGCGTGTCTTAATATATATTATAGTGTGACGTATTAACAATGGATAGTAAAGTGTGACGAACCATTGTCCGCATGTCTTAATATATATTATAGTGTGACGTATAAACAATGTATAATACAGTGTGACGAACCAGTGTGCGCGTGTCTTAATATATATTATGGTGTGACGTATAAACAATGTATAGTAAAGTGTGACGAACCAGTGTACGCGTGTCTTAATATATATTATAGTGTGACGTATTAACAATGTATAGTAAAGAGTGACGAACCAGTGTACGCGTGTCTTAATATATATTATAGTGTGACGTATAAACAATGTATAATACAGTGTGAGGAACCAGTGTGCGCGTGTCTTAATATATATTATAGTCTGACGTATAAACAATGTATAGTAAAGTGTGACGAACCAGTGTACGCGGGTCTTGATATATATTATAGTGTGACGTATAAACAATGTATAGTAAAGTGTGACGAACCAGTGTACGCGTGTCTTAATATATATTATAGTGTGACGTATAAACAATGTATAATACAGTGTGATGTATTAACAATATACAAGTATATTATATATAATATATACAACAGTATATGGTATAGAGTGATATATAAACAATATATGATATAGTGTGATATATAAACAATATATGGTATAGTGTGACGTATTAACAATATATGATATAGCGTGATATACCAGTCGACACGTGTATAAACAATATATTACATAGTGGTGCGTCCTAATCTTCACGAGTATTAACAATAATTAGTATGGTGTGACGTAACAGTCTACGCATGTATTAACAATATATACCGCATTTCATCTATTAAACGCCGGAATTCTAATCGGTGTGTACTAATACGTGTGTATTTACATAGATTTAGCCAGACGTCCAGACTACGTATGTATTAACTGTATATATAGAGAGAGCGACGTACAAGCGTGTACGTGTATATATTAACAGTATATAGTTAGCGTGACGTACTAGTATATATCTAGATGGACTGTTTATAGCATAAGATGTAGTATTTCATGTGTGGGAACGATATAGCATAGCGTCACGTACCAGTCTACGCGTGTAAAACAATATAGCTTCACGTACACCAAAATGTTATTGACTTCATACAGAGCAAAGCATGACGTGCAGGTGTATTGATTATATTTAGCATAGCGTGACCTGTCAGTAACCACGTGCAGGTGTTTTAAGGATATATAGAATAGCGTGACGTATCCATATATATTCAAACGTGACATTGTGTATAACAGTACCGAGTTCTGACAATACGAAGCAACATGGCAACCAGTGCTGGTGTTTTGACTATATATAGCATAGCGTGACGTACCACTGTGCGCGTGATGACCATATATAGTAATGCGTGACAAGGTTGCCTCCCAGCAGATAGTGGTATTCAACCATCACCTAACTCGTTCTTTACGTTAGAAACAGAGGGGCATGAGGGGATGGACCATTTGGAATGGTTTCCATTTTTTAAAAGAAAATGTGTTTTTCAGGTTAGAGACATTTCGATGAAGTGTCCGGAACGTGATCTATTTGCTGAGCGGCAGATGGTTATATCTTCCAGGGAAGGCGGTATAAGGAGCACTGTGAGGAGCTCTATGTAGAAGCGGTGTGAGGAGCTGCATGAGGAGCGGTAGGAGGAGCATCGTGATGAGCTGTATGAGGATGGGTGTGAAGAGCTGTATGAGGAGCTGCATTAGGAGTGGTGTGAGGAGCGGTGTGAGGAGCTGTATGTAGAAGCGGTGTGAGGAGCGATGTGAGGTGTTGTATGTAGTAGCGGTGTGAGCAGCTGTATGCAAAAGCGATGTGAGGAGCTGTATGTAGTAGCGGTATGAGGAGCTGTATCAGGAGCTGTATGAAGAAGCGGTGTGAGGAGCGATGTGAGGAACGATGTGAGGAGTTGTATGTAGAAGCGGTATGAGGAGCGATGTGAGGAGTTGTATGTAGAAGCGGTGTGAGGAGCTGTATGAGGAGCGGTGTGAGGAGCTGCATGAGAAGCGGTGTGAGGAGCTGCACGAGGAGCGGCGTGAGGAGCTGTATGTGGAAGCGGTGTGAGGAACAGTGTGAGGAGCAGTATGAGACGTGGCACGACGTGCAGCTACGGCTGAGATATGCGGCCCCGCCATGCGCCGTGGAGCGGTTGGTACTCGTCGACAGACGGACATACCGGGTCGCCACGGTTGCCTTTCTGTCCCAGTTGACCCTGGTCTCCCTGCGGGCCCTGTAGCGAATAAGAAATATTAGCCGAAAGGAAACACATGTTTCAAACACATCTAATTAATGTGCTGTACATGCACGTGGAAGTATGTTGCAGGCCATGCGTAGAGAACTTCAGTATGACATAAGTCAAAACATCAACATCAATTATATAACATCAACATTGTTTGAAGCTTTACGTCTTCATTCAGCAATCTCTTCCGTCAGTAAAACAGAATGAAATGTCAAATCAGCAGTAACTATATAGATATTACCATTTTAACATTTCAATGAAACCAGTAATATACCAGCAATATACTACTACAAAAAATTAAGGATCACCCGATTCTTTCATATTACTATAGTTAATCAGAAGTCAAATGGCAGATTAACTATAGTAATATGAAAGAATCTATGATCCATAATTTTTTTTAGTAGTACAGCCGGCTATAAGCTGAAACGGGGTGTTTTCTGTTTTATTACTTTATGTTCACGGCATGAAAAACAAATGGCATGCGATCTTGTTAGTTGGACCAAATAAATGCAAATCAAATAAAAAGAAGATTCTTAAAACCTAGTTTGTCTACAAGCATTAGATATCTAGTGTTCTAAATTGCTTTCAAATGCTCCACTGAATTAAATGTATTAGCAACACATTATTCCCGTAAAAGTAACACGTTCAGAAAAAATGATGACTTGTTAGCACGGAAAGAAGCAATTCTACCTGGTCAGTTCCTGACTATCTAGACTTGTCAAACAGACTGAGCCCAACTTGTAGGATGAATCACGAACCAGAGCCCTGCGTCTGTGAACCCCCTGCTTCTGCAGCTAAACTTTTTTTAAATAATATTCTGGATATGCCTTATTCTCAACCTGGCTATTCCCTATATGCCTTATTCTCAACCTGCCTATTCCCTATATGCCTTATTCTCAACCTGGCTATTCCCTATATGCCTTATTCTCAACCTGCCTATTCCCTATATGCCTTATTCTCAACCTGCCTATTCCCTATATGCCTTATTCTCAACCTGGCTATTCCCTATATGCCTTATTCTCAACCTGGCTATTCCCTATATGCCTTATTCTCAACCTGCCTATTCCCTATATGCCTTATTCTCAACCTGCCTATTCCCTATATGCCTTATTCTCAACCTGCCTATTCCCTATATCCCTTATTCCCAACGTCACTATTCCCGATATGCCTTATTCCCAACCTGCCTATTCCCGATATGCCTTATTCTCAACCTGCCTATTCCCTATATGCCTTATTCCCAACCTGCCTATTCCCTATATGCCTTATTCTCAACCTGCCTTTTCCCGATATGCCTTATTCCCAACCTGCCTATTCCCTATATGCCTTATTCCCAACCTGCCTATTCTCTATATGCCTTATTCCCAACCTGCCTATTCCCGATATGCCTTATTCTCAACCTGCCTATTCCAGATATGCCTTATTCCCAACGTCACTAGTCCCGATATGTTCATTTTCAATATGCGTTACTCCCTATATGCCTTATTCCTCACAGATATATAGTGACGCGGCCACAGGATATCGGTTAGTATCGGTGTAACGGTACGCCCTGGCAGGAGACAGATTGTGAAGTCGCCCGCAGTCAGAGACCACTCAAGCCTTTCCTTACGTCGTTTCAAACTTTACGCTTCCTGAGAATTGGGCCTACCGAAAGGCATGACGGGTAGAAGTGAATCATTAGTGGCATCACGTGTCAGTCATTAGTAAAACTACTGACATTCAATTATTTCAACAATAATTACTCATCTTACCATCGGGTCGACCTAAAACATAAACGAGATTGTCACCGACTCAGTTTGAACTTGGCAATAAACTCTTGAAGAAAGTCTAAACGGTTCACCGTTGAACGTCCTGGCGTGTACACTGTTAAACTCATTCCCTTACCGTCGGCCCTGGCGGTCCCCGCAAACCATTGCGCCCTCTGTTGCCTGGCGTTCCCTGTGAGGGGAGATAATCAAAACACGGTGTTAAAAATATTCGTCATACGAACTAATACAATAGCAAAGTGACACATCAAACTACATTTAAAATGAAACCATTTTAATATTCTTTGTTAAATGTTTGATCTTTGCTCTTCTTATTGACTTCATTACTATACCAGGTATATGCATATGTAATGCTTATTCAAGGACTGATTAATTGATCGTCTGAATCGTCTAGAGAGTGAAACAAGGGCAATAACTCGCACTCGCACATACATTAGTCAAACAGCTGTATTGGTTGTTAAAAGACATGCTGTTATTCAGTATTATTCAGAGACAGATGTTAAACTATCTAAACAGAGATAAGAGTTTCTTGTGGCCACGCTGATCCTCTCACTGGAGCCCGTGAGGGATAAAACTTTTCCCACCCGCTCTCCCTTCGGTCCCAGAATTCCTTGTTTTCCAGTGCGTCCTTGTTCGCCCTGAAATGAAGCGGACGTAAAAGTATAGCACGGGCACATGCGGGCGACTGCTGCAGGTAATGGGTGTCGACCAACAGCTCTTTGGTCGGTAATATTGTAACTTCACAGCAGTCTGTTGTCACCAATATCTATATATACAGACATAACGCTGCAACCTGTTTCTTTGTTTTTAACGCCGCACTCAGCAATATTCCAGCTATATGACGGCGGTCTGTAAATAATCGAGTCTGGACCAGACAATCCAGTGATTTACATCATGAGCATCGATCAACGCAATTGGGATCGATGACATGCATCAACCAGGTCAGCGAGCCTGACCACCCGATCCCGTTAGTCGCCCCTTACGACAAGCATAGTCGCCTTTTACGGCAAGCATGGGTTGCTGAAGACCTATTCTACCCCGGATCTTCACGGGTCCGCTGCGACCTGTACTCACTTTTATCATAACTATTATTTAGTGACCTTTAGTGAGCAATCTTATCTATGTCACAATATTCTGTATGTAATATTTTGTTATTATATTCTGCAGCACTCAATGGTACTTTAAGGGTGTCAGCGTACGTGTGTAAGCAGTACAGTGGATATCTCGAACGAGGACAGGTTAAACCTTTACCGTCAAGCCATCAGCACCGTCCTTTCCCGTAGGACCGCGATCACCCCGCTCACCCTGTTGACATAGCAACACAAACAGTTGGCATAGCAACACAAACAGTAGATATAGCAACACACAAGGGTGTACATACAGATATATTTCCAGGTAATGGGGAAAGACTTTGCAGTGAAAACTGTAGATGAAACGAGTTTATAATATTTGATTGAATAATGACTTGTTAAGTTGCATGCAAATATTGTTCAGGTATTATTATTGTTATTATTATTATTATTATTATTATTATTATAAAACCATTATGAATACCTTGACTACATACAGAATTATTTTATGAAAGGTGATATGTTAGAAAAAGTGCAACGGAGTGAACTTTCACGTGGTCTGCATGACGACAAATTGTAACAGTACCTTCTGTTTAGTCACAATGACCGCTTTATACGGGTTCCTCGGCCAATGTTTCTACACATATAACTCGGCCATAACGGTAACAGGACTACCTTACCCTGTACCGTCCTGTACTTGTTTAACGGGATTATTATTGCTAAACGTTCATTTGGTTCTTTATGATTTTAAGTATAGCGGGGTCATAATTACGATGTATAACGGGGTCATAATTGCGATGTATAACGGAGTCGTAATTGCGATGTATAACGGGGTCATTATTACGATGTATAACGGGGTCATAATTATGATGTATAACCATGATAATGGGGTCATAATTACGATGTATAACGGGGTCATAATTGCGATGTATAACGGGGTCATAATTACTATGCATAACGGGGTCATTACCACGATGTATAACGGGGTCATAATTATGATGTATAGCGGGGTCATGATTATGATGTATAGCGGGGTCATTTCTAGGTTGAAACGAGGTCATAATTACAATATTTCTAACGGGGTCATTACTACAAAGTATAACAAGGTCATAATTATTGTGTATAATGGGGTCATTACTACGATGTATAACGGGGTAATAAAATTACGATATATAACGGGGTCATTATTACGATGTATAACGAGGTATTAATTACTATACATAACGGGGTCATAATTACGACGTATAACGAGGTCATTAATTACTACGATGTATAACGATGTCATTATTACGATATATAACAATGTCATTATAACGATATGTATAAATGGGGTCATAATGACGATATTTAAAGTGAGTGAGTGAGAATGGTTTTACGCCACTTTTAGCAATATCTCAGCAATATCACGGCGGGGGACACCAGAAATGGGCTTCACACGTTGTACCCATGTCGGGAATCGAACCCGACGTGACGTACGAACGCTTTAACCACTAGGATATTTATAACTGAGTCATCATAACGATATATATAACGGAGTAATTATGATGCCATGTATAACGGGGTCATAATTACGACATGTATACCCGGGTCATTATTAAACTATGTAGAACGATGGCATTACTAGGGTATGTACAGCAAGGCCCCTGTTATTACTGGTATGCAAGGGAACGTGATGAACACACCAAACAAACGTTGCGGATTGACGTACTACCCTTACCTTCGTCCCTTTCGATCCATCAGTGCCGTATTCACCTTTAGACCCCTGGAATGGTCAGGTCACAGATATCGGTAGTGTTATTATAGTCAAGGAACATCACAGAAATACAGTGTACGTAAATTTCAATTCTAGTGCACTCAAAACTTATACAAACACAGCTATTTATAACCAAAGTATACAATAAATACTACCCGCTTTACCAACCGATTTCTATTAAGTATACTACCTATTTTCATTGTTGTGTACTACCCATCTTCTACCCGTTATTCTACCCATTTTCTACACAGTATACTACCTGCCCACTACCCAAGTAACATTACTTGTAATTGATATAACATTAATAGTACTTGTGCACACACACCTTAAGGCCTCTCTCCCCTCTCGCTCCGGGAACACCTTGCGGACCCACTGGACCCTGAAATTAGACGTGATAACCATGTGATAATCATGTGATAACCATGTGATAACAATCTGATGACCTACACACCACTGCTATGTTCTCACACACACCGCATCATTACACATAACTGATATGGTTTCATACACATCATTACACATCACTGATATGTTTTCATATACACCGCATCATTACACATCACTGATATGTTCTCATATACACCGCATCATTACACATCACTGATATGTTCTCATATACATCGCATCATTACACATCACTGATATGTTTTCATATACACCGCATCATTACACATCACTGATATGTTTTCATATACACCGCATCATTACACATCACTGATATGTTCTCAAATACACCGCATCATTACACATCACTGATATGTTCTCATATACACCGAATCTTTACACATCACTGATATGTTTTCATATACACCGCATCATTACACATCACTGATATGTTTTTACACACACCGCATCATTACACATCACTGATATGTTCTCATAGACACCGCATCTTTACACATCACTGATATGTTTTCATATACACCGCATCATTACACATCACAGATATGTTTTCATATACACCGCATCATTACACATCACTGATATGTTTTCATATACACCGCATCATTACACATCACTGATATGTTCTCATATACACCGCATCATTACACATCACTGATATGTTTTCATATACACCGCATCATTACACATCACTGGTATGTTCTCATTTATATACACCGCATCTTTACACATCACTGATATGTTTTCATATACACCGCATCATTACACATCACTGATATGTTTTCTTAAAACCGCATCATTACACATCACTGATATGTTTTCATATACACCGCATCATTACACATCACTGATATGTTCTCATATACACCGCATCATTACACATCACTGATATGTTCTCATATACACCGCATCATTACACATCACTGATATGTTTTCATATACACAGCATCATTACACATCACTGATATGTTCTCATATACACCGCATCATTACACATCACTGATATGTTTTCATATACACCGCATCATTACACATCAATGATATGTTCTCATATACACCGCATCATTACACATCACTGATATGTTCTCATATACATCGCATCATTACACATCACTGATATATTTTCATATACACCGCATCATTACACATCACTGATATGTTTTTACACACACCGCATCATTACACATCACTGATATGTTCTCATATACACCGCATCATTACACATCACTGATATGTTTTTACACACACCGCATCATTACACATCACTGATATGTTCTCATATACACCGCATCATTACACATCACTGATATGTTTTCATATACACCGCATCATTACACATCACTGATATGTTTTCATAAACACCGCATCATTACACATCACTGATATGTTCTCATATACACCGCATCATTACACATCACTGATATGTTTTCATATACACCGCATCATTACACATCACTGATATGTTCTCATATACACCGCATCATTACACATCACTGATATGTTCTCATATACACCGCATCTTTACACATCACTGATATGTTTTCATATACACCGCATCATTACACATCACTGATATGTTTTTACACACACCGCATCATTACACATCACTGATATGTTTTCATATACACCGCATCATTACACATCACTGATATGTTCTCATATACACCGCATCATTACACATCACTGATATGTTCTCATATACACCGCATCATTACACATAACTGATATGTTTTCACACACACCGCATCATTACACATCACTGATATGTTTTCATATACACCGCATCATTACACATCACTGATATTTTTTCATAAACACCGCATCATTACACATAACTGATGGCGTTATACTGAGGTGACCGGATCCATAGTTTGGCTAATAGTATCTTATACAAAGGGGAGATAACTCACGGGCACTGGTTTAATGTCGTTGGATGTGATTTCCCCCGGAGTGCCCTGTAACGAAACGGAAAATGAGGATCAACTGTAACAGCAATGAGGATTTTATGTTCGCTTCATTTTGTTTAAACATATTTCTATTTCATCACATACATTTAGAATCAAATGGGGATTGGTAAACAAGTAACAATGCTTATATAAATACCGCTCCCGAGGATTATATGGCATTGCGATAAATGACTTACTAAAAGATTACATTTAAACACTTCTGCTTCATTTATCACGAATCCCTCAAAATACGCGCACTGTGTGTATTCGTCAGCATATTAGGGATGTTTCCGTCGTTCGGAGTGTGACACAGGCAGAAATCTCAGGGTCAGGTTGAGATCAGGCGCGTTTTGCATTGTGTCATTGTTCTACTCTTGTTGACACATCGAATGCTGATTGCGCTTTTCCTGAGATCCCTGATTCTGATACTGTTGGACAGCGAGAAGATATCTCACAATAAACTGCGCCAGCCGTCTGATCAGGACCAAAACAATAAACACTTCCTTGAAGTCAGTACAACAAATATATTGTCCTTTGATTTTTTGTTCAAACAGAAGCTCCCTCTGGTAGTGGTGGTACTGCAGCTAGTTGTCTGGCAAACATTATCATACCAAATGGCAAGAATTAAACGATTTAAAAGCGCTCCTACTTTTGTAGGTTTAAACACCTCTGTGTGTATGTGTGATGGCAGGATCGTTTGAAGACAACTGGTTTAAATGTGGGGGTGGTTGCGTTTAGTTGTGTTAAACGATGAAGGATGCCACGAGGGTGGCCGGCGAATGAAACTGGTTGTGACATGAAAGAAGTGTGCTGCAAATCAGTGTTGCAGGCCGAGTTATCAAGCGCAGTGCATCATGGGAAGTATCTCGCGACTTAGATTGAACATGAATGAGAGACATGGGGTTCTGGTGACCTAATCTGATCTGAACGAGAGACATGGGGTACTGGTGACCTGATCTGAACACGAATGAGAGACATGGGGTACTGGTGACCTGATCTGAACCCGAATGAGAGACATGGGGTACTGGTGACCTAATCTGATCTGAACCCGAATGAGAGACTTGGGACACTGGTGACCTGATCTGATCTGAACCCGAATGAGAGACATGGGGTACTGGTGACCTGATCTGAACAGGAATGAGAGACATGGGGTACTGGTGACCTGATCTGAACCCGAATGAGTGACATGGGGTACTGGTGACCTGATCTGATCTGAACACGAATGAGAGACATGGGGTTCTGGTGACCTGATCTGAACAGGAATGAGAGACATGGGGTACTGGTGACCTGATCTGAACAGGAATGAGAGACATGGGGCACTGGTGACCTAATCTGATCTGAACAGGAATGAGAGACATGGGGCACTGGTGACCTAATCTGATCTGAACAGGAGTGAGAGACATGGGGTACTGGTGACCTGATCTGAACAGGAATGAGAGACATGGGGTACTGGTGACCTGATCTGAACAGGAATGAGAGACATGGGGTACTGGTGACCTAATCTGATCTGAACACGAATGGGAGACATGGGGTACTGGTGACCTGATCTGAACACGAATGAGAGACATGGGGTACTGGTGACCTAATCTGAACACGAATGAGAGACATGGGGTACTGGTGACCTAATCTGAACTGTACCCGAATGAGAGACATGGGGTACTGGTGACCTGATCTGAACCCGAATGAGAGACATGGGGTACTGGTGACCTAATCTGATCTGAACCCGAATGAGAGACTTGGGGTACTGGTGACCTAATCTGATCTGAACACGAATGAGAGACATGGGGTACTGGTGACCTGATCTGAACACGAATGAGAGACATGGGGTACTGGTGACCTGATCTGAACCCGAATGAGAGACATGGGGTACTGGTGACCTAATCTGATCTGAACACGAATGAGAGACATGGGGTACTGGTGACCTGATCTGAACACGAATGAGAGACATGGGGTACTGGTGACCTAATCTGATTTGAACACGAATGAGAGACATGGGGTACTGGTGACCTAATCTGATCTGATCAAGAATGATAGACATGCATGAAGTACTGGCGACCTACTCTGATATTTACGACAAGACAAACATTGAGTGTTGGCGACCTACTCTGATATTTACAAGACAAACATTGAGTGTTGGCGACCTACTCTGATATTTACGACAAGACAGACATTGAGTGCTGGCGACCTATTTAGTCATGATCCCCATGGGGAGACAAGCATGGGTATTCAGAACCTTTTTCTCTAAATTGCCACTGAGAGACAAGCATGCATATTGGTACTCACCGGTTGCCCTGGCAACCCAGGGGGACCGGGGGGTCCTGGAACTCCCGGATCACCGGCCGCACCCTGGTGCAGAATACAATGAACAATGAATAAGTCACACGACACATCTACACAGAAACATCTCTACATCTCTCCGTGCGAAATACACTCCATCAGAAGCGCTCGTAAAAGATCCACACGCTCATGAGCAACAGCATCGCTTGGTTAAATGTATCTCCGTAGTTCATGGCACATTATCAGATATTATTATTGAAAACTATTTTCGTATTGGTATTTATCAGCTACCAGGCAGGTGTGGCCATGGCCGTTAACTAGAGATGCAGTTTATGGCAGCTGTGGCCATGGCCGTTAACTAGAGATGCAGTTTATGGCAGCTGTTCTCACCGGATATCCCCTCGCTCCTTGCTCTCCATCAGTCCCCATCTTCCCTGGCTCGCCCTGCACACACAGAAGTGGGACATTATACAACACCTCGACTGTTTGTCGACACATTAAGCCAGATCTAACGACATTTTTTACACATTAGAGAATGCACAGTGCTTTATGTCTAAACACGCTGGTAAATATCAAGCTTGAAGAACACCTACAAGGAGCTAATTAGTACGTATTTTTTAGATCACTACGATAAATCGAGTTAATCAGTGGATTCTAGATCTCGAGGTTTATTTAAATTTCAAATAATTCTTCCACTTGAAACAAACTCAAACTGAGGCTGCTGAAAGACGTATTTCATTCCACACTTGAATTGTTTATTTTCTCGAGGTGTAAGTTGTCGTGATAGGGCCGGTGTCACGCGGGCGTCCACTGCAATTGTTCCTCTCAAGTGCTGCACGGAGCTTGGCGATAAACCGACCACTTCAAATTCTCGAGGTATCGAAGGGAGATAACTCTGTACATCTCGCGCGACATCAAAGCACATAGCCATTTTGAAGTTATCAAGGTTAAGCTACACAAGGACAAAACTGAGACTTGTAAAAGGCCACAGCATCCTCAGAGAGTGGGCGGCTTAACACAATACATGGGGATATAATTGTATCAAAACGTTTCTCAACACTGTGGCGGTGAATCAGACATAGCCTCTGTGCTTTCTTCATATTGTCAGTATGATAGAGAACCATTTCGCCTACGATTGCAAAGTATTTTAATTTAACTAATTTAACTGACCACACCCACAGCATCTATCGGCGCTCCACTAAATTTGACATCAATTTTTTCACAAGATCGTCCCATCTATATCTGATTCGAAAATCGTTTCGAACGTGTAATGTGAAGGAATAGCGACCTTTTCGTCAAAAGATTTCGAGGGGAGGATTTTCAGATTTTGTTTCTTTGTTGTTTAACGTTGCACTATATTCCAGCCATATATGACAGCGGTCTGTAAATAATCGAGTCTGGACCAGACTATCCAGTGATTGACATCACGAACATCGATCCATGCAATTAGGATACGAAGACATGCATCAACCAAGTCAGCGAGCCTGACCACCCGATCCCGTTAGTCGCCTCTTACGACAAGTTGGGTTGCTGAAGACCTATTCTACCCCGGGTCTTCACGGGTTCTCATGGTCTCAATATATCCTGTCCAGTAATTGGGACTCGTGGTCTGAATATAGCCGAGCCAAAGGTCGCGACACAAGGCCTAACTATTGCCATGCGGGAATCTGAAACCCCACACCTACTCTAGGTAACTGAATGAAAGACATTTATAACAACTGGGAGCCTGAGTTAGCCTAGTTCTGTATTAACCAGACATTCGGCCCAGATCCGTCTGCATACGCCATGTCCTAAACACGAACAGGTGCCGCGTAATGAATGACGCGGTGGTAGCCCTACATCCCACCGTTGGTCACCACATGACAGTGGCAGGATATCAACAAGTTCTGCAATTCATATCCCATACAAGATGGCCGCCATGGCACGTGCAGCCAACAGCACGTGAAGGTGATGTGAATATACACAAAGACAAAAGCACGTGTTTTGGCGAACCCCGCCCAGTACACGGGTGTTTAAGGTGCGCCAGTATGCGAACCACCGCTGACAGAGGAGGTATAGATATCTCGAGGACTGAGGAACGGCTCATGTTCACTGTGTCCACGCGAACCATGTGAACCCGCACAGCGGTGAACCCGCCATTGCACATGTAACGCTGTTATCAGCACGTCTGGGCTATTCTGAGGCAGATCTGTCAAGAATTATCTGAACATTATTTCATGTGTTGGCAATTTAAAGTTTGCAAAATAACAAGTGGATCGGCATATTCCAAATTTCCGCAACCGCATAAAATTACAATAATTCGTACTTTCTCCACTGTTGTTGTTTCATATGCTGAAATGCTTTGATGTAAAAAGTTATAAATTATCCTGATAAAATTCATTACACAATAAGGCGCCGGGGCATTCGAATCTAAAACAGTAGTGTAATGTATATAGCGATGATAATTCATTCCATATCGAGACGGAATTGCTCCGCCAGAATGTGTACACGTTCTCTATATATAGAGCAGGGAAACTGGGACTACTTGCGTTAAATGGAAGACCGGCTTCACTGACGGATTAACTCCACATTTTCACGTCTCCGTGTGAAATTGATTCTATTGTATTGATAATTCCAAAGAGATTTCGGGGATTTTCAAAATTCGGGTCAAGTAAGATCAGGTCATAGGGTCAGCGTGCAGCGCGCTGGCAAATAGCAGGAAGGTAGAGGGTTGACGGGCTGGTTCCAGGTGGTGGGGGTGGATTTTGTGGGGGCTGGGGGGAGGGGATGGTTGACAGGACTGGTTCCAGGTGTTGGGGGTGGAGGAGGGAGCATGGAATCTCGTAACTGCTGAACAATTGCAATTGTAGGCTGTAGATTGTTAACACATGATGTGCCCACGGCTGCCAAATGGTGGGACAACTTTTGGTGGCAGCAATTGACACGTTTGTTTGTTTGTTGTTTAACGCCGCACTCAGCAATATTCCAGCTACATGACGGCGGTTTGTAAATAATAGAGTCTGGACCAGACAATCCACTTATTCATACTGTGAACAATGATCTCCCCCCCCCCCCCCCCCCCCCCCGATCCACGACAACCATACATTGCTGAGGAGCTATTCTAACCCGGAATCCCCGCAATCTGACCAGCGTGGGTTTCTGAGGAGCTATTCTAACCCGGAATCCCCGCAGTACGGCCAGCGTGGGTTTTTGAGGAGCTATTCTAACCCGGAATCCCCGCAATCTGACCAGCGTGGGTTTTTGAGGAGCTATTCTAACCCGGAATCCCCGCAGTACGGCCAGCGTGGGTTGCTGGGGACCTATTCTAACCCGGAAATCAAGGACTGGAACAAGGGTGCATGTTGACACAACGCATGAGCTGTGAATTGCTGTGAATTCAGCCTTGTCGTTACATCATATCCAAAACCAAACGCCATATAAAGACTCTGTATATCCCGATGTATAACTGCTAAAGACATCGGGTGTCCCGTCTGAGGCCAAGACAAATAGGAAGGGAAGAACCCGTGTGGCTATATTTTGTTTTGTTTTTAAATTTTATTAAAGATCCGGTTGAGAGTTTTGACAGTCTTATGCAAACCTGTGTTTCTGATTGGTCAGTATTGGGTAGTAAAGCACCATGGACTGACCACCGGGTGTCGCCACCAGTTGAACCAGCACCAGTTATAATACAGTTTCACCAGTACAGTTGACTGAATGCTTGGACCTTGTGAATATTGGTACTGTTAAAATAATGCCGTACTTCAAATCTGTGCTCCAAAACATTTAGCAAATCATTTCTAATTTGACATCTTTGAGTTTAAGAAGACAAATTTACCTATTTTCACTAACACATACATGTAGGACCCCTCAATACCGTACCTTCTTTCCCCCCGGCCCCCCTCGTCCACGTGGCCCCGGCCGACCTCGGGGTCCCTGAAACAGACACGTGTCAGTGGAGTACTTAACTCAGTGTTCCCGCAGCATGTGACCATGGTTCTAGCTAATGAACGTGTTAACACCTATCAGAGTTCCAGATAAGCTGCGTGTCTGCGTAAAATACGCATCAGAAATGCAGAAATACGCAGTAAAATAAAATCCAAGCGTATCAAATACGCAACGAACATTACAGATACGCTACAAAAATAATACTTGTGCGTATCATCAAAATATTGTGAAGTAACCCTGTGTATTCGATTAGCAAATCAGCAACTTATTTTGAAATTTTAAACGGGCATTCCTTCAACCTTGCCAAACTCCATGATGACAGTTGCATCATGATCATTTGCCATCACACTTTCTTGTGGAAGTATCGTGGTAACGTCCTATAAAGCTCTCGAAACCCATATGACACCACTTTGCAGGGACTAGATGAATAGTGTTTTTAAATATTTAACTTAAATACCCACATGTGTACAAACTAGTGGGTAACAGAAATTTGAATACCCAAATAGAATTACTCATACGCAATGATTTTAAAATGCATGGGTAAAATACCCACAACACCAAAAGCTTATCTGGAGCTCTGCCGGCCTATACATCAGGGATATACCAAACCTCGTGAAAAACTATGGTTTGGACGTGTATGCCTTTATTTCTACCCGGTGATTTACGTATACATATTGATTTATGTTGAACCTGTAAAATACTAGTGTACAGACATGAAATCATTTGGCGCCAGTGATTTAAATATATATCATTTACGTAGATCATTTGTAGCAAGTGACGTAATAATATGCATTTGATAGTTTCCCTTATTAAAATAAATAACACACTTCTTGTGCTCATATTCTTATCTCTGTCAATATACAATATCGATATAAGGGATATAGATTGACGTCATGTGACGCTGACCCCGGAAGTCCCCAGTCAGGCCTACCTCTGGGCCCTGTAGTCCTTGTTCTCCTTGCTCCCCGCGTGTACCTTTCTCACCCTCGATCTACAAGAATGACGTCATAAACAATCAAATGACGTCATCATTCATCACCAAATCCACACCACAAAAAATATATTTGCAATGAGTAATAATCTGACAGAAAAGTTTATTTAAAAAAAAAGATATTTTCCTATTAACACATGTGTAAGATGGAAAGGATTACAAATTTAATATTGCCACTGTCATGTTTCAAAACTGGTAAATCTGAATGGCTGATTCTCAGAAAACATCCGTACAGTCGCATGGGATCTGGCCGCAGCCAAGTACAGTAAACTACGGTTATAACGAACTCAAAGGGACCATCAATTTTAGTTCGTTACAACCGTGGTTCGTTATAAGCATATATACAGCATAACGACAGCAAATAGTCGGGACAAAAAAGTAGGTTCGTTATATCCGTCAGTTCGTTATAAGCGTGTTCGTTATAAACGTAGTTTACTGTACCAGTAAACAAAAGCATGTGAAATAGTATTATATATCAGTACGACAGCGATATGTTTGAAACGGGTTATTCCTACTTGTATCCATTATCCTTGTGAAGAAGACAGATCACTCACCGACTTGCCCGCGGGGCCCACTGGTCCCTGACTTCCGGTCTTCCCCGGACTTCCGGCCGAGCCCTACAGGAAACACGGGACAGTGTACGGGACATTGCAAACACACCTAACCTCCTCGGATTAGTAACCCGGAAATGCTGGTATTTGTCAAGGTACTCATTACCCACTTCAGGTGTTCTGGACCGGCAGCGTCTGAAGTACTACCAGCAGCTAAGTTGTTGTTATTTGTTGTTTAACGCCGCACTCAGCAATATTTCAACTATATTACGACGGTCTGTAAATAATCGAGTCTGGAACAGACAATCCAGTGATTGACTCCATGAGCATCGATCTACGCAAATAGGACACGATGGCGTGCAACAACCCATTCAGCGAAACTGACAACCCGATCCCGTTAGTCGCCTCTTATGACAAGCATGGGTTGCTAAAGTCCAGTTTTTATGCCGGATCTTCAGCAACGTGGTATGGCATCGATGAACAGAGTGACAAACCAATGTCCTCCACAGAGCAGGTAGACGTCGAATGATAAAAGGTAAGGCATTTAGCAATACAGAATAAGTTTGAATTTATTGGAGTCATACAGGTCCAGGTACAACGACTTACCTTCAACCCTTGCGGCCCTTCATCTCCTATTGCTCCCCTCGGACCCTGCAAGACACGGACTCATTGACACACACCAACTTGTTAACGATGTTGAATGATACAAGGTCCCATCGGACCCTGCAATACATGGACTCATTGACACACACCATCTTGGTAAACGATGTTGAATGATACGAGGTCCCCTCGGACCCTGCAATACACGGACTCATTGACACACACCAACTTAGTAAACGATGTAGAATCACACAAGGTATGTGTGTGTGTGTGCTTGTACTAGTCCGGACTGATGCCAATTTTATAGAGCAAGCCCACTGAGATACCATGCCGCAGTTTAACATGAATACCCCACTCAGACACAGAATACTGACTCCGAGCCGACCAGTCCTTGTTTTAGCCCCTTAATGCCGAGCGCCAGGCAGGGTAACAACAAGTACCATCTTTTAACGTCTTTTTATTTGACGCCGGGGATCGAACCCCCGACTGTCTGCTCTCCGGGCGGACGCTCTACCACTAGACCACGGAGGCAGTTACCACAACAACATATCAAAGTATTGAATATAGCGTTTAATCATCAGCTCCGGATATAGATCAGATACTTTCTGCCATTATTACAAATAGTGTTCACCAATAAGAACACGTGTTCTGATATCCCCCTGCAGACAGTGTACAAAATGGACTTACCGTGCGGCCCGTGGTTCCTCGGGGTCCTGTTGGGCCTGTCCTGCCAATCTGTCCCTGTTTGGAGACACATGAGGTTTACCTCTATCACCGCAACAAGCACCTGCCCTCACTTACCTAGGTGCCAGGGATTAGTGCGGGCTTTACATGCACAGTTTCAGTCATCTATACTATCGAGTTACTGCACTCATCTACGTTAAGATGTTAACATCAAACGTTAAACAGGCAGATCTAGTCTATATGTCAAATAATGTTATTGTCGTTAGGATCAGGATCAGGCTCAGAAAAAAAGTAGAAAAAATCACTCAGATGTAAGCTGAAAATCTTAACAGATGTCCTGTGACATTACAAGGGCTGTATTGAGGTGTGTTTGGCAATGCTGTATACACCCAGTGTGTTCATGTTCAACCATGGCCCACTCACGTCTTTGCCTGGCTTGCCGGTGTTTCCTGGCCGTCCGGGATTTCCCTGGCAACATATGACGTCACAATGTTTCCATGGTTACCGTACCAAATCACATACCATATTTATTTTGCACGTTAGATATCTGATGGCCGATTTGCCTCGAATGTTGTCAAGATATTCTCAGCTGGTCTGTTATTGTGTTACGTCTATGTACATGCAGAGTGGCGTTAGGTCAATCAGTTAGTTCACTTCACAAAAAAGAAACTGAAGAATGAGTCTGAGATTTCAAGACAAGAGGACATAAACAATGAACAGTGGACAGTACCGTTATCATAACAATAACCAGTGTAAACCAGTGTATGGCGCTCTTAAGTTCCTTCACATACACGGGTAGTTAGTAAGAAGACATACGGAGTATTTTATGTTTTATTTTAGTTTTAATTCTAGTGCTATGCACGGCAGTCGTGTCCATGTTCATTGTTCATGATTCTGTTACTGAGAAAGTAAGTTCTCCGATCCACTGCATCACCATGGCAAGCGGCTACTCACGTCCTGGCCTGACTCCCCTTTCTGCCCCATCTTCCCGTCCTGCCCATCCTTGCCGTCGGCGCCTGCAGGCCCAATAGGACCCGCTGGACCTGGAGGCCCGGGGGGACCCTACAACACACAGGTCAAACTTCAGTCTTGGTGTCATGACAACCTTCCATGCCATGTTATCCAACTTTACACTCATCCTCCATTCCCAACCCCCGATGTCGAAATCCTATTCCCTGATTTGATGAACCACCCGACCATACAACAACATCGTTATTGTCTCGATCAACTTGTAAGAATTCCATGTGTTTCGGGCTTCTGTCCCATCAGAAACAAACCACCGAAAAGTAAATTATCATTCCAGCCAGATACACTGACATTTCCCTAGAGTGAGTGAGTGAGTGTGGTTTTACGCCGCTTTTAGTAATATTCCAGCAATATCACGGCGGGGGACACCAGAAATGGGCTTCACACATTGTACCTATGTAGGGAATCGAACCCGGGTCTTCGGCGTGACGAGCGAACGCTTTAACCACTAGGCTACCCGACCGCCCGGCATTTCCCTAGACACAAATCTACAGTTGTTACTCATACTAACGGCGTTGACATCTTCATTGTTACACAGTACTATAGCAGTACGACAGCGGAGGATACCAGAAAAGGGCCTCACACATATACCCAAGTGGGGAGTGAGTGAGTGGGTATGATTTACGCCGCTTTTAGCAATATTCCAGCAATAACACGGCGGGGGACACCAGGAATGAGTGAGTGTGTGAGTATAGTTTACGCCGCTTTTAGCAATATTCCAGCAATAACACGGCGGGGGACACCAGAAATGAGTGAGTGTGTGAGTATAGTTTACGCCGCTTTTATCAATATTCCAGCAATAACACGGCGGGGGACACCGGAAATGAGCTTCACACATTGTACCAATGTCGGGAATCGAACTCGGGTCTTCGGCGTAAGGAGCGAACGCTTTAACCACTAGGCTACCCGACCGCCCCTCCCAAGTGGAGAATCGAGCCCGGACCTTCAGCGTGATAGCGAACGATACCCAACCTCCCCTCGTTAAACACTAATGCTTATACATTGCAGTACGTACATGTGGTTTAGCATGGCAGGTGCCATGTAGAGTCTTTATACATAGTTTCATCCTTGGAGATTACACCACACGAAGGAGGTCGGGAATATATTCGGGGTACATCGGGTAGGGATCGGGAGGGACGTTAATCTTCGTCATGCTTATACTTGTGTATTCCATGGTGGGGTAGTTTACGTGGGGTGCGGGTATGGTGGGGGTATAACGTGGTTATGATACAGGCCTTACCCGGCGGTACGGCTTCTCCCAGTCGCCACTAACTGAATACCTAACACTGCAGAGGGCAACTTTAACACAGTTGCAGATAGTATTGTGAAGAACGGTTGCATCAGAAGTACACAGGGAAACACTTTTGTATGACGTATTTTAGAAAGGCATGTGGCAGTTATCAAAGGTAAGAAAGACGTTCAAATATTATGGTTTTTTTTATTAAATTAACTGATATTTCTTTCACAAAATCATCATTAAAAAACAAAGATTAATTGTTAGTGCACGGCACAGACCATCAAACAAGGAACTGAAACCCAAACAGCAAATGAAATCAACACCAGTCCGCGTTATCCCAGGTCACGTGAGCCTGTAAATAAACTAAGTATACTACAGTTACCGACTCAGTTTCAAACTTGTACAAAACCAACCTGTGTCCCATTCAAACCAGGCGGTCCGCGTGGGCAGGGCTTGTCACAGCTAGCCTTCCTCTGCAAGACATACACACATGCAGTCATTTTGGCTTAATTTGAAGTTTACGCGCGGAAAGGGGAGACAACATACTGCAACTGACAAAACACACCACTATACACACGCACAACAAATGTTTCAAAAGTCGTTTCAATTATTCAAGTTGTAATTATGGTTTATAGAAAATCTGTGTGAACGTTTTTCTTCATATATTGGAGACTTGTATAACTTGGAAGAAGCGCACGGTCAGCCGGGACACGAATATAGGCTAACATAGGCTGATCGCACCTTCCAGCAGGGGTTACAAATGTCCAACTATGCAAGTAACGTTTACACATTTCTGAAGAAGGAGAGAGATTCGTCAGTTCTATGTATAAATCGCCAAATATAACAACACATTCACAAACAACAGGAACAGGCCATTTGCTAGCCAGAAGTAAACACCAGAGCTGAATATACGCCAGCGGTGACAGCAGCGACGTCAGTGTTCACTTGTGCCTAGCGACATCAACAACAGCGACATGCAAATGCAATGGGAAATATAAGGCCAGCTTTCTGCGCCTCTGTCTGGCGTGGCACTCTACCTGTTTCGGCGGTGGCGGAGGTTTTATCTTCTTTTTGGGGGGCTGAGAAAGAGAAAGTAAAAGTCAAGCACGTGACCAAATCTCTAGAGATTCCACGTGAGGTCCCGTCACCACACGGAATATGACAGAATATACAACATCGACCCTTCACCATGAGATAAAGAAAGCTACATTGATCCATGGAAACAAACAACATGACATAAAGCTATAAATTCGGAATACTTTAAGTGCGTCTATTTGTATATAACATTTACAAAAGTGGGGAGTCGCTTGCATAATAGCACGTGGTACACCATATAACATTAAGTCAAATGACTGCAGTAAATAAACAAACACATGTTGTATAAGTGTTTGTTTCTTGTGAAAATAACTATTACATTACCAACTGTGCATTCATGTACGTTCAGCTTCGTCTTAGGCTAGCCTGTCTATCAAAATAATCCCGGCAATGCAAATCAGACAATGAGAGCATGAGTACCGCAAAACATGATTAGTCAGCAATCTTTCAGTATTGTATGATAGTTAGTCTTTAAAGTGCATCTTGACGTTCATTCTTCAAATTGATTAGTATGAATCTGATTCACATTAATGCCTAGTTCGGGCATAATCCATGTGACTGTCACTCTCATATATAGATATGGTCCTATGGGAACCCTCCGTTCAATCCTTACTACATCGAGGAAGCTTGGGTGGAGTATGCTGTGTAAGTTCCGTTGCTTAAGTACGTTATTCTGAATGGAATCAGTGCGTCCAAGTATTGTGAAGGACACGAGCAGCAGAGATATACATGTTGAAGCAGAATACAGCGTATCGGCAGCTCAGCAGCACCACCTGCGCTGGAAGGAGTATGTCCGTCCCAAGCTGGGTACGACAGGGTTGCCTTTTCTATCCTATCTTATTATTGCGAAAAGGGCATGATGCTCTCAGTGCTAAGCCCCTTTAATTCTGTGTGCTGTTGTTTCAATTAATGTGTTAAACGCTATTCCTTTAGCAGGCAGCTGATTGGCGAGTTACAAGGCGCTGCAAGCGACGAGCATAACGTGTTTCAGGTTATATTTTAGCTGAAAGTGAAAATTTTGATTAAACAAAATAAAAAAACTTCTTAAATATATAAACAACCTGTTAAGGATATTCATCTTAAAATAAGACTTATACTCACAACAAATAATTCTACATGGAATTTCCATAGCAACAAATAAATATTTATAAGGATAAGGAGCTAACAGATTTGTAATGTCGGCATGTCTGGATGTCTACTTTGCCATTTACTGGATATTTACTGATACTGATATGCACTGGATATGAAATATCGACACAAACACATAGCATTCAGTTGCCTAATGTAACCACTGGGCTTAACACATTGTTTGGTCAACCGAAAACAGACTGAGACATATTCCTGCAGATCAGACACAATTATATAAAATTACATTTACATTTACATAAAAACATCTTAATGTATCATTGCAATTTAACCTTTCTGAAACACGGTACGGTGCAAGGGCTTATCAAGCATTTTTAAAAGGGAGCACCCGCCTCCCTTTTCTCCCTCTGGATTCGCCTATATCAGTGTCCGACATGCATGCTTATGGTATTATATACACTTACAGGGAGTTCATCGCACTGTTCTCTTTCCGGCTTGGAGGGGTCGCAGTGCAGGTTGATCCACTGCAGCTCAAACTGCGGGGAGGAGAAACACGGAGTTATTGACACATCAAGTGGCACAGATACCATGGAGCACAACAAGCAAGTCCTTACACCTTGCCATCGTCACAAAAATAAAATAAAATATAATAACTTTTAATAAAGTGCTTCTGTGTGTTCTTCTTTCAGTCGTTTGTTATATTGACATGATATTTTATTAATTTATAGGTTGACCCGCCTACCCGTGTCAAAATTATTGTTGATGAGTTGGTTCGATGTTGTTTGCTTGTTACATTAAATTTCCTTTACCCTTTCCGGGAACACCTGGTGTCAACTGATTTTCAGTGGTCCATACATTTAATTTTCACAGCTATTTTCCCTTGACGCCATATTGAATCTGTTTCGGTGGATAATCTAGAGTGGTTATTCTCTTGCATTGACAATCTATATTTTATAAGGATATCTGGGTTTGATCACAATAATACTGAAAACATGTCATGTAAAGAACGTGGTAAGAATATTCGTGATATATCTGTTTTAGATATGTTACACGGTAGGTTGGTTGGTTTGTTGTTTAACGCCGCACTCAGCAATATTCCAGCTATATGACGGCGGTCTGTAAATAATCGAGTCTGGACCAGACAATCCAGTGATTGATATCATGAGCATCAATCCACGCATTTGGGATCGATGACATGCATCAACCAAGTCAGCGAGCCTGACCACCCGATCCCGTTAGTCGCCTTTTACGACAAGCAAAGTCATCTTTTACGGCAAGCATGGGTTGCTGAAGACCTAATCTACCCCGGAATCTTCACGGGTCATATGTTACACTGACCAGCTTCTGTTTGTGTTAAATAATCGTTATGAGTGTTCAAGACAAAAGTACTGCAATGTGATTTCTTACATTTCAATTTAAAAATTTAAAATGTAAGAAATTTAAAAATCTTGATTTCCCCCAGCTACGTTCCTGACACAGTCATCTCGTCATATACGGATCACTTGGTGTTACATCAGTGGAAGGGGATAGGATGACGAGTTTGGTTTCATGCCCACCTTCATACTAATGCTGTTCATGCGACGATTTTACTTTCTTCAGATTATACCACAATGATGAACAAGGTGATTATTCATAGTAGCGTTTAATTTGGTTTATTATGTTTGTTTGTTTGTTTATTATTTAACGCCAAACTCGGCAATATTCCAGCAATATGACGGCGGTCTGTAAATAATCGAGTCAGGACCAGACATTGACAGTGATTGACATTATAAGCATCGATCCACGCAATTGGTATATTATGGAGAATATTGACACTGTGCCGTGCCTTTTTTATACATGCGTATACAGAAAACTTCAACTCCAGAGAAAGATTAATATACGACAAAAATATTCCACTTGGCGTAGAAGGTACAATGGCTGTGGACATTATATGAAAGGATCACTGAAAATCAATAAGTGGAAAGCAAGTCGCTCGTAACAATATCCAAGTCATAAAACAGAGGAGAACACCAAGAAAGGGTTTACACAGTGTACAAATACAAGCAATCGAACCCGTGTCTTCCGCGTTACGAGCGAACACGTTCCCCATTGCGCTACCCAGCTTCTGTGTATGCAGCTGTGTGTATTCAGCTATAGGAAACATAACGATACGCCTGTTCGCCTCTATCGCATTAGATATACATTGTAAAATTATTTCATGCAGTGTCTGTAAGCCGGACACTCACCGGTACCGTCCCGCCATCCGGCTCCCGCGTCCCCAGCACGATCTCCCCATTCACGTCGATCTGTCTGGCGGGTATCAGAGGCTGTGAGGTGATCGGCTTGCAGTCCAGGTAAAATTCCACATATTCCCGACCTACGCTAAAATGGATTTTATGCCAGTCTTTGCTAAATAGCTGAAACAAAGTGGGACAAAGTAGATAGAGGTCAGCATTGTATAGATACAAGTTCTCAAACACAACACGATTTTTTTTATTATATCCAGTTAATATGGTATAGTTGTTGCGATTACCATATGTTTTGATAAACAGAGCCATGAGTCACAGGTAGACATGCGTGCTTGGCTACAAATTAATTTTAAACATTACGATCGTAATTATTAAACACGTTCCAAAGTAACCGAACCAAAGTATATACGTACCTGTTTTGCTTTGCTATTAAACTTTAATGTTGTCAGTTTCCCTTCAACATTGATATAATAATATTCTATTGTTTTCTGTTTTCCATCCAGCCGTATTCCAAACTGCGGATTTCCTTGAATATCCCTTATTTGAAATAAATTCCATCTTTCTCGCCGAGTCTTGCCACTCATGCGAAACGTACTAACAAACGAAAACTGGTCGGGCAGACCCTGGGGAAACAGATCCCTGCAAGCAACACGAACATGTTGATTGTAGAAAAATATCGATATATCGAAGCTAAATGTAAAAAGAAAACTACAGCCACGGATCTGTAGTTAGTGCTACAGGGAAATGCCTTCATGGATGTCTTGGATGTATAGCACGGAAATCTGTTGTCAGCAATATTACAGCTATAACACGGAAACCTGTTGTCAGCAATATTACAGCTATAACACGGAAACCTGTTGTCAGCAATATTACAGCTATAACACGGAGACCTGTTGTCAGCAATATTACAGCCATAACACGGAAATCTGTTGTCAGCAATATTACAGCTATAACACGGAGACCCGTTGTCAGCAATATTACAGCCATAACACGGAAACCTGTTGTCAGCAATATTACAGCTGTAACACGGAGACCTGTTGTCAGCAATATTACAGCTGTAACACGGCCACCTGTTGTCAGCAATCGTACAGCTATAACACGGAGACCTGTTGTCAGCAATATTACAGCTATAACACGGAAACCTGTTGTCAGCAATATTACAGCTATAACACGGAGACCTGTTGTCAGCAATATTACAGCTATAACACGGAGACCTGTTGTCAGCAATATTACAGCCATAACACGGAAATCTGTTGTCAGCAATATTACAGCTATAACACGGAGACCTGTTGTCAGCAATCGTACAGCTATAACATGGAGACCTGTTGTCAGCAATATTACAGCTATAACACGGACACCTGTTGTCAACAATATTACAGCCATAACACGGTAATCTGTTGTCAGCAATATTACAGCTATAACAGGGAAACCTCTTGTCAGCAATATTACAGCTATAACACGGAGACCTGTTGTCAGCAATATTACAGCTATAACACGGAGACCTGTTGTCAGCAATATTACAGCCATAACACGGAAATCTGTTGTCAGCAATATTACAGCTATAACACGGAGACCTGTTGTCAGCAATCGTACAGCTATAACACGGAGACCTGTTGTCAGCAATATTACAGCTATAACACGGACACCTGTTGTCAACAATATTACAGCCATAACACGGTAATCTGTTGTCAGCAATATTGCAGCTATAACAGGGAAACCTCTTGTCAGCAATATTACAGCTATAACACGGAGACCTGTTGTCAGCAATATAACAGCCATAACACGGAAACCTGTTGTCAGCAATATTACAGCTGTAACACGGAGACCTGTTGTCAGCAATATTACAGCTACAAGACGGAGATCTGTTGTCAGCAGTATTACAGCCATAACACGGAAATCTGTTGTCAGCAATATTACAGCTATAACACGGAGACCTGTTGTCAGCAATAGTACAGCCATAACACGGAAACTAGTTGTCAGCAATATTACAGCTGTAACACGGAGACCTGTTGTCAGCAATATTACAGCTGTAACACGGCCACCTGTTGTCAGCAATCGACAGCTATAACACGGAGACCTGTTGTCAGCAATATTACAGCCATAACACGGAAATCTGTTGTCAGCAATATTACAGCTATAACACGGAGACCTGTTGTCAGCAATATTACAGCTATAAAACGGAGACCTGTTGTCAGCAATATTACAGCCATAACACGGAAATCTGTTGTCAGCAATATTACAGCTATAACACGAAGACCTGTTGTCAGCAATATTACAGCCATAACACGGAAACCTGTTGTCAGCAATATTACAGCTGTAACACGGAGACCTGTTGTCAGCAATCGTACAGCTATAACACGGAGACCTGTTGTCAGCAATATTACAGCTATAACACGGACACCTGTTGTCAACAATATTACAGCCATAACACGGTAATCTGTTGTCAGCAATATTACAGCTATAACAGGGAAACCTCTTGTCAGCAATATTACAGCTATAAAACAGCAACATGTTGTCAGCAATATGTCGCTGAGGCCATAATTCGTTAAAATTACAACATTAGTGATCATTCACAAAAGTGTGGTCTTCAATGCCCTCTGGCAGGCCTGGGGCAACGACACCGGTTACATCGGCATCATAATCGGCGCACGACGACACCCACGGTTTGAGACAGGTATGGGATGTAAACATGCCACCAAACACTATGTGAACTGACCCTACTCTATACGATGATGTCAGCAATGGTTGCAATCTCGTGTCAGCTTGCATTAGTATGGCGAATGTAATTTGTTCACTTACGTGGTTCGTTTCCGTAATTTTGCTCTTCTACCGATTTTATATGCTACTTGGAAGTCATTTGACCCCTTGACCCTCTTGACGCCCGGTACCCGTATATCATCATTATCTAATGAAAACTTAGATATAAAATCAAAACCTGAAATGAAAAGAAAGCAATGAATGAAGTCACTTCAAAAGTAACACATGCTGTATTTCGCTACTTATGTAGGAAATCAATAAGAAAACATATATAAATGAACGATTTGTGAAGACATCCACTTGTAAGTGGCACAACAGATGTTCTCTAGTGTTCTCTAGTATTGAGTTGATGTTTATGGTGCAGTGGTGTCATATATGCCCTTTTTTATTGCCATCAGCATATGCTATGATATTCCTACCTACACACTTCACACGCTCAAACCCCAGCAAAGATGACCTTGAACTGATCACAAATCTCGCAAAGTACACACATCAGGCACATCTTGAACATCTTACAGCAGAAAATACGGAAAAAGATAAGTCGCCCCCCCCCCCCCCCCCCCCCCCCCCCTTCAAACAACCCTCCCACCCACAAACTCGAATGGTCAACCCCTACATTATGTATCTCAGCACTGCTATGTTCAGTCCGTCTGTTGTTGCATCATTGTTGTTGCATCACATTGTAGATGCTCTTTAACAACATCGCTTAAGTGTCATCGTACGTGCTGTTGGTGCCATATTCCTAGTTCCTGCTCTTCAACTGAGCTATTCTGAGTTGGTACACATTTCCCTAGATTCCTGCAGGCCCAGTATGACGGCGTTAGCTCGCTTCTTTCCGTCGCTTCTTTCCCGCTGATTCAGCAGTCATGTCATCATGGTCTTTATTTGTTTTCAAAATCTGACGGGAATCTGGTTATATTTTACTTCCGACCTGCCAGCAGAATGATGCTTTCAATGTCATCCACATCTAGCGCTGTTATCTCAAGGCAATCAAATCTTGGCTGGCATCTAATATCTAGATATCGGTCGTTCGATTCCTCCAGTACACCTAAAGCTGTTCAAAGATGTCCGGTGGGGAAGGTCAGGGATTCGACCCCCGGCGTTATATAAATAGACGTTAAAAGTATGGTACTTGTTGTTACCTTGCCTGGCGCTCGGTATTATGGAGATAAAACAGTCAATGTCCTGTGTCTGAGTTTAAATTTTATGCGGCATTGTATCTCGTGGGCTAGCGCTATAAAATCAGCATCAGTATTATCCAGTACAGGCAATCATGCACACATGGATGCAAGTCGTTATAAGTGCAATGATATTGAACGCGACGTTACGCCCCT
Source organism: Haliotis rufescens (assembly GCF_023055435.1). Taxonomy (NCBI): domain Eukaryota; kingdom Metazoa; phylum Mollusca; class Gastropoda; order Lepetellida; family Haliotidae; genus Haliotis; species Haliotis rufescens. The sequence goes on from NW_025963890.1 coordinate 51,863,761, forward strand.
TTTCGCCTCCCTTAGAAACTCAGCTCTTTCACATTAGGGCACGCATTCATCTACGTTGATGAAATGAATTATCCATTTAATAGTTTCCTTTTGGAATTTCTGTCCAGTCAACAAAGCAATTCAATGTATACTACTGGTCATCGATTCATTCAAATATAACCAAGTATCTTATATCCCTTCACAACGAGTTCGAGATGTCACATTTCCGTCATAACACACCTCCTCCCTTGACGATATCAAAGACATACCTCCTCCCATTCTAGAACAATATCGTGTTCAACTCTCTCGTGAGGAGCACGTGCAAACATAACTTCCCCTCTACTCCGCGTTCTGTTTGCATATCTCGTTATACACGAGGGAATGCGAGAAAGACCAGCATACATTGTACACGTGACATACTGGACCGTGACCACCCTCGCAACACTCCAACACTCGTCCTACTCGCTACACCAAATGCTTCACTTAAATCAATATTAATTTTGTATAAAGTGACAGGCATTTGTAAACAAACAGCAAGTCCAACGTGATGTAATACACGTGTATGTGTATTCCTGTATATGTATGTGCTATAACTGTACGCATTGGTCTGTAGAGGATGGCGATGGGAGGATAAGTTGTCCAGCCGGTTGCAGTGATCTCCTTTCCACAGTCCTAAACCAAGGATGAGACCCGTGACGATCCGGGGTAGAATAGGTCTTCAGCAACCCATGCTTGTCATTTATGGCGACTGTGTCGTTTATGGCTCGTAAGAAGCGACTAACGGGATCGGGTGGTCAGGCTCGCTGACTTGGTTGATGCATGTCACCGTATCCCTATTGCATGGGTCGATGCTCATGATGTCAATCATTGGATTGTCTTTTCCAGACTCAATTATTTACAGACCGCCATCATATAGCTGTAATATTGCTGAGTGTGGTGTTAAACAACAAACAAACAAACAGACAAACAAACCCACCAAGGAGGACTATGCGCGCAGCAGAAGCCACGTGTTTGAGACATGGTGATATGGGAGACCCGTGTGATATACTGATATGGGAGGGTGGTGTGATATGGCAACTTATGCTACCATTACCTGACCTACAGGTTAATATTGGTTCGCATCCTAGAAGCTCCCAGAACAGCTGGTAGCAGGATCTCGTGGCCATATGGAGAAGTGGATTACCACTATTTGAGAACATGCCAGGCGATGTTAGTCTGTGATATGGGGATATGGTTGCAATTCCGCATGGTGTGGAAGTTCGTTAACAGCCGTTTACACATTTAGGTGTAGCCAGGGCATGTATATGTGTATGTGTGAGGCAGCAAATGGTAAGCTTGTGTCTGGAGAAGCCTGAACAACGCTCAGATAGATTCACAGCGAGCATGGACACCTGTGTGTACAGAGAGCTTCAAGAACGTCATCATCGCAGAAGTCGCTCAACCTCTGTATCCAGTGGACCCATATGCTACAGCCCGGGGAAGTCTTTTTCTATCACGTATTGTCCAACTGAATATCAATATCACCATCATGTCTTTATTCTTTTCTCAAAAATGTGTATTTTGGAAATGTCACCCTTTTTCAGACGTGTAGTCCATGCAATGAAGTTGAGTTCCTAGAGTGCTATCTTAACGTAAAAGTTCAATGATATCGTTAGGGCACCAATGCGTGTCTTGACACTATTGATGTTGTGTATCTCAATAACATTGAGAAAGTCTCCATTTCTATGAATGGAAGATGCTCACTTCATTAGCTGTAGTCGAATTGAAGTGTAAAGGGAAAGCATCAGAACAATACCGCCCACAATGGACTAAGGTAAGTATGTGAAAGAACGATAGTTAATACCGCAGCACTAGCTACACCAGTCTACAAAGGCACATGAACATGAAGAACCACGACGGTTCTTCCGCTGCTCTTTCTTGCTACAAGCAGCAGCGGGGGCACGGGTTGCCCAGTCGTCTAAGGCAAAGGGATTCGCTGTGCTGAGTTGCGTCCCTTGGGCACATCAGAAGCCTATGATCCCGGTTCGCCCCGATTATGTGTCTAGGTTTGTCAGCACCATACCCGTGCTCGTGGGTTTTACCGAAGTGGTAAACGTCTGAGACCTGCATCACTTCGGGCTTTCCTCCCACATTAAGCTGACACGCCGCGATGTGACTTTAATACTGCTAAAAGCGGCGTTAAACCCAACTCACTCACTAACTACAACCAGCAGCAGCAGTGACAGTCAGTCCGGCTACCTAGTTCAAGAACGCCAACGCTTCCTCTGCATTAACATAGGCTTATGTGGATAATTTTTCTTTATGACTTAAATGCTTCAAAAACATTTAATGTCAATTCACCATTCTCGTGTCCATGTGGACAATGTAATTGCTAAACAGTATCTGGGCCCCGTTCCACAAAGCGATCTTAGCGGTACGACTGTAGTAAGTCCGTGTTAAAGAATGGGAGTTACGATCGACTTAGCGCTAAGATCACTTTGTGCAACGGGGCCCTGTCCACGGTCAACTTTGCAATAACCAGTCATGGTATGGTCAGTTTATGGACAACATCGTAAATAGGCAGTGTGTGAAAGAATGTTTGCATGTTATTTTGTGTAGCTGGCAAATCTTCAGTTTTGTATTTGCCACATGTCAATTGTGGGCTCTAAATAAGTTCACTGGAACAGTGGTCCACGCAGGGGGCGCGAGATGGCTACCAAATGTCTTCTATTGTTTACAACGCCATATTGAAACTATCACCATGTCCTGTCCACGTCGAGCATGGCAGCTGCATGTTTAACATAGCTAAGTATGTGAAACGATTGTTTGTGCAATTTACTGAATGTTTGTACATGTATTGGCATAGACACGTGGCATGGACCGGAAATGAGACATTTTTGACTTAACGCATGCGCAACTCACCCGGAAGGTCATCCTCGCCCGGTCTAATCTCAGGACATACTGCTGATGGCTGTAGTAATTCTGAAATAAGAACGTGACATTTGTAATATAAATGTAACAACATAATAACAATTATCAGTAGTCAACATTTACCAGCAGTCATTCGGCCGGGAAGGGGAAATACCTCTGATCCGTCCGCATGAATAATAAAGAAACTATTCATATCTTTATGGCTTATACAAATACAAAATGTCCATCAAATACATCGGGTTCCAGACATTTCACTGATACGGCTTATCATGTTGGCAGTTCTGGAGGGTCGAAACTGTCTTTATCAACCTGCGATCAAGATGTATATTCTTTGATATTTAATATTTTATTAAAAAACTCTGAATGAGAGACAGTCACTCCTTTCTCCACTGAAGTAGTGCCATCTCACATCCATTGTGTATTTGTCTTTAAAAGGGAAAGATCAACAACGCAATCTGCTATCTGGCAGTTTCGCCTTCCCTACATATTCTAAACTGACCCCCGACCCGTGCAGATCCGGGGTAGAATAGGTCTTCAGCAACCCATGCTTGTTGTAAAAGGCGACCAACGGGATCGGGTGGTCAGGCTCGCTGACTTGGTTGATGCATGTAATCGTATCCCAATTGCGTAGATCGATGCTCATGATGTCAATCACTGGATCGTCTGGCCCGATTATTTACAGACCGCCATCATATAGCTGGAATATTGCTGAGTGCGGCGTTAAACAACGAACAAACAAATCTAAACTGACCCAGCTGGACACAGCGCAACGCGCCCCATGTTAGGCACCAGTTGTCAACAATGTTCTTTACTGTGACGTCACAATCAAATTCCTGTAACTAAATAGAGACACGTGTCCTCTCTATTATCGTTTGCTTTTATGGGTAGGAGGGACACCAGGATCGCCTACTACTGAGGACAAAGTGGCCTCTGCGGCTTGGGTAACGGTCGAGCTTAGGACTCTATGTAAAACACGTGCAACAGGTAGAACGACATATAACCTTTAATTCAGACATATTTATGCCCCCATATACATTCATTAGAGTGCAGGCTTCCTATTTCTGATTCATTCAGCTTGAACAAGATGCCATTCTCACTATTAAGTCATAGAAAAAGCGCAGTGGTCGAGGGCGGGATTGCAGTCTGGTGTGTTTTGGGCTCTGACGTATAAGGTCACTCAGACACCCTTAGAACTGCTGATACAGCAAAACACGTTCTCTGGTCGTTATAACAGTCGATTCCAGTACAACATTAGCCATCTGTGGTCATTTTCATTTTTTCATAGAACGGCTTTTTATTCCTCCTTGTGCGATAAAATTATACTGTCGTTGATAATCTGTGTACATGCAGGAATGAACAGTATTGACAGTTCTCTATACAAAACTTATTGTTAAATATTAATAGGTAACATTTACCTACGTTGGTAATAATAATGAATAATGTTGACAGCCAACTGTACACCTGGAAATTAATTAAGCACCACCAGAATCAACATTTTGAAAATTAGTAAGTTGTATCCGCATACTTGCTATTATGGCCCTTTTCCTACACCATACCATTGCCGATACCACTGCACATACTGCACGTGAAGCACAATATCCATGAAATGTCTAAAAACACATTTTGGTCGCTAACATTGCAGGTGCACATTTCTCAAAACAGACTGCATGCTCATTACAAAGCATTATCATGACCCGTCGTAGATTGTCTGAAGCGTTAAGATGGCAGATTATAGAGAATAGAATATTGCAGGAATGTCTTGAAGGGAAATTGGATGCAGACTTGGACGTCACTATACTGTAATTTCAAGACTAGTGCAGAAATACCGAACAACAAATGAATTTAAGAGCATGACGCGCCAAGGCCAGCCTCGCAAGAAACTCGGGAGAGAAGATGCAGAATTATTAAAGCTCGTTAGACGACAGTACTGTTTTAAAGGCACAGTCGCTACCAGGCAGAGCGGTTTCGGAACTACCAGAAATGGCCTGGAAACAGCTGGATACAGTTACAGAAGGCCTTTCAAACTCAGGCACAAAAAGATGCTCGTTTAGTATGGTCTAATCAACGTCTAAACTGGAAAACTGCATCGCGGCGGAGAGTCCATTTTTCTGATGACAAATTTCAAGTACAAATCATTCATGAAAATATGGGTGGTACTTAATTAATGTTCTGGTGTATATATTGACAGAAGGCCACACTTGTAGTACTTTATATTGACATCCCCTAAAGTCTGCCCAGCACTGCTGAACGATGACATCTTAAGTCTGCCCAGCACTGCTGAAAGATGACACCTAAATTCTGCCCAGCACTGCTGTAGGATGACACCTAAAGTCTGCCCAGCACTGCTGAACGATGACACCTAAAGACTGCCCAGCACTGCTGAACGATGACACCTAAAGTCTGCCCAGCACTGCTGAAAGATGATAACATCCCCTAAAGTCTACCCGGCACTCTGAAAGATGACACCGAAAGTCTGCCCAGCACTGCTGAACGATGACATCTAAAGTCTGCCCAGCACTGCTGAACGATGACACCTAAATTCTGCCCAGCACTGCTGAAAGATGACACCTAAAGTCTGCCCAGCACTGCTGAACAATGACACCTAAAGTCTGCCCAGCACTGCTGTAGGATGACACTGAAAGTCTGCCCAGCAGTGCTGAACGATGAGACCTACAGTCTGCCCAGACATGCTGTAGGTGAACACCTAAAGCCTGCCAAGAACTGCTGAACGATGACATCTAAAGTCTGCCCAGCACTGCTGAACGATGACATCTAAAGTCTGCCCAGCACTGCTGTAGGATGACAGCAAAAGTCTGCCCAGCACTGATGTAGGGTGACACCTAAAGTCTGCCAAGACATGCTGTAGGATGACACCGAAAGTCTGCCCAGACATGCTGAACGATGACACCTAAAGTCTGCCCAGCACTGCTGAACGATGACACCTAAAGTCTGCCCAGCACTGCTGAACGATGACACCTAAAGTCTGCCCAGCACTGCTGAACGATGACACCTAAAGTCTGCCCAGCACTGCTGTAGGATGACACCTAAAGTATGCCCAGCACTGCTGAACGATGACACCTAAAGTCTGCCCAGAAGTGCTGAACGATGACACCTAAAGTCTGCCCAGCACTGCTGAACGATGACACCTAAAGTCTGCCCAGCACTGCTGAACGATGACACCTAAAGTCTGCCCAGCACTGCTGAACGATGACACCTTAAGTCTGCCCAGCACTGATGAAAGATGACACCTAAAGTCTGCCCAGCACTGATGAAAGATGACACAGTTCAGAACCTGCATCAGGTTGCTTCAACAATCGTGATACGTTTCTATCCACTAGCTGGGTACTGACCACAGTACCCTCACCTCACCACAAAGCGAGGGAGGGGCCAGCGAGCCGCAGACTTCTGTTTGGTATAGGCTGCATCGCCTATCACCCGCCTGTCTGTCCACATAGAGATGCTATCTATACAACTACTACCACAATATGGTTTTATTACAGGGTGTATGCCCCCTGGTCGTGTCACTTTCGGCGTCTTTCCTTAAACCGACAACGTGACACTTGCGGTTCAGTCGAGGCACGTGACCAGGCCATTGTCAGTGGGGGAGCTTCCCCCCTCCCGCCTCTCTCTACAATGGAGTAACACCAGCATAGATACATGCGGGCTGGCGGGACGGATATGTAACGGAAACGTTCAAACTAACAAATGTGATGTTCGTTTCGTCAAATATAGATTATAACACGTATTCATGTGGTTGTTTGTCGTAATATTCACGCAAGAAAAGTGAACATTCTTGAAATTCCTTTACATAAAGGTAAAGTGTTACACGTGTTCTTGTACAAGTTCCACCGTGTCGTTATAAAGTAATCAATAACCGCATGTGTCATTGAGGCCCTTGTTATACTCTTCAGTGTTTGATAGGGAGGCTGGCATTCTCTATTCAATCTGTAGGGTTTGATAGTTGGGAAGATCATGAAAAGATCATAGTCTTTAAGTAATCCCATAGGCCCCTGTTACAAACTGTCATGAGACTAATTGGGATCGAGGAACCAAGACGTAAGTTTTCATGTGGTGGACGCTGTCTTGTAAGTACATAAAGACAGCGTCACACAAGTTAACGAGCAGACCCATCGCATGTGAAGCACTCCTGTCAGTCACACTGTTGGCTAACAAGGGGATTCAGGTAAACTCACCCCTATTTGATACACTGCATGTGAACAAGGGAGTTGAGGTATACCAACAAATGCCCGTCCCACTGAAGGTTAAGAAGGGGTTTCAGATATACCCACAGATGCCCGTCACACTGTTGACTAACAAGGGGATTCAGGTATACCGACAGATGTTCGTCACATCAGGTTAATAAGAGGATTGGGGGAATACCCACACCAGTCCGTCAAAATGCATGTTAACAAGTCAATTTACATATACAGACATTTATCCCTCAAAATTCATGTTAACAAGGGGATTCACGTATGCACACATCTATTCCTCAAAATGCATGTTAACAAGGGGATTCACATATATACACATCTATCCTTCAAATGCATGTTAACAAGGGTATTCACATATACACAGATCTATCCTTCAAATGCATGTTAACAAGGGGATTTCGAAAACACCTGTCTGTCAAAACTAATGTTAACAAGGGGATTCACGTATACCCACACCTATCTGTCAAAACGATTGTTAACAAGGGGATTCACGTATACCCCTACCTGACCGTCAAAACGAATGTTAACAAGGGTATTCACGTATACCCACAACTATCTGTCAAAATGAATGTTAACAAGGGGATTCACGGTTACCCACACCTGTCCGTCAAAATGAATGTTAACAAGGGGATTCGCGTATAAACACATCTATCCCTCAAATGCATGTTAACAAGGGTATTCACATATCCACACATCTATCCCTCAAATGCATGTTAACAAGGGGATTCAAGTATACCCACACCTGTCCATCAAAACGAATGTTAACAAGGGGATTCACGTTTACCGACACCTATCCGTCAAAACGAATGTTAACAAGGGTATTCACGTATACCCCTACCTGACCGTCAAAACGAATGTTAACAAGGGTATTCACGTATACCCACAACTATCTGTCAAAATGAATGTTAACAAGGGTATTCACATATACCCACACATGCCAGTCAAAATGCATGTTAACAAGGGTATTCACGTATACACACACCTATCCTTCAAAATGAATGTTAACAAGGGGATTCACGTATACCCACACATGCCCGTCAAAATGCATGTTAACAAGGGTATTCACGTATACACACATCCATCCCTCAAATGCATATTAACAAGGGTATTCACGTATACCAACACCTATCCCTCAAAATGCACGTTAACAAGGGTATTCACGTATACACACATCTATCCCTCAAAATGCATGTTAACAAGGGTATTCACATATACACACATCTATCCCTCAAATGCGTCTTAACAAGGGGATTCACGTATACCCACACCTGTCCGTCAACATGAATGTTAACAAGGGGATTCACGTATACCCACATGCCCGTCAAAATGCATATTAACAAGGGTATTCACATATACACACATCTATCCCTCAAATGCATCTTAACAAGGGGGTTTCGAAAACACCTGTCTGTCAAAATGCATGTTAACAAGGGGACTCACGAGTGCCCACACCTGTCCGTCAACATGAATGTTAACAAGGGGATTCACGTATACCCACACCTGTCAGTCAAATGCATGTTAACAAGGGTATTCACGTATACACACACCTGCCCATCAAAACGAATGTTAACAAGGGTATTCACGTATACACACATCTATCCCTCAAATGCATGTTAACAAGGGAATTCACGTATACCCACATCTGTCCATCAAAACGAATGTTAACAAGGGGATTCACGTATACCCACACCTATCCGTCAAAACGAATGTTAACAAGGGGATTCACGTATACCCTTACCTGACCGTCAAAACGAATGTTAACAAGGGTATTCACGTATACCCACAACTATCTGTCAAAATGAATGTTAACAAGGGGATTCACGTATACCCACACCTGTCCGTCAAAATGAATGTTAACAAGGGGATTCACGTATAAACATTTCTATCCCTCAAAATGCATTTAACAAGGAGATTTACGAAAACACCTGTCCGTCAAAATGCATGTTAACAAGGAATTCACGTATTCACGTATACCCACACCTGTCCGTCAAATTCCATGTAAACAAGGGGATTCCGGTAAACCCACCCCTATTTGATACACTGCATGTGAACAAGGGGGTTGAGGTTTAGCGACAGATGCCCGTCCCACTGAAGGTTAACAAGGGGTTTCGGGCATAAAGTTGACTCTAGGCACTACAGTCTCCGTACAAAGATAGGCATCAATGTACGGTATGCATTATTCTTGTGTCACGCGTTAACATGTCCAGTAATAGAGCAGCGTTTAAAGCTATCATCGGCACTTATCTCCCCTCACCGCGAGAGGTTTTCTCTATACCAGACACATCCAAACATTTTGTCAATATTTAAATTTTTCAGATCCGCGAAACTAGAAGAGGAAGGAGTGTGTGTGGTGGTGGGGATATAGGTGGTGAGGTCGGGGAATGGACTGAGGGGGTGGGGGACGATGCACGTCATGAGATGTTTGCTTGATTCCCCCAGGGTTGCTGCGAGAGGCTGTATCAACAACATTTTAGGTTTTTTTACGGAACTTTTATTGGTATTAAGATTTCCTGCTATTTCTACTCAAACCTACAAGAAGTAAGGTTTGTTGAAAAATTTACAGCTGAGGTTGAGAATCGGGTTTCTCGTAAAATTAGATTGTTTATAAGATGTGTTGATATAGCTAGCTTCGTTTTCGTGATTTATATTTGTGTAACTGACGTGTATTTATCCAACAAGACCAAAATGAAAAGCACGTGTGGTTGGTGGATGTTACGGCAATGTACATGGAAGGTAATTAGGCAAGGAACAAAGGCATGGTCACATGACTGAAACTCTCCTACAACCTCACACCCGTTGTTGACATTTAACTTTTGTTCGTGCTCTGATATTGCTATAACATATACCCCTGCGTTTATACGCGCAGTTTTTAAAAGAAAACAATGTCACTGAAACAGGTTCTATGTGCTTATTTGGGTTCTTCTGCAATGTTTGTGATAAAATAAAACTAAATATTATTGTGATATTATAACCGAATTTACGGGAGGACTTTGTAAAAACAAACATTACAATGTGGGAAATTGTCTGAAAAGTGCTAAGATTGTACCTCCATTGCAAAGTCGATGTGTCGGTAAACGTACATGGTCATACGGTAACTGCACCCGATGACCCCCGCGTCTGGTATTGGACGGTACCACAGAAACGTATGGAATCCGGTCCAGTGCAAGTCTGGTAGCTGCATGATCTTTTAACTCACGGCTTTTCAAAGCGTGGATGAAAGTGTCGACACACAGACAATTGTTTTGATAGGTAAAGCACGCAATGTTTTCCCCTGAGATAGGAAGGGAGGGGGAGGAGGGTAGAGGGATGGTGTGAGGGGAAGGTAGAGGGATGGAGTGAGGGGAAGGGGTAGAGAGATGAAGAGAGGGGAAGGGGTAGAGGGATTGAGTGAGGGGAAGTGGTAGAGGGATGGAGTGAGGGGAAGGTGTAGAGAGATGGAGAGAGGGGAAGGGGTAGAGGGATGGCGTGAGGGGAAGTGGTAGAGGGATGGAGTGAGGGGAAGAGGTAGAGGGATGGCGTGAGGGGAAGGTAGAGGGATGGAGTGAGGGGAAGGGGTAGAGCGGTAGAGTGAGGGGAAGGGGTAGAGGGATGGCGTGAGGGGAAGGGGTAGAGGGATGGAGTGAGGGGAAGGTAGAGGGATGCAGTCAGGGGAAGGGGTAGAGAGGTAGAGTGAGGGGAAGGGGTAGAGGGATGGTGTGAGGGGAAGGTAGAGGGATGGAGTGAGGGGAAGGGGTAGGTAGATGAAGAGAGGGGAAGGGGCAGAGGGATTGAGTGAGGGGAAGGTAGAGGGATAGAGTGAGGGGAAGGGGTAGAGATGGCGTGAGGGGAAGATAGAGAGATAAAATGAGGGGAAGGTAGAGGATGGAGTGAGGGGAAGCGGTAGAGAGATGGAGAGTGACGGGAAGGGGTAGAGAGGTAGAGTGAGGGGAAGGGGTAGTGATGGTGTGAGGGGAAGTTAGAGGGATGGAGTGAGGGGAAGGGGTAGAGATGGTGTAAGAGGAAGGTAGCGGGATTGAGTAAAGGGAAGGTTGCGGGATGGTGGGATGGGAAGGGGTAGAGGGATGGAACTAGGGCAGGGAGTCGCGGGATGGACGTCTCTGTTAACAGTACATCAAGATGAGATTTTTTTTGAGACAAACTGATTAAGCTTTGATACTGGTGATACAGATCCTCTCCCAGGTGGTTCCAGGGTAGTCCCATCTACCAACTTGATTCAGTGCTGGAGCAAGAACTACACATAATAACTGATTATACTTTGCCCAAGGGCTGAATCCGTCCATTGTGTAGTTACTGGGAGGCGCCAATTGTGCTACAAGGAGATTGTGCGTGGATTATCGCCAATTGAATTAATTTTCACTTAAAGAGAGATGTCTGTCCAATTCCAACAAGACAAAATATGTTTGATTCTTTGGCAAGAGGCAAATTCTCCAGCACTTTGGACATGTTGTCGGGGTCTTTGCAAGTGATAATGAGCTCAGGCGATAATGAGAAGGCGGTATTTACAAAACGAGTTTGATTATTCCATTTCAATGTAATGCCTTTTGGATTAACAGGAGCACTTAGTACATTACAGAGAATCAGGGAATCAGTGTTAGCTGGACTACAATGAGAGACGTGCGTGGTTAAAACTGGATGCTGTGGCCATGTTCAGTGATAGTGTAGATGAACACACTTCTCGCCTCGGAACAGTTTTGAGCCGATTTCGTGAGTCATGTGAAAATAAAAAAAAGTCATGCCTTATTTAAAATACAGTGTATGTCGTTTAGAGCAAGTTATATCCAGAGAGGGCGAGGTGTGCGTGTAATTGGGCTGGAACGGGTAACTCGGGTACTCGGATCCAGTGGTTCCTTAGTAGGACCCGGATACCCACAGGACCCCCCGGACCCGTGGTTAGTCACGTGATATATTGTTAAATGGCAAAAAGTGTTCGCATTTCTTTCTAATTTTATCAATTTGAATGGAGATTCAAAGTTTATGCAAGACCTGATCGTTTTATACGAGTATCTGCAGACATATTGGTAGGGCTACGGTCAAACTATTCCCAGTCGGACATTTGTACCTATTTCGTGAGACCTACAGCAGGTAGTCCTAGTGTGTAAGTGTGTGTGTGAGGGGGGGGGGGGGGGGGGGTGATGGGTGTGTATGATTGGTGTGTCTGATAAGGGGTATGAGTGGGAGGTAGACAGGTAGACAGGGGTCAGACCAAAAGTAAATCTGTGAGAGGCTGCTTGATACCTAATAATGTCAATTAAATGAGACAATCCTTTTTCATCTGCTTTATAATACAGATGGTTTGTCAAAAAGTTTGTTAATTTTGCTACACAATTTCACAAGGTAACCGATTGGGGAGTTATTGTACAAGTAGGATTATCTGCAACCATGCTTTCAAACCACTGAAAGAGAAACTAGTGTGTGCATTAATATATGCATAGCCACACTTTGAGTACATACTGATACAGATGTCTTAAGTATTAACATAGGTGGGCACTACCCCAGATTCATGATACTACTTCAGCGGACCACTTTCAAAATCTCAAAAGAACTACTGTGTCACCCACAGAGAACGTTTGGCGGTTGCCGATTCCATTCCATTTAATTGAGGACTAATTATGAAGCTTTACAATTACTTTACAATTTCAAGGAATTCATTATCTCATTCGTTAACTCGTTTTTCAGAGTATCAGTTTGATATTGAGTACAGACCAGGACATAGACATTCAAAGCTAATGGATTATCATAAACTCCATGCAAGCAATGTGGACATGGTGACATTGAATCATCTGCTGTAGAAGTGGACTCTAGTAGACTTGGTGACACCGAATCAGCTGCTGTAGAAGTGGACTCTAGTAGACTTGGTGACACCGAATCAGCTGCTGTAGAAGTGGGCTCTAGTAGACATGGTGACACCGAATCAGCTGCTATAGAAGTGGGCTCTAGTAGACTTGGTGACACCGAATCAGCTGCTATAGAAGTGGACTCTAGTAGACTTGGTGACACCGAATCAGCTGCTGTAGAAGTGGACGCTAGTGTAGTTGCAGGAGTCCCATCAAAATCAACAAATATACAATGTGATAAAGTCGCAATTAGTAAGAAAACTAGAACTGAATCACAAAAATCTTCGTAAGGTCCAGGAAGAAGAAAATAAGTGAGTGAGTGCGTAAGTATGGTTATACGACGCTTTCAGCAATATTCCAGAAACATCACGGTGGGAACACCATAAATGGGCTTCACACATTGTACCCATGTCGGCGAGACGAGCGAACCGCTCCAGGAAGAAAATGAAACATGTGGGCAGGTGATCAGATATTTATTCAACGTAAAGAAACATCTTCAGAATAATGGGCATGGTGGAGACATGGACCTAGCCTTCAAGAACAGAATGATGCATTCTGTATTCTGAAAAGCAGGATCCATGTCTGCTGGCAGTGCCCTGGCCCATGGTGAAGCACATACCTATGTACAAAGCACGGTGACAGGGTGATACTGGGTTGTAAACTCTAGAAAAGTTCAAACCCCTACATGTCTGGCCATACACAAGCAATAATGTCCTGGTGCAATCTGGAAAACGTAAAATTCAAAAGAAGAAGAATCGTGCTCCACAAATTCCAAATTTGCTTCTCGATTAGATTGAGTCATAAGTGTGTTCCAACTCTCGTTAATGTCCACATCAAGGGTATCAGGGTGTCCAAGGTTCACAAGAAACAGTGGAGAATATCACAGAACTATTGATAATATGAGCATGGAGTACAATGTGAAAAGTTTTCAAAACATTAATTTTTACGCTTAATGCAGACATTAGCACACAGACCTCTTTATGCTAAATTAACTTAATCTCAAATATGAGACTGACAAAAACGCTTGAAAGAGGAACAGATTACACCATGAGCCTGTGTGGAGTAGACTGTATGAGTGTCATGGTGTTTTAGCATTACCGACAACACATGTTCTATCCTGAAGGAACAGCCGCACTGTTGTACGTATCGGTATTGGAAGCGCTCTTTGATGTCGTCACCGTATCCTTCAGCTCCGACAGTATCATAAGCAAAGGTTGTATATTGCATCTTTTCGTGATTGATTGGTGAGTTGATACACCAATAATGCCATGTTTATTATCAACCACGAGTAACAGTTTACATCTGTGTTGCTCAGTCAACGGCCGCCATTCGCCGACAATGAGCCACATCATCCAATGTTTGCCCAGAATTCGTAGAGCTTACAATACTTCTAAGACGATGCAGGTATGTACAGTCGCTATCTTCTTTCCCTGTCACCGTATTGTCAAGCCTAAAGGTCCACCCAGGAGACTCCAGTAGCTGTAGCTGTTCATTTAACGTGTAGTCAAGGTTACCCACACAACCAGCAATCAGTAACCACTGACCTCAGTTACCAGCAATTTGCAAACTGATACGATGCAATATTTCAGTAGCCATTACCTTTAGTTTAAAGTCAAACTGACCTCAACATTCAGTTGCCATCGATAGCCATGGCCTCCATTTATAAATCTGTCAGTAGCTACCTTCATTCATTCTCATAAATACGTGATGACCTCACGGGATCTCCAAGGAACCCTTACAATTTGATCTCAGTACACATACATATAATGTGCAACTACCTGTCGTCATGTTTGACCAGATGACCTCTAAGATGTTTCATGAGCAGCTCTCAGTCTTCATCATACGTCCACAAAATGTAAATTCACTGACGAAATACTTCAAGTGTCCCTGGAGCAAGAAGGGGCGGAGATGCCATGGCGTATGCGCTGAGGAAACGGAATAACTTCAGCTGGCACCCCCTTCGTGCATTATCTCTGAGATAGCAGCTGGCCTGTTCAGGGATCCACACTCACCCGTCACGTCCCCCACTGTTGGTAAGACCGGTAATCGCTTCCCACCGCAGGGGCCGGCTTCCAACATCCACAACCAACGTTCCCACCCCCGAGTGTGGTTATGGCAGGGACGTCACTCAGGATCAAATGTACCTGAGACTTATAGAATCCAATAGCAAACCTGTTCCATTGCAGATATGTGTTCAATGTAACTATATTTCAGGAGTGCATGTACATGTCAGTCGCAGTAGGATTAATAATAATACTTGTAGGTATGGATATCAGCTCATCGTCGGCATCACGTGTATGTTGATGCCAACTAAAATAAGTAAAGCAAGTAACAAACTGCCATAGGTCATTTGGACGACGGAACAATACGTCTCCTCACATCTCTACACCTGCCCACAATCCCAGTCTATACCTACTCATGTCTCTACACCTGCCCACAACCCCAGTCTATATATACTCATACCTCTACAACTGCCCACAACTCCAGTCTATACCTACTCATGTCTCTACACCTGCCCACATCCCCAGTCTATATCTACTCATACCTCTACACCTGCCCACATCCCCAGTCTATACCTACTCATACCTCTACACCTGCCCACATCCCCAGTCTATATCTACTCATACCTCTACACCTGCCCACAACCCCAGTCTATACCTACTCATGTCTCTACACCTGCCCACAGCCCCAGTCTATATCTACTCATACCTCTACACCTGCCCACATCCCCAGTCTATATCTACTCATACCTCTACACCTGCCCACATCCCCAGTTTATATCTACTCATACCTCTACACCTGCCCACATCCCCAGTCTATATCTACTCATACCTCTACACCTGCCCACATCCCCAGTCTATACCTACTCATGTCTCTACACCTGCCCACAACCCCAGTTTATATCTACTCATACCTCTACACCTGCCCACATCCCCAGTCTATATCTACTCATACCTCTACACCTGCCCACATCCCCAGTCTATACCTACTCATGTCTCTACACCTGCCCGCAACCCCAGTTTATATTTACTCATACCTCTACAACTGCCCACATCCCCAGTCTTTATCTACTCATACCTCTACACCTGCCCACAACCCAAGTCTATACCTACTCATGTCTCTACCCCCTGCCAACGTACAACACCTTGTGTTAAAGATTTGTACACTAATGCCACATCAGGAAAGTTGTATAAGGAAAGGCAGAATGTGGGAAATTGTAAATGATGTGTGATGCGTTGTGTGAAGTGCGTTGTGTGATGTGTGATGTGTGACATGTGGTGTGTGATGTGTGATGTGTGTTGTGTGATGTGTGATGTTGTGTGTTGTGTAAATCACGGAGTGACATTTTACGCTGATGCAACGTTTTTCAATACCATTCACCTAAACAAGAAATAGTTTTGCCCTGATAAGCCACACATCTTTTTAATAAAACACTATCTGAATTTCAATCCCTCAACATAGCGGTGGCATCTTGGTCCATCACACGGATCTTGCTTCTCCCCTGACAGATGTAGAGATGAGATAGGCTTATCTCCGATCACGTGACTGTACGAGGTGGACCCCGTACTAAGGATTGGTCACCCTAGATAAAGGTATCCTCACAACACATCGTATTTGTGTTATGTGGTTGTGGGTCTTCTGTCGGCCAGGAATGTGCAGTTTGTTTACAGAAGTGCAGCTGCATGTGGTGCATATTCCCTAGCCGCCCAGC
Organism: Haliotis rufescens; assembly: GCF_023055435.1. NCBI lineage: Eukaryota > Metazoa > Mollusca > Gastropoda > Lepetellida > Haliotidae > Haliotis > Haliotis rufescens. Next base: position 51,880,407 of record NW_025963890.1, read on the forward strand.
ACAAGCCGACCAAGCTGAGGATTCCCCGGGTGTCAAATGTAGATGACCTGAGCCAGGAGGAAGAATTTCACAGACTTCGTAAATGATGCTACCTGATTTACATGGAGGTTACATTCATAGATTTAAACAGGTATCTCGATATCACACATTACCAAGCCCATTGATGTATATGTTCAGCGTATCTCGAGAAAAAAAGGCATAAACAAATCTATAGATGTATACCCTCCGCGTATCTCGGTATGCTTCAAAACCTCAGCTCCAACGAAGCCTATCTCGTTATCAGTAAAGATTTATCCTGATTCCATAGTGATGCCAAAATACAGAAATTTACAATGCAAAGCGCCAAAGGCCTATCAAAGCACGTGCACTGTACGAGTGTTCAAGTTCTGGGTCTGGGAACGTATTGTACTCTGCTGTGATAAGCAGATCCAATCTCTGAACAAGCACACGCTGAGTATATGTTGGAGGTTCTACCACACTAAATCAGAACCAGTTGTGACAGTGCGGTTTTTCGTAGCCTTCACTGCAGATCGATAGATATCTGCAGGCTGTGATTGGATACTATTGTGTAAGATTTTTATGTCTTTTAAATGTACATCCATCCAGATATTAAAACCGACCATGTTTAGTCTTTTTAAACATGATGACATGCTGAATGTGACCACAGCTATTTTCAAGTAGGTGACATTTGGTGCGGAACTTGGGTTGGTGTGTTATACTTCCTGTACTCGGAAAAAGAGCTGGCTAAGGTAGTCATATCTTTTGTTTATGTTGCTGCGCTAAGGCAAAGCCCTCCACACACGTACAGGTAATAGCTGTTGAATGTTTAATTACCATTTTTTTTAAATATGACGTTACGATAGAAGTCTGTTGGAAAACATTTGGTTGAGTGTAACCTGGATGGGTCTTGATGATCCATAAACACCGCAACACGAAGTCACGTGATACGTACGTCACACGCTATCCTTTGAAGGCGGCAGGTGTAACTTACACGGACATGACTTGTCTTCACGTGTGTTTTCAGGCAAGATTATAAAATGCAACAAACGTACAATGACACAAAATATGAACCTCGTGAGCTGTGCACTGGGACAACTGTACTTCTGTCACATGATTGTAATTCACTGGTTTGTCTGGTCCGATTATTTACATGCTGCTGGACAGAGCTTGAATATTGCGGCGGCGTGAGAAAACATGCACTCACTCCCCGGTAATATCGTCACCACGTTCCTAGACCACGTCCACCACGTCATCAGCTCGTAATTAGAATAATTTGTAGTGGCATTCGTTTTTCAGCAAATTTCTGGACGTCAATGAAAGTTGTCGTTCGTGGAGAGTGATCTGATGCCGACATAACTCAAACATCTACCATATACACACACGCAAAATGTCCCGGTAATACCTGCATGGTGGACTGCTATAGGCCCATCTCCGTCTGCACGGTACACACTCACATGTGCATCTAGATCTCCTCCCAGCAATGTGTGATACTTGACCGTCTTCCTCCCTCTAGATAAACTCACCTGGCTTACCAGGAAGGCGGGGCACAGGTAAATATAGATACCCGTGGGTGATGTCACGGGAAGAAGGCTTTTATGTTTAATTGACTCATCCTTTTAAGACGGTGTCCAATGCTTGTAGTTACACCTTAACACATGCACAGCCCACTTTGCGACTGCCACAAGCCTACTTGTCGTTCAAGCGTTAGTTCACCCACATTCTGGTTATCATGAATGTTTCTACTTTCCCAAAGGTAATAACATGTTGAGAGATAGATATATTTTGATAAATAGAAGAAATTCTTGCCTCCTGATCCTGATATCGTGGGTTATACTCACGTACTGGAATGTGGTGCCGGTGTGTTGTGGGCGGTAGGCGGGTGTTAGGCGGTTGTACTTCGGGTGTTAGGCGGTTGTACTTCGGGTGTTAGGCGGTTGTACTGCGGATGTTAGGCGGTTGTTTGGCGATCGTACAGCGGATGTTAGGCGGTCGTACTGCGGTCGCTAGGCGGGTGTGTTGCGGGCGTTAGGCGGGTGATAGGCGGTTGTACTGTGGGTGTTACGCGGGTGTGCTGCGGGCGTTAGGCGGGTGCGTGGTGTGTGTTCAGCAGGTGTGTGGATATTTAGTAATATTGATGCGTGCGCGTGCGTGCGTGCGTGCGTGCGTGCGTGCGTGCGTGCGCGCGTGCGTGCGTGTGTGTGTGGTGAGTATTTAGCGGGTGTATGCGGTGCTTGTCGATGCATATATAACTGTTCCGATGTAGGAGTAGCTATTACACGGAGGAGGCTGTCATGTTATCCTCATTCAGAGGAAGTGACTTCAAACACTGTGAACGTCAACGTGCTTTTTCAGTCTGACCTTTCGTGAGAGGACATGGATTGTGAATGAAATATTTGGGTGTGGCTCCATTGCCTGAGTCACAACGGAATATTCGGAATAGTTCAGGAACTATGATAAATTATATCTCCGCCTGTCGTATTCATAGTTTGAAACAAATACACGTGTGTTGTGGGTGGGGAGGATTAAACACGCCGTTAATGAGGTGCCTGTTTCACGTCGTCCACCCACACAAACACCTTGGCTTCAGCCGGCCACAGATAGCCAACCCTGCTGTCACGTAAGCGTATGCCAGATAACGGCCATTACATGGAGTCTTACTACTTATATGTCTTAAACGTTCGCCAACAACCGGAAGATACTCGCACCTTCTCATTCGAGCCATTGTGCACCAGGTGTCTGGTTATGAGCTGATCTACCGCGAGCACCAGGTGTCCTTGAAATAATGAAGCTTGTCGTTGTCCACAAGTAGCATAAGGTTAATAAGGGAGGACATCATTAGTATTTGAACCTATTTCTGTAAATTGTAGTTTATCCAGAAAGGTGAGGACATTTAGAATATATAGCAGAATATAACTGGAAAATGAACGGCCGATGACATCTGGTGAGTTGCAAAGGAGTGAATAGCCTGGTTTTCTCCCAGAGGAGACGGTTCAGTCTGCAGGCTTCCTGTAATGCTAACAAGACTAATTCCTTATCATACGGTCAATCAAACAAGAACAAACTGTGCACAACACAGCTCTGTTATTTTACAAACAATTCTCACTTTTTCTCTCGATAACATTTGCATCGTTGTAATCTTGTCCTGATGTTGCGATTTCGACAGACCTATGCGGAACATCTCGTCGACACCCCTCCCTCCCCCCTCCCTTTCCTACTGCATCTAATAAAACAATAAAAGCTGGAAGTCACTCAAATCTCACGGAGGAGATCTACGGGGAACATTCCTCCCCATCGGCTTCAGTACCCACGGAAAAACGCCACATGTTAGGCTTGCCAACTTCGGGGAACGTACCCCACCTCCGCGACTGCAACATCTCGCTGAAACCTTCCCCTTTCTGATTGACCAGTTTTGTTTTGATAACATGCATACATTAATGCTTACTTTTCACAACTTGGAGCAGAGTCTAACATTTGCCGGATTCCATATGTTTCTGCTCCAATGCCGTAAAATTACGTCAGCGTCTGGTCGAACGACATACCGGAAACCGTTCGAATCCAAGGGCGCAAATGCCCTTTTGCATATGATCCATATGCGGACCCCATGGGCCTGTGCTGTGCGTGCAACAGCTCCAGGGTGCACTGTGTCGCCCCACCTGTACCTTAGGTCTATTACTTACATCAAACGGCGAACACAGGTTATCTTAATGTTTTGATGGCGTTGTTTATTAGACTAAGGTGCAAACGGGCAATGGCAAAGGTAAGCGGAGATAACTAAAGTATTCTGGGTGGGTCTGGCGGGGGATGCAGACCAGATTGGCTGTCTCTGAACCCTGGTAGGGAGTCAAGCTGGGGTATGGTGTATTATACACACCAGTCGTATGCTTCAATAATCAAGCCTTGCATCTGCAAACACGTCCTTTCGCGTAGGTGACGACCTTCAACGTGTTCTCACCCCTCCCTGTAGGCTGCTAATGCTTGACACATCCAACAGAACAGACAGAACAGGAACCTTGGCAATTATTTCCAGAAAAAGATTGCATAAGCCTGTTGAAGGGAAATAACTACTGATAACTTGACAGGTTTGTTATTTTTTCTCATTATGAACGTTTATTTTGCAATTTCCAAATCAGATTCCCATACCTAACACATCAGGGGGGAGCTTTTATAAATTGCCGGGCAAAATAAAGTACATACTTGAAAATTGGGTGTGACCAAAAAGTTATAAACGCTATCAAAAAGTTACAAAGCAACCGCCGAAACACGGCAAAACACAACTATGATACCCGTATCAAATACGTCACCATCGACAACTATTTCTTGTTGTTTCATATTAATCCAGCATCAAACATGGGTGTATATTTTCTTTTGTCCAGCAATTTACAACATGCCATCGTTGACTACCAAAGGTCTTTGGCAGCTTTGGGTGAGTGACAGGAGTGAATAACTTTGGTTTAACGCGGCAATAAGGACAACTTCAGCACTGACACAACATTAAATAAGCCTGTTTGGGCCAGACGAACCCGTGATTGATATCATGACCCACGCCCAGCGTCCAAGGGGTACCATGACAACGTCCCCGAGCCTGACCACATCTTTGTTCGACTCACGTGACAAGCACGTTCATGCCCGCAAATGAATGATGAATAAGTAACCGATTGCAGTGTCTGTGTTTACTCTTCAAGCATGTCACCGATGTTACTGTCAACGTAACGGTAGTTATAGTAACTGAATGTTGAGTAGGAGTGACATCAAGTGTAACCTAGTCTATGCTCCACTCCCAGAAAGGTTTCCTTTGATAACGAGATAGCGAGATACCGAGATACCGAGATACCGAGATAGCGGGCGAGACGGAGGACACTGGGGACGAGCCTTTGCATGTGACAGTCAACCCTGATGGTATCGTGTTGCCAACATACACGACCTTTACCTGGCTGCGAGGACGCCAGAACGATGTGGATGTGGATACTGTTAGATTCAGGGATAAACTCCAATTTCTGATGTATCACACAAGGTACAGACTAGAACAACAGTGGCCATCTGTCTTGGGGCTGTTGTGCGACGAACACAAAGCACATGACACTGACGAGTCGTGCCATGTAAATACACACTGGTCTTATGGCCTATACAAGGTACCATACCGCCAGTAACTACACACTGGTCTTATTGCCTATACAAGGCACCATACCGCCAGTAACTACACACTGGTCTCATGGCCTATACAAGGTACCATACCACCAGTAACAACACACTGGTCTCATGGCCTATACAAGGTACCATACCGCCAGTAACTACACACTGGTCTCATGGCCTATACAAGGTACCATACCGCCAGTAACAACGCACTGGTCTCATGGCCTATACAAGGTTCCATACCACCAGTAACTACACACTGGTCTCATGGCCTATACAAGGTACCATACCGCCAGTAACAACGCACTGGTCTCATGGCATATACAAGGTACCATACCACCAGTAACTACACACTGGTCTCATGGCCTATACAAGGTACCATACCGCCAGTAACAACGCACTGGTCTCATGGCCTATACAAGGTACCTATACAAGGTACCTGCATCACTTAGGGTTTTTCTCCAACATTAAGCTGACACACCGTGAAATAACTGGAATACTGTTAAAAGCGGTGTTAAACTTTCTCATTCATGACATACAAGGTCTCATACCGCCAATAACAACGCACTAATATCATGAAATACTAGTATACAATGTACCACACCATACACGTTAGTCTCACGATAGGGACACGAATTGTGACGTGTCCCAACCCAAGACAATCACATCATCAATATGACCAGTACAATACTCAGTAAAATCATGTCAGATTCAAACAGTGTCACAGTTACAATGCAGGAGATGGATCAAGGATACATAACAAATACCACTCACAGTTGCAAAGGAAACCAGCGGAAAACAGTTGTGAGTGGAAACGATGAAGACAGGGAACTAAAAGCAGTGATGGCGGACGTGATTCCAGGCCGAAGGTTGCAAATGTAGACATAGAGATACCCACCATAACGGTGGCATTCGACAGAAAATCAAAATTGGTTGCTGCGAAAGTAAATTAAACAAAAAATGACTAACGAAGTATGCGTTGCTTATGTACGTTCTAAGACAAATGCTATGACTTCTAAATATTTAATGTTAATTTGGATTTAAAGGAATTTGATTAAAATTTAATTTTTAAAAATAATTTCAAATATTTGGGTTACCCTAAATATTGGCTTGACTTCTTGGTTTTACCAGTGGCTACCTGGGAAAAAGTATTTGTAAATATATAGCTACTTGGTAAAAAAATAAACTTGAGGATGTGAGTCCTTATCCATCCAGTCCATTAAACCATCATGTTTTCTTAGTCCATTTTGCAACATTTAAGTCAATGTGCCAATTCTGCGTAATATTTCAGTCAGTTTGACAGATTTTATACATTAACTGTAACATATATATAGTATAATTGATGTTTCTTAATAATATGGACTTGGATAAAATACAGTTTGTGTCTATTGTTTTTGAGAATTCCACCGTGGCATTACAGTAAGCTGTATTTGTCGGTGCTAAGCGCTGTGTGGGGATGCCTGTCCACTCCAGTTTCAATACCGAGCTTCCATTCGCAAAGTGGGGAGGGTTTGGGAATCTGTCACGTCATGAAATGTTAAAACACGATTGAAATACAACCCTGCTTAAACTGCCGTTGTACTCAGATGGCCTAAAGGTCATACGGTATAATGCCATTAGAAGCACATGGAACGTTGGCGATCGGTTGTATAACGGTGTCACCATGACCTTTATATAACACAGTTTACAGTTTCTAGTTGTGGCCACTTCTCACCAATTCCAATATTCCTGTAAATCTGTTTAACCATTGTTGACGCTGGCGTTATGAAGCCTACATGGTGCCGTGCTGGGGCCAGTAATTGGTTGTTACCTCTAACGTTAGTCGCGTCTTGGAGAGCGACACCATCTGTCTCCGCATTAGGATTGAAGAGATGTGTAGGCTAGGTCCCTGGTAGATGTGTAGGTCCCTGGGAGATGTGTAGGTTAGGTCCCTGTGAGATGTGTAGGTCATTGGTAGATGTGTAGGTCCCTGGGAGATGTGTATGTTAGGCCCCTGGTTGATATGTAGGTCATTGCTAGATGTGTATGTCCCTGGGAGATGTGTAGGTTAGGTCCCTGGTTGATATGTAGGTCATTGGTAGATGTGTAGGTCCCTGGTTGATATGTAGGTCATTGGTAGATGTGTAGGTCCTTGGGAGATGTGTAGGTAGGGTCCCTGGTTGATGTGTAGATCATTGGTAGATGTGTAGGCCCCTGGGAAATGTGTAGGCTAGGTCCCTGGTAGATGTGTAGGTCCCTGGTAGATGTGTAGGTCCCTGGGAAATGTGTAGGTCCCTGGTAGATGTGTAGGTCCCTGGGAAATGTGTAAGCTAGGTCCCTGGTAGATGTGTAGGCTAGGTCCCTGGTAGATGTGTAAGCTAGGTCCCTGGTAGATGTGTAGGCCCCTGGGAAATGTGTAGGTCCCTGGGAGATGTGTAGGCTAGGTCCCTGGTAGATGTGTAGGTCCCTGGTAGATGTGTAGGTCCCTGGGAGATGTGTAGGCTAGGTCCCTGGTAGATGTGTAGGTCCCTGGGAAATGTGTAGGCTAGGTCCCTGGTAGATGTGTAGGTCCCTGGTAGATGTGTAGGTCCCTGGGAAATGTGTAGGCTAGGTCCCTGGTAGATGTGTAGGTCCCTGGTAGATGTGTAGGTCCCTGGGAGATGTGTAGGCTAGGTCCCTGGTAGATGTGTAAGCTAGGTCCCTGGTAGATGTGTAGGTTAGGTCCCTGGTTGATGTGTAGGCTAGGCCCCTAATAGATGTGTAGGCTAGGTCCCTGGTAGATGTGTAGGCTAGGCCCCTGGTAGATGTGTAGGCTAGGTCCCTGGTTGATGTGTAGGCTAGGCCCCTTATAGATGTGTAGGCTAGGTCCCTGGTAGATGTATAGGCTAGGCCCCTAATAGATGTGTAGGCTAGGTCCCTGGTTGTTGTGTAGGCTAGGCCCCTGGTAGATGTGTAGGCTAGGCCCCTGGTAGATGTGTAGGCTAGGTCCCTGGTAGATGTGTAGGCTAGGTCCCTGGTAGATGTGTAGGCTAGGTCCCTGGTAGATGTGTAGGCTAGGTCCCTGGTAGATGTGTAGGCTAGGTCCCTGGTTGATGTGTAGGCCCCTGGTAGATGTGTAGGCTAGTTCCCTGGTAGATGTGTAAGTTGGTCCCTGGTAGATGTGTAGGTTAGGTCCCTGGTAGATGTGTAGGTTAGGTCCCTGGTAGATGTGTAAGCTAGGTCCCTGGTAGATGTGTAAGCTAGGTCCCTGGTAGATGTGTAAGCTAGGTCCCTGGTAGATGTGTAAGCTAGGTCCCTGGTAGATGTGTAGGTTAGGTCCCTGGGAGATGTGTAGGTCCCTGGGAGATGTGTTGGCTAGGCCCCTGGTAAATGTGTAGGTCCCTGGGAGATGTGTAGGCTAGGCCCCTGGTAGATGTGTAGGTTAGGTCCCTGGTAGATGTGTAAGCTAGGTCCCTGGTAGATGTGTAAGCTAGGTCCCTGGTAGGTGTTGGCTAGGCCCCTGGTAAATGTGTAGGTCCCTGGGAGATGTGTAGGCTAGGCCCCTGGTAGATGTGTAAGTTGGTCCCTGGTAGATGTGTAGGCTAGGTCCCTGGTAGGTGTTGGCTAGGTCCCTGGTAGATGTGTAGGTCCCTGGTAGATGTGTAGGTCCCTGGTAGATGTGTAAGCTAGGTCCCTGGTAGATGTGTAGGTTAGGTCCCTGGTAGATGTGTAAGCTAGGCCCCTGGTAGATGTGTAGGTTAGGTCCCTGGTAGATGTGTAGGTCCCTGGTAGATGTGTAGGTCCCTTGGAGATGTGTAGGCTAGGCCCCTGGTAGATGTGTAGGCTAGGCCCCTGGTAGATGTGTTAGCTAGGTCCCTGGTAAATGTGTAGGTCCCTGGTAGATGTGTAGGTCCCTGGTAGATGTGTAAGCTAGGTCCCTGGTAGATGTGTAAGCTAGGTCCCTGGTAGATGTGTAAGCTAGGTCCCTGGTAGATGTGTAGGTTAGGTCCCTGGTAAATGTGTAGGTCCCTGGGAGATTTGTAGGCTAGGCCCCTGGTAAATGTGTAGGTTAGGTCCCTGGTAGATGTGTAAGCTAGGTCCCTGGTAGGTGTTGGCTAGGCCCCTGGTAAATGTGTAGGTCCCTGGGAGATGTGTAGGCTAGGCCCCTGGTAAATGTGTAGGTCCCTGGGAGATTTGTAGGCTAGGTCCCTGGTAAATGTGTAGGTTAGGTCCCTGGTAGATGTGTAAGCTAGGTCCCTGGTAGGTGTTGGCTAGGCCCCTGGTAAATGTGTAGGTCCCTGGGAGATGTGTAGGCTAGGCCCCTGGTAGATGTGTAGGTCCCTGGGAGATGTGTAGGCTAGGCCCCTGGTAGATGTGTAGGTTAGGTCCCTGGTAGATGTGTTAGCTAGGTCCCTGGTAAATGTGTAGGTCCCTGGGAGATGTGTAGGTCCCTGGTAGATGTGTAAGCTAGGTCCCTGGTAAATGTGTAGGTCCCTGGGAGATGTGTAGGTTAGGTCCCTGGTAGATGTGTTAGCTAGGTCCCTGGTAAATGTGTAGGTCCCTGGGAGATGTGTAGGCTAGGCCCCTGGTAGATGTGTAGGTTAGGTCCCTGGGAGATGTGTAGGCTAGGCCCCTGGTAGATGTGTTAGCTAGGTCCCTGGTAAATGTGTAGGTCCCTGGTAGATGTGTTGGCGAGGTGCCTGTGTATTAAAGACTGAAGGGCAACTCCCAAACTGGTGTATCACGTGTCGCTCTGTAAACTGACATGTGGAGCCTGCACAGTTTCAGTGTCATACCTGGCCAAGGGTGTAGGGTGACAGTGTACCGGGTATTGTGGCCTAAGTATGACAGTGTACTAGGCATTGTGGCCTTAGCATGACAGTGTACCGGGTATTGTGGCCAAAGTATGACAGTGTACTAGGTATTGTGGCCTAAGAATGACAGTGTACCGGGTATTGTGGCCTTAGTATGACAGTGTACCGGGTATTGTGGCCTAAGTATGACAGTGTACTGGGTATTGTGGCCTAAGTATGACAGTGTATTGGGTATTGTGGCCTTAGTATGCCAGTGTACCGGGTATTGTGGCCTAAGTATGACAGTGTACTGGGTATTGTGGCCTAAGTTTAACAGTTTACCGGGTATTGTGGCCTAAGAATGACAGTGTACCGGGTATTGTGGCCTTAGTATGACAGTGTACTGGGTATTGTGGCCTAAGTATGACAGTGTACTGGGTATTGTAGCCTCAGTATGACAGTGTACTGGGTATTGTGGCCTAAGTATGACAGTGTATTGGGTATTGTGGCCTTAGTATGCCAGTGTACCGGGTATTGTGGCCTAAGTATGACAGTGTACTGGGTATTGTGGCCTAAGTTTAACAGTTTACCGGGTATTGTGGCCTAAGTATGACAGTGTACCGGGTATTGTGGCCTTAGTATGACAGTGTACCGGGTATTGTGGCCTAAGTATGACAGTGTACTGGGTATTGTGGCCTAAGTATAACAGTGTACTGGGTATTGTGGTCTAAGTATGAGAGTGTACCGGGTATTAACAACAATGTAAAGAACCATTAAAAACTGAGAGCTATTGCTTACACGTCTCATGTCTTTTATTAAGAACCCTCGATCACTTTGCACAAGAGATTGTAGTGCACCTTTGAGTTGTTTTAAACCAAGGCGTTAATAATACAGATGCTTTTTCAGCCTCAATTAAAGCTGTAATTAACCTCATCAGTGCTATCAATAGTCGTGTTACGTCACATGACCTCCACCCAAGAACATAGCGGTACGCCACTTTTCGCTGGCACATGGAGATGACATTTGCTCGACATACGAGGCCGCCATTAGGAGGGAGTTCGGGGAGTTCGGGGTTGGGGTTGGGGTTGGGGTTGGGGTTGGGGTTGGGGTGGGGTTGGGGTTGGGGTGGGGTTGGGGGTTGGGGTTGGGGCGGGGAGCTATTTCCATGTCATAGTATAGGTAGTCAAAAGAAACTGAAAGCAGTTCAGCATTCTTTCATTCAATCCAAAGTCAGCTTTCTAGTTTAACTATCCCAACAAAGAGTTTTTTAAGGCGCATATACTTAGGCACGGCATGATTGACAGCTAGTAAGACTATTACTGAGTCATTGCAGTCAGGGCAGTGGTGTTTCTATGACAAAACCTTAACAGAAAGCATCTGATGCTTCAATATGCCCACGTCAGGGGAACACACGTGATACTATGGGCGACGTCTTCAGCCGTGTATAGGCAATATGTACAGTTTAAACAACCTACTGCTTTTTGTCTTATTTCCAATCCTTCTGTAAATTCAAGAAACAATATATTACAGCCACTTTTTCAAAAGTATTACATGGTATAGTTTATGGGTTTTCAAGTCAGATAACGGAGGCTATTGACATAGTTTATTTTTTGCCCCCAAACCCGTATTTTTATAAAGGCTGGTGTGAAACGAAGTGATTTACTTTTAACACCCTTGGTGTTTATGAAGAATAAATACCCGCCTTTGATCGTGTTTTATATCAAGGATTAGAAAATATACACAAACGTGTCAGCGTTCATGTGCATATGCACACACAGTGCAGTTGTTCATCAGAGAGTTTTGCTGATTCAACTAAACCTCATATCTGTGAGCGGACTGGCTCTGACACCAATATGGATCCCATTCCATGGGGACTGTACTGGTACATGGCTATGTGAATATGTCATTTCTTACATGAAATAGAACGTTTATATAATAACAAATTGAAGCATGCGTGTGGTCCCCAACTTGTACACACAGTCCCAACTCTGCCCTCAGTAACCCAGAGTCTGTGTCTCTGTGATAGTATGATAGAAATGTACCCAGCCACTGATACCTCCAAAATCCTTCACATCAGCCAAGGCCACATGACATTAAATAGGTTTTCATCAGAATTACAGCTTTTTCGTTTGTTGTTTTTTCATTTAAATCGTATGATGTTGAAAAATCCATTTTCATCCAAAACATAGGTCTTGCTACGATGAAACTTGAAAAAGTCAGTAATATCTAAATAGCTATGCACTGGTAACGTATTGTTAGGACAAGAAACAAACAAACATATATGACACCTGGAGAACTAATAAAAGAACCCTATTCGTATTATCGCCAGTTCTTCATTTTAAACAAAATAATCCAAATAGTCAATATAATTTGTTTGCCTTAAACAGAATTGTGGCAACGTGGCTAAATTGATGAGAAGCGGTGATGAGGACGGCGAGAAGACAGCGGTGATATTGAGTGAGTGAGTGAGTTGGGTCGTACGACCCTTCTCGGATGTCATTCCCTTTCTGGGCCAATATTGAGCTTCACAAAAAATTCGTATGATAGACTGTGGAAATTACATTGGGAACTCAGAATCTGTGTCGTCAACACACTCACACGTTTAAACAATGACGCCTTACTTCAGGGCTAAGGCACCTCGCTACACACTGCACCGCTTCACTTATGGAGGTGCAGATTCAACACTGACAGTCTTCATGGATGTGCTGGAAATTCGTACTATTGAAAAGAAGTCAAGGAACACCTGATTCTTTGGCAGGACAACTGTAGTAATATGAAAGAATCGTGTGTTCCTGAACTTCTTTTGAGTAGTATTTGACGGCTAAACCTTCCATATTGTTCTCAACCCACAACTAGTGCACGAACAAGTCAATGAGTTCCCGCGCCCCGTTCTACTGAACTGAACTGCCCTGAACTGGACTACACAACCTGTGTCAAAAGAGGTACAATCATCTTCCCGAGGCAAGGGAGTTAACTAACTATAATAGTCCTGTTCCCAGCCTTGCCGAACTAGGCTGGAATTTCGAGGCTCGATCGTATCGTCACCAATATCTATTACGAGTTATGTCGCTTCTATGTCCCTCCTGTTGACCAATCAAATTCCATCACTCATATCACTGCATTTGCTGGACTTTAATAGTCAGTTAAAGCCATTGCCTCGCAAGGATGAGGTAATACAGTGCTTTCCTAACATACAATTCATTTTCTAAATGTAGCTCTGATTTTATTGCAAAATTAAGACAATGTTATTGGGGTTCCGAATTATGAGCTATGAAAGAGATAACTCAGTTTGTATAATTTTGGTTTAACATAAAATTATTTATGAACAAAACATTTCAAATGCTTGACAAACAAAAATTCAAATCCGACATCATCGAGATTGCATAGGCTAAATTTCTGATTAATTATGGGGATATTTGTCAATCTTAAGGTCTCAACCGGCAGATTGTGATTTGACGTCCTGAATTTTAATAAGATTCTCCAGTTGGATTCTTGTAAATAACAAAGTACTGCTCGCATCATAAATCTCGAGATTTCACAATATCATATTTTACCCCTGTTAAAGAATGTTCTATGTTTGTTATCCATGTTTGATTATAGACATATTTCAATTTAGAAATGACAAACATTTTTAACAGATATATAGTTTGAAAATTCTGTGATGTCCGTATTATTCAATCCTACTTGGTCAAAATGCCTTTAATGCAAGTTATCCATTTGTGATAACATTTTCCCCAAATAGTGTCATTATAAATAAGCTTGTACACTTAAACAGATAATTTGGAGGCTTTTCGAGTTAAGAGATTGCACCAAAAACATATAATTCTGCTTTTAACTAGGTTGGCAAGTGAGTATCTACCAAGATCTCAATGCATCAAAAAATGAGAAGTACTTTTCCAAAATGAACATACCTATTTAAGAACTCGCAAATGTATATTTTCAACACGAGATAAGTTTTCAAAACCCCATACTTCGCAACCATAAAACAGAACAGGAGTAACTAAAGTATCACACAGTTTCAAAATACAGTCAACAGACAGATTTAGTTTTCTAAAACGAAAACCATAACTTTGGTTTCTTTTCATATAGAATATGTTTAGTCTTTGTCTGCGAAGTGACCAACGTACTACAGCTGTCATCAGTGAATGGTTGATGGTGATGTTGCTTCGTGAAGCTGGCGCAGGTTCGCCTCCCATCCAAAGCTGCGTACACACATTGGGAACTGGAACCCTACCAGGGATGAAAGGGATGCATGTTGATAGGTGTGTAAGGAAGATGTCGTACTTACGGCTAGATACACTGCTTAAGATAAAGAACACTCCTGTCGGGAATGTAGTCATCAGTGGCCACATGTCTCCTGGAACAAGACAAAACACAGTTGTACAAGCACGTTCACTATACACGGAACACATGGCGACATGCAGTGTGAGATAAGCATGATGAGATATGATGTATGATGGGAACTGTGTATATCTAATTTACATATAGAGTTTACCATGGCGCATCGGATTAGGAAGGTAATGACACCACGACACCGACACCACGACACCACATACATGTGAGATATGTCCAACAATGGCAATAGTATCACTGATGTGCTGAGTCTCGATATGTTACTATTGGTAGCAGGGTGGGTCTCGATATGTTACTATTGGTAGCAGGGTGGGTCTCGATATGTTACTATTGGTAGCATGGTGGGTCTCAATGTGTTCCTATTGGTAGCATGGTGGGTCTCGATATGTTACTATTGGTAGCATGGTGGGTCTCAATGTGTTCCTATTGGTAGCAGGATGGGTCTCGATATGTTACTATTGGTAGCAGGGTGGGTCTCGATATGTTACTATTGGTAGCATGGTGGGTCTCAATATGTTCCTATTGGTAGCATGGTGGGTCTCAATATGTTCCTATTGGTAGCAGGATGGGTCTCGATATGTTACTATTGGTAGCATGGTGGGTCTCAATATGTTACTATTGGTAGCATGGTGGGTCTCGATATGTTCCTATTGGTGGCATGGTGGGTCTCGATATGTTCCTATTGGTAGCATGGTGGGTCTCAATATGTTACTATTGGTAGCATGGTGGGTCTCAATATGTTCCTATTGGTAGCATGGTGGGTCTCGATATGTTCCTATTGGTAGGATGGTGGGTCTCAATATGTTCCTATTGGTAGCATGGTGGGTCTCAATATGTTCCTATTGGTAGCATGGTGGGTCTCGATATGTTCCTATTGGTGGCATGGTTGGTCTCAATATGTTCCTATTGGAAGCATGGTGGGTCTCGCTATGTTCCTATTGGTAGCATGGTGGGTCTCGATATGTTCCTATTGGAAGCATGGTGGGTCTCGATATGTACCCACTGGTGGGGACGGTGGGTAGCCTGATGATTCTCGATCTGGTCGTATACGGTCGTATGTAACGCGAAAAACACTGATGTGATTCCCTTGTGTTTTCAAACGTGAGGAGACGACTATTTGAAAAGCGGTCGTCATATGGCCGGAATACTGATAGGACGTCTTAAACTAGTGATCCCCTTGTGGCTAGAGTGCAGCACCCGACTGTCAGTTAAGGGTCCGTGTACCGCTGACACCCTGGGCTGCCCTACCCTTTATAACACCCAGTGTCATGATATGTTTTACATGTAAAAATTAGTGTCACAACAAACACGTCTCAGAAAAAGATACGCTTTGTACAACTTGTGGCAGTAAAGACCTTTATTATCTCGACATTTGCTCTGGCTAACGTGTGGCAGGCGGTAATGCCAAGTATCTTACACTGATTTAAGAGTGATCTTGGCAGCGTTACCCCCAAACACGATCAATGAATTATGACAAATTTACCACAACTAGCTCTCTAGTCAGCTTCATTTTAATGTCAAGATGAGACAGGTGATTATGTCATCCCTTCAGATTCAGATCACGAACAGCGGTATCACCATCAGCAGTCGGATCTACAGGGCGACATAGCCTTGAGTTAACAATGCGGGTGTTCAGATAACAGTGAACGATAAAGTCAGTGTCTGTCTGACAGTTCAGACCGCACATCGTGGCACTATTGGCTGACAGCCTCCAAGGCCGCTGTGTTTTCATCAGTTGGTTGGAACCAGGTCCAACCTCTGGAATTGGGCAACTGACAAACCACAAAAGTTACCTGCAACCTGCTGAATTAGAAGCAGATGGTGTTACAATAGACACAAACACTGGCTGTTACACCTCGAACCTACTCACTGTCTCATAACAAGATTACCTCACAATCTCATTGTAAGAACACGCCATGAACACGTTCAGTAAGGTTCACATTGAACCCATGACTAAATGACTCTACAACAGTCTCAAAGTCAAGACTTGGATTGGCTACACCTCGAACCAGACACTTTAGGTCTAAATGACGCTACAACAGGCTCTAAGCCAAGACTTGCGTAATGCTACACCTTGAACCAGCCACTTTAGGTCTAATTGACGCTAAAACGGGCTCGAACCCAAGACTTGGATTGGCTACACCTCGAACCAGATACTTTAGGTCTAAATGACGCTACAACAGGCTCAAAGCCACGAATTGTGTTGTGCTACACCTCGAACCAGATACTTAAGGTCTAAATGACGCTACAACAGGCTCAAAGTAAAGACCTGGATTGGCTACACCTCGAACCAGATACTTTAGGTCTAAATGACGCTACAACGGGCTCAAAGTAAAGACCTGGATTGGCTACACCTCGAATCAGATACTTTAGGTCTAAATGATGCTACAACGGGCTCAAAGCAAAGACCTGGATTGGCTACACCTCGAACCAGATACTTTAGGTCTAAATGACTCTACAACAGGCCCAAAGCCAAGACTTGGATTGCCTACACCTCGAACCAGATACTTTAGGTCTAAATGACTCTACAACAGGCTCTAAGCCAAGACTTACGTTATGCTACACCACGCACCAGATACTTTAGGTTTAAATGACACCACAACAGGCCCAAAGCCAAGACTTGGATTGCCTACACCTCGAACCAGATACTTTAGGTCTAAATGACGCTACAACAGGCTCGAACCTAAGACTTGGATTGGCTACACCTCGAACCAGATACTTTAGGTCTAAATGACGCTACAACAGGCTCGAACCATAGACTTGGATTGGCTACACCTCGAACCAGATACTTTAGGTCTAAATGACGCTACAACAGGCTCAAAGCCGAAACTTGCGTTGTGATACCTCGAACCAGATACTTTAGGTCTAAATGACGCTACAACAGGCTCAAAGCCGAAACTTGCGTTGTGATACCTCGAACCAGATACTTTAGGTCTAAATGACGCTACAACAGGCTCGAAGCCAAGACTTGGATTGGCTACACCTCGAACCAGATACATTACGACTAAATGACGCTACAACAGGCTCGAACCAAAAACCTGGATTGGTTACACCTTGAACCAGATACTTTAGGTCTAAATGACGCTACAACAGGCTCAAAGCCGAAACTTGCGTTGTGATACCTCGAACCAGATACTTTAGGTCTAAATGACGCTACAACAGGCTCGAAGCCAAGACTTGGATTGGCTACACCTCGAACCAGATACATTACGACTAAATGACGCTACAACAGGCTCGAACCAAAAACCTGGATTGGTTACACTTTGAACCAGATACTTTAGGTCTAAATGACGCTACAACAGGCTTGGAGCCAAAACTTGGATTGCCTACACCTTGAACCAGATACTTTAGGTCTAAATGACGCTACAACAGGCTTGAAGCCACGACTTGGATTGCCTACACCTCGAACCTGCTACAGTTCCAATGACCATGCAGCCATACAGCCCACCCATGCGTTATTGCCACACGCCCAGGCTCTCTGTTTCCACATGTAATGTCCTATCTGAACACACGCCGTCATCCTGGTATGGTACAGAGCGTGACTTCCCCGACCCAACCATCAGTTGTGAGCGGCCATGTTCTACCTGACCACCTGGAGACCTACAGCCCGACACAGCGAGTATTTTGTTCCGCCATCCAAGTTTATTTTCTTGTTATTGTCATCACCAGTTCCCATGTAAATGTTTGCCTGGTATATTTCCCTCATCTTAGATGTATCCATCAGCAGGAGGTAATCGGCTGGCCCACTATCAACCACACCGACAGATGGGACTACCAGGGGTAAGACAATCATCCTTGTACATTACAACAATATTATCAAACAATACACACTGAAGATGGATCTGTCATGCTTACATTCAGCTGGATGCTAATGATCCTGGATGAACAAATATCTGTTTCAAGTAAAGTATGTTGCAGATAATAAACAAAGCTTAGCAATCCCTGTGTATTTTTCAAGCAACCTCCAAACAACTCCAAGTAATAAAAGTATTTCTGTTATTCCAAGTGTCTGTATTTGTATGTTTTCCCCAACCCGGAAGTGTTGAACGTTGCCGGTGTTTATTGCGGTGATGTAACTGGCCGAAGCTGAATGCATCTCCCACCTACACTGTAGACACTTGTCTCCCGAGGAGGCACCTAGCCCTATATATAGTGAATATATGCGCCACCTCGCCTTGCCAACCCTAATCCGTGGGTGTGTTATCAAAGATGTTGTTGGTGAGAGATAATAATGTTATGACTGGGTCTCAGAGAACTGTGCTGCTGCAGGATTCCGTGCTGTGAATCACACCCTCAACTGCTTACTCAGACAGATCCCATCGCTGCAACTGGTGCACATGTGCAGCTGTCTTTCACCACGTTGATACTGACCCCTTGTCCAAGATGGAGACGAATCATCTGGCTACTAGAAGTCGTAGCAACGTCAGTAGGCGGTCAGTCGCTTGTAGGTAAATTGTCAGTGACCAGTCAGTACTAAATCAGTGGACGGGCAGTAGTTTGTAATAGCCAGTACACAGACAGTCTGAAGTTTGTAGCCTATTACTAGCCTATCACAAGCAAAGGTTTCTGGGTACCTATATGTTCTATAAGAGGCTAGTCTGTATCCTGTCAGTAGCTATTCGGTAGCTAGTCAGTTAATGTCAGTACCAAGTAGGAAGCCAGTTACTCATTTGTCAGTCAGTCGTTGTTGGTAGTTTATTAGTAGTCAGTAGCGCGAGGCAGCAAGTTAGTTGGCATGTCATACTATCTGTTGTTTGCCTTATCACGGGTGTGTTACACTGTCTGCTGTTTGCCTTATCACGGGTGTGTCATACTATCTGCTGTTTGCCTTATCACGGGTGTGTCATACTATCTGCTGTTTGCCTTATCACGGGTATGTCATACTATCTGTTGTTTGTCATATCACGGGTGTGTCATACTATCTGTTGTTTGCCTTATCACGGGTGTGTTATACTATCTGCTGTTTGCCTTATCACGGGTATGTCATACTATCTGCTGTTTGCCTATTCACGGGCATGTCATACTATCTGCTGTTTGTCATATCACGGGTGTGTCATAATATCTGCTGTTTGCCTTACCACGGGTGTGTCATACTATCTGCTGTTTGCCTTAACACGAGTATGTCATACTATCTGCTGTTTGCCTTAACACGGGTGTGTCATACTATCTGCTGTTTGCCTTAACACGGGTGTGTCATACTATCTGTTGTTTGTCATATCACGGGTGTGTCATAATATCTGCTGTTTGCCTTAACACGGGTGTGTCATACTATCTGCTGTTTGCCTTATCACGGGTATGTCATACTATCTGCTGTTTGCCTTATCACGGGTGGGTCATACTATCTGCTGTTTGCCTATTCACGTGCATGTCATACTATCTGCTGTTTGTCATATCACGGGTGTGTCGTAATATCTGCTGTTTGCCTTATCATGGGTGTGTTATACTATCTGCTGTTTGCCTTATCACGGGTGTGTTATAATATCTGTTGTTTGCCTTATCACGGGTGTGTCATACTATCTGCTGTTTGCCTTAACACGGGTATGTCATACACTCTGTTGTTTGCCTTAATACGGGTATGTCATAATATGTCTTGTTTGCCTTAACACGGGTATGTCATACACTCTGTTGTTTGCCTTAACGCGGGTATGTCATACTATTTGTTTGCTTTAAAAACGTGCATGTCATACTACGCGTGTGTGTGTGTGTGTGTGTGTGTGTGTGTGTGTGTGTGTGTGTGTGTGTGTGTGTGTGTGTGTGTGTGTGTGTGTGTGTGTGTGTGTGTGTTTGTGTGTGTTTGTGTGTGTGTGTGTGTGTACCAGTCCGGACTGATGCCGATTTGTAGTGCTAGCTCATTGAGATACCATGCCGCAGTTTAACATGAATACCCCACTCAGACACAGTTTACTGACTCCAAGCCGACCAGCCCTTGTTTTAGCCCCTTAATGCCGAGCGCCAGACAGGGTAACAACAAGTACCATATTTTAACGTCTTTTGGTATGACGCGGCTGGGGGTCGAACCCCGAACCTTCCGCTCTCCGGGCGGACGCCCTACCACTAGACCACGGAGGCGGTCTACATGCATTGTGAAGTAGTCAGCAACATTCTTCTGTTCAGACACAGACTCTGGAAACACGAGGGCAAGGATGCGTTGTTCTGAATTGCGATTATTTTAATCTCTGATTCTGAATGAGAGAGCGTTGGCTGTAATTGCCTCACTATCTTTCTCTTTATACAAATCTATTTCTGCAGGGCCTAAGGAGAGTTCCCGACTTAACAGGTGCAAAGGTGATAACAGAAAGACAGTCAATGATTTGGCACCCAGCAGCGTATCCTAAAGAGAAATACATGTACATGTAGATGCATTTGTAAGTATAGAATACTCCCACTTTCCACATAACCAGGGTATAAGGCACTATAACACACGAGAGTGACTGGAAGGTTCTGAGCCTAACAATGAAAGGTCGATGGACACCCTACACATGTTTACAGGCATCATCTGAACTAAATACACAACAAGGCAGCATATGTCTGCAGGCATCAAGGTGACTAGATTTATCCATTGAGGACAAACATTTGGTGGCTTCAGCGCTGTCATCAAGCATCTCCAACTTTAAAGGCATCCAGTAGACATCCTGGTCTGTCTTACAGACCCTGATACAAATATATATCAAATACAGCCCATGCAAGTCTATAATGTTTGGCAAGTCTAGATCACTGCAGTATCAGGAAATGAAGAGAGTCACTGGGCTCCTTTTTATTATATTTTTATTAAGATAACTGAAGTGGTTTTTTTATGTACGATATGTTCATTTCAGAGACTAGATTTTAGTCTATAGACATCCATGCGGACATGGTGTCACCCAGAGGAGTTGAAGAGCCTTCTTTTGCCACTGTTAAGAGTTGAGTTGGTTTAAAAGGGGGAGACAGAGCCTCGAAGATGATCCAAGGTCAGTGAGACATTCAACTGCTACTACTTAAGGAAATGTTGATAAAATACATGATCTGAGTTATGAAGATCGGCGAGTCACCACACGCCACAAAGCCAATACAGTGGTATCTGTCATGAGAGAGTTGAGAACATTCTGAGCTCGGAATGACAGAGTCTGGGATCCAAGGCTTCGTATTCCTGATCAGAAACGCGCCAGGTTCGTAACCTCTCGTGAGTATTCACGTCGTTTTGAAGCAGACCCAACAGATTTCAAGGAGCAATTTGTAACCATGAATGAGTCTTGGTTTCAACACCATCAGCCAGAGAGTAAACAACATTCAAAGCAGTGGAAACATCTACCGTCTCCTCCTCCAAAGATGTCAAAGTCTGCTCCATTAGCTGGTAAGGTAATGACTTCGGTTTTCTGGGATTCCAAAAGAATCCTACTATTGAACCGAAAGGTCAAACCACCAAGGGCCAGTTATGCTCAACTATGAAGGTAGTGACCTGGCGTGACTCGCCGGTGTCCCGGTATAAACTCTCCCCCGTACAAATTCTCCCCCTGAGATTTTACACCGGTTCTCCCCCGGAGAATCTGTTCTGAAATAAAATCTACCCCGGTCGGATATATTTCGAGCCCCCGTCAGTATAAAGTCTCCCCCCTGACTATTCGGTTTGTTGCAATGTCTTTAAGTACGTGACTCGCCGGCTTGGGGTGATGTGACCTGACCTGACTCGCCGACTTGGGGTGATATGACCTGACGTGACTCGCCGGCTTGGGGCGAGGCGACCTGACTCCCTGGATTGGGGTGATGTGACCTGACTCGCCGGCTTGGGGCGAGGTGACCTGACGTGACTCGCCGGCTTGGGGCGAGGTGACCTGACGTGACTCGCCGGCTTGGGGCGATATGACCTGACGTGACTCGCCGACTTGGGGCGATATGACCTGACGTGACTCGCCGGCTTGGGGCGAGGTGACCTGACGTGACTCGCCGGCTTGGTGCGATATGACCTGACGTGACTGGCCGGCTTGGGGCGAGGTGACCTGACGTGACTCGCCGGCTTGGAGCGATATGACCTGACGTGACTCGCCGGCTTGGGGCGATATGACCTGACGTGACTGGCCGGCTTTGGGCGATATGACCTGACGTGACTGGCCGGCTTGGGGAGAGGTGACCTTACACATGGCCAAGGTATAATATATTATTATATAAACCCACCTTTCACATTACCTGGGTTTAATAAAATATTATGTAAACATGGCCTAGATATGATGCAGGATTATACACACCCACCCTACACAATTTCTGGGTTTAATAAAGTATTAGATACACCCGCCTTACACATTGCCTGGGTATAATACATTATTATATAAACCCACCTTTCACATTACCTGGGTTTAATAAAATATTATATACACCCAACTTACACATGGCCTAGATGTAATACATTATTATATACACCCACTTTACACATGGCCTAGGTATAATACAGGTTTATATACACCCGGCTTACACATTGCCAAGGTATAATACATTATTATATACGTCCGCCTTAAACATTACCTGGGTTTAGTCAAGTATTAGATACACCCACCTTGCACATTGACTAGGTATAATACATTATTATATACACCCGCCTTAAACATGGCCAAGGTATAATGCATTATTATATAAACGCACCTTAAACATTACCTGGGTTTAGTAAAGTATTATATACACATGGCCTAAATATAACACAGGATTATATAAACCCACCTTAAACATGGCCTAGATATGATACAGGATTATACACACACATACCTTACAAATGGCCTAGATATAATACAGAATTATATAAACCCGAGTTACACATTGCCTGGTTTGAATAAAATAATATATACACCCGCCTTACACGTTGCCTAGGTGTAATACATTATTATATACACCCACCTTACACAATTCCTGGGTTTAATAAAGTAATATATACACCCACCTTACACATTTCCTGGGTTGAATAAAGTAATATATACACCCGCCTTACACATTGCCCCGGTGTAATACATTATTAGATACACCCACCTTACACAATTCCTGGGTTTAATAAAGTATTAGATACACCCGCCTTACACATTGCCTTGGTATAATACATTATTAGATACACCCGCCTTGCACATTGCCTGGATGTAATACATTATTAGATACACCCACCTTACACAATTCCTGGGTTTAATAAAGTATGAGATACACCCGCCTTACACATTGCCTGGGTATAATACATTATTAGATACACCCGCCTTACACATTGCCTGGGTATAATACATTATTAGATACACCCGCCTTGCACATTGCCTGGATGTAATACATTATTAGATACACCAACCTTACACAGTTCCTGGGTATATTACAATATTATATAAACCCACCTTACACAGTTCCTGGGTTTAATAAAGTTTTAGATACAACCACCTTACACAGTATCTGGGTTTAATACATTATTAGATACACCCACCTTACACATTGCTTGGGTAAAATACATTATTAGATACACCCACCTTACACAGTTCCTGGGTATATTACAATATTATATAAACCCACCTTACACAGTTCCTGGGTTTAATAAAGTTTTAGATACAAGCACCTTACACAGTGTCTGGGTTTAATACATTATTAGATACACCCACCTTACACAGTTCCTGGGTATAATACAATATTATATAAACCCACCTTACACAGTTCCTTGGTTTAATAAAGTATTAGATACAACCTTCTTACACAGTGTCTGGGTTTAATACATTATTAGATACACCCACCTTACACAGTTCCTGGGTATAATACAATATTATATAAACCCACCTTACACAGTTCCTGGGTTTAATAAAGTATTAGATACATCCGCCTTACACATTGCCTGGGTTTTATACATTATTAGATACACCCACCTTACACAGTTCCTGGGTATAATACAATATTATATAAACCCACCTTACACATTGTCCGGGAAAAAAGCAGTCTAAAATACAACCACACTTCCAATGTACTTATTGACCAATACAATACCTAAAAATACTCAGCTCAAACCAACCATTACACTTTGTGTACAGGATCGAAGACTTTTTCACTGCTTTGAAATGCACTCACCTGACACATTGACTAGGCCCAATACCGTAGAATAGACACACCATTTCAATACACCTCAACCCGAACACAACAACATCGGGTACATGTCCACCGTATCCTACACATCCACCTTATATATTGCCTTGGTTCAGGATTGTAGACGTATTCTGTTCACTACACGCCCATGAACAAGAAATCTGTGAAATTAATAGGCTTGATTACACTTTCAGGCCATATGTCGAGAATCAAACTTTCATTTGTTTGTAGAAAACGGAAATGCCTTCAAATGCTTAAAGTGTTACAAGCATCTGATTCCCCAGAAGGAAACATCTCCAGTACTGTGGGGAGATGGACTGGAAATGTCACACGTCGGCTTAATAACGGACGTGACAGATGACAAACATGTGACATGGACACATGGGGCTGTTGGTCAGTGTGGACATGGGGGTATGGAGTTGTTGGTCAGTGTGGACATTGGGGTATGGAGTTGTTGGTCAGTGTGGACATGGGGGTATGGAGTTGTTGGTCAGTGTGGACATGGGGGTATACAGTTGTTGGTCAGTGTGGACATGGGGGTATGGAGTTGTTGGTCAGTGTGGACATGGGGGTATACAGCTGTTGGTCAGTGTGGACATGGGGGTATACAGCTGTTGGTCAGTGTGGACATGGGGGTATACAGCTGTTGGTCAGTGTGGACATGGGGGTATACAGCTGTTGGTCAGTGTGGACATGGGGGTATACAGTTGTTGGTCAGTGTGGACATGGGGGTATGTAGCAAGTATTGGACAACACATACACGATATAATCAATCTCTCTCTCTCTCTCTCTCTCTCTCGCTCTCTCTTTCTCTCTCTCTCTCTCTCTCTCTCTCTCTCTCTCTCTCTCTCTCTCTCTCTCTCTCTCTCTCCAGGTGCTCAGCAGGTCACTGACCCGCACCCTGGGCGCCACGTGGTCATCAGAAGCCACGTGGTAATGCCGAGTACTAGGCAGCTATGTCTGAATAATGTAGACGTGAAGTATTGGTGAGTTGGCATTCAGGGTGTCAGGTGTTGCTGACGTGATGGTGTGAGGAAGATGTGCGCTGCACGTGGCACATCGGGAATACTATGTACTACATATATTTCTCAGATGGGATATGTAAAACACGACCGACCGGAAATAGCTGTGATGACATGGGTAATTGTGCCCTCTAGAAACAGGTTATCACAACAACAAGAATGGCTTTCTCTTCCTTTAATTGGTGACCTGTGTTATTGGAACGTTCTTTAGTAAAGTGTAATGTCTGGAGGGGACTAGAGTCCTCCATGACTGACATGCGCCTTCTTATTTTGAACATTTATTGTCAAAGTCTATCTGGATTTTGAAACTAAGAAACTGACACGGTCTGGCTGCGAGAGACAGTCTGGCCACACCCAGCAACACAGGCTCAGCTATAGATGTACCGTGTGACTACAAGCTGGAGCAGCTAATCAACGGTGTTTGGCTGATATGTGCACAGTTTTGTAATTATTGTGACCTAGATTTGATGATGTTATTACAAGTGTAACAAACAAGACGTATTTTTGTTCGGATTAAAAAGCTCGTTATATGCCAGAATGTGTATGTCCTGTCACAGTGCCTCCTGTACATCAGGCCACCTATATCATATTCTGAATTCTCCCCAACGATACCTTGCCCTCGGGCTATGTCATACTCCAAATGATATACTGAAGGTATGTATCATTGATATGCTCCTAATGACATACCTTCAGTATATCATTGGGAGTATGTCATTGAAAACATACCATTCGGTATCTCATTGGGAGTATATCGTTGAAAACATACCCTTAAGTATATCACTGGGAGTATGTCATTGAAAACACACCCTTAAGTATGTGATTGGGAGGATGTAATTGAAAACATACCCTTCAGTATATCATTGAGAGTATGTCATTGAAAACATACCCTTCAGTATATCATTGGGAGTATGTCATTGAAAACATACCTTTCGGTATATCATTGGGAGGATGTCATTGAAAACATACCCTTCAGTATATCATTTGGAGTATGTCATTGAAAACATACCTTTCGGTATCTCATTGGGAGTTTGTCCTTGAACATATACCCTAACATACATCATGTGCAGTATGCTATTCACACAATTTCTCCCACCAAATAAGGTGCAGTATTTCATTTATTGATCTCCATATGGGGTCAGCAATATTCCCACAACATCCTTCAGTATATCATTGGCAGTATGTCATAGAAAACATACCTTCAGTATATCATGCACAATGTCATTAAAAATCACAGCCTCCAGTTTATCACTGAATCACGCTTTTACATTCGCACACACCCTTGTCAAATATGTCACCTATAGTATATCGTTTCGACAACATCATTGTATGTTTAACAAGTGAAGTATGTCCTTTCACTGAGTCTCAGATGGAGATGCAGACACCGAAGATGCTGACGTGGCCTATATGCCGTGGGAGATATTGCAACAACCTCTGCAGCCCATGTTACGTGTAGTCACGCACGTCTGTGTTAACTAAGACTGTGAACACTTCTGTTATGGCAATTATATAAATTAATAAATGTTCTTCCGAAGTGGGTATAGACCAGATGGTCACACTGCAATCGCACTGTTCCTGATGTCTGTGTGCCTGCAAGTGTCCACGTGGCGGTGGTTCACAGCAGCCGACCAGTACGTAGCATGTCGCAGTCCATTGCAAGTCGCAGGGGAACATTCACCCTGCCTACAGACACAGCTGACGAATAAATCGGGGGCAACAGTACCCTTGCTAAATAGCAAATGGCCGATAAACAGACGGGCAACAGACACCTTGGCTGTAGCAAGTTTGCGGGAACAGTGGCTTACCGTATAGCCTGGGAACTGAAACAATTTTACGTTCAAATGAACGATACCAGAGGCTTTAGGAATGTACATTAAGTATGTGGCATTACATTACATATGACTTGACGTTTCTGCATTAATGTCTGCACCTGCACATCTTATGTTTACTTCGTAGATTCAAAACATGGTTTTCCTATTGGCTATGCTGTACATTTCGTGCTATACTTGGATCATTATTTAATGAAATCGCAAGAAAATGAAATTTTAACAAGTCAGCACGATGGACGTTACGTGAAAACAAACATGTTTGAAATCAATGAGTTACGGTAGCCGTGCGTGTATGTCCTTGAACAGATCACCTGGCTGCTGTGAATACGATGAGTGCACGTGTGTGTGTGTGTGTGATGTGAGATCTGGAAAGAAGATGAACACACGTGCATGTACTAGTATGTACGATGACACTATCACGTCAGATCAGCTGGCTGCTGCAAATAGGATGAGTGCATGTAGGATGCTGTTGTATGGACCTCCTGGCTCTGAAGTCTGGGGTATCATGTGCAGAATGTACTGTATAAATGAGGTGACGGTTATGTTTTGTTTGTTTGTTTGTTTGTTTGTTGATTAACGACGCACTCAGCAATATTCCAGCTATATGGCGCCGGTCTGTAAATAATCGAGTCTGGACCAGACAATCCGCTCATCGATACACGCAATTGGGATACGATGACATGCATCAACCAAGTCAGCGAGTCTGACCACCCGATCCCGTCAGTCGCCTCTTTCGACAAGCATAGTCGCCAGACAGTTATGATTGCATGGGGTGTCATGCAATGTGTGCCATAAAAAGTCAAGAAGTATTTTTAATGTCACTATGACAAACTATTGTAAATATGTACATCCACAGTGAACGTCTACAAATTATTATCATCTATTGAAGGTTATTTGATGGCTGTGTACCAGAAAGTTTTCAACATCACTATCACATGTAGTTAACATAGATTAAATACTGAACTAGGAAGGCACAATAATATATCACGACATAAGACATTGTGTACGCAATACAATTTAAATTCTTTGTTGATGAATATCACGTGTTATGGTATGTACTAAATACAAACGTGAGTGTGTGTGTGTGTGGTGTGTGTGCGTGTGGTGTGTGTGTGTGTGTGGTGTGTGTGGTGTGTGTGTGTGTGTGTGTGTGTGTGTGTGTGTGTGTGTGTGTGTGTGTGGTGTGTGGTGTGTGTGTGTGTGTGTGTGTGTGTGTGTGTGTGTGTGTGTGTGTGTGTGTGTGTGTGTGTGTGTGTGTGTGAAGATTTGTCTCGGGCTGATCTAAGGGGGATAGGCACGCGCTGCAGTCAAAGAATCAATTAGATGTATATCTTGTATCTCAAAACAAGGTTTGGTTAATATGCCGTGCGCCAAAAATAAACAAACCCGGCAACATAGCACCGGGAGTATTTCAAGCGTGTAAAATTGTACTATTTCAGAGGAATGAAAATAGTGAAATAGTCTGGAAAAATATCTTCTCTGAAGACGGATTGAAGTTTGCCACCGGCAGAGTAATCAGCTTTCTTCGGTGTGTTGAGACGTGGTGAACCTAAATTAACGGTCAATTGGAACGTGAGGAGTACACGCCCACCATTAGTGCTTGTTCTTGGCAGGGGGTGGGGGTGGGGGAGGGGGGCACCTGTCGCCTCGTGCCTCTCTCCCTACTGGCTGGGGAAGAAGGATAGGGGTCTGTTTAGAGTCGGCACAGTCTAAAGTCTTGTGAAGGAAAGAGGTATGTTTAGAGGCGGCACAGTCTAAAGTCTTGTGAAGGAAAGAGGTCTGTTTAGAGGCGGCACAGTCTAAAGTCTTGTGAAGGAGAGAGGTCTGTTTAGAGTCGGCACAGTCTAAAGTCTTGTGAAGGAGAGAGAGGTGTTTAGAGTCGACACAGTCTAAAGTCTTGCGAAGGAGAGAGAGGAGTTTAGAGTCGGCACAGTCTAAAGTCTTGTGAAGGAGAGGGGTCTGTTTAGAGTCAACATCGGTCTACTGTCTAGCAAAGAAGAGAGATCTGCTGAGAGTCGACATCAGTCTACTGTACTAGTAAAGGTGAGGTCTGTTTAGAGACGGCATCAGTCTACTGTCCACTGAAGGAGGGGTCTGTTTAGAGACGACATCATTCTACTATCTAGTGAAGGAGAGAGGTCTGTTTAGAGTCGACATCAGTCTACTGTGTAGTAAAGAAGAGGGGTCTGTTTAGAGACGACATCATTCTACTATCTAGTGAAGGAGAGAGGTCAGTTTAGAGACGGCATCAGTCTACTGTCTAGTAAAGAAAAGGGGTCTGTTTAGAGACGGCATCAGTCTACTGTCTAGTAAAGAAGAGGGGTCTGTTTAGAGTCGGCATCAGTCTACTGTGTAGTAAAGAAGAGGGGTCTGTTTAGAGACGGCATCAGTCTACTGTCTAGTAAAGAAAAGGGGTCTGTTTAGAGACGGCATCAGTCTACTGTCTAGTAAAGAAGAGGGGTCTGTTTAGAGACGGCATCAGTCTACTGTCTAGTAAAGAAAAGGGGTCTGTTTAGAGACGGCATCAGTCAACTGTGTAGTAAAGAAGAGGGGTCTGTTTAGAGTCGGCATCAGTCTACTGTGTAGTAAAGAAAAGGGGTCTGTTTGGAGACGGCATCAGTCTACTGTCTAGTAAAGAAGAGGGGTCTGTTTAGAGTCGGCATCAGTCTACTATCTAGTGAAGGAGAGAGGTCTGTTTAGAGACGGCATCAGTCTACTGTCTAGTAAAGAAAAGGGGTCTGTTTAGAGTCGGCATCAGTCTACTGTGTAGTAAAGAAGAGGGGTCTGTTTAGAGTCGGCATCAGTCTACTGTCTAGTAAAGAAGAGGGGTCTGTTTAGAGACGGCATCAGTCTACTGTGTAGTAAAGAAAAGGGGTCTGTTTAGAGTCGGCATCAGTCTACTGTCTAGTAAAGAAGAGGGGTCTGTTTAGAGTCGGCATCAGTCTACTGTCTAGTAAAGAAGAGGGGTCTGTTTAGAGTCGGCATCAGTCTACTGTCTAGTAAAGAAAAGGGGTCTGTTTAGAGACGGCATCAGTCTACTGTGTAGTAAAGAAAAGGGGTCTGTTTAGAGTCGGCATCAGTCTACTGTGTAGTAAAGAAGAGGGGTCTGTTTAGAGACGGCATCAGTCTACTGTCTAGTAAAGAAGAGAGGTCTGCTTAGAGTCGGCATCAGTCTACTGTCTAGTCAAGAAGAGAGATCTGCTTAGAGTCGACATCAGTCTACTGTCTAGTAAAGAAGAGAGATCTGCTTAGAGTCGACATCAGTCTACTGTCCAGTGAAGGAGACGGGTCTGCTTAGAATCGGCATCAGTCCTCTGTCTAATGCTGATGAAGGAATAACACTATTTGGCAGATCCATTTGGTTTGGTCTTGTAAGCTCAAAAGATCTGTTTGATGCAATGCGTATTTTACGAACTTAAAGCTGGCTTGAAAAACGCTTCCAAATATATAAATGTCCTTATGTATGTTTACTTAATGTTTCGCTTTGATAAAACCAGATACAGTAATCGACCCGAGTATCTTAAATTGTAAATATATAATGCTGGGCCCACTTTCACAAAGCGATCTTAGTGCTACGACTATTGTAAGCCTATGTTAAAGTATGGGAGTTACGATCATCTTAGCACTAAGATCGCTTTGTGCAAGTGGGCCCTGGTCTCTTACAGCTGGTGTCTACTAAAATTAGAACTCCACGTTGTCCACGCGTATACACCCCATCTTGTGCATCAGTGTATTAAATGGAGTCATTAACTCACTTATGTCGTACAGCCATCACGGTGACACCCAGATTCCGCCGTCATTGTCTATACATATATGCGTTATCTGCCTTCCGTCTAACACGCTATGTACAAACCTTACAAAGAAGCTTCCATTAAAAAACACTACAAACAGACTCATTTAAGCTATCGAGAAATCCAAACAGTCAATTTAAACAAGCTACGTTTAGCGGAATCAAGAGTTATTTTAAGAGCTTCTACACCGCAGGCTTTTTTCTCTATTTTAGCCCCTGTGCACTTTGCACTGAAATGAAGAACAAAGTGCTAACTCCCATTTGCCAGTTTGCCGTGTGTCGGTAGTGTCACTGTTGACCCAGACACCATGTAAACACACATCAGATTAACACTCGACGAATACAGTCGACAACAGGCAGTAATATAGGGCAATAGTCTTCCCTCATTTGTACTTCATAAGCAATTTGTACACAGAGAGGTGTAGTGGTGGTAGAATTACACAGGAATATCTAGCAGTGTGAAAAATACCTCCAACAACGTCGTATTTCTTTGTATTTTACCTTTTCTCGAACACCTGGGCCCACTTGCACAAAGCGATCTTAGCGCTAAGATGATCTTAACTCCGATACTTTAACATAGGCTTACAATAGTGATTCATAAACACATGCTCATGATATAGTCTGACTCGTACAATGGACTCTGCTTTTGGCAGATATGTATTATGAATATGGAAACGTCTTGTCGCTCTTATTCACAATTGACAGTTCTCGTATGCGTTCCATATATCTTGGCTTGTTATAGTCATAGAACCCACGTGGTATATAGTTAATGTTGAATCTCCTGTACATACTTCCGTCGAATCCCGGTTCACCCCAATTATGTTTCTAGGTTTGTCAGCACAATACCCGTGCTCTTGGGTTTCACCGAAGTGGTAAACGTCTGATGCCTGCATCACTTGGGGCTTTCCTGGCAAATTTAGCTGACACGCCGCGATATAACTGGAATACTGTTAAAAGCGGCGTTAAACACAACTCACTCACTCACTCACTCACTCACTCACTCACTCACTCACTCCACTGACAGGAGTTAGTGATTTCTGGCGTAATTACCTGAGCAAGTATTACACACTGAAGCGTCGTTCACCTTTTACAAAAAAAATAATCTGTTTCATTTGACCCTCCAAAGACCTTTTGTCTACAATGTGAAAATATCCAAAGGTTTGGTATTCTTTTCATTAGGAGGGCCTATGTGTGCCAGGTACGCTGGATGTGATATCGGGTAAGGTGTTACTCGTCTGGATATTGACATACCTTACTTTAAGGGTGTGTGCTAATCTGTATCAGGGTGTTCAGAGTTTCGTCGATGAAAGTAATGTTTAAGATCCAGGTTGTTTAATCCAGCTGTTCCATTGACAAGTAAGTAGGTCGACATGCACTCAGTTACGTCAGCCCCGATTACTCACCGGCGAAGGTACACTTTACCTCGGACGTATAAGCGGACGCTACTCTGTACCACCCTTACAGGGTATCAGGAAAACTATTTTACATTTTTACAGTTTTTCGGGGACATGTCGATGACACGTTCCTCTTTTTAAAAAACCGCCAGAGTCTATCGGTATGTAGCTTACTCGACGGACAAATGGGTAGCTTCATGCACGGGGAGCTTCAGTTCCTTCATTTTGATCTGCGTCATTCCATTGACATAATAGTACCATGACGTCATACACAGTGTTCACAGTGACGTCATCGCAAGTAATACACGACCTGTCACTTGTATGACGTGAGTGAGTGAGAGAGTTAATGAGTATGGTTTTACGCCGCTGTTAGAAATATCCCAGCAATGTCACAGCGGGGGACACCAGACATGGGAATCACACCTTGTACTTAGCAGAGGAATTGAACCCGGGTCTTCGGCGTGACAGTATGAAGTAGAGTATTACAATATGAAGTGCGAGACTGTAAGGTGCTGTCTGTAACACGGCAGACTAATCTCCAACATCAAAATGTAGAGTATTACAATATGAAGTGCCAGACTGTAAGGTGCTGTCTGTAACACGGCAGACTAATCTCCCACATCAAGATGTAGAGTATTACAATATGAAGTGTGAGACTGTAAGGTGCTGTCTGTAACACGGCAGACTAATCTCCCACATCAAGATGTAGAGTATTACAATATGAAGTGCGAGACTGTAAGGTGTTGTCTGTAACACGGCAGACTAATCTCCCACATCAAGATGTAGAGTATTACAATATGAAGTGCGAGACTGTATGGTGCTGTCTGTAACACGGCAGACTTGTCTCCCACATCAAGATGTAGAGTATTACAATATGAAGTGCGAGACTGTAAGGTGTTGTCTGTAACACGGCAGACTAATCTCCCACATCAAGATGTAGAGTATTACAATATGAAGTGTGAGACTGTAAGGTGTTGTCTGTAACACGGCAGACTAATCTCCCACATCAAGATGTAGAGTATTACAATGTGAAGTGCGAGACTGTAAGGTGTTGTCTGTAACACCGCAGACTAATCTCCCACATCAAAATGTAGAGTATTACAATATGAAGTGCGAGACTGTAAGGTGTTGTCTGTAACACGGCAGACTTGTCTCCCACATCAAGATGTAGAGTATTACAATATGAAGTGCGAGACTGGAGGGTGTTGTCTGTAACACCGCAGACTTATCTCCCACATCAAGATGTAGAGTATTACAATATGAAGTGCGAGACTGTAAGGTGCTGTCTGTAACACGGCAGACTAATCTCCAACATCAAAATGTAGAGTATTACAATATGAAGTGCGAGACTGTAAGGTGCTGTCTGTAACACGGCAGACTAATCTCCCACATCAAGATGTAGAGTATTACAATATGAAGTGCGAGACTGTAAGGTGTTGTCTGTAACACGGCAGACTAATCTCCCACATCAAGATGTAGAGTATTACAATATGAAGTGCGAGACTGTAAGGTGCTGTCTGTAACACGGCAGACGACTGTCTCCATCCTTTATCCGTGTGCGGTGACATACAAGGGGAGACAATAAGCTCACTTCTCCCTGTCATAGAGGTATTCCTTGCTTTGTCATAGAGGTATTCCTTGCCCTGTCATAGAGGTATTCCTTGCCCTGTCATAGAGGTATTTTCCTTGCCCTGTCATAGAGGTATTCCTTGCCCTGTCATAGAGGTATTCCTTGCCCTGTCATAGAGGTATTCCTTACCCTGTCATAGAGGTATTCCTTGCCCTGTCATAGAGGTATTTTCCTTGCCCTGTCATAGAGGTATTCCTTGCTCTGTCATAGAGGTATTCCTTTCCCTGTCATAGAGGCATGCCTTGCCCTGTCATAGAGGTATTTTCCTTGTCCTGTCATAGAGGTATTTTCCTTGCCCTGTCATAGAGGTATTCCTTGCCCTGTCATAGAGATAGTTCTTGTCTTGTCATAGAGGTATTCCTTGCCCTGTCACAGAGGCATGCCTTTCCCTGTCATAGAGGTATTCCTTGCCCTGTCATAGAGATAGTTCTTGTCTTGTCATAGAGGCATGCCTTGCCCTGTCACAGAGGTATTCCTTGCCCTGTCATAGATGCATTCCTTGCCCTGTCATAGAGATAGTCCTTGTCTGGTCATAGGGGTATTCCTTGCCCTGTCATAGAGATAGTCCTTGTCTGGTCATAGGGGTATTCCTTGCCCTGTCACAGATGCATTCCTTGCCCTGTCATAGAGGCATTCCTTGCCGTCATAGATGCATTCCTTGCCCTGTCATAGAGATAGTCCTTGTCTGGTCATAGGGGTATTCCTTGCCCTGTCATAGAGATAGTCCTTGTCTGGTCATAGGGGTATTCCTTGCCCTGTCATATATGCATTCTTTGCCCTGTCATAGATGCATTCCTTGCCCTGTCATAAATACATCCCTTGCCCTGTCAAAGAGGTATTCCTAGCCCTGTCATAATTATATTCCTAGCCCTGTCAAAGAGGTATTCCTTGCCCTGTCAAAGAGGTATCCCTAGCCCTGTCGTCATTATATCCCTTGCCCTGTCAAAGAGGTATTCCTAGCCCTGTCGTAATTATATTCCTTGCCCTGTCAAAAAGGTATTCCTTGCCCTGTCATATAAATATCCCTTGCCCTGTCAAAGAGGTATCCCTAGCCCTGTCGTCATTATATCCCTTGCCCTGTCAAAGAGGTATTCCTAGCCCTGTCGGAATTGTATTCCTTGCCCTGTCAAAGAGGTAATCCTTGCCCTGTCATATAAATATCCCTTGCCCTATCAATGATGTATTCCTAGCCCTGTCGTAATTATATTCCTTGCCCTGTCAAAGAAGTATTCCTTGCCCTGTCATAGCGGTATTCCTTGCCTTGTTATATAAATATGCGTTGCCCTGTCATATAATTATTCCTTGCCCTGCCATAGAGGCATTCCTTGCATTGAAATATACATATTTCGTGCATTGTCATATATACATACATACATGTACATATTCCTTGCCCTCTCAAAAAGGTATTCCTTTTCCTGTCATAGAGGTATATCTTGTCTTGTCATAGAGGTATTCCTTGCCCTTTCATATAGATATTCCTTGTTCTGTCAAAGGGGTGTTTCTTGTTTTGTGATAAATGTATTCCTTGACCTGTCATAGAGGTATTCCTTTTCCTCTCATGGAAGTATTCCTTTCCCTTTCATAGAGGAATTCCTTACGCTGTCACAAACGTATTCCTTGTTATTCCTCTAAGGCCTCTAAGGATTACATCTATGACATAACAAGGTATGTATGTATGTATGACGAAACAAGGAATAGTCATCTTATTAGCGCCCAAACCTTTGCCACAGACATAAGACACCAATTGCCAAATAGTGTTGATACCGGGTGTTTGCGGAAAGGTAAGGGTATCCTGCCCCATTGGTGGCACCCATCACAAACACATGTCAAGGTAAGTCAATTGTTCACCTGAGAAAGCATCGTACTCTATGGCACAAGTCATTATATGGAATTGTATCTGTGATCATTTTGTCCATTGGTACGTCAAATTCGGAATTTGAAGCACAACTTAGACCTTGAATGTTGTTACCTTGATCTAACAACTTTTGAGCATGAGTCGTATGGCGCTCATTGAAGTCTTGGTAGAAAGATCATGCTCGATTGTTCATCAAAAGTTGTGAAAT
This sequence comes from Haliotis rufescens, assembly GCF_023055435.1. NCBI lineage: Eukaryota > Metazoa > Mollusca > Gastropoda > Lepetellida > Haliotidae > Haliotis > Haliotis rufescens. The sequence goes on from NW_025963890.1 coordinate 51,916,428, forward strand.
GTAAACACAAAAGACTGGACCTGCTGGAATATTGCTCGACATGAAGACAAAGTTGAGTACTGGAAGTTGAAATCATCCCTCTTGTCATCCAGATCAGCAAGAGTGCGAAAACAATCTGTTGATGCCTACGCCTTGCCTCAATGCCTTTTCCCCATATTTTACATTGATGTTATCTTAGAGGACGTCCAGCATTTCACATATTGCATTCTCAGTACACTTCAGATAGCATTTGTTGAACCTTCGCAGAAGGTGATGCAACTGTGTCTATGGTCACAGCGTTGAGAGCCACATGTCTCATAGATCAAGGCATTGAGCTTTTCTTTGTCGTGTGGCAAAGTTTTGACATAATTGAATTTGTTCTTTTCTGAAATTGCAAAAGGTCAGGCAAATCCTTTGAGTTTTTGAGATTCCACATTGTATTAATTTCTTCTGTCTTAAATACTTTTAGTGAATATAAAGAAAGTCTTCCTTGGTTGCATTTAGGAGTATCGTAATTTTTGAGACAAGGATTTGGTGGATTAGCAGAACAACAGAAGGTTGGGGATTCGATACCCACAACGTAATTATACGTCATAATACGTCAATATAAATCCGGGGGTAAAAAGGTCAAGGTTATAAGAGTAACGATTCTCTTATCTTTGATTGGCTCAAGTTTCAAGTTTGTCATTAAAAGTACCGGGATATGAACTTATAACTCACGTTATGTAGGTGTCATCATGTACAGTTGATATAGACCATATATGAAGAACAGTAGAATGATAATAAGCTTTTATTCAACTACACTTTATTACAACTATGTTCATTTTCTACTTGATCATACACAGATTCACATCACATAGTGCACGTGGGTATCCTACACAGACTAAACTGACTCACATTACATAGTGCACGTATATATCCTCCACAGACTAAACTGACTCACATCACATAGTGTACGCGTGTATCCTACACAGACTAAACTGACTCGCATCAAATAGTGCACGTGTGTATCCTACACAGACTAAACTGACTCGCATCAAATAGTGCACGTGTGTATCCTACACAGACTAAACTGACTCGCATCAAATAGTGCACTTGTGTATCCTACACAGACTCAACTGACTCGCATTACATAGTGCACGTGTGTATCCTACACAGACTCAACTGACTCGCATCAAATAGTGCACGTGTGTATCATTCACAGACTAAACTGACTCGCATCAAATAATGCACGTGTGTATCCTACACAGACTAAACTGACTCGCATCAAATAGTGCACGTGTGTATCCTACACAGACTAAACTGACTCGCATCAAATAGTGCACGTGTGTATCCTACACAGACTAAACTGACTCGCATCACCAAGTGCACTTGTGTATCCTACACAGACTAAACTGACTCGCATCAAATAATGCACGTGTGTATCATACACCGACTAAACTGACCCACATCAAATAATGCACGTGAGCATTCCACACACACCCAATTCCTAATGTCCTAACTGACACATAAAATCAGGAAATCCTGCAAATTATCAAATCACCATGGTGACAAGCACAATATATAGACAGAGTGGACATCATAACGGAATACATCAGCTGACGGCATCGCGATACCGATGAACCTGCACTTGAGAGGGACTTATTTGAACGTGGTTCTAACGCCTCCCCAAAGCTTGAGCAGTGCTTCAGTGCTCGCCAGTTAGGCTGTTCCAGCTGATGTAGATGTGTGAAGTGTGTAGGTATTCAGGGGCTGTGACACCAGGTCGCCACTGCGGTTTTCCCAAGCTATGACCTCACAGGAATGAAGTGTAAATGACAAATGTTAAGTCATAGGCCTCAACTTTGAAAGACAAATTCTCACATCCGTTACATCAAGGGTCCACGAAGTTCTCACACAACTGTATGCGCGCGCAGCGGATCGACCTGCCGAGGATAACCCCATCTGACGGAACACGCTTGGGTACAAGATCAACAGTAATAAGTGCATTACACAATATACGGTCATGATAAATCGGGTGTGTTGAAGTGAGTGTAAACAGGAACTGTGGCATGTATATGAGAGTGAGGTGTTCTGTATGACGTGAGGCCCATAGACTAAAGAACGTGGCGATGTATAGGCCAGGTTTCAACAGCTCACAGTTGATCTCTGTTGCCTGCTGTAAGTGTTCTCAAAGCTGATTTGATATGCGGTTAATGGACTAGTGTATATGATATATAAGTGGCAGAGTACAAGGAGATACACTCAAGTGAGTGAGTGGGTTTGGTTTAAAACCGCTTTCAGTTACATCACGGGGTGTCAGCTTGATGTGGAAGGAAAGCCAGAAGTGGCGCAGGTCTTAGACGTTTACCACACTGGTGAAACCCACGAGTATAAATATGGTGCTGACAAACCTAAAGAAAACATCAACGCGAATCGGGGATTCGAACACGATGATAGAAATGTGGCAAGGCTAAGGGACGTAACTCTGCACGGCGGATTGTGACGACGTAGACGATAGGGCCACTCTGTAAGTGAGGTAAAGGGTGAGTGAGTGAGATAGTAACGTAGCAAGTGAGTGAATACGTCAGTAGGTGACAAGGTGAGGTAGTGAACACGTGTGGTAGTGGATGGTTGAGGTAGTGAAGACGTGTGGAAGTGGATGGTGAGGTTGTAAAGATGAATGGTAGTGGATGGGTGAAGTAGTGAAGGCGTGTGGACATGGATGGTGAGGTTGTTAAGACGTGTGGAAGTGGATGGGTGAGGTAGGGAAGACATGTGGAAGTGGATGGTGAGGTAGTGAAGGCGTGTGGACATGGATGGTGAGGTTGTGAAGACGTGTGGAAGTGGATGGTGAGGTAGTGAAGGCGTGTGGACATGGATGGTGAGGTTGTGAAGACGTGTGGAAGTGGATGGGTGAGGTAGTGAAGACGTGTGGAAGTGGATGGTGAGGTTGTGAAGACGTGTGGAAGTGGATGGTGAGGTAGTGAATACGTGTGGAAGTGGATGGTGAGGTTGTAAAGACGTATGGTAGTGGATTGGTGAGGTAGTGAAGACGTGTGGTAGTGGATGGGTGAGGTAGTGAAGACGTGTGGAAGTGAATGGTGAGGTAGTGAAGACGTGTGGAAGTGGATGGTGAGGTAGTGAAGACTTGTGGAAGTGGATGGGTGAAGTAGTGAAGACTGTGGAAGTGGATGGGTGAGGTAGTGAAGACGTGTGAAAGTGGATGGGTGAGGTTGTGAAGACGTGTGGAAGTGGATGGGTGAGGTAGTGAAGACGTGTGGAAGTGGATGGTGAGGTAGTTAAGGCGTGTGGACATGGATGGTGAGGTTGTGAAGACGTGTGGAAGTGGATGGTGAGGTAGTGAAGGCGTGTGGACATGGATGGCGAGGTTGTGAAGACGTGTGGAAGTGGATGGGTGAGGTAGTGAAGACGTGTGGAAGTGGATGGGTGAGGTTGTGAAGACGTGTGGAAGTGGATGGTGAGGTAGTGAAGACGTGTTGAAGTGGATGGTGAGGTTGTAAAGACGTATGGTAGTGGATTGGTGAGGTAGTGAAGACGTGTGGTAGTGGATGGGTGAGGTAGTGAAGACGTGTGGAAGTGAATGGTGATGTAGTGAAGACGTGTGGAAGTGGATGGTGAGGTAGTGAAGACTTGTGGAAGGGGATGGGTGAGGTTGTGAAGACGTGTGGAAGTGGGTGAAGTAGTGAAGACGCGTAGAAGTAGGTGAGTGATTTAGTCAAGGCATGTGGAAGTGCCTGAGTAAGTGAAGTAGTCAGTAAGTCAAAAGTATTTTAAGGGGTGAGTGAGTGAGATAGTATGTTAGTTCGTGACTGACTGATTGGGGGTAAGTCAACAACTTGGATGGTGGCTGCGTCTGTGAGAAAGTTGGGTTTAGGATACTTTCGGTTAAGGAAACATGCTTAACAGGAACAAGAGATTATATGTTAATTCCACACATCGAACCCGGACACTCTTTAAGACGAGCGAACACACATGTCCCTACTCACTGATACAATAGGTGGGAAACACGACGTCACTGGTGCAAGATGTCATGAATATCTGCTTCCAGACTCAAACTCCAGTCAGATCCGGGGTACAATACGTCTTCAGCAACCCACGTTGCCGTAAAAGGCGACTATGCTTGTCGTACGAGGCGACTAACGGGATCGGGTGGTCGCTGACTAGGTTGATACATGTATCCCAGTTGCGTGGATTGATGCTCATGATGTCAGTCACTGGATTGTCTGGTTCAGACTCGATTATTTACAGACCGCTGTCATATAGCTGAAATATTGCTGAGTGCGAATTTAAACAACAAACAAAGAAAGCGGCTGATATAGCCATACCTTCCATCACTGGGGTAGTCGTAAAATCAACGTACACTACACGGACAATAAATTCAGTACAATTCTTCCTCATCTGCAGACTATTCTTGTCGCAGGTTGTATTTGTGTGCACACATGTACATGCAGCCTAGCTAAACATGCCCAGTGCTGACTCGCTGGTCCTGTGCAGGTTGCATCATAGCGCCTCTGTGTGCGGAACCCGTGCTGCAATCAGCGATGTTGCTTTGTGGTCGGTCTGTCTATCATCGTTACTCACGGATTCAAAATACCAAAGTGGAGATGCATTGGTTTTGGCATATGTTTAATGTACACAGCAAACACACTACCGGGCGATGTAGAACGGTGAACCTCCTCTCTGCTGAGGTCACTACATGCCCGAATAAACCACCACTGGAATGTCGTATTTTGTCATGTTCCATTCCCAACACGAATTTATGATAATTCTGCTATTATTCTGTTCAGAACAGAGGTTTTAGAAAACTGCAACGACTATAAAATATTTTCTTTCCTGCAGTTTTCAGTCAGAAATATACCGATATGACGTAGACGCAACGGTTGTTACTACCGTGCTTACGTATTGCCGGTGTTCCTATTTCTCATGTGGCTGGTGGCTTATTACTTATATGCATGTCTCTCATGCGCCAATAACTGACATGCCTATTACACAAGGCTCAAACAGCGACATGACCGGCAGCAGCCAAGACGCCGTAATGGGACGACGACGGTGGAAAATAACAGTATTCAAAAACACTAGCAGCAAACTAAGAAGCTGTGATTCTTGGCATGGGTCTTGAAGCAAGATGTTATCTAACTGTGTTGTTCTATCGAGTTTTAGACTGAAATAAAAGCTTGAAACGTGGCCACAAAAATGGGAAACAGTCTCGACCCGCGCCGGTGCCAACAGCAACAACAAGTACGGCAACATCATCATCTTTTACTGAATGAAGAGCGCTTGTCAACGCATGCTCCGTATACTTGAAATCCCATACAGAATATGACCAGACAAGCGATGTATTCCTATTACAATTGTGATATACATTAACAGGTTGTAGAGGTGCGTTAGTGTTGTGTTGAAACCAATGAGTCGGGGCAAAGCTACCTAAGTGTTGTAATGTGATCTTCAAGATTGATGTGGAGAGTTGTCAGAGGGCCTGAACGGCCTGGCCACGTTCACACCCGGGTGTGGCCATTGGGAAGGAGAACACGCTACAGCCCTGCAAGGAGTTGCCATTGCGAGCAAGGTTCCTACATCTACTCTGAAGTCCATTTGGTCTTTATATTCGTCTATCCAGTGAATGACGTTCGCCTATCGCTTGAACGAAAGTCCACTGCGTGTGAACTTGAACCGGTCCCATTACATCAAATGTCATAATACCTTTTGACTTTCAATGAATTGTATATATATACACCCAAAATGTTGATTAGGTTATTTAAAAGAGGAAATGTTACAACTTACTCTGCTCCGGACAGTGGTGTTACGAACAATCTCCGAATCCTCTTCAGTCGCAAACATCAGTAAACTCCCAACACTGCTACAGTAAACTCCACCTGCACAGCATAATCCAGGTCAGAACTCCACACACCGCTGGTACAATCTGCATTGCAAAGAGAACGAGAGTATAAATATATAAGACGACACGAGAGGACCGCTACTCGAATGTAACACGCCCTGTTTCAAAGCTACACTCATAGAAACACCATCAGAAAACTGCCGAAGAAGATACTACAAAGCGCCAAAAACTTTACACGTCGCACGAGAACATCTAGATATCATATCTGATGACAGTCAGCAATAACCAGGTTATATATATAATATACACCTATATCTACCCGCTCTGGTCAGGTACCTCGGACGTCTTGACTGGACCACAAACATATATATACTGCCACAGTGCCGATATTTCAGGTTAACTTAGCGTAGGTATGAATGTATACAGCATGGCAACACCCATCTGGTGCTTATTCTCCCATAGATCCATCCTACTCGGGGTCAAATGTTCATTACAATACTTCCGGTAAGTCCAAAATTAACTCGCAGCCTCCCCCCCCCCCCCCCCCCTTCCCCCTGCCTCATAGAAACCCAGCCATACCAACTGAATGAAGCGAACCAATCTAAAGTTTCACGATCGCGATCTTTAATCACACGCATATCTTAAAATAACCCTCTCGCTAATTTCCAGAATTTAAAACAAGGCTTTATTATCCGTCCAGCGCATTCCCATCCACGCCCAGATATACACAGTCGTGTTCATTTTGAAGTTAAACACAGGATCACGTGACGCTGTTCTATAAGTCTGTCATCAAATAAAGTACGTCAATTAAATCACAGCTCTCCACCCAGATTTGCATCAATAAAACGCTAGAGGTGCTTCTCACTCGTGGCCAAAAGTTTTTTGTTCAATTTTCTCTCTCACGATGATGTAACATTCAACCTTTGCTAAAACACTTAAAAAAACAATATGATGATGCTAGTCGTAGTTATTTAGGAGCGTGTTTTATGCCAGTACAAATAGAAATTGCATTCCGTTACGAACGTCAGAACGATGTGTGCTCGGACACCGCTAATGTGCTGAGGCTGCACAGGAGAAAAATCAACCCGCACAGGAGGAGGGGGAGTTTGCGACATATTTATCAAACTCAAACATAAAACTCCCTTCATTCAAACCCGTCAAGCTAAATACTAAAGAAAATAGTTACAAAGACATTAAATAATATGAAAATAAAATTAACATATGATATAAGTATTATTTACTTATTTTCAAAAGAAGAGAAAAGTTCCGATGAATTGCATCACCTACCTGATAAACCATACGCTGACCGCCTTGATTAAAGTTAACCCATCAAGTAAAAATCCCAAGATAAGCAACAAGTCAAGCAGATTTCTCCCTACAAATTCAACATTATCCTTCTGTGTCCAACACTACAGTAGCCGTAATGAGAGGCGCTTGCCTAACCCGAGTACCGCCAGCGGATCCCTAAAGTGCAGAAAATCCCTCGACTTGAGGTAAGTCTCTCCAGGGTTATATGACGTCTGCCATTGTTGCATGCGCGAATCTCACTGTTTGCCACGAGACCGCCACATTTCCCCGGTAGGGGGCGTGGTAGAACTCTTCAGCAGAGAAGGTAGGCAGACGAATAACCATGGTGACTGTACACTACCCGTCCAGTCCCGTGTACGGACTGTGCGTACCGGCCATGGCAGTTTGGTCGTGCGCTACCATGAACTAGGGGTCCGCCAACAGTTAGTATTGGGGATATCTTGTATGCATTTATCAGCAGTAAGGTAGAATGTGTTTTAAAGGGGCATATGACTGCAAACAAGCCGTCGAGCTGCGACGGGTTTAGAATGCGCCACAGAGAAGGCCGATTAGGTCCGAGGGTGACATATGAACAACCTCTTGCGTGACACTGGGTTCACAATCTGACCTGCCAACACACTTGGAACGTTTGTGTGTTTCGGTTCAAAACGTTCCAGAGTATTGCTTGCCTCTGGTTTCCCAGCAAACCCTCATTTTCGGAGTTGGGATATATTTACTTATATTTTATTAATGACTGCGTTCTTACTGAACAATACAAAATATACATGTCACACCCAAGGATGTGCATGCCTATTGCAGTATGCCTGCACAGCCGTACGTGTGGATTGAGTCACATCATGCTACAAGTCTGTGAAACGTTGCGAGTTATTCATCTGAAACTCGGATATTTATCATACATATCCGGCCAGAAATTCAAACTTCAGTGCCTTTGGGATTGTTGTATTCAGGGTTCAAACAAAACTACAGGGGCTAAGTCACCTGTCACACAGTGATAAATATGTTTAGATCCTAAACACAAACCTAAATACGTTCCTTATCCCATAAATTTGACTTGTTTAAGACATCTAAATTTCAAACATGTTCAAACACTAATTAAGTTTGTTTAAATTAAAAACATGTTTAATTATTTCAACATGTTGAAATTCTAAACGTTAAGATAATGGGGATGTTGTGTTTGGGTGGTGTTAAATCTGTGAGACGATAGCACATTTCATGTATTTAGACACTAACGTGTTCAGATAGAACAAACCAAATGTGTATGCCGTTTAAACAAGTTTAGTACATGTCTTGTTTGTGTTTATATTCCAAACTCATGTATTACAGTGCAACGTCGACACCAGGTGTTAGCTAAATAGTCAACGAGATAATAATCCTGGAACAAGTTCTTCAAGTGCCTTGACACCCCTTCTCTGTATCAAAAGCATCTCCGACTTGACGTGTTAGAACCCTGAATTCTGATTGGTCCTCAAGCGGTATCATATCTACGTTAGACCACGATTTTGCTGATGACCGCATCACCGCGAAATAAAATATTTATTCAGGAGAACTCTTTTCGCAAACCCGCCCGGTAAGCAGTTTCAAACACTCATAGACTGAATAACATGTTCTTTCATTATGGAAAGCAATGTGGCAATTTATTGTAGGCGGAAAACTTGACGAACAGCAACCTAGAGAGCGAAATGTGAAATTCAGTAGCATAAACACAGCTTGACTTTTGTCGCTACTCTATCACGTACTGTGACGTCATGTCTAACGCGTCACAATGCTTGGACCTCCCGTCTGTAGGACTTTATGATGTCATAATAACGGTGTGGCAGTTTGAATACGTAGCCTTGAAGTGGTTCCAGCACAATGCTGAAAGTTGGATATATGAGAGCAAAAACCTTATGCGTTCAGTGATAACTGAATTCGTCCTTTCAATGCAACTGATTATACTCAAAATAAAAACTGAAAATATTACACTCAACAGATGCCATACCAGTAATCATTTTCACGGTCACGGTGACATGGAGGAGTGGAGATAGAGCAACGGTGTTTTCAGTTGAGAAAAGGAAAGAAATTCGAAACCTCACGCTATCGCGTTCGGGTTTAATATTAAAATAAATACGTATCGAATCTCATAGGTTTGTCTCCTTTTATGATATGCTGTGGTCGTACACAATGATTCATGTATATAGTGGCCATGGTCAACTTACTCAAGGACTCCAGCCATGTCACAATGGCGAGATAGTGGTCTTACACAAACTACTCAAGGACTCCAGCCATGTCACAATGGCGAGACAGTGGTCTTACACAACTTACTCGAGGACTCCAGCCATGTCACAATGGCGAGAGAGTGGTCTTACACAACGTACTCAAGGACTCCAGCCACATCACAATGGCGAGATAGTGGTCTTACACAACGTACTCAAGGACTCCAGCCACATCACAATGGCGAGATAGTGGTCTTACACAACGTACTCAAGGACTCCAGCCACATCACAATGGCGAGATAGTGGTCTTACACAACGTACTCAAGGACTCCAGCCATGTCACAATGGCGAGATAGTGGTCTTACACAACGTACTCAAGGACTCCAGCCACATCACAATGACGAGATAGTGGTCTTACACAACGTACTCAAGGACTCCAGCCATGTCACAATGACGAGATAGTGGTCTTACACAACGTACTCAAGGACTCCAGCCATGTCACAATGGCGAGATAGTGGTCTTACACAACGTACTCGAGGACTCCAGCCATGTCACAATGGCGAGACAGTGGTCTTACACAACGTACTCAAGGACTCCAGCCATGTCACAATGGCGAGATAGTGGTCTTACACAACTTACTCGAGGACTCCAGCCATGTCACAATGGCGAGACAGTGGTCTTACAGAACTTACTCAAGGACTCCAGCCATGTCACAATGGCGAGATAGTGGTCTTACACAACTTACTCGAGGACTCCAGCCATGTCACAAGGGCGAGACAGTGGTCTTACACAACTTACTCAAGTACTCCAGTCATGTCACAATGGCGAGACAGTGGTCTTACAGAACTTACTCAAGGACTCCAGCCATGTCACAAGGGCGAGACAGTGGTCTTACACAACTTACTCGAGGACTCCAGCCATGTCACAATGGCGAGACAGTGGTCTTACACAACTTACTCAAGGACTCCAGCCATGTCACAAGGGCGAGACAGTGGTCTGACACAACTTACTCGAGGACTCCAGCCATGTCACAATGGCGAGACAGTGGTCTTACACAACTTACTCAAGGACTCCAGCCATGTCACAATGGCGAGACAGTGGTCTTACAAAACTTACTCAAGGACTCCAGCCATGTCACAATGGCGAGAGAGTGGTCTTACGCAACTTACTCAAGGACTCCAGCAATGTCACAATGGCGAGACAGTGGTCTTACAGAACTTACTCAAGGACTCCAGCCATGTCACAATGGCGAGGTAGTGGTCTTACACAACTTACTCAAGGACTCCAGCCATGTCACAAGGGCGAGACAGTGGTCTTACACAACTTACTCGAGGACTCAAGCCATGTCACAATGGCGAGACAGTGGACTTACACAACTTACTCAAGGACTCCAGCCATGTCACAAGGGCGAGACAGTGGTCTTACACAACTTACTCGAGGACTCCAGCCATGTCACAATGGCGAGACAGTGGTCTTACACAACTTACTCAAGGACTCCAGCCATGTGACAATGGCGAGATAGTGGTCTTACACAACTTACTCGAGGACTCCAGCCATGTCACAATGGCGAGACAGTGGTCTTACACAACTTACTCAAGGACTCCAGCCATGTCACAATGGCGAGACAGTGGTCTAAACACTGAATCGAACACAGGCGATGTGTACAACGAGCGAAGGCGCCCATAAATCGGTGATTGTTCTGCCCTGAAACGTGAACATGGCTTACAGTGGTATTCTGACGTCAGGTACTAACCAAAGAAAGAAGGGTGACCTTGGAGACGTCATTCGCAGCCTGTTGACGCCACAAGGAGACATACTGTATGCCCAAAGAATATTTGTACAACTTATATGATAATCAGGTACGTGTTTATTTACATATATGTATGTACACGGTTGCACCGGTCCTCACCAGAACGGGGTGGATATTCAAATCAGTTGTCTTCAAGATGAGTGAGAGTGTTGAAAGCAAAAACAAGTTGTTCCGCAATGTAACATTGTCCGTGGACACTGATGAGTCATGACATGGACAACCTGTGGTTGATCATGTGAACATCATGCTGTTTCTTTGGGACATCACACTGATTGTAAATGCACGCAGAAGAAAAGAAACTCTCTCCACCAACTGTAGCATAATCATAAAGAAACAAGGCGAAAAAAACCTGCACTGAAATAACAAGAACCATCCAACGACAAATGTCCGTCAGATTTAGTAAATGTAGAAATAACCTACGGGTATATTTTGTTATCTTGAGCACGTGGAGAAGAAACTAAAATTCAGAGTCTCCAAGAAGAAACTGCAAGGTGCGCGTTGAGAAGCATCATCTGGCAGGCTGTTCTTGAAGGAAACTGATTCTATCAAATTCAGGAAGGGCTTGGCGAGCAAAGCCACGAATAAATTATCTTGAGTATCACCAGAAGCAGTTGTAGGAATCAGCCAAGTGAACACTTAGGAAAACTACATTTAATTTATATGTTCAGGATAGTTCATACTAATGCTGTACAGTCTTGGATTCGAATGCTGTATCTCAACTGATTTAGCTTTAGATTTTCACATTTTTTACGCCACGAAACGTGCGTATTCATTGGAGGGATGTCAAAGTGGGTTTGAAACATTTCATTACAGTTACAGCAGGTCTCATTTCTCCTTGTTCACGAAGATGGTCTGCCAAGTTGTCAAGTGTCTCCTTGTGAGGTGTTCACGAACATGATCTGCCAAAAGGTCAGATGTTTCCTTATGAGGTGTTCACGTACATGGTCTGCCAAATGGTCAAATGTCTCCTTGTGAGGTGTTCATGAACATGGTCTGCCAAATGGTCAAATGTCTCCTTGTGAGGTGTTCATGAACATGGTCTGCCAAATGGTCAAATGTCTCCTTGTGAGGTGTTCACGTACATGGTCTGCTAAATGGTCAGATGTCTCCTTGTGAGGTGTTCACGTACATGGTCTGCCAAATGGTCAAATGTCTCCTTGTGAGGTGTTCACGTACATGGTCTGCCAAATGGTCAAATGTCTCCTTGTGAGGTGTTCACGTACATGGTCTGCCAAATAGTCAAATGTCTCCTTGTGAGGTGTTCACGTACATGGTCTGCCAAATGGTCAAATGTCTCCTTGTGAGGTGTTCATGAACATGGTCTGCCAAATTGTCAAATGTCTCCTTGTGAGGTGTTCACGTACATGGTCTGCCAAATTGTCAAATGTCTCCTTGTGAGGTGTTCACGTACATGGTCTGCCAAATTGTCAAATGTCTCCTTGTGAGGTGTTCATGAACATGGTCTGCTAAATGGTCAAATGTCGTCTTGTGAAGTGTTCACGAACATGGTCTGCCAAATGGTCAAATGTCTCCTTGTGAGGTGTTCATGAACATGGTCTGCCAAATGGTCAAATGTCTCCTTGTGAGGTGTTCATGAACATGGTCTGCCAAATTGTCAAATGTCTCCTTGTGAGGTGTTCACGTACATGGTCTGCCAAATTGTCAAATGTCTCCTTGTGAGGTGTTCACGTACATGGTCTGCCAAATTGTCAAATGTCTCCTTGTGAGGTGTTCATGAACATGGTCTGCTAAATGGTCAAATGTCGTCTTGTGAAGTGTTCACGAACATGGTCTGCTAAATGGTCAAATGTCGTCTTGTGAAGTGTTCACGAACATGGTCTGCCAAATGGTCAAATGTCGTCTTGTGAAGTGTTCACGAACATGGTCTGCCAAATGGTCAAATGTCGTCTTGTGAAGTGTTCACGAACATGGTCTGCCAAATGGTCAAATGTCGTCTTGTGAAGTGTTCACGAACATGGTCTGCCAAATGGTCAAATGTCGTCTTGTGAAGTGTTCACGAACATGGTCTGCCAAATGGTCAAATGTCGTCTTGTGAAGTGTTCACGAACATGGTCTGCCAAATGGTCAAATGTCGTCTTGTGAAGTGTTCACGAACATGGTCTACCAAATGGTCAAATGTCGTCTTGTGAAGTGTTCACGAACATGGTCTGCCAAATGGTCAAATGTCGTCTTGTGAAGTGTTCACGAACATGGTCTACCAAATGGTCCAATGGTCCAATGGTTGTTTGTGTCGTGTGGACAGACCAGACAGCTGTCCCGGTACACAACTATCACACTTGACAACCACATGACAATCTCCATGCTGACAACTGTATGACACACTCTATCTTAACAACCAGATGGCAATCTCTGTGTTTGACAACAAGTGGCACACTATATTTTGATAACTGTATGACGCTCTCTATATCCACAACCAGATGACAATCTCTAGGTTGGCAACCAGACAACAGTATCTACGTTGGCAACCAGATGACACACTCTATGTTGACAACCATATAACACACTTTATGTTGACAACCATATGACAAGTTCTATGTTGACAACCAGATGACGATATCTAGGTTGACAACCATAGGACACATTTTCACAACTGTTTGACGCTCTCTATATCAACAGTATCTACGTTGGCAAATACATGATATACGCTATGTTGACAACCAGATGACGATATCTAGGTGAGCAACCAGATGACAATATCAATGTTGACAACCATAAAGCACACTTTATGTTGACAACAATATGACAAGTTCTAGGTTGACAACCAGATAACAATATCAATGTTGACATCCATATAACACACGTTACGTTGACAACAATATGACAATATGTATGTTTTCAAACAGATGACACGTTCTATGTTGACAACCAAAGACACATTTTCACGCTTAACGCTCTCCGTATTGACAACCATATGACGATCTTTATGTTAACAACTCTAATGACAGTCTATGTTAACAACCATATCACATACTTCAGGTTGGCAATCCTAATGACAGTCTATGTTAACAACCCTAATGACAGTCTATGTTAACAACAATATGACAATCGTTATGTTGACAATCAGATGACAAACACTGTTTTGGTTCAGCACATATTGATATGTTTATGCTTAAAAACAAACATGATCAAGAAATCGGAGCAACATTTGTCAAGTCGTCTCTATGTTTCAATTTTAAATATTTACATATATATGTTTCATTCAATCCTTTCTCTTTCCCAAACACAATGTCTCGAATGTCTGTTTATTTCAAGAAGCGCTATGACCCTTCAAATATTCCCCTATGCCACACTGTGTCGCCTTTTATCTTCTTTGCCAATCATTACAGTCACGCCAACTGCATTGTCGAAAATAGTTCCTCATGTACAGAGAAACAGTAGGACTTCCTACTTACACATGAGACCTGTGAAGATCCGGGGTAGAATAAGTCTTCAGCAACCCATGCTTGCCGTAAAAGGTGACTATGCTTGTCGTAAGAGGCGACTAACGGGATCGGGTGGTCAGGCTCGCTGACTTGGTTGATGCATGTCATCGATCCCAATTGCGTTGATCGATGCTCATAATGTCAATCACTGGACTGTCTGGTCCAGACTCGATTATTTACAGACCGCCGTCATATAGCTGGAATATTGCTGAGTGCGGCGTTAAACAACAGACCAACCATCCTACACATGATTACAGATGATTCCGCGAGGTGTAATCCGACGCATTCCATTTTACAGCATCGTTTATTTTTATTCCTCCGCGGTATGTGAAATTAACCACGCTCCACCCAGTGCCTTCCCATTACGACGAGGGAGCTGCTTGGGTTCCGTGTAAACTAAACATTGTCGTGCAAGTGATAAGCGTGCTCGTCCTATTGTTCACTGTGGCTACACTTGTCCTCCTCCATCTGGACCTGTTCTCACTTAACGAGAGAAACAAATCCTGCGGCGAATCACTACGCTGCCTAATCACACCTGCTACCTGCATCTACAGGAAACGTTGTTTTGAACACAAGGAACCATTCTGATCAGTTGCTGTGAAGTACCGTTGAAAACGCATTGGCCGCAGTGTTGTGTAATTATTACCTTAAGGACCTACTTTTTCTATGTATATATTAGTACTTTAATCCTCAGTGGTCGGTATTGTACGCATATATATACCTGTAAGGATGGTTATGTTGACTGTCATAATGATCATAATGCCTACACGTTCTTATAGGTTTGGAAAAGGTTTTATGGTGAAGGATATTTCGAAATTTGACGTATAAAAGATAATGGCCGATGCAAACCCCATTTTGACTTGTACCTGTTCCTGTGCTTTTAAAGGTGAACAATTGGCAATGGAACACTTGGCTTGCCTTTGCATGGATTTGTGACGGGTACAAATGTACTACTACTACTACTACTACTACTACTACTACTACTACTACTACTACTACTATTAGTCTTACTACTACTACAGGGCGTACTCTACTTCATGGAGGCATGTCCAAGTACAATGTACTCCGCGCCACGACAACTAGTCAAGAGCCACCTTACCAAAGGGCTTATAAAATGATAAAAGTATTGCGATTTTGTTGCGAATATCAATTTTCTTAGATACATTTAGTCAATTTTCGGTAGGGAAAAATATGTAATTCATAATAAGTATTTAAAAATCCAAGTGAAAGTGTTGAGATCACACTCTCAGTAATGGTCTTCCGAAAAAAACCATTTGGGGGCGTGGCCTAAAGCTACCGGAGCAGCGGTGACAACTGTCTTCATTGGCTCATGTATTTGCTGTGTTTATCTATCTTGAGATTCTTAGCCGTTATACATATACTGTTTCTGCTAAATCTGTTAATCCTCAAAAAATAACATTGTATACATTGTTGAATATGTGAAACGAACCTTGATCTGTACACTGTGAATAATTACAATAACAGTTAACAATCGGTAACTACTGTTTTATTACTCACATCCTGTTTGGATCATAAAACACCAGCTACCCTCGGTCCTATTCCACACAATAAATGTCAGGGATTAATTACCTAATAGTGTTGTTACTTTAAGTTGTGGACACGGTAATCAAATGGATGAGCAGACAGACGTAAGACGTAATGTATCTTTAAAAATTGGAGGCAGGAGTAGGCAGGTTGAAATTGCGCAACGCGTCAAACACCGGGAACCCGTTTTAACCCCAGTAAGGGAAATCCCCTCAGTGGCGGATTTTTTCGATTGGGGGACGATTTCGCCGGGTTTTTTATCTTCTGTTTCCCTTTTTCAAATTTAATGTTGGTCAAGCTTTTCTGATTGCTTGCCCTTTAACCAATAAAAAAAACTTTTTATATTGAATGAGATGTTTAATGTGTTTGATCGTCTATCTGTCACTGCCGTACAAATAGTAGGAAACCATATTACTAAGTGTATAGACATAATATGTCATATCGAGACATTCTCATGGCATTAATACGGACAAAGACCCTGCTAATATCGTCAAGATGGACAGAGTCTATATGCTGGCAACAATAGGTTGAGGTTGAAGAAAAAGGAGGTTGATGAGTTTGGCTAAGCCACATTAGGTTATGTCAATAGCCGTCCTCCTGGCGGGCCAGACCAACGACACACGTTGTACAATACACCAACTTCGTTACACCTCTCTTGCCTTGTAATAACACTCTGGCTCATGCCTAGTTGAAAGAGAAATACCACATTCCTTGAATATTTGGTTTTTTTTAATGATTTGACTCCGCTAAAGAGCAAACCATGGCGAACATATTAAGTCATGAATCAAATTATTTAGCTGGAGATCAGTTACATCAAACACTAGCCAGTCGCGAGGACGGCCGTCACTGGAAATAGCGTTCTGACGCCGCAGCATGCAAAACTGGTGTTGTTGTGTGAGCGCCAGGCATGTGCAGGCGTGAAGTCTTTATATAAGAAGTTAGCGAGCCTTGACCCGTGGGACCACCATCAGAAGATTCGAGGACACGGGAGTAGTGCTTACATAATGATTTGGCAACATGGTTTTGACATAAATGCCATGGTACCTGTTATACAAGTGTGTCATGATGTTGAACATCGAAATTTGAAGATTAATAGAGAACATACAAGCTTTTGTTTTGTGTGTTTGTTGTTTAACACCGCACCCAGCAATATTCCAGCTATATGACGGCGGCTTGTAAATAATCCAGTCTGGGCCTGTCAATCCAGTGATTGGTATTGTGAACAACGACCCACGTCATCGTGGTATTCGGTCCATTAAGTGCCCTCTTACGACAAGCAGAGGTTTCCGGGGACCAGAGCATCGTCAATAGAAGATGCTATTTTGACAAAAGACTATGGATCGATGATATTATTTTGAAACAGATTAGGTATTGAAGATGTTATCGACAAAGATTGTGTATCGAAGATTTATTTCGAGAAAGATTATGTATCGAAGATGTATTTTTGACAAATATTATGTTCCAAAGATGTTATTTTGACAAAGACTATATGTAGCAGATGTTTGTTTTACAAAGAGTATGCATTGAAGGTGTTATTTTGACAAAGATTATGTACCAAAGAGGTTATTTTGACAAAGACTATATGTAGCAGATGTTTGTTTTACAAAGGGTATGCATTGAAGATCTATATTTTGACAAAGACTCTGTATAGAAGTTATCATTTTGACAAAGACTATATATAGAAGTTGTTAAGTTTACAAAGATTATGTATCGAAGATGTATATTTTGATAAATATTATGTTCCAAAGATGTCATTTTGACAAAGACTAATTATAGAAGATGTATACAATGAGTATGCATCGAAGATGTTATTTCGACAAAGATTATATATAGAAGTTGTTATGTTTACAAAGATTATGTGTCGAAGATGTATATTTAGACAGAGATTATGTACCAAAGATGTTATTTTGACAAAGACTTTGTATGGAAGTTATCATTTGACAAACGACTATGGATCGAAGATATTATTTTGACAAAAATGAAGTATCGAAATGTTATTTTGACAAAGATGTATACAGAGAAGATGTTACTTTGACAAAGACTATGTATGGCAGGTCTTATTTTGACAAAATCATGTGCCAAAGATGTTAAATTGACAAAGACTTTGTATAGAAGTTATTATTTTGACGAAGACTTTGTATAGACGTTATCATTTTGACAAAAGATTATTTATCGAAGATGTTATTTTGACAAAAGATTATATATAGTAGATACTATTTTGACGAAAAATTATGTATAGAATATGTTATTTTGACAAAAGATTATGCATTGAAGATGTTATGTTTGACAAAGATTGTGTATTGAGGATGTTATTTTGACAAGGAGTGTGTATGA
Organism: Haliotis rufescens; assembly: GCF_023055435.1. Lineage (NCBI taxonomy): Eukaryota > Metazoa > Mollusca > Gastropoda > Lepetellida > Haliotidae > Haliotis > Haliotis rufescens. The sequence continues at coordinate 51,934,878 of NW_025963890.1, forward strand.
ATATTTTATTTTATAAGTCAATGTGTATTAGATGTCATTTTAACAAAAACTTTCAAAGCAGATGTTATTTTGACATAGACTGGGTTCTGTCGGTGTTATTTGTACAAAGGCTGTGTTGTGAAGATGTTATTTTGACAAATACTATGCACCGCAGATGACAAAGAACAAGTATCGAAGATGTTATTTTGACACAGGCTATGTATAAAAGATATCATTTTGACAAAGACTCTGTACAGAACATGTTATTGTGACAAATACTATGTATCGAAGATGATATTGTGACATAGACTGTGTATAGAACACCGAAGGATAACTAGACATTGATAATAGAAGTGGGACGTAGACTAAAGATTGAATAAATATGGTTCATCAAAACTAAGCGTTTGACAAAGACTCGTTTAGTCATGAGTTGGACTTATAATCTATATTGAAAACTAGTGTATAGGTTTGTCCACCTAAACTCGGTAACACATGTAGAGAAAGACATTTCCCGTTGGGGAAACTGATGTACGCCATTGGCACTGTGTTGACAGAAGCGACACCAGGCGTCCCTCAACTTATTCAACATGCCAAGTTATCCCGTCTTAGAACTGATCTCCAGCAACCTAAGGCGAATTAATTGATGGTGTTGTCGACTTAATTGATGATGGTTGTGGCTCGGTTAATTACGTGGGATGTTGATCATAATATCAATCACTGGATTGACTGATCCAGACTCGATTATTTACAGGCCGCCGTCACATAGCCGTAATAAAAACTGTGGAATTAAACAGCAAACAAAAGGAATCAACAAAACATAATCGTAAATCTTGTTGTTCATATTAATATGAATAAATGTTCATAAACACAACTAAAATATTCTGTGAAATTTCAGGTCAATATTTAGAACATAAACAGGTTCTACCAGTCATAGTTATATTGTGCCCTAAGAAACAATGAATAGATTCCATGAGTTGGACGTGTACACACATGATACGGCTATCAATAGATGTAAAGGACAGAAACAAGCAGTGAAAGAACACATCCAATGTTTTCATTAAGAGGAGACAAATAAGCATTACATTAATTACTTCTCTCTGAAGTTCTTCAAAACTATGTAGTATCCCGGGTCATGTATAGAACACAATCGTAAGAGTGGGCAGAGGTTTATCAGTGGCCCAGCCACGCACAGTTATATGCAGTTGATAGGTCTGCGTCGCTATGTTCAGACACAACTCAGACAATAGTCATTCTGGCAAGTGTTAAAATTCCGAAGTCTTTCGTCAAGCTATAGAAGGGAAGCTGGACGGGTGGCTGGCCCGACTATCAGCTGTCTGGCTGTGATTAGCCCATATTTTCCCAATAATTAGAAGCACAATGTTGTTATTTTAGCTATTGTGGGCCGAATTGGGAGTGGTTTCTTATTGAATACCTCTGGTTCGCTGACGACAAAATCTAGCTCAGCTCGTCAACTTTATATCGCGTATTGCAAACACGGACGCTTTTTAAACGCACTTGTAAAACGGCGGAATTTGACATAAAAACTCCACTGCAAATATCTGGTCGCTCAATCCCTGACGTTTAGGTACACAAGCTGCTCGCCCGTTTGTATTCCGCCGACTCAGCAGTTAAACGTCTCAGCTGGCAATAAGTGAAACACGGTGTAGAAGGTTGAAAACAGACTGTAATTACATTCCAAACAAATGTTTTCATACGGTCTATATGTAGCAATCCTCGGTGTAATGACAACCGTGTGTAAACAGTCCTTGATAACACACCATGAAGCGATGGGCCATTTGATGACATACTGTCCATCTTGCACCAGGAAGTGTCTTCTTCTGTCCCCCACAAAAGCAATGCTAAATACACGTCTACGAGATTATACTCATGCCAGTTCCAGCCTCGAGTACCAGACTTCTCACAAAGGCACATATATCAACTTCCGGACAACCGACCGAACCATCGGTTATTTGATCTTGACATGTTATCCTATTTGTAACTGGTCAATAAGATTCATCAAAACTTTGATTGCAGTTTTGAAGAAGAATAGTAAGACATGAAACTTTTCAATTTTTAAGTTGTTTGGGACCGACCATTTGATATTCTGGGGGCCTGAGATTTTATTGAAAAGAATAAATTGTTCCAGACAATGCTAGAAAACTATAATAATGCTTCAGACTGTTGACAAAAAGAGATATTGTCAGCTACAAGAAATAAATTGTTGCAAGATGTTTTTTTAAAAGGTTTCTATAAATATTTCGGTATATAGCTTAAACTGAAAAAAATATTTGGTTTTGCAGCTCTAGCTGAAAATGATCAAATCTCCATATACCCGTCCCAAACACCCAAACACCCAAACACCCCGTCCCCCAAACCCCATACCCCCGAATCCACAGAATATAAAATGAGTGGATGGTTCCTTATCCACAAAAAATTCTTTGCACGACCTTTAATTTTTTAGGGCATGTAACCTTCATAAAAAATATTGTATTTCTCAAACTAATCCAAACTCTATTTTGTGTTGAAAAGCTTCTCCAACCTTTTACAACCCCAGTGTATGGAATTGGCGCCCGCTGAAGCCTGGTATTGGCAGCCCATGGTGTCTGGCACTGAGCGGATGGGTGGACCAGCTCCCCATCTGAGGGTCCAGGTGAGGCAGGTGGAGATGCAGTCTTTCTCTGTCTACACAGCTGGAGGGGGTCGGACACTCACAGATACATGGCACTGTTCAAATGTTACATCATAGGGTTAAATGCGAGGGCTGGTTTTCTCTTCAGCAAATTTGAAGCACTTTGTGTAAAGAGGCAGCACGTGTATGATGCCGGGAGCAAATGTCTTCGCTCATCGCACCAGCAGCGGCGGGGTCCGAGGAAACATCCCTGGGAGGGGTTGGAGAGAGAGGATGTCAAGAATGTAATTAATACATTCCAGAACGGGGTGACGTAATATGGAATATGGGGAATAAATTCACCCACGCTTTTGAAACTGTGATAGATGTGCCCTTCAACATTGAATAATAAATAAAAGCGACAAACTCCTTTCCATATTCAATAGAAATCTCTGCTGAGAGCAGAGTCGATTGTACGACTCCGACTTTATATCATGGGCACGTGTTTATGAATCACTATCAAATAGTGATGATACCAGGTGTTCGCGAATAGGTGAGCGTACCCTGTCCCAACAAACCATCCGTCACAAACACATGCAAAGGCAAGTCAAGTGTTGACATAAAAAAACACGGGATCATATGGTACAAGTCAAAAAAGTGAAATTTTGTCTCTGATGCGTAAAATTTTGAAATGTCATCTGTTTCTATAAAACGTTTTGAAAACGTTACTGGGGCCCTGAATGTTGTAACCTTGACCCAACAACTTCTGAGAAAGAGTCGTATGACGCACTTTGAAATCTTGGTTGAAAGAGCATGTAGGATTGTACCTCAAAAGTTGTGAAATGTAAACACCAAAGGGTGGAGCTGCTGGAATATTGCTCGTCATGAAGGGAAAGTTGACTATAGGAAAGTTTTGTGATTGTTGAAATTGTGCATAGATTGTTTTTTGTTCAGTTCTACGAGTAGGTTTAAGCTAAAAACGTAGCTGCATAAATGAGTCCTTGAAAGTGTAGGATTAAGACTCCGAGTATAGTAATGTTGTTAAGATGTTACGGTGGAGACACTACGCGCACGTTTCAAGGTTTGAACACACATGGGGAATCACCATACCGTCCGAGCCATCTAGGGTTATCGATGTGAAATGACGGGTTCCACTTGGAACTGAAGTGTTGAGTTCCTTGTCGTTAGATGATGGTTCTGTGTTGCCGTAAAGTGAATTAATGTGTTGACGTTAAAATATTTTTCTGTGTTGACATTTAGAGGTGTTTTTTGTTGGCGCTTAGTGATGGTTCAGTGTTGACGTTAAGTGATGGTTCTGTGTCTACGTTAAGTGATGGTTCTCTGTTGACGTTAAGTGATGGTTCTCTGTTGACGTTAAGTGATGGTTCTGTGTTTTCGTTAAGTGATGCTTCTGTGTTGACGTTAAGTGATGCTTCTGTGTTGACGTTAAGTGATGCTTCTGTGTTTACGTTAAGTGATGCTTCTGTGTTGACGTTAAGTGATGCTCCTGCTTTGACATTTGGCGTTTTTATGTTGATGTTGTGTGATGGTTGCATATACATATACATGCAGCATATACAGAAATCGTAAGTACTTAAGAATTGACTTTCACTTTGTGTTCATACTCCAATGAGCTCACACAAAGTGAAAGTCAATTCTTATAATTTTTTATGTCACTATTTTCTACAATGAAGGATGTAGCGCTAGATCTATACATGTGACTTCAAGTTTACACTGAGAGACACAAAACAACTAGCTGTATCGTGGAATAAAATAGGGGCGGTCGGGTAGCCTAGTGGTTAAAGCGTTAGCTCGTCACGCCGAAGAACCGGGTTCGATTCCCGACATGGGTACATGAAGCCCATTTCTGGTCTCCCCCGCCGTGATATTGCTGGAATATTGCTAAAAGCGGCGTAAAACCTCACTCACTCACTGGAATAAAATAGTTCTCCAAAACGAGAGGTGACATGAGTGTATGTATGCTCAACTTTGCTGTACAGGAACATCTATTTTAGTTTGTTTATAAGAAATGTAATCAAATAATAACATCATTGGGTGAGAAAGGTCTCTTAAAAACTACACCAGTAAGTCAGTCACAATGACAGCGCGTCTTAATACATTTACATCAAGTACAAGACGTCAAAATGGCCGACACGATTAACGTGACGTGAGAGATTTCCGAAGTTATTAATGAATCTGTGGCGGTAATACGTGTTCGTCATCATTGATCAGTTGGCCGTTCAGTGGAAGGTGGTTATAGAGATAGATACTCAGGTAAATTCACAGATTGCTGTGGAATGTAACTTTCAGTCTAGACACGGATCGAGTCGATACTACGATAGGCCTAGTGGATGTATATTTCTACGTTTTGTTTACCAGGATAGGACGTAGCGGGGATATTCGTGAACGACCGTGCAGTCAAACACTCTGACGTTTCTCACTGTATGCTGAAACGCTGTGTTCAATATCAAAATGTCTAAACGATCAGAAACAACGCTTTTGTATGTACTCGTGCAAGGGAAATCCCAGGGTATTCCCCAGGAATGTGGAAGTAGTCCGTCATTGTCTACGTCATTTCAAGAATAGTCTCGTGAAAAACGTATGAACGTCAAATTGTGTCGTTCAAACGCGTATGTGACATGTGGCCGGCCTCTCTTCCGATGGAAAAGACGTATATCGTGTACACTTCAAATTAAAAAATGATAAGAATGTACTCCTTAACATATCTGACTGTGTGAAATAAATAAGTTACTGAAAGTGACATGTTCACTTCTCACCCATCACTAACCCCCCAAACCCCAAACCCCATAATGCAGGCAGGTGGTGTATCAGCCACAATGCACACTGGTGGTAGATCTGGGTGTCAACCAGGAGATAAACATGTACGTGCGTTGATAAATGTGCCAAGTGACAAGTGACTGTGGCATAGCTGTTGACAGAACGTGACAAGGAGCAACCACAGCACACTTTGCATAGCTCGATACACTCGTCACCATAGACGTATGCCAGGAAACACACTGCACTGAAACTTGTCATTCTTATGGGGATGTTTGGGAATTAAAGGGGCTCATTGCGTGCTTACGTTGCTGGGAATGCCCACAGCATTACAAAGTGGGATAATATTGCTCGGAAAACTGAAATGAACTGCCCCGCAATTCTTGGCCTGGCCATAAAATAACAGAACTGTATTTTTGAGTTGCATGTTTTAATCTGCCGTTTCAATTAGTGAGTGAGTGAGTTTGGTTTAACGCCGCTTTTAGCAATATTCCAGCAATATCACGGCGGGGGTCACCAGAAATGGGCTTCACACACTGTACCCATGTCGGGAATCGAACCCGGGTCTTCGGCGTGACGAGCGAACGCTTTAACCACCAGGCTACCCCACCGCCCCGGCATTTAGAAGATGTAGTATAAGTTTAAATCTCTTTAAGGAAGAGTGTCACTTGCTTGACAAAGGCATCCTCTCCTGTATTGAGACGTCACAGTGAAAGAAGAAAGAAGGTGAAATCCATTAGTCATCTCTGTCTTCATCCGCTCTACACACCCACGGGGCTGGGCTTAAGGAGAGTATTCGTTTCAATGAACACTGAGATGACATGGATTTCAGCATATTCTTTTAATAAGACGTCCGCTGCAGATGCCAGTACCTTTATCAAACAAGTTATACAGCTATCACATTGCTTGATTTAGACTGAAGCATCAGTACCCAAACAGTGCATTGAAATCATTTCTCGATGGTACAATGATTTAACTCTTGCCGATGGTACAATTGTTGAGCTCTTGCAGATGGTACAATGATTGAGCTCTTGCCGATGGTACAATGATTGAGCTCTTGCCGATGATACAGTGATTGAACTCTTGCAGATGGTACAATGATTGAACTCTTGCCGATGGTACAGTGATTGAGCTCTTGCAGATGGTACAATGGTTGAACTCTTGCCGATGGTACAATGATTGAACTCTTGCCGATGGTACAATGATTGGAATCTTGCCGATGGTACAGTGATTGAACTCTTGCCGATGGTACAATGATTGAGCTCTTGCCGACGATACAATGATTGATCTCTTGCCGATAGTACAACGATTGATATGTCACCTGTGATATCCTTTCTGGGCTGTCATGGTACTGTGTATATCGTGAAGTCGTCATCTTGGTTACAATGTGATGGAATTTGAATAGAAATACGATGAGGAATTGTCACATAGTGGAGCACAACCCTAGTATTGTCCCATACTGTAGCACATCTGTGTACGGCCCGGGGTGTGTTGACGCTGGAGTGACGACCGTGGACAGGTGGGGAGGGACACCTGTGTCCCGGAGCACGTGCTTCAGTTCATTCACCCACTGAGGACAACGCCAGATCGCGAGCAAACAGCGGGGACGTGGCATCAGACAGTTGCTGCCTCCCGCTGAACATCTCTCAAAGCCTCATCCCCTCCCCAACACTGTCAGGCCTTAGAACACAAGCGATCCCTGGAGGGTAAACAACCCGCAACACTTTTGCTGCTTCAGCGTTGTGCAATAGACTGGGCAACCAGGTGGCCAGTCAGCCATGACCAAACCTAACCTGATGAGGTCATAGCCGAGGCTCGAACTGACCAGTTTGTAGCCGACAGACCGCTACAACCGCGAGGAACGTCGAGTATTCCTGATGTGTTAGATGTTGCCACTGAGTGTATGTAGACAGCCACTTGTTGCGCTTTGTTAGCGCCTCTGTAGTATATACACGGGACAAGGAGGCACGCTTACCGCCATCAGTAAAGTCACAGTCGGTAATCCCGGTCTTCTTCCGACATTTCCCCAGATCTCACTGTACCCCCATCACTGTGCGACGCCCACGCGTTTGACGTCATCTAACTATGGGAACATCTCACACTATTTTGAGAAGCACGGTTAAAAAGTCCTAATCAAGTGCACTGACCGAGAGGAGGCTCGGCTTAAACCAACGTAACAGTACTTTAAAGTAACCAATCAATTGAAGCGCTCTGTCACAAGGTACCTAATATTATCCAATCATCTGTACTGTTGACCTCATTGCTATACTATACGAAACACAGTAAACTACGGTTATCACGAACTCAAGGGACCACTAATTATTGTTCGTTATAACCGTAGTTCGTATAAGCATATATACAGCAAATGTACAGCACATGGACAGGATCAAAACACATTTCGTTTTATCCGTCAGTTGGTTATAAGCGTGTTCGTTATAAACGTAGTTTATTGTACATTCTGTCCTGTTCTGTACTCTAAAGATGACCTGCAAACCTCGGATCACAATCATCACCATAAGGCTGCATGGGTAGTATGTCAAAGTGGTTTTCATTTTTTTTCGAAAGGTTTTCATTAAATTGTTTATTTCTATGCATCACATCTAAGCACAACGTCCCCTCTTAATAAACACCACAGGTTAACCACGGGGCCTGTGACACGATTGCACATTCCTGACCCAGTTATTGGCCAAATGTTACAGTTTGACAGTTTATTTGAATGTTCCTGTTTTGCAAACAATGCTGAGTGCCTTAACCAACTTCCAGAACAAAGCTCCTTGCAGCGCGAAGGCATGTGGAGTTAAGTTGAACTAACATGGCGTGGAGATGTTCAACATGTGTTTGAAGTTTGCTCCTTCACTGACCAGCATGGTCATTGGCCTAGTTTGTTGTTGTCGCGAAGAGTCCCGCTGGCGACCTCTGTTGACCATTAGCATGAAGTTATGGACTGTAGGGGCTGGGGAACAACCTTGCACAACAGTCGACTATCTTGTGGCGCGGTGTAAATGAGGCTCAGAGTGTATTCTCAGTACACTGCGAAAAAACAGACAATCTTTAATTGGCAGATTTAGGTCATTGAGACTATTTCAGTCTGTGGCATATTTACTCACAGAGAAATCTGATATGTAGAAACGCCATTCTTGCGTTGGCGGTGTTGGCCCGTGTTTGTACGACTACGGTTGCGATGACATTTTAGAGTTCTGCCAATAGGTCACTAGCTGCCAAATTGTAGGCGCCGACGGTTGGTGTTGAATGAAAAGAGAGGCAAATACCAGGTGGAATTTGAATCTAGTGTATCGAATATTCACAGTTCATCAGGAATGTTTCAAATGGACAATTATCCAAGACGGGTACGGGGCGGTGGGGTAGCCTAGTGGTTAAAGCGTTCGCTCGTTACGCCGAAGACCCGGGTTCGATTCCCGACATGTGAAGCCCATTTCTGGTGTCCCCCGCCGTGATATTGCTGGAATATTGCTAAAAGCGGCGTAAAACCATACTCACTCACTCACTCACTCCAAGACGGGTACACCTTACGGAAACGAAACAAGCACGTGGGGCCACACAGGACATATAGTAGCGGTTACACTCTGACGAGCTGACACAGCACGTGGGGCCACACAGGACATATAGCAGCGGTTACACTCTGACGAGCTGACACAGCACGTGGGGCCACACGGGACATATAGTAGCGGTTACACTCTGACGAGCTGACACAGCACGTGGGGCCACACAGGACATATAGTAGCGGTTACACTCTGACGAGCTGACACAGCACGTGGGGCCACACAGGACATATAGTAGCGGTTACACTCTGACGAGCTGACACAGCACGTGGGGCCACACAGGACATATAGCAGCGGTTACACTCTGACGAGCTGACACAGCACGTGGGGCCACACAGGACATATAGTAGCGGTTACACTCTGACGAGCTGACACAGCACGTGGGGCCACACGGGACATATAGTAGCGGTTACACTCTGACGAGCTTACACAGCACGTGGCCACACAGGACATATAGTAGCGGTTACACTCTGGCGAGTTAAAGCAGCACTCGAAACATCTAGAAGTTGTCCCGTGGCCAGTAAGAGTTTTGATGGTGACTAACAAGTTATATCCCTTACTGCTTTAAGAACATGAAAACTTTAGCCTTGAAAACATAGGAAATAAGGCGAATGCAATAGTGTTCAGTTATCCAAATCAGCTATATTCTACAGTCTATATCAGGAGGGGGAGTTACCATGGGACTCTATACTGAATATCCATACCACCACCTTGTTACTGTTCCACTTTTCATCCTATAGTGAGTGAGTGAGTTGTGTTTAACGCCGCTTTTAACAGTATTCCAGTCATATCACGGCGTGTCAGCTTAATGTGGGAGGAAAGCCCCAAGAGATGCAGGTCTTAGACGTTTACCACTTCGGTAAAACCCACGAACACGGGTATGGTGCTGACAAACCTAGAAACATTCGGTTTCTGGCGTGCCGAAGGGACGCAACTCTGCACAGCGAATTGCAGCGCCTTAGACGACTGGGCCACCCGTGCCCCCTTTCATCCTATAGAGTGGGCTATCCTGGTGTAACATCTTATAGAGTGGGCCCTTCTGTTTTATCTTCATATTGACCTGGGGAGATTTCCTCGTTATTATTATCTCATGAAAGCAGCTGAAGAGGTGTTCCCTAATTTACCTTATTATCAAACGATCTAGAGTGGTCTCCCTTGTTTCTTTTAACGCCGCTGAGCGATTTACGCTGTTTAGTTTTATCACTGGGCGTACTAATGTAAATTCTAGTGGTTTATGTTGCTATTACACGTTCTAGAGCGAGTCCCCATGTTATATCTTATACGAATAACAGTAAATTCAGCGGTTGCACCCTCTTCAATTACCCTGCTCATGGCTTTATCAAGTTGTACATTTCTCTGGGATGATTCCATACTTTCACAATTAGCGAGGTAACCTGGAGTGAGCTCCCCTGTTTAATCACGTGACTGTGACGCAAGTCATGGAGTACACATACAGTTATGTTAAAGTGTATGCTGTCCCCCATGGGGTAGGTGTATCCGAGTGTACTGAACCCCCGCTAAATCCAGTGTCACCTGTGAGGTATCCGCGAGGGTGTGGCGTCCATGTACCCTGGATTTCACAGTCGTAAGCAGGAGGGATTAGGACATCCAGTCGGGTCAACATGCCGCTATATAAAACGTAATGTCGGCATCTGTGGAATGCATCACTATAATACCACATTCTCAGATATCTATAAATACCTGTCTGTACATGATCCACTTACACATCACAGGTATATGGATGTACACATATACAAACGAGCCTGTACCAATCCCCCAATTACACATCACAGGTATATGGATGTACGCATATACAAACGAGCCTGTACCAATTGCCCAATTACACATCACAGGTATATGGATGTACGCATATACAATCGAGCCTGTACCAATTGCCCAATTACACATCACAGGTATATGGATGTACGCATATACAAACGAGCGTGTACCAATTGCCCAATTACACATCACAGGTATATGGATGTACGCATATACAAACGAGCGTGTACCAATTGCCCAATTACACGTCACAGGTATATGGATGTACACATATACAAACGAGCCTGTACCAATCGCCCAATTACACATCACAGGTATATGGATGTACGCATATACAAACGAGCCTGTACCAATCGGCTTATTACACATCACAGGTATATGGATGTACACATATACAAACGAGCCTATACCAATCGCCCAATTACACATCACAGGTATATGGATGTACGCATATACAAACGAGCCTGTACCAATCACTAACTTACCCATAACAGGTATATGCAGTATGCTACAGGAGGAAAACCAAGCGTAATATCTGATTCGCGTATACCACTTATTCATCTCCACTTCGTGTCGCTACCCATATGCAAGTGTGCATACATTGTGTTTACTTGGTTCACACAGACGACTCACGCAGTCGTCACGCAGTAAATGTTTAACTATTTTCACACAGTAAATGTTTGTGTGTATTGCATTCAACAAGTATACAGTATATTCATCTTTCTCTACTTTATTTCAGAGAGTTAATATATATTATTTCATGCATGACTCAATTTTGTGCAGTAAATGTAGACCACTATTCTTTGCAGTAAATGTAGACCACTATTCTTTGCAGTAAATGTAGACCACTATTCTTTGCAGTAAATGTAGGCAACTATTCTGCGCAGTAAATGTAGGCCACTATTCTTTGTAGTAAATGTAGGCCACTATTCTGTTCAGTAAATGTTGGCCACTTTTCTGAACAGTAAATATAGGCCACTATTCTGAACAGTAAATGTAGGTCACTATTCTATACAGTACTTGTAGGTCACTATTCTATACAGTACTTGTAGGGGACTATTCTGTACAGTAAATGTAGGCCACTATTCTATACAGTAAATGTAGGTCACTATTCTATACAGTAAATGTAGGCCACTATTCTGTGCAGTAAATGTAGGCCACTATTTTGTACAGTAAATGTAGGCCCTTATTCTATACAGTTAATCGAGGCCACTATTCTATACAGTAAATACATGACTCTATTCTGGACGGAAAAATGTCTTTTTGTTTTTCTTTTGCTTCGTTTTCGGTTTTTTTGTTTTGTTATTTGTTTTATGTTTGTTTTTTGGTTTGTTTTAGTATTTTTTTATTTTTTTTGTGTGTTTTGGTTGTTTATAAAGTTTTTTGTCGTTACTTTTGTTTGGAGGGGGGAGGGGGTAGCGGATTCTACAAAGTCAGACACAGTCACAATTTACATTCAAGCTAAGAAAGGTGAAACATTAACGTGGGTGATAGTTATTTATTTGAGGATCTGGACATTTAGCCTTCATCAGACCTTTACCTATATGTCGATACATCAACGTTATCCCAGCAGTATCTTTATTGTCATCATACAGGTAGGCACCACCACATTAGATGTAACATTCAAAGCTAAGATAGTGTATAAACTGAAGGCTATATTAGGTGTCGTAAACATTTCAATATGAAGATTGTATTTTATGCAAATGGAACATTATTATTTCTTAAAGAGAATTGATTTCATAATTCGAATAAAAAACCCACGTATTATATTAAATAGGAGGTACCTGATACGTCCATGGGAACACTACATACCGATATGTACTTAGTAACTCATGGTGGGGATGAAATGTTAACCATAACAGCGATCTTGACCGTATTGGTTGATGCCACATCTTTCACTCTAACAACAGCTACTTTCACACGTTTAATGTACACGTATAGTGAAGTTTTAAGTGACATTTGGACGTTGAACACATGAAACCTTATATGGATAACAACTTGTATTTTCCAACGTTTCAGACTGTTTCTTGCCCCATCATCGGGTGAATGATTCACACGTCGAAACAAGAATCTGTTAACCATTCTATGATTCATGTCTCCATATACAGATCGACCATTCAAGAGCGAAGCCTTTACGTGACAACGGAAAGTTATACATACCACAAAGATTAACTACAACAATATGACAGAATTGTGTGATACTGAACTTGTTTCGAGTAGTATAGATATACTGTTTCTCATCAAGCCTTTAAGAGTTTGTCTACGGTATAACGTGTCAATATGCAAGCGCAACTTAATATGAGAACAGTTTACATGTATACGATCTGTTAAATGTATTGGTAATATTCTACATTGGAAGCGTATGAATGATAACGTGGTTAGACTGTACTGGAGGATTAACTCCGCGGTGACTTTTGTGATGAGGTTGCGAAAAATTTGATGACCCTAGCGGGTCAGTCCAGTCGTGTCCAGTGTGGCTCCTGTATCAAGGAAGCAGTTGGAGGGATGGTCTAGAGAACCTATGACGAGTCATAGAATGATATAGTTGCTCATAGATGACCGTGTACCACCCGACCCCTGGGTACAGCGTGCACCGGCCGGGCTTGGGGGTTGCTTGTTGTGCGCGTTATCCATGGGGTGAGGTAACATCCCCCAGAACATTCTGATTTTCCACGTAGAGATGAGTTGTCGTGCATTATATCACGGCCATGAACTAAATAATAATTGTCAAGGTTACCTTTGTGTTGGCAAATATATCCAAAACATACGGATCGAATCCTGAAAACATGTCCAGTTTGCATAAGCAAAGATAAAAAACGTTTTTGTTATAATTGATATAAAAGATTTTATATTTTCTTCTTACCCTGACCACAGTTTGTTGGATGTCATTTTGTTTGCAGATTTTATGAATGTGTTTCAGATTGACAAAAGAAATATAATGCGTGAAAAAGCAAGTCACTCACCCCTGCAGCCTGCGCTCCGTGTTATATTGACGGCTCGGGGGAGGAGGTGGACACTGCGATACATACACACATACATACACCAGCCCGCGGCCACGACAAAAACAACCGCACATGCGCAGTGTGCTTCTCCTGGAAGCTGGAGTTTAAAGTGGAGCCGGGGTGTTTGTACAGTGTTTCATCCAGTAAGCTGTCGCAAACACCCAAACCAGAGCAATCGATAGCAACAAGATTTTTCCTAGTGCATCAAAAGACGCCGATCCCCCCCTACCAAGTGGCAGTCGTTTACCAGGTAGAAGGGGGGACGTGGGATGACATGGACGTCTTTGTTTCATTAAGCTGGTGTTACGGGATCTTCATTCAACTTTAGAGGCCAACACCCTTTGGCCTTCGTCGGTGAACTTCAGCCTTGCACTAACCAAACGTCCCCGGTGGGGACGGCCGTCACTTAACAGAGGACAAAACACGACTACCAGGAAGCACACGGCGCTTTAAGGAGAACTTGTTGCTTGGTGTGGTTGACCAGTTGCGGAAACATATATGCAGAAATCATATACTTATCATATAGTAGTAGTAGTAGTAGTAGTAGTAGTAGTAGTAGTAGTAGTAGTAGTAGTAGTAGTAGTAGTAGTAGTAGTAGTAGTAGTAGTAGCAGCAGCAGCAAAAGTAGTAGTAGTAGTGCTTGAACTATCATATATTGTCCTGAATCTTAAAGCGGCATTTAGAAGAGTGAGTGAGTATGGTTTTACGCCGCTTTTAGTAATATCGCTCTACACACCCACGGGGCTGGGCTTAAGGAGAGTATTCGTATAAAAGGTATTATAATGATTGTTACCTGCCGTTTTACTTGACACTCAAAATGCACAGCGCAAAATGCCGACCAAAGTTACAGAGTATTTTTTCTCACATGCATATTGCTCCATATATGTTTATCGGTGTAGGGGCGGTCGGGTAGCCTAGTGGTTAAAGCATTCGCTCGTCACGCCGAAGACCCGGGTTCGATTCCCGACATGGGTACAATGTGTGAAGCCCATTTCTGGTGTCAGGAACACCCCGCCGTGATATTGCTGGAATATTGCTAAGAGCGGCGTAAAACCATACTCACTCACTCACTTATCGGTGTATATGGTGTAAGACACGCCTTTAATTTATACAATATAACTTGAATTATATTCATTCCTCTAATCTAATATTTATGTAGATTTATCTCATACTAGTATGGCTTCATCTCTCCCCGTATTGCTTGACCGTCACTCTGCACCTTTATGCTCTATGTATTAAGTTGACTTTCACGCTTTACCTTCATCCTATATGTATTAAGTTGACTTTCACGCTTTACCTTCATCCTATATGTATTAAGTTGACTTTCACGCTTTACCTTCATCCTATATGTATTAAGTTGACTTTCACGCTTTACCTTCATCCTATATGTATTAAGTTGACTTTCACGCTTTACCTTCATCCTATATGTATTAAGTTGACTTTCACGCTTTACCTTCATCCTATATGTATTAAGTTGACTTTCACGCTTTACCTTCATCCTATATGTATTAAGTTGACTTTCACGCTTTACCTTCATCCTATATGTATTAAGTTGACTTTCACGCTTTACCTTCATCCTATATGTATTAAACCGTCTCTCGTATGTACCACACTTTATCTCACATGAATACGTCTTTGTCTCATGCATGTAGCTTTATCCTACAGGGAACACCTTCTAAAACTAATCAAATATCGTAGTATCATACAGAGCTCACGGAAAACAACGGAGGTTTATTTATCAAATAAATTTAGATGTGAAGTCAGCAGAGGAATGCCTGTCCATATATGTGATTTGTGTGTGGCTTGATGACTTCTCTATATACGTCCCTGAAGTAATGCTGCATGTCCATAGACTGCAATCTCAAGCAGGAACACCAATATTGTGGTTCACGATCTTCCATCTGTCCATAGACTGCCATCTCAAGCATTAACACCAATATTGTGGTTCACGATCTTCCATCTGTCCATAGACTGCCATCTCAAGCATTAACACCAATACTGTGGTTCACGATCTTCCATCTGTCCATAGACTGCCATCTCAAGCATTAACACCAATATTGTGGTTCACGATCTTCCATCTGTCCATAGACTGCCATCTCAAACATTAACACCAATACTGTGGTTCACGATCTTCCATCTGTCCATAGACTGCCATCTCAAGCATTAACACCAATACTGTGGTTCACGATCTTCCATCTGTCCATAGACTGCCATCTCAAGCATTTACACCAATATTGTGGTTCACGATCTTCCATCTGTCCATAGACTGCCATCTCAAGCATTAACACCGATACTGTGGTTCACGATCTTCCATCTGTCCATAGACTGCCATCTCAAGCATTAACACCAATATTGTGGTTCACGATCTTCCATCTGTCCATAGACTGCCATCTCAAGCATTAACACCAATATTGTGGTTCACGATCTTCCATCTGTCCATAGACTGCCATCTCAAGCATTAACACCAATATTGTGGTTCACGATCTTCCATCTGTCCATAGACTGCCATCTCAAGCATTAACACCAATATTGTGGTTCACGATCTTCCATCTGTCCATAGACTGCCATCTCAAGCATTAACACCAATACTGTGGTTCACGATCTTCCATCTGTCCATAGACTGCCATCTCAAGCATTAACACCAATATTGTGGTTCACGATCTTCCATCTGTCCATAGACTGCCATCTCAAGCATTAACACCAATATTGTGGTTCACGATCTTCCATCTGTCCATAGACTGCCATCTCAAGCATTAACACCAATATTGTGGTTCACGATCTTCCATCTGTCCATAGACTGCCATCTCAAGCATTAACACCAATATTGTGGTTCACGATCTTCCATCTGTCCATAGACTGCCATCTCAAGCATTAACACCAATACTGTGGTTCACGATCTTCCATGTGCCCATAGACTGCCATCTCAAGCATTAACACCAATATTGTGGTTCACGATCTTCCATCTGTCCATAGACTGCCATCTCAAGCATTAACACCAATACTGTGGTTCACGATCTTCCATGTGCCCATAGACTGCCATCTCAAACAGGAACACCAATATTGTGGTTCACGATCTTCCATTTCCATCAGACTGTCATCTCAAGCATAAACAGCAATATTGTGCCTCATGATCTTCCATGTGTCCATAGACATACTTCTGTTACGAGCGACTACATATATCCCTTGTGCATGACTCTGTTCTAGTGACTTAGTAATCCGGACATTCGTAAATGCGGTCGATACCGTTACAGACTGGATTAACGGGGTTTCCGTGAACGTCATCACTTAGAAGCCGCATGCTGTGGTATACCCTATGTCCTACCCGGTGAATAAGTAATTGCATATGTCATGATAAAGATCAATCATCTTTTCCAAGGGAATATTTCAACGAAGCACTGATCGTTTCAAGTAAAATATAATTAAGAAATAACCTGAGGAAAAGCCACGCAGACCTGCCCTATCATTATCGGACTTAGCAAGTGTGTATTGGCCACATCTCAATGACATCCGAGTGGTCAGTTTGGTTTGTTATCCATCGACGTGATCAGGCCACAGCTACAGCAGAGGACAATAACCCTCACCCACACCCACACCCACACCCACACCCACACCTACCCCCACACCCACACCCACACACACACACACACACCCACACACACACACACCCAAACCCACACCTACCCCACACCCACACCTACACCCACACCCACACCCACCCACCCACCCACACCCACGCCCACACCCACACACACACACACACACATCCACACCCACACCAAAACCCACACCCACACCAAAACCCCCACCCCCACCCCCACCCACCTATCACAGGCACATGTATCCCGGGAGTGTTGTCTCTACACAACTCTCGAAGACTGCTAGAACCGACAGTTATGAGAAGTGAGACAGACGTTTTTGTTACCATCGAGACCTCCCTCGGGGCCAGATCCCCGTGTTTACAATGTCCTCATCGGCTTTCCTGGAGGACACGACAAGGCAATGTGGGCTTTGATTCCTTCACCACAAGGAAAATTCTCGCCGACATCAACCCCTACCCAAAACTACTGGCTCTCTTTACAGTAAAACTAAGCTTTGATGTTGCCAAACATGGCTTGTTATGGCGAAGACTCTCCTTTCAGGTATCAGCTGGGCGGGCGTGATGTAATGGAACAGTCAGACTTGGACCGTAAGATTAGGAAGGTAGGTATCATGGCGTTATTGATTTTATGGGAATGTCAAACAGCTGCTACAGTCTGTGGACAATGGGATGAAGAGGTGTGGAGTCTCACACACTGCAGCATGCATCCTGCCTGGCACGACACGTTCTAAAGTAACTGATATGTGCAGTGAACGAGGATATGCCCGACACAAGATAGAGTGGATGGTAGTGGTACCTCTAGAGACACTCCATTGTAGAGACGAGACAAGCTCGGATGGATGGTGCCGACACATCTAGAGACACTCCATAGTAGAGACGAGACAAACTGGGATGGTGGTGACACATCTAGAGACACTCCTTTGAAGAGACGAGACAAGCTGGGATGGATGGAGGTGACACATCTAGAGACACTCCATTGAAGAGACGAGACAAGCTGGTATGGGTGGAGGTGACACATCTAGAGACACTCCTTTGAAGAGACGAGACAAGCTGGGATGAAGGTGATACCTCTAGAGACACTCCATAGTAGAAACGAGACAAGCTGGGATGGGTGGAGGTGGAACATCTAGAGACACTCCATAGTAGAGACGAGACAAGCTGGGATGGATGGAGGTGACACATCTAGAGACACTCCATAGTAGAGACGAGACAAGCTGGGATGGATGGAGGTGACACATCTAGAGACACTCCATAGTAGAGACGAGACAAGCTGGGATGGATGGTGCTGACACATCTAGAGACACTCCATAGTAGAGACGAGACAAGCTGGGATGGATGGAGGTGACACATCTAGAGACACTCCATAGTAGAGACGAGACAAGCTGGGATGGATGGTGCTGACACATCTAGAGACACTCCATAGTAGAGACGAGACAAGCTGGGATGGATGGAGGTGACACATCTAGAGACACTCCATAGTAGAGACGAGACAAGCTGGGATGGTGGTGACACATCCAGAGACATTCCATTGCAGAGACGAGACAAGCTGGGATGGATGTTGGATGGTGGAGACGAGTGAAGATGACATAGATGACATTGACAAAACTGTAGTCACTCTCATCGGCACGAGCTGACATGATGTCTGGATAATTGGCATCGGTGTTGGAACTTGGAAGTCAAGTGTCGGTCATATGCACATGGATTGGACATACTAGAGGTTGACTACGAATGGAGCCCAGTCTCAAATAAAGGCCACAAAGGAGAAAGGTGGACACTATCTAAGATATCCCTATGTACCATTGTCAGATCACTACATATCACAACTACGCCTACAGAATGTCACATCCCAACACCACTTACAGTCCGCACCAACGCATGCTGTACTGTAGACATCAGACCACAGCATGTGCCCGATTTCACACAAACGTCACATATTGTGTGGGCCCAACACATCATGAAACTGCCGATTCAGGTCAGTTTCCCTATTTGAAAGAAGGGGGTTGTATACACTGTGTGCCTGGATGGTGCACGTGCAACACACACATCATTCATATCTCGTATACCTGTTTATTTTCACGGTGTGCACACAATGGTATGGATATGTGACCTGGCGTGTATACAAACAAACAGAAGCAAACAATTAAACAAGTGCACTCTTCTTGAAGCCTCCCCGGGTTTACTTTCTGACAGCAAAATATGAAAATGCAAGAATAAGAATTCACACACACCAAACTTCCCGTCATGTGTGTAATCCGCTACACATCTGTTTTTAATATGGACAGAGGTGAGACTAACAATTGACTAGTTGTGAAATGATTTCTGTTTAGTTTCCTCGTGGTTTCCTGACAACAAGTCAGAACCTGGGGTGGACAACGAACGTGCCCCATATATGGAGATGACTGCACAACACGTGACGTTATAAGTCCAGGCAGACAGGTGTTGAGTCATCAGATTCCATACCCAGTTTTTCTCAGATGTTAATAATGGATTACTTGGGTGTGAGAATTCTTCTGCATATAACTTTAAACAACTTGTGGAGCACATTGTAATCATTTGTGTCCGGGCACACTGCCATGCCCCCGTCTTGCACTCTGTGGTCATTGATACAACTTGACTTAACTTGTCACAATACGGGCAACCAGGAACCCATTCGGAACATCTGGTCAGCACAGTTATTTAAGACTTAAAATGCAGCAGCGTAATGGTGGTGAAATGTGAAGCGATTGACACAAATTAGACTTGCATTAGTTTCTGGCGTGTTGACTTAAAATTCCAAGGGGGGACTGGCGCTGATACGGGTCAGTCTATGACAACAGATGTGGTAAAGACAAGCATATGATTTCAACTTGTCAAAAGTCTGCATGTCGGCAGCGGGTGACCTGTTCCTCGCACAGACTCACCGTGAAGCCAAGGGGCTAATCAGAAACACTAGCTCTTGTTTGCTTTCAATAAAGACGGTGATACAAGATTAGCTGTATCAAACAGAATGCTATCTTAATGCAGATTAAACACAAAACGCTATGTATTCTACAGCAAGAACAATACCCACATGTTTACACAGATATTGAAATGATTTGTGTACAGGCTAGGCATTTTGCGCAACGATGATGGTAATATATGTCGAAGGGTGTATAAGAACACGCATTTTGAAATCTGTAATTGTTTAAATGAAGCGAAGGTGAACTATCTCTCAGACAGTCTCCAGCGATAGGATGACGGTCCAGCGTAAAGATTATTATGAGTGAGTGAGTGAGTGAGTGGGTGAGTGAGTGAGTGAGTGAGTGAGTGAGTGAGTGAGTGAGTGAGTGAGTGAGTGAGTGAGTGAGTGAGTGAGTGAGTGAGTGAATGAGTGAGTGAGTGAGTGAGTGAGTGAGTAAGTGAGCACTCCGCTTTAACCCTGTTGTAGCCGAGTTGGGAATCGAAACAAACTCTTCGACATCGATGGAATGAGTGAGTGAGTGAGTGAGTTTAACAGTATTCCAGTTATATTACGGCGTGTCAGCTTAATGTAGGAGGAAATCCCGAGGTGATGCAGGTCTTAGACGTTTACCACTGTGGTGAAACCAACGATCACTGGTATTTGCTGACAAGCCTAGAAACCAGGGCGAAATAGGATTCAAACCCGCAATGATATGACTCTGCACAGATCATTACGAGCAGCGTACTACAAATGCAGGCTCCTCGGGTCGTACTCGCACGGAAGAATGTAAGGTCTTGCGTTTATGCACCTTTCTGCCTACACAGACTAAACCCTTTTACTACTTTATTGAGTCGGATATAAATAGCAATGAAAAAACATACACCTGGTATCAATTTCACGGGGTCCTATCTCAATATACACCGGTTTCTTACGTTTCCTTGCCCGTAGGTGCGGCCCCTGCTTTTTGTTGCCGTTTGAAGACTGAGGCCAAGTTTCAAACTAACATAAGAAACCAATGCCGTCTCTTCCTGAGTTGACCGGAAATGTCGTGACGTCACAACCTCTTTTCCTGAAAGCGAGGCTGGGGTTAATGTCTGTGTTGGCAATTGTTATGAATATAAACAATGTTTTGTGTCGAAACAATCGAGCACTTTCAAGCATGTAAAGTTAGACTTACTGTTTTTATTGCTAGTTTGGCAGAACAAACGTTTCATAGGATACTTCAGAAAGTAACATGGAGCACGGGTCTTAATGTGTTTCAGAAATTGTATGCATCTGAAGTTATACATAGTTCATTGAAAATCGGGGGAACGCGTGGAGCAGGTGGACTTCATACCGCGGTCTGGTGAGATGGCAGAATCACTCATTGTTTGAAGTGTTTTTTTAGTAAATGTTGCAACAGTCGACATAGAGAAGGATCATTTTTTGCCTTCACAACTTTCACTATGAAATAGAAGTTTATCGACACATGGGTATTACTGAATGACATTGTGTTTTACTTGATATTAAATGAACATGTTATTAATGACGGTTGGGTTTAACACCGCTTTGAACAGTATTACAGTTGTGAGTTTGACGTGGGAGGACGCTAGGCATGTTATAATGGAGTGAGTGAGTTGGGTTTAACGCCGCTTTTAACAGTATTCCAGTTATATCACGGCGTGTCAGCTTGATGTGGGAGGAAAGCCCGAAGTGATGCAGGTCTCAGACGTTTACCACTTCGGTGAAACCCAAGAGCACGGGTATGGTGCTGACAAACCTAGAAACATAATCGGGGCGAACCGGGATTCGAACCCACAATCATAGGTTTCTGGCGTGCCATAGGGACGCAACTCTGCACAGCGAATCGCGGCGCCTTAGACGAGTGGGCCACCCGTGCCCCCTGTTATAATGGATGTGATATTAATGAATGAGTTGTGATGAGTGTCAATATTTAGTCATTTGATTTGATGTGGTGAGCATCGCCACTTCGTAATTTTGATATGGCGAGATTAATGTCGTCACTGAGTAGTTTCCTATGTTGTGAGTGAGAGCGAGTGAGTATGGTTTTACGCTGCTTTTAGCAATAATCCAGCAATATCACAGCGGGGGAACACCGAAAATGGGCTTAACACATTGTACCCATGTTGGGAATCGAACCCGGGTCTTCGGCGTGACGAGCGAACGCTTTAACCACTAGGCTACCCCACCGCATCTCCTTTGCTCATCACACCAATTCCTCATATAACTGCCACTTTATAAAGTCAGAATAGCATTGTCGGGATAAATGGAAAGATGTGCCAAGTGAGGAGGTTTGCAGATCAGGTAGACGCTCAGTTCCCTAGCTCGGAAGGACACTTTCAATTATATTGTACAAATTATGTTGTGACCTGTGTAGGTTTAAAAACGCGATTGTCTTTCTCTCTTTTCGAGTACTTGCCTCCTTCTTGGGGCGGAATGTTTTACCGATCATATGATTAATGGTTGTCTAAATGTGGACATCAGATATCCTGGCTTACTGAAGATATGACTAATGGTTGTCTAAATTTGGACCTGAGATATCCTGGCCTAGATATCGCAGGACTGTATGATGGGAGGGATGACTTCAACTTTCCAATGGTCGACTTTCTCTTTGTGTCGAGCGATGTTCTTGCAGCTCCGCCAGTCCTTGGTGTCTACATTTCACAACTTTTGGGGTCGATCATGCTCTTTCTACGAAGATTTCAAATATCGTATTCGACTCTTGCTTAGCACCATTTGAAAGTGGTTCCTAGACACATGCTCACTCTGATATAGTCAGAATCGTATACTCCACCCTGCTATTGGCAGAGAGTAAAGAAAGATATGACTAACGGTTGTCTTAATTTGGACCTAAGATATTCTGGCTTGCTGAAGATATGACTAATGGTTGTCTCAATTTGGACTTCAGATATCCTGGCTTGCTGAAGATATGACTAATGGTTGTCTCAATTTGGACTTCAGATATCCTGGCTTGCTGAAGATATGACTAATGGATGGACCAGCAGCATTCCTACCAATTGGGATCACAACTTTTAATCATTATGGATGCTGTAGAAGCATTTGCAAAAAAATGGCCCAATAGACTTGAGGAACCTGAATGTCTTTTAGAGTCAGTGCATGATGTTGTCACTATGAATGCACAAACTAAAAAAGAGGAAACAGAATTGGAATATTCTTTTTCTGCTTCAGCCACCGGTCATCCAAAGTCTGACTGTCCAACATGAAAAGTTTGTAGTTGGTCCTACTGGCCAGGCATCAAATAACATTACCATTATATGTAAGCATCACTACATTTATTGTTTGATGAAACAACTTGGTATAAATGACATATCAAATAATGCCATATATAAAGCCAGTATGTTAACTGAGAAAGAAATCTTCCATGCATCAGTACTATCAACATCTGGCTAGACTCTAAGACCTGAAGACAAGGTAAGTCCTATTGTGTACTGGATTCCAAAGCTCCATAAAGATTCACACAAAGAGAGATATATTGCAAATGTACCACCAATACCCTGTCTCAAAGATTTACCATATCCTTAATGTAATCAAGCAAGGACTATCTGTTATTCACAGAAAGTATTTGAGACAAGTGGAATTAATACCATGTGGATTCTAAAAAGCTCAAATGATTTGCTTGTCTTTTCACAATCTCAGAAAAGAAACCAAGTTTAATTGTGTCAAACATTTGATTTTTTAATTAGTACACCCCTTTCACACATGACAAACTTAAGGAAAAACATTTCATTCCTTGATCCATACTTTCTTAGAAAAGAACCAAATCAATCACATTTGACTTTTCAACTTTGTAACCAATATCCTACATGACGAACTAACATCATTCCTTGATCCATGGGTTTATTGTTACAAAACGTGGTGAACATAGATATATACTTACATATCTACCTACAGAGGTTCATTTTAATTTGTGAAATAAGATAGTTTACTGAGAAAACAATATGTGAACAATATTCTGGACTTCCTCAACGTCCATTTTAAGTTTGGGGGTAAGACATTCAAGCAAGACGTAGCAATCCCCGTGGGCACCAATTGTGCTCCCCTTCTGGCTGATCTGTTTATTTATGCAGATGAATCTGTATTTCCCCTCGGATTGGCAAAGTCAAAGGCAACTTGGCCAGGAACTTTAACTTGAGCCTCAGGTATATCTGATATCAATGACAATCAAATTGCCAATTCCCTTGCACTGATTTACCCATCTGAACTAGAAATCAAATAGACCAGTGAGACCACATCATCTGTGAGACCACAACATCTGTTTCATATTTAGATCTTTACATAAAGATTCAGAGTGACATGAAAGACTCCGAAAGACTGTATGATGGGAGGGATGACTTCAACTTTCCAATGGTCGACTTTCTCTTTGTGTCGAGCGATGTTCTTGCAGCTCCGCCAGTCCTTGGTATCTACATTTCAATTATTAGGGTCGATTATGCTCTTTCTACAAAGATTTCAAATAGCGCTTTTCGACTCTTGCTCAGAAGCTGTTTGATCAATGTTACAACATTCAAGGTTTCAGTGAAGCTTTTAAAAGGTTTTCGTTTGACATGCGGATAACAATTTCAAATTTGACGCATCATATGATGTCCGATTCCCAAGTTTGACGAGTACCATAAGTTCCCGTGTATTTCAGGTGAACAATTGACTTGACTTTGCTTGTGTTTTTACGGTAGTGAGCGGTTTAGCAGGATACGCTAGCCTTTTCGCGAACACCTGGTGTCAGCACTATTTGATAGTGGTTCATAAACACATGCTGACTCTGATATAGGCAGAATCGTATAATCCACCCTGCTTTTGGCAGAGAGTAAAGAAAGATATGACTAACGGTTGTCTTAATTTGGACCTAAGACCTAAGATATTCTGGCTTACTGAAGATATAACCAATGGTTGTCTCAATTTGGACTTCAGATATCCTGGCTTGCTGAAGATATGACTAATGGTTGTCTCAGTTTGGACTTCAGATATCCTGACTTATTGAAGATATGACTAATGGTTGTCTCAGTTTGGACTTCAGATATCCTGGCTAACTGAAGATATGACTAATGGTTGTCTCAGTTTGGACTTCAGATATCCTGGCTTACTGAAGATATGACTGATGGTTGTCTCAGTTTGGACTTCAGATATCCTGGCTTACTGAAGATATGACTAATGGTTGTCTCAGTTTGGACTTCAGATATCCTGGCTTACTGAAGATATGACTGATGGTTGTCT
The DNA here is from genome assembly GCF_023055435.1 of Haliotis rufescens. NCBI lineage: Eukaryota > Metazoa > Mollusca > Gastropoda > Lepetellida > Haliotidae > Haliotis > Haliotis rufescens. The sequence goes on from NW_025963890.1 coordinate 51,960,328, forward strand.
CAGTTTGGACTTCAGATATCCTGGCTTACTGAAGATATGACTGATGGTTGTCTCAGTTTGGACTTCTGATATCCTGGCTTACTGAAGATATGACTGATGGTTGTCTCAGTTTGGACTTCAGGTATCCTGGCCTACTGAAGATATAACCAATGGTTGTCTCAGTTTGGACTTCAGATATCCTGGCTTACTGAAGATATGACTAATTGTTGTCTCAGTTTGGATCTAAGGTATCGTGGCCTACTGAAGATATGACTAATGGTTGTCTCAGTTTTGACCTAAGATATCCTGGCTCACTGATGATGCGTGAGTCGTGGTTGTCAGACTTAAGATAACCTGACCAGTACAGTCTGGTACTACATACGGTGAACATCTCTCTGAAGAGAATGAAACATACTAGGCCTCAGCCTACTAAGCCTCCCATACTAGAATGACTAAAATGACATCTCGTCGCCCAATAGACATTATTGAATTAATGTTAAGTGAACAGAACGGCTGGCTGTGTCCATTGTTTGCTTGATGAACATGTTGACCCCGAGACTCTGGTGTGGGCATCCAGGGAAGCAGGCTGCAGAATGAATCGGAAAGAGCATTCACACATGATTTCATTCGCCAAAATAGTGAGTGAGTGAGTTGGGTTTAACGCCACTTTTAACAGTATTCCAGTTATATCACGGCGTGTCAGCTTAATGTGGGAGAAAAGCCCGAAGTGATGCAGGTCTCAGACGTTTACCACCTCGGTGAAACCCACGAGCACGGGTATGGTGCTGACAAACCTAGAAACATAATTGGGGCGAACCGGGATTCGAACCCACAGGTCATAGGTTTCTGGCGTGCCCAAGGGACGCAACTCTGCACAGCGAGTCGCGGCGCCTTAGACGACTGGGCCATCCGTGCCCCCTCGTCAAAATAAGTCACTCTAGCCATGTACATACCTGAAGATATATTTTAATATCGATGATACTAACTTAATAATAACAACAACAACGACGACGACGACAATCATGATGATAATGTGCCTGTAATATCTTCATGCTCACGATAGCAAACAATATAGTACCAATTTTTCATTTTCTTTCTTTCTGAGTGTTCAAAGAATGAATTTTTCGACAAAACATAGATTTGTCATTGTTTGTTACATACAAGGGAGGTATGAATCTATTTCCAAATATATCAGTTCGTAATCTACATGAATGTCATTGTTTTTGTTTAAAACCAGTTGATATGTTGGGTGCAAACATACATTGTACATGTATATGTCCAAAGTCGCCTTATGAATCTAACACTAACCAACCAACTCTATCAGTTCGTGTATAATTAATACCCTTTTACAAAACAAGCGACCAGTATAATTCGAAGAACAAATAACTAGCTGTTAATATATTTGACCAACAGAAAATACCAGCGACAGGTAAATAACAAGAAATACACTCTCAAACATGTCACATTTAGATATTCTTTCTGAAGCTTAACAACTGCAATGTGAGTGAAAGGTCTGTTACATAACACAATTAAATCCATTCAGCGTGAACTTGGTTAAAACGGAAACTTGAGCAAGCGAACAGCCATACAGAGGACAGAGGAATATTACCTAACACGCAAACTTCGTCAACCCAGTGAAGATCAGGGTTAGAAATGTTCTTTAGCAACTCATGCTTGTTCCACGGGAAGATCCGGGATCAAAGCTCATGCTTGTCTTAAGGGGTGACTAACGGAATCGGGTGGTCAGGCCTCGCGACTTGGTTGATGCATGTCATCGTATCCCAATTGTGTTGATCGATGCTTGTGATGTCAATCATTGGATTTACAGACCATCGTCATGTACGGAAACTCGCCTTTTGCGGCGAAACAAGAAAAATTGAAATATGTAAATACAGACGATTGTCTGGGCCAGTACCGTCCGGAATGACGAGGGCCCACTACAGATAATGTGATTCTTGGTTGATCTTACGTTATACAGACCCCTCCCAACACATACGCCCACGTCTCCTCAGGAACAGGTGAATGAGCTTACACGCTATTCTACATATGCCTCCGGGTTATCAAAACTACATTCCACACAACTGGTCCACAGCAATCAATAAACATCGTGTCATTCTCAGTAGTAAATATGTAATATTTCTTATTCCATTTAAGTTACAGGCGAGGCTTTGCCACGAGTAAATTCCAATGAAAGTGCTGGCAATATATTACACGTGTTTATAAAGGATGTACGTAGCTTCCGGGACGTCACGTGGTACACATTGAGAGCGCTGGGCCAGCCGATTAATTGTCTCCTTATACTTGTAGCTTGGGTTGGAATTCTCGAATCACTCAGGTCAAATGAGCAGACTGATTGCTTGCATATGCACCGGAATAATGGCTGCATGTGCCATGTAAGTCGGGCTGTTATAGCACGGCTCATAGAGCGCCACGTGGAACAATGTGAAGAATTTCCGATAAAAGTGCTGATTTGCCGTTATAGGAAAACTTTTAGTCATAATTTGCTATAAAATTGTAAATTCGGAAGGGTGACAAGTGAGGTTAACACGTGAAACGGAAAGTATTGTTGAGTAATACTTGACCAGAATAGTTTAGTGTTAATCTATGAACCGATGCTATTCTTGAAACACCTGTCTGGAAATACAGATGGACAATTGACAAGTCAGCTTGAGTTGTGTTGCCCCGTGTACATCACATACCAAGCCATGGGAATATTTCACGTTTGTAGTCTGAGGGGATAATTAGTGCTAGAGAGGGTATTCAGTGCCTGAAGCCGTAATCGGTGTTTGAGGTAGTAGTCAGTGCCTGAAGCCGTAGTCAGTGTTTGAGACGGTAGTCAGTGTTTGAGGTGGTAGTCAGTCCTTTAGAAGGTAGTCAGTGCTTGAGGTGGTAGTCATTGTTTGAGGTGGTAGTCAGTGCTTGAGGTGGTTGTCAGTGCTCGAGGGAGTAGTCAATGTTTGAGGTGGTAGTCATTGTTTGAGGTGGTAGTCAGTGTTTGAGGTTGTTGTCAGTGTTTACGGTGGTAGTCAGTGCTTGAGGTGGTAGTCAGTGTTTGAGGTGGTAGTCAGTGTTTGAGGTGGTAGTCAGTGCTTGAGAAGGTAGCCAGTGCTTGAGGAGGTAGTCAGTGTTTGAGATGGTAGCCAGTGCTTGAGGTGGTAGTCAGTGTTTGAGAAGGTAGCCAGTGCTTGAGGAGGTAGTCAGTGTTTGAGATGGTAGTCAGTGTTTGAGGTGGTAGTCAGTGTTTGAGGTGGTAGTCAGTTCTTGAGAAGGTAGTCAGTGTTTGAGGTGGTAGTCAGTGCTTGAGAAGGTAGTCAGTGCTCGAGACAGTAGTCAATGTTTGAGGAGGTAGTCAGTGTTTGAGAAGGTAGTCAGTGCTCGAGACAGTAGTCAATGTTTGAGGAGGTAGTCAGTGTTTGAGATGGAAGTCAGTGTTTGAGGTGGTAGTCAGTGCTTGAGAAGGTAGTCTGTTTGAGGTGGTAGTCAGTGTTTGAATTGGTAGTCAGTGTCCGAGGAGGTAGTCAGTGTTTGAGGTGGCAGTCAGTGCTCGAGGGAGTAGTCAGTGTTTGAGGTGGTAGTCAGTGTTTGGAGTGGTAGTCAGTGTTTGAGAAGGTAGTCAGTGTTTCAGGAGGTAGTCAGTGTTTCTGGAGGTAGTCAGTGTTTGGGGTGGTAGTCAGTGCTTGAGAAAGTAGCGAGTGCTTGAGGAGGTAGTAAGTGTTTGAGATAGTAGTCAGTGTTTGAGGTGGAAGTCATTGTTTGTGGTGGTAGTCAGTGCTCGAGGGAGTATTCAGTGTTTGAGGAGGTAGTCAGTGTCCGAGGAGGTAGTCAGTGTTTGAGATGGTAGTCAGTGTTTGAGATGGTAGTCAGTGTTTGAAGTGGTAGTCAGTGTTCGAGGAGGTAGTCAGTGTTTGAGAAGGTAGTCAGTGTTTGAGGTGGTAGTCAGTGCTTGAGGTGGTAGTCAGTGTTTGAGGTGGTAGTCAGTGTTTGAGGTGGTAGTCAGTGTTTGAGGTGGTAGTCAGTGCTTGAGGAGGTAGTCAGTGCTCGAGGGAGTAGTCAGTGTTTGAGGTGGTAGTCAGTGCTCGAGGGAGTAGTCAGTGTTTGAGGAGATAGTCAGTGCTTGAGGTGGTAGTCAGTGCTCGAGGGAGTAGTCAGTGTTTGAGGAGGTAGTCAGTGCTCGAGGGAGTAGTCAGTGTTTGAGAAGGTGGTCAGTGCCTGAAATGGTGGTCAGTTCCTGAGCGGAAAGTCAATGCCTGAAGGCGTGGTCAGTGCTTGATGTGGTAGTGAGTGCCAAAAGGAGGTGGTCAGTGCCCAAAGGAGGTTGCCGTGCATGAGAGGGAAGTTAGTGCCCGCGGAACAACCAGGAACAGGAATAGAGCACAAGTACACTTGAAGTTCCAAATTCAACAACCTACACTCATACATTCGCCCACAACGATGACCCAAGTGTTGCAAAAATATTTGAGCACGTCTAGACATACCGATAGCACTGGTCCCCAGTGAAGGTCAAGGTCACAATGAAATTGTCCCATTAAGCATTCTACTAACCTCCGTGTCAAGGAAATGGGAGGATGGCGACATTTGTAAAGTGTGGTAACAATGTTACATCGGCAAGTTTCCCTTACTTCGTCAGTGATTGAAAGTAGCTCTCGAGGCCGGGAAACGGTTGAAATTGGCAGGCTTAAGGTATCGTAGAACGCCACCTGTGAGGGACGAGGTGGTCACAAATGGTAGGTGCCTACATTGTAGAGGTCCTGCCTGGTACCCATTCGACAACGTGTGGCAGTTAGGGAGAAGGGTAATACCCTCTCACGGTTTCGAGACCCAACCATTAATCATTTATAGATGCGTATTATTGTGACGTATGTGTGTTTACGTGTGTGCAAGTGTGTGTGCGTGTTCGCGTGTGTTTGTGTGTGTGTTTGCGCGCGCGTGTGTAAATGCGGTGTGTGTTTGCGTGCGTTTGCGTGTGTGTGTGCGTGTGCGTGTGCGCAAAATGCGTGTGCGTGTATGTGTGTGTATTCGACCGCGCGTATATGTGTGTGCGTGCGTGTATGTGTGCGTGCGTGCGTGCATGTGTATATGTGTATATGTGTGTGCGTGTGTGTGTTCGTGTATGCGTACGTGTGCATGTGTGTTTGTGTGTGATTTGTGTGTGTGTGCGTGTATGTGTGTGTGCGTGTGCGTGCGTGTGTGTGTATGCTTATGTGTGTGTGCGTGCATGTGTTTGTGTGAGTGCACGCGTGTGTATGTGTGTGTGTGTATGCGTGCGTGTGTGTGCGTGCGTGTGTGTGTGTGTGTGTGTGTGCGCGTGCGTGCGTGCGTGCGTGCGTGCGTGCGTGCGTGTGTGTGTATTTGCATGTGTGTGTGTGTACGCGTGTGTGTGTGTGCGTGTGCGTGGATGTGGGTGTTCGTTGTTTGGGGTGCATGTACTAGCACGAACTAATATAGTGCCGGTCCACTGAAATACCATGCCGCATTTTAACATGGATACCCAACACAGACACAGTATACTGACCCCGAAAGGCCAATCCTATTGTCCCCTACCTGGGATCGAACCGCCGGGCTTCCGTTCACTGAGCAGACACTCTGTCCACTAGACCACGGAGGCGGTCCAACAGTAAAAGGAAGTCCTGCTAACATAAGTACCACACGGAAGTCCTCCTAACATCGCTGACAAAGTCAGTGAGCTAAACCTCAAAAAAGGTAGTCCGATAACTGGAAGTCCAGATCCCGTACTTTGTGTACCCCTCTAACAAATGTAAATGTGGTTGTAGTAGACATTGTACATACTAGTAAAGTGACATTCTAAACATAACGTTACACTCGACATTCTAAATGACATTGCGTGTTGATACCTTTCGGCCATGGGGCCGTGCCAATTTTCACTTGTCAGAGGGGTAGACAAAGTACGTGATCTAGACTACCAGTTGTCGGACTTCTTTTCTTGTGGAGGCCTCGGTGGCTGTGTGGGTTAGATCGCTGACTTTGTTCTGTTGGCGATAGGTTACTAAGAAAGCGTAATCCTAAATATGAAAGTATAATCCTAGATATAACATCTGTTACAATACACTACTCAGAAAAAGTAGGGGTATACGGAAATTAAAACAAAGTACTGAAGATAAAACACATAATGTGTACCCAATACGAAATACTAGTATACTCACTGACTCATTCACGCAGTCACTGACTCACTCAGGACTGATGACCCCACACGTCTCAATTGGAGAGACTTGGGGTTCATTTATTGGTTTTATAAACTATTTTTTTCATATTTTTGTGGACAGATGCCAAGGACATCCCTCCACGTTAACACTTTTAGATCTACATTTATATCTAAGCATCGCTTCGTAGGTTTTTTACACAGAAGCTTCTTCTACTTGTATACAGTGAGTGAGTGAGTTTGGTTTTACGGCGCTTTTAGCAATATTCCAGCAATATCACGGCGGGGGACACCAGAAATGGGCTTCACACATTGTACCCATGTCGGGATTCGAACCCGGGTCCTCGGCGTGACGAGCGAACGCTTTAACCACCAGGCTACCCGACCGCCCCGTATAGTGATGTCCACGGGTACAGAAGGCTATCTGGCTGCAGGATGATGTTGCATATTGGTGTATCTGCAGGCGCAACCGTGACGCGCCATATCCATGCAATCTATGGGGATTCAAACCGTCAACGCCAGAAAATAATTCTATTTGATGAAAATGAATATGAATAGATTACTGAAATCAGTGATGGCACCAGGGCCCACTTGCACAAAGGGATCTTAGCGCTAAGATGATCGTGACTACCATACTTTAACATAGGCTTACAATAGTCGTAGCACTAAGATCGCTTTGTGCACGTGGGCCCAGGTGTTCGCGAGGTGTAAGCATGTCCTGACGTACCAGAATCATTCGTAATTTACACAATTTTCAGCACAAAATATGTTGTCTGTTTGTTGCCTAACGCCGCCCAAAGCCATACTTCTGACATACGGCCGCGGATCCAGACAATCCAGTGAGCAGGACCATGATCCATGATCCACGTCGTTGGCGTAGGTCCCAACGCTGTGTGACTTCAGCGAGGAAAGGGGACCGCCTCCGTGGTCTAGTGGTAGAGCGTCCGCCCGGAGAGCGGAAGGTCCGGGGTTCGATCCCCGGCCGCGTCATACCATAAGACGTTAAAAGATGGTACTTGTTGTTACCCTGTCTGGCGCTCGGCATTAAGGGGCTAAAACAAGGACTGGTCGGCTCGGAGTCAGTATACTGTGTCTGAGTGGGGTATTCATAATAAACTGCGGCATGATATCTCAGTGAGCTAGCACTATAAATCGGCATCAGTCCTGACTAGTACAAGCAGCCACAAAAACACACACACGTACATGCACGTCGCTATATAAGTGCAATAATCTTGGACGCGACGTTAAACCCCATTTCACCTCACCTCACCTCAGTGAGGAAAGCCTTGACAATGAACACTTGTTACAGGTCAATTAGTCCGAGGATGCTAGGGCGGCCTATCATCTGTACATGACTGCACGGGCAATATGCACGACAGTATCTTACCACGGAATGACATTAAGATCAAATATAACATGATATGGCGGGGACACTCTCTCTATTACTAATAATAGCAACCAGCCGCCCGCCTCGGTGGTCGGCAATGCCCTTGGGTCAGAATGACTTGACATAATGAGACAAACAATAATTCGACATTTTGAATATTCCCACTGATCTGAAATGGGTGAATCGGAGTTGTTATATTTTAAAGGGCACTTTCTGTATTTCTAGACAAACATTATCAGTTATTCCTCCAAATAATATGATCCCTTAACGTTCTGCCGAAGTAATAAATAGATGACGTTCTAAGCTATATCGCGTAGGAAAACAGAATGATGGCCAACAGCTAAAGTGAGTTGTAAAACGGATATAACGTCATCCTTGAACTACAGCCTGTATGACGTTATCCTTGAACTACAGCTGGCATGACGCCATCCTTGAACTAAAGCTGGTATGACGCCATCCTTGAACTACAGCTGGTATAATAAATGTTATATTTGGGATAACACTTTCTTAGTGAAATACAGATTCTCCTACTTTATTGGATTCAGTCCCGTCCGGGATTTGAACCCACACTGCCAGATTGAGACACCTAATCGCCAGCACACAAAGTCAGCACATAAAATCTGACCCACTCAGCCACCGAGGCTTCTACAAAAATGAAGGTCTGACTGGTAGTCTAGATCACGTACTTTGTGTACCCCTCTACCAAGTGTTGTGGCATTGTGTATTAATTTACAGCCGGTATGACGGTATCCTTGAACGACAGTGAGTACAAAGAGAATTGAAACATTTTTGTTTGCTTTTCTGCAGTTTATATGAATTAAAAGTGTTAAACTAACGACAAGGGTAGATCACTGCTACGTTAGCTATAGGTATCTACTATTCACTTTGAACAATGCGCTTTATTCTACGCGGAATGTAATGTCTCGCCAGACTACTGCTGGTGAGAAGGTAGAGTAACATTGCTTATAAGCCAATGAACTGCGTCTCCTATAGCGCCAATTAGTGATACAGCGTGTATCTAGTTATATCCCGTTATTCACATTACATGATGGTAACAGCTGGGCATTGTAAACCAGTTGAGGTGGTCGGGCTGTGTTCTGCAGTACATAGTTCGTTCATACTGGCATGTAGTACTTAAGATGGTCGTGCTGTGTACACTATACGTCAGTGGTGTACAGTACTTGAGCTAGCTGTGTGGTGTACAGTATACGTCAGGGGTGTACAGTCAGGGGTGTACAGTCCTTTAGCTAGCTGTGTGGTGTACAGTATACGTCAGGGGTGTACAGTCCTTTAGCTATCTGTGTGGTGTACAGTATACGTCAGTGGTGTACAGTCCTTTAGCTATCTGTGTGGTGTACAGTATACGTCAGTGGTGTACGGTGTTGTGTACGGTATACGTCAGTGGTGTACAGTCCTTTAGCTATCTGTGTGGTGTACAGTATACGCCAGTGGTGTACAGTCCTTTAGCTATCTGTGTGGTGTACAGTATACGCCAGTGGTGTACAGTCCTTTAGCTATCTGTGTGGTGTACAGCATACGTCAGTGGTGTACGGTGTTGTGTACGGTATACGTCGGTGGTGTACAGTCCTTTAGCTATCTGTGTGGTGTACAGTATACGCCAGTGGTGTACAGTCCTTTAGCTATCTGTGTGGTGTACAGTATACGCCAGTGGTGTACAGTCCTTTAGCTAGCTGTGTGGTGTACCGTATACGTCAGTGGTGTACAGTCCTTTAGCTATCTGTGTGGTGTACAGTATACGTCAGTGGTGTACGGTGTTGTGTACAGTATACGCCAGTGGTGTACAGTCCTTTAGCTATCTGTGTGGTGTACAGTATACGTCAGTGGTGTACAGTCAGTGGTGTACAGTCCTTTAGCTATCTGTGTGGTGTACAGTATACGTCAGGGGTGTACAGTCCTTTAGCTACCTGTGTGGTGTACAGCATACGTCAGTGGTGTACGGTGTTCTGTACACTATACGTCAGTGGTGTACAGTCCTTTAGCTATCTGTGTGGTGTACAGTATACGCCAGTGGTGTACAGTCCTTTAGCTATCTGTGTGGTGTACAGTATACGCCAGTGGTGTACAGTCCTTTAGCTAGCTGTGTGGTGTACAGTATACGTCAGTGGTGTACAGTCCTTTAGCTATCTGTGTGGTGTACAGTATACGTCAGTGGTGTACGGTGTTGTGTACAGTATACGCCAGTGGTGTATAGTCCTTTAGCTATCTGTGTGGTGTACAGTATACGTCAGTGGTGTACGGTGTTGTATACGGTATACGTCAGTGGTGTACAGTCCTTTTGCTAGCTGTGTGGTGTACAGTATACGTCAGTGGTGTACAGTCCTTTAGCTATCTGTGTGGTGTACAGTATACGTCAGTGGTGTACGGTGTTGTGTACGGTATACGTCAGTGGTGTACAGTCCTTTTGCTAGCTGTGTGGTGTACAGTATACGTCAGTGGTGTACAGTCCTTTTGCTATCTGTGTGGTGTACAGTATACGTCAGTGGTGTACAGTCCTTTAGCTATCTGTGTGGTGTACAGTATACGTCAGTGGTGTACAATCCTTAATCTATCTGTGTGGTGTACAGTATAGTTATATCCCGTTATTCACATTACATGATGGTAACAGCTGGGCATTGTAAACCAGCTGAGGTGGTCGGGCTGTGTTCTGCAGTACATAGTTCGTTAATACTGGCATGTAGTACTTAAGATGGTCGTGCTGTGTACACTATACGTCAGTGGTGTACAGTCCTTTAGCTAGCTGTGTGGTGTACAGTATACTTCAGGGGGTACAGTCAGGGGTGTACAGTACTTGAGCTAGCTGTGTGGTGTACAGTATACGTCAGGGGTGTACAGTCCTTTAGCTATCTGTGTGGTGTACAGTATACGTCAGTGGTGTACAGTCCTTTAGCTATCTGTGTGGTGTACAGTATACGTCAGGGGTGTACAGTCCTTTAGCTATCTGTGTGGTGTACAGTATACGTCAGGGGTGTACAGTCCTTTAGCTAGCTGTGTGGTGTACAGTATACGTCAGTGGTGTACAGTCCTTTAGCTATCTGTGTGGTGTACAGTATACGTCAGTGGTGTACAGTCCTTTAGCTATCTGTGTGGTGTACAGTATACGTCAGTGATGTACGGTGTTGTGTACAGTATACGTCAGTGCTGTACAGTCCTTTAGCTAGCTGTGTGGTGTACAGTATACGTCAGTGGTGTACAGTCCTTAATCTATCTGTGTGGTGTACAGTATAGTTATATCCCGTTATTCACATTACATGATGGTAACAGCTGGGCATTGTAAACCAGTTGAGGTGGTCGGGCTGTGTTCTGCAGTACATAGTTCGTTATTACTGGCATGTAGTACTTAAGATGGCCGTGCTGTGTACACTATACGTCAGTGGTGTACAGTCCTTTAGCTAGCTGTGTGGTGTACAGTATACGTCAGGGGTGTACAGTCCTTTAGCTAGCTGTGTGGTGTACAGTATACGTCAGGGGTGTACAGTGTGGTGTACGGTGTTCCGTTCTGGCATATAGCGGATACAAGTATGATTATGGTTGAACCTCACAAACACATTGGCTGAACATATCGAACATTGTGCATTTTATACAAGCCTGGACTACATGTATGAAACTTGTCGATGCAAATGCGCAGACTCCTAGTATGACAGTTGGTTGAAGCTTAGAAACCTTATAGAAGCGGATACGCTGGCTAACGTATCACTGTGAACCGGGCATTACGGCGGATGTGTTTACTCTCACTGCTATGCCTGAGGTATACATTATCGTAGACTGAAAAATACTTCTCCTTATCTGCGAATGTGAAAACACCCGAAGAACAAAAATATAGAACCTGTAAAATGCTGAGTTATATATGTAACATCCTCACCACCTACAGCGAGGGCAGCCATGAATCATGCTCATTTCTCAACAGATTCACTCGGAGACGAGTCACCTATGTCTGAGAAAATGGGATGCGAAAGTGTCTGGTGATGGATAAGTATGGTTAACATCACAAATATGTTATCTGAGGTCTGACGTGGTGAAGCCAGAATCAAATGCATCCATATGCTACCCAAGGTATACACCAGAGGTCTAACGTGGTGATGCCAGAACCCAGTGTATTCCACATATACCCAAATCAACACCAGAGGTCTGACGTGGTGATGCCAGAACCCAGTGTATTCCACATATACCCTAGGTATACATCAGAGGGCTAACGTAGTGATGCCAGAACCCAGTGTATTCCACATATACCCTTGATTGGTATACGCCAGAGGTCTAACGTGGTGATGCCATAACCCAGTGTATTCCACATATACCCCGGGTATACACTATAGGTCTAACGTGGTGATGTCAGAACCCAGTGTATTCCGCATATACCCTAGGTATACACCAGAGGTCTAACGTGGTGATGTCAGAGCCCAATGTTTTCCACATATACCCTAGGTATACACCAGAAGTCTAACGTGGTGATGTCAGAACCCAGTGTATTCCATATATACCCTAGGTATACACCATAGGTTTAACGTGGTAATGTCAGAACTCAGTGTATTCCACATATACCCAAGGTATACACTATAGGTCTAACGGGGTGATGTCAGAACCCAGTGTATTCCACATATACCCAAGGTATACACCATAGGTCTAACGTGGTGATGCCAGAACCCAGTGTATTCCACATATACCCAAGGTATACACCAGAGGTCTAACGTGGTGATGCCAGAACCCAGTGTATTCCACATATACCCTAGGTATACACCATAGGTCTAACGTGGTGATGCCAGAACCCAGTGTATTCCACATATACCCAAGGTATACACCATAGGTCTAACGTGGTGATGCCAGAACCCAGTGTATTCCACATATACCCAAGGTATACACCATAGGTCTAACGTGGTGATGCCAGAACCCAGTGTATTCTACATATACCCAAGGTATACACCAGAGGTCTAACGTGGTGATGCCAGAACCCAGTGTATTCCACATATACCCTAGGTATACACCATAGGTCTAACGTGGTGATGCCAGAACCCAGTGTATTCCACATATACCCCGGGTATACACTATAGGTCTAACGTGGTGATGCCAGAACCCAGTGTATTCAAAATATACCCTAGGTATACACCAGAGGTCTAACGTGGTGATGCCAGAACCCAGTGTATTCCACATATACCCAAGGTATACACCATAGGTCTAACGTGGTGATGCCAGAACCCAGTGTATTCCACATATACCCAAGGTATACACCATAGGTCTAACGTGGTGATGCCAGAACCCAGTGTATTCCACATATACCCAAGGTATACACCAGAGGTCTAACGTGGTGATGCCGGAACCAAGTGTATTCCACATATACCCTAGGTATACACCAGAGGTCTAACGTGGTGATGTCAGAACCCAGTGTATTCCACATATACCCCGGGTATACACTATAGGTCTAACGTGGTGATGCCAGAACCCAGTGTATTCAAAATATACCCTAGGTATACACCAGAGGTCTAACGTGGTGATGCCAGAACCCAGTGTATTCCACATAAATACTAAAATCAACACCAGAGGTCTAACGTGGTGATGCCAGAACCCAGTGTATTCCACGTATACCCCGGGTATACACTATAGGTCTAACGTGGTGATGTCAGAACCCAGTGTAGTCCAAATATACCCAAGGTATACACCAGAGGTCTAACGTGGTTATGACAGGACCCAGTATATTCCACATATACCCTAGGTGTCCAGCATAGGTCATAGGTTCTCACAACAGAACACAACCAATTCCCCATACTCCTCTCGGTTCACGTCAGATGTCACAGATGTCAAACGTGGTTATAACAGACCAATAGAATACAAGATACTGCCTTAGATTGGTCCCTGCATAAACAATTACGTTGCAATCAAAGCGAATATAGAGAGGTTATCGCGCAAGTGTGCTTTGGGATGGTACATATCCTGCATTAGGAAATAACATTGCATTTAGAGAGCCTACGAAAGCTAAACACATAGTATTTATTCCTCATACAGGATATTTACCATCCCTAAACACACTTGCGCGATAACCTCTCTATATTCGCTTACATTGCTATGTAATTGCAAGCGTGATAATGTCTTTGTCATGTAATGTCTTCCTTAAATGTGCGCATTAATATATCACGTCAGAAGGTCAGTGATTAGTCAGTTTGACAGTCGCACCGATATAGTTCCAACTTTCAGACAGTGGCGCTACATTCAGGCAACACGACGATTACCTAAGGATGATGGTTCTACTTTGTCAGGAATCACCTTTCGCGACATTCCTTTGGTCCAACCTCAAGAGTAATTGCCCTTTATCAAAAGGAAGAAGGAAGCTAATGTAGCCAACTTTGTTTAGAGTCTGCCTGGCCTGTCATAACGTTACGAAATGCAGTCAGCTGACCCACAAAGAGACAAAATGAATCAAGGTAACTTTTCAGACAAATCCAACCCAAAGCTGAACTCAAGAAGCCCAGGTGCTTGGTATGGGAACAGATCCCGCTGGTGTCCTTGCTTCATGTTTTCGCAATTTATATTTCCTTAAAATTATAACATGCCTTAGCTACGTCCCTGTAAGACTCTTATTTTTGTATTTTAGACTTTTATTTTGATATTGATAACAATTATCTCAGTAATTTGTCTAGATCCATTGCCGCCAATTCAGACTCGATCGCCGATGGGCTGTGTTATGTTTGTTTGTACACACTGAAAGTGGTAACTACCTGTCTTTGCATATTTATCCTTATAACACCAAAACCATTGTTATTCTTTGGCTTCATCTTGACAAGAAACAACCCGTTATATGATAAACAAAGATACATTAGTAGATGCTTAAGGTTATGATGTTACGACAAACGAACTGAACCCCACATACGACACAAGGCAGAACAATGAACAATGTAAACAACTCGTAGGTTCACAGTACACAAGTCACGTGACATACAGCGAGGGGTAGCTTAGTGGTTAAAGCGTTAGCTCGTCACGCCGAAGAACCGGGTTCTATTCCTCCTGGTTACAATGTGTGAAGCCCATTTTTGATACTGGAATATTGCTAAAAGCGGCGTATAACGACACTCACTCGCTCTCTGAAGTAACACGAATCATTGGTTCGATTTCAAAAGATATCGAATCTTCCAATATCGACTGAAAATAAAATAAAAAAATATATCTGATAAAAGACCATGTGAAAGTTAGATAACGTTGTCTGTAACTGCACTCCCCAACACCCACCATCACCACCCCTACACCCCACCCCTTGTTCAGACAACAGCACGTGATGCGACAATAGCCAGCTGGACGGCGATTCCCTAACATTACCAGTGCTTGCCGTCAACTAGCAACATGGCCGCCACGACGTGACACGAACAAACGTATGTTGTTGGCTTACATTGCCCGGAGTCAGGGCACTTCTTACAGTTACCCCTGGTTTGTGTATCTCATACGCTCCCTGCCACAAAGTAACCCCTGCGACAATGAATTGCTGTCCTTTATAGTATTTGAATAACACTGCACAGACACACTCAAATTCAGTTTTCACAAATTGAACAAAAGAAAATAAATTAGTGTAAAATGCATGTGTTTCCTTTGGCTAACGTTGTAATGAGTTTCGGGGATTGGTATGCCAGACTTGCTGGGGGCAAATTGTTTTATTGTGTGAGATTGAGGAGCATGGAATGCACGCTACAGATTGTTACCTGTATGAAGTCAATAGAATGTGTATTTTGTGGGGACAAATCCCGAAACTGAGAGGAGGTTAACGTGGGGCCATGGATCACACGATGATGGCGTCAAAGATTGCACTGAGTCAACACACGTCAGCGAGTGTGGTAGGTGGCATGCGTGTTCAGAGCAGGGGCAGATAGGGAGCTGTTAGTGGTTACGTTATACGCCAGGTCACGTATCAGACATCAAACTGTGCAGAGCAGGGGCAGATAGAGGGCTGTTAGTAGTATACGATATACGTCAGGTCACGTATCAGACATCAAACTGTGCAGAGCAGGGGCAGATAGAGGGCTGTTAGTGGTATACGTTATACGCCAGGTCACGTATCAGACATCAAACTGTGCAGAGCAGGGGCAGATAGAGAGCTGTTAGTAGTATACGATATACGTCAGGTCACGTATCAGACATCAAACTGTACATTTCAGGCAATGTTGGATGTATTGAACTGTACATAACAGGCCATGTTGGATGTATTGAACTGTACATAACAGGCCATGTGGGATGTATTGAACTGTACATAACAGGCCATGTGGGATGTATTGAACTGTACATAACAGGCCACGTTGGAATAATTGAACTGTACATATCAGGTCATGTTGGATGTATTGAACTGTACATAACAGGCCATGTTGGATGTATTGAACTGTACATAACAGGCCATGTGGGATGTATTGAACTGTACATAACAGGCCATGTTGGATGTATTGAACTGTACATAGCAGGCCATGTTGGATGTATTGAACTGTACATAGCAGGTCATGTTGGATGGATTGAACTGTATATTACAGGCCATGTTGGATGTATTGAACTGTACATAGCAGGTCATGTTGGATGTATTGAACTGTACATAACAGGTCATCTTGGATGTATTGAAGTGTACATAGCAGGTCTATTTTAGATGATAGATTTAGTCATCTCTGTAAAGGATTGTTCTCGAGTCATCTTTATATCATAATTAGAGTGACGAAAGCCTATAATATAAATAAAACAAAAGTTGCAAATTAACAGTTCTCATACATCTATCAAAGCATTAACAGTGACATGGTCTTTGTGTATCACTGGTGAGGCTAGAAGTGCTATGACAGTACATTGCATGACACAGCACATACACACATTACAATTTCACTCTTCTGATTTACCCAGGTTTTCTACCAAGATTGGCACTCTTTGCAGCATTCCATCTGTCAGAAATCTCCAATCTCAGAGTGGGCAACAAATAATAATAACACTAAAAAATAACAATAACACTTATAAAATAATAACAATAATACTAATAATAACACTATTACAAGTAACACTTACTTTTTGTAATAGCGGATGTTGCCGTACGGCAGGATATGTTTGCCCTTTTCGTGAACACCGGGTGTTATAACTGATTTTTATTGGTTGATCATCACTTTTTCAGTAATTGCCCTTTTACACCCAATGCGATCTGTTCGGCAGATAACAGAATAGATATCCTGACGTTTATATATATTTGCTATATTTACTGTCTAATGTGCTTCTTGATTCCATCTTTATAACAAAGACACAAGACAACTTTGTCTTTTGACCCGACTAGTGAATCATTTAATCTTATTAACCTTTTTAGACAATACCAATACCTGAAGCAAACAGTAAGGTACTCTGCTTCCTGTATAAACAATGATCTCAAAGCTTCTACAGACTTCTGTCTAAACAAGTTTCAAGTTTCTAAACCAATCTTTGAAGCAGGCTGTCGTTGATTGTGTCACTTTTTTATGTAGACTAGAGTAGAAAAACCCACTTCCTAACTTTTTGTCCGCAAAGGTCTCAACATCAACACCTTCACGGGCGAATAAATTTGACGTTTCTTAACTCCTCAATGTGAATTGCTATATGCCGCCATCTTCCCCCATATGTCATCTCTAATGCAACAACATAGGCACCAGCACTTTGGCCTGAACTACGAACCACTTTCAACGCTTCATCCGATGGACGATGTCGCAGTTGGAGAAGTTGGTGTACAGAAATTGTCAGGATCTACACATGTCATGAAGGATATGCCTTACAACTTGATGCATAACCCACACTAAATAAAAACATTAATGACCAATAAAACACGCTGTCGATGTCCATGTTCAGCACGGGAAATCCATGACTCGGCCCTGGGAAAGTGGTTTTCGCTTGTCAAGGCGATTGTAGTCAACTGTTCAACTGAGAACTGTACATGGATCAGATACACGTACGTCGTAAATATGTGGCACTTCCCACACTAAAAATCAGATATGTGGTTCTTTTTGTAGGACCAATATGCGTTGGAAGGTCACCGACCGCCTTAATTCTTTTTACTTCAGTTTTCTTGAACGTAACAATGTCAAGTTTTAATCTAGTTGTGATGAAAGTCTTTCCCGCCTTCTTCACAAATGCAGCCACGTGGCAGGTCAGAATCCAGCGGCTCTACCTACACAGCATCTCACACCTCCATTCCTCCTCCAGGATGCTGAACCCGTCACACCATGACTCAGTCCTCCCACGCTGCACAGCCTGTCCAGGACGAACACAGTAGGGTGGACCGGGGACAGGGGATGGAACTACCTCGGGGACGACACAGTGTTATGCGCTATGCCACAACGGCGTACTATGCTGTGGACGTATGGTACGCTATGCCACGACTGTGTACTATGCTGTGGACGTAGGGTACGCTATGCCATAACTGTGTACTATGCTGTGGACGTAGGGTACGCTATGCCATAACTGTCTACTTTGCTCTATACGTATGGTACGCTATGCCACAACTGTGTACTATGCTGTGGACGTATGGCACGGCATGCCACAACTGTGTACAATGCTGTGGTCGTATGGTACGCTGTGCCACAACTGTATAATGTCGACATACGGTGTGCTCTTTGGCTACCGTTAGTTAAGTATCGGTAAGGAGTACCAGTGGCTAAGTACGTCCAAATACCGGCTCAAGCGGCATTAAGGCACATACACGTGCGCCCTACTACTCCACATATGGCGGCATTGTCGTGACACGCTGAATGCCTCCATACACCAGGAAAGGATAGGATTTCTAGATTTACCCCTGACCTGGGTAATCCTAAAACATATATCGGCATTTATCACTGTCATTACACGGCCTGATTGACTGTATCTAGGTCTCGGTGGAACATTCTGTGTTTTGGTACACCTGGGCGGGGTGGCCTTTGATGTTACCGCCAGGTGAGGCTGTGTCACGTGCAGCATGTGAGGTCATGACCCCCGGACACTTGTGTTATCGCGGCTCACCGTAACTCTTAGCTTTTTATCCAGTTGGTCTTCCCCTCTCTGTTTGAGCTCTCGCCACAGCTGACGAATGTTTGTTTAAATACCTCCTCCATCTGTATGAGAGAGGAGAACCTTAGCGGAACAGACTATCAGCAAAGCACTACAGCGGCAGCTTGCCTTTTATATCAAATAATTCTAAATATACTCTACAGGAAAAACAACACAAGGCACGCCAATGCTGAGGCAGAACTCTGGATTTTAATCAAGTCCGCGACATATCAGTACACTCGGCCTCCATATAAAACCATCATCCCGCTCCAATATTTAGTGTAATATAATCTTGCTCTTATCGGAATTCTATTCTTGTCACGGTCAGACTTTCAGCTGAATCAGGGAAATGAACTGGGCGATGTCGTTACATTGTCTGTATCATTTGGAGACTGATGCTATTTTACTTCCGCTTCACAGACATCGGGGAGGCGCTGGGATGATGAACACGTAGAGGATGTCTGGGAGCAGGTGCGAGGGGAGGGGACACTGGGGGTGGAGAGAGGGGAGGGGACACTGGGGGTGGAGAGAGGGGAGGGACAGAATGGGTGGAGGGTGGGAGGGGACACTGGGGGTGGAGAGAGGGGAGGGACAGAATGGGTGGAGGGTGGGAGGGGACACTGGGGGTGGAGAGAGGGGAGGGACAGAATGGGTGGAGGGTGGGAGGGGACACTGGGGGTGGAGAGAGGGGAGGGACAGAATGGGTGGAGGATGGGAGGGGACACTGGGGGTGGAGAGAGGGGAGGGACAGAATGGGTGGAGGGTGGGAGGGGACACTGGGGATGGAGAGAGGGGAGGGACAGAATGGGTGGAGGGTGGGAGGGGACACTGGGGGTGGAGAGAGGGGAGGGACAGAATGGGTGGAGGGTGGGAGGGGACACTGGGGGTGGAGAGAGGGGAGGGACAGTATGGGTGGAGGGTGGGAGGGGACACTGGGGGTTGAGAGAGGGGAGGGACAGTATGGGTGGAGGACCGTAGGGGTGGAGAGAGGGGGAGGACAGTAGGGGTGGAGGGAGGGGAGAGGACTGCAGGGGTGTAGAGAGGGGAGGGGACTGCAGGCTGGAGAACGGGGAGGGGGCAGCAGGGGTGGAGAAAGGGGAAGGGACAGTGGGGGTGGAGAGAGGGGAGGGGACAGCAGGGGTGGAGAGAGGGGAAGGGACAGTAGAGGTGGAGAAAGGGGAGGGGACGGTAGGGATGGAAAGAGGGGAGGGGACGATAGGGGTGGAGAGAGGGGAGGGGACGGTAGGGGTGGAGAAAGGGGAGCGGACGGTAGGGGTGGAGAGAGGGAAGGGGACAGAAGGGGTGGAGAGAGGGGAGGGGAGGGGACAGTAGGGTGGAGAGAGGGGAGGGGAGGGGACAGTAGGGTGGAGAGAGGGGAGGGGACAGTGGGATGGAGAGAGGGGAGGGGACAGTAGGGGTGGAGAGAGGGGAGGGGAGGGTAGAGGTGGAGAGAGGGGAGGGGACAGTAGGGGTGGAGAAAGGGGAGGGGACACTAGGGGTGGAGAGAGGGGATGGGACAGTAGGGTTTGAGAGAGGGGAGGGGACAGCAGGGTGGAGAGAGGGGAGGGGACAGTGGGATGGAGAGAGGGGAGGGGACACTAGGGGTGAAGAGAGGGGAGGGGACAGTAAGGGTGGAGAAAGGGGAGATACAGTAGGCGTGGAAAGAGGGGAGGTGGGGGTACAGTAGGGTGGAGAGAGGGCAGGGGAGGGAACAGTGGGCGTGGAGGGAGTGTTGCACACAGATGGGCTTGTGAGGGGAATAGATATGGTCTGTGAAATGCTGAAGAGGTAGAGATGAGGGTAAAGAGACAGACGAGTGGGTTAACCTGCACAGGTGTGTATATGTGAGTGAGTAAACCTGCACATGTGTATATACGTGAGTGAGTAAACCTACACAGGTGTGTATACGTGAGTGAGTTAACCTACACAGGTGTGTATACGTGAATGAGTTAACCGACACAGGTGTGTATACGTGAGTGAGTAAACCTGCACATGTGTATATACGTGAGTGAGTAAACCTACACAGGTGTGTATACGTGAGTGAGTTAACCTACACAGGTGTGTATACGTGAATGAGTTAACCTGCACAGGTGTGTATACGTGAGTGAGTAAACCTACACAGGTGTGTATACGTGAGTGAGTTAACCTACACAGGTGTGTATACGTGAATGAGTTAACCTGCACAGGTGTGTATACGTGAGTGAGTAAACCTGCACAGGTGTATATACGTGAGTGAGTAAACCTACACAGGTGTGCATACGTGAGTGAGTTAACCTACACAGGTGTGTACACGTGAGTGAGTAAACCTAGACAGGTTTGTATAAGTGAATGAGTTAACCTACACAGGTGTGTATACGTGAGTGAGTAAACCGACACAGGTTTGTATAAGTGAGTGATTTAACCTACACAGGTGTGTATACGTGAGTGAGTAAACCGACACAGGTGTGTATAAGTGAATGAGTTAACCGACACAGGTGTGTATACGTGAGTGAGTAAACCTAGACATGTTTGTATAAGTGAGTGAGTTAACCTACACAGGTGTGTAGATGTGAGTGAGTAAACCTACACAGGTGTGTATACGTGAGTGATTTAACCTACACAGGTGTGTATACGTGAGTGAGTTTTGTGTGCTACCGCTTGTCTTCATACAGTGAGAACACTGACCGTTTCTCCCTCATGGTTAAACGCCCACCGGAGACGCTCTTACTGTTGTCTACCTGACTAACAGCAGCACTGGCACTTCATTCCTCTACTCTGTATCCAGGATAATCTTGGGGTCTACATGCACCAAGTACCATGAGTTGACCGAACCAAGTATTAGGTGGAGGATTTGATGCGGCAGAACACCCGAAAACCTAACTGATGATTTAAACTAAAAATTATTGCCTTAGAGACTTGTGCAAGTCTAAGAACTCCAGTCTCTTGAAGGGAAAATTTGTTCTTATTTACCTAATCTAGAAATTATGATTTAAACTAATACTTGTTGCCTTAGAGACTAATTGCTTAGCAGAGTTATTGAAGGCGTTCATGTCCAGGCATGCAAATATTTTCTGGGTGTGAAGTCGTCAACTCCAAATCATGTTGTACGTGGTGAGTATGGGAGATACCCTGTATATGCCTATGCCTACAAGCGGTGTATACGATATTGGTATAAATTTGTATCCATGCCAGACTCGCGACTACCAAAGAAATGCTATAATATGATATTGTTAGATATGAGTCATGGTAATGGGCTTCAAAGTTAAGAAATGAATTATTTAAAACGGGATTTGGTTATGTTTAGGTAAATCAAAGCATTGGTAGTTTTCAATCATTTTTATCAGAATATATGGTAAGAGCAAAATGTATTTATCAGCAAGACTGGCATGCATCCTTGTCACCTGGTGCAATAACATTCAATTACTCTGTGTATAAACCTATAGTGTGTCAAGAGTATTATATTAAGTATATTTCTATCCATAAGTTTCGTGTAGTTTTAGCAAATTTTAGATGTAGTTCTCACCAATTAAAAATTTAGACTGGTACATATGCAAAAGTTCCAAGAAATGAAAGGTTTTGCAACGTTTGTAAAAACGGTTTCGTTGAGGATGAGCATCATTTGTTGTTAGTATGCACGGTGTATGCCGCATTGCGTCAACAGCACATTCCAAGAAACTACTATGTATTTCCCACATTACATAAGTTCAATGTCTTGATGTCAAGTTATAAATAAATATCATAAGAAATGGCTATGTTTATTTATAATTAATGCAATTAAAGACAAAACTGCTGATGTAAATTTCAATCATAATAATGGCTGCTGTATACAACTGATGCGACATGGCGATGGCCTCCCTAACCTTGGTGAATAAACTACTACCACGACTTGTGCAAGTCTAATAAGACTGGAACACATACACGGTCTACTGGTGAAGACATATACCAGCTACACACCCATCATGGCTATACACACTCATATGACGCTTGCGTCTATGAGAACAAATAAGGAACTTGGAACAACTTGGTTGCATCGCCGAATGTCACAAGCAACAATGTAGCGATGTTTTCATGCAGGGCCCAAATAGCCGAATATATGCTCCTCGGATTCTTTACTTCATGTTTGTCCTAAATCCCTAGCAACCAACACCAAATTACGTAATAAGGCCATCACAAACGCTGCCTCATGTCGAAGGCTGTAATCATCTACCATTAACATTACTGGGAATGTGAAGACCTGGAACACCACCAGATAACAATAGTGGCGGATACATGGGTGTGGTGCGAGACATGTGACCCGTTCCTCCTTCAGTAGCTCGAGATGGATGTTATCGGGAGGGGGTGGGGCGGTGTCGGGGGTGGGGACGCAGGATGTAACAACTAGACCCTCCTGTGCGATGCATGTACTTTAACAAGTGAAATGTATTGTAATTGAAAAACGAACAATTTATCGTTGAACATTCTGATTCTGATTTGATACAAACAGAGACTGATTGTTTATCAAAGTCACACCATAATAGATGTGTTATAAAAATATAAATGTTGTTATACTTCCTTTTAACATAAGGCGAGTCACTCTATACTGCATTACGAGAGATTAATATGGTATATAACACCTGCATCTAGTGTGAAGCGTTTTCACATAATTTTGAACATACTGAGACACACTGCTTGATGTATTTTGTTTGTTTGTTTGCTTGTTTGTTTGTTTGTTTGTTTGTTGTTTACCGCCCCACTCATCAATATTACAGATATATGACGGCGGTCTGTAAATAATCGAGTCTGGACCAGACAATCAAGTGATTGACATCATGAGCATCGATCTACGCAATTAGGATACGATGACATGCATAAACCAAGTCATCGAGCCTGACTACCAGATCCCATTAGACGCCTCTTACACAAGCATAGTCGCCTTTTACGACAAGCACGGATTACTGAAGACCTATTCTACCCCGGATCTTCACGGGTCGCTGTCACAACTGATAACAAAAGGAAAATATACATGAGTAGTATGATAATAGATGATAATAGATGCATAAGTCATCATTATGCTTATTTTCAGCACTATTTCTGTTTATTTGGGTTCTCCTTCACAGGCGTTCACATCTGATGCACCCCCTGCACTGGCCTGTATGCATCTGATGCTTTAACTTGAACTCTGTTGCAACTTTATGTGAATTTTCCAACGGCGTTTAGTTCTATTGCTCTCAGCACGTCAGATGGCCGTTACGTTATTGAGCAGCGAATGGGAGTTAATTCTAACGGTACCCACTGTGTCACGTGCTTGTATCCGGAGAAAACTGGAAAGACTTGCCCGTGCAATGAACTGCAGTTGAGAGTTACGTGCCCTTGGCAACAAATATACACAGACAGCGAAACAACAAACACGTGACGTCGTGCCTAATGTACAACAGTGGTTTCTGTATGCACAGCCACTGGGGAAATGCTTGTGGTGTTGGGGACCTATGTTCTTGTGGATGGCACTTCCGCCGGATGTGTGAACCGTCTTTATCGACATGTGCACATCCGCTGTGACAAGAATGCGTTGCATAATGCCGTTAGACGACAAGCGTCCAGTGTTGACTTGTAACAAATTTGTTGTTACAACTACACAACTATAGTCACAAATAAATAAAGAGAAATTAAACCTGTTGCATGGGCTTGCAGCTTAATTAGATCCAAACCCCTGGAATGCCAGGCGAGTATTGTTATATTGTTTTTACTCTCATCTGCGAGACTTTTGTTTAGATTCCATCCGCTAAGGAATAGAAAAAGCAAATCCATGAAAGAAAAAAACGCACACTTGACCGCCCTACAATGTCACGTGCACAAATGAAAAAGTAACAGGTGTCCTTCTGGCGAGAACACTATTGTCAAGAGATTATGATATGTTAATACAGCCATAATGTTCTCAGTCATATCTTCAGCATCTCAGAATAATGGCCTCCTTAATATGCATGCATGTTCAGGTGCAAGTGACTGATAATTATACATATTCTGGTCTTATTCACAAGGCAAGGCTGTCTCAAACGACTACTGACCATATCAACACAGCCGGGGCCTAAAACACCCACATGAACATACCGCCAGGTCTTATTCAGGTTTGAATTCTAAATTTTCTTTTAAATATTCCCTGGTTTAATAATTACTGTTATAATTACATCCCGGTGCTCTCCCCCGACATGGTTTGGTCATCGTCCCCGAGCTGGCGCGTGACACCTTAATGGATCTAAATGTACACTCTAACAGCCTTATCCCCCAACCTGGGATGTCTCAGACACACGCACACTGCATGAACTGCTAATAACACCAGTCCAGCGTACATTGCCCGTGTTTGTGCAAGTGGTTTGTCGGCGTCTGTCTTGCAATATTTGGGAGATATTGCGAGAAACATTAGCTTACGGAACTGATGGGAGGAGTTCTTTGTCTTGGGTAAATAAACCCAGGACGGGAACGACAATATTCGTCAGTTTTACATTAAAATCACATTTTGTAATGTTCTAGAAACGTATTCTTTTAGTAAGATACACAATGTGATGTTGATAAAAATAATTTAATTTCCCGAACAGACACCTACACTTCAGGAATAGAGTATCCCCGGTTGAGAGTGTTTACATATCTGGAACGAGGCTCATGTCCCTATTTGGGGGTACGTTGATGTCAAACATAATCACGTGACCAGAACGGCATATTCGGGATGCCAAATGTATGTTCTTCTCAAGGGCCATCATATGCAGCTGGTGCCAACTGGAGAAGCGCATCATTGTATGAGTGAGTGAGTGCGTTTAGTGTCCCTTGCGTCGTATAATGGCGGATAGGTCAGCTTTGTATATTTTACCCCGTGAGCAATACAATCTAACATAAAATGGCAATGCATGAGCGTAACCAGATCCTGTTACTTCAACTTATAACATTTAAGGTGAAGTTCAAAGGCCCCTTTACACAAATTTTAGCGCTACGACTGATGTAAGTCTTTGATAAAGAATGGCAGTTTCGATCGTATTGGTGGTAAGATCGCTTTGTTGCACGAAGCTCGGGTTTGTTTGTTGTTAAACGCCCCACTCATCAATATTCCAGTTATGTGACGGCGGTCTGTAAATCATCTTGTCTGGACCAGACAATCGAGTGATTGACACCATGAGCATCGATCCATGCAAATTTGAAAGATGACATGTATCAATCAAGTCAGCTAGCCTGACCAACCGATCCCGTTAGTCGCCTTTTATGAAAAGCATAGTCACCCTTTACGGCAAGCATGGGTTGCTGAAGACGTATTCTACCCCGGATGTTCACGAGTCAGAAGCCCAGGTCGCAGTGAATGATTTTTGGGATGCAGATGAACAAATTGCCTTATTCTGCTTCCCGTTTGGTGAACTGTTTGATACGTCGTTGCCATACCATTTTTTCTTTAAAATCTTAGATGGTAAAATGGTGTCAGTTTTATTTTATGGTGTTGAAATATAGGGACACGATATTGACTCAGAATGTAAGGTGAAGTGAAATGAGGTTTAAAGTCGCGTCCAAGATTATTACACTTATATAGCGACGTGCATGCACGCGTGTGTGTGTGGCTGCTTGTACGAGTCATATGCCGATTTATACTGCTAGCCCACTGAGATACCAGCTTAAAATGAATACCCCACTTAGACACAGTATACTGACTCCGAGCCGACCAATAATGTTTTAGCCCCTTAATGTCGAGCGCCAGACAGGGTAACAAGTACCATATTTTAAAGTCTTTTGGTATGACGCGTTCGGGGATCGAACCCCGGACCTTCCGCTCTCCGGGCGGACGCTCTACCACTAGACCACGGAGGCGGTCGACTCAGATTGTAAGCCTAGCAGAGTTATTGAAGGCGTTTATGTTCAAGCATGCAAATAGTGTCTTTGTGTGCTGTTCGTGGTGAGAGTGGGAGATACACTGTATATATCTATGCCTACAAGTGTTGTATAAAATATTAGTATAAATTATTATCCATGCCAGAGTAGCGATTGCCAAAGAAATGCTGTAGTATGATATTATTAGATATGAGTTATGTTAAAAGCAATTGAGCTACAAAGTTAAGAAATGTATTATTGAAAATAGGATTTGGCTTTGTTTGGTATAATCAGTGTATTGTAGTATTCTATCATTTTTATCAGAATTTATGGTAAGAGCAAAATGTATTTATCAGCAAGACTGGCATGCATCCTTGTCACCTGGTGCAAAAACATCCAATTGCTCTATGTATAAACCTATAGTGTGTAAAGAGTATTATATTAAGTATGTTTCTATCCATAAATTTCGCGTAGCTTTAGCAAAGTTTAGGTGTAGTTCTCACCAACTAAAAAATGAGACTGGCAGATATGCAAATGTTCCAAGAAATGAAAGGGTTTTGCAATGTTTGTAAAAAAAAGTTTTGTTGAGGATGAGTATCATTTTGTTCTGTGCACGGTGTATGCCGAATTGCGTCAACAGCACATTCCACGAAACTACTATGTATTTCCCACATAACAAAGATTCAATGTCTCGATGTCAAGTCATAAATTTAATATCCAATGAAATTTGGCTATGTGTACTTATAAGTCTATACAATTAAAGACAAAACTGTTGATGTAACGTTCAGCTACAATACTGTCTGCTGCACAACTGCTGGGACGCCTACCTTCATCGCCTTGCTGAATAAACAACAAGAGAGCTTTGTTATGTCACTGTCTTCGTTTTAATTCAATCTAAGCTAAATATTACTCTTAGTTGTTACTTAAACACCTATCATAAACGTCTGGGCCAATCTCTATTGCACATTAAGGCGACGGCTTTGATACGCTTTGTTGTTCTTGACGAAGGTATATCAAGCTTTGGTTCTCTACTCTGTTCTTCAGAATTCGTCAGTACTTTGAACCACTAGACCTACATACTTGTTGCTGGGTGTGTTCATACGCGTGAACCTAACTAAACGACTTCAGCTGATATATATCTTGTATCAGATTAAGTAACCAATCTGGATTGAAGACATTGGGTAAAGAGGATGCATGTATGTTACATTTCTAGTTTCCACATAACGGATGGGGGCAGTGTGTGTGAGGGAGACACTGGTGACATTAGTTTCTACATAACGGGTGGATGCAGTGTGTGAGAGGGAGACAGTGGTGCCATTAGTTTCCACATAACGGATGGATGCAGTGTGTGAGAGGGAGACAGTGGTGCCAATAGTTTCTTCATAACGGGTGGATACAGTGTGTGTGAGGGAGACATTGGTGACATTAGTTTCCACATAACGGGTGGATGCAGTGTATGAGAGGGAGACATTGGTGCCATTAGTTTCTTCATAACGGGCGGATGCAGTTTATGAGAGGGAGACAGTGGTGCCATCAGTTTCCACATAACGGGTGGATGCAGTGTGTGAGAGGGAGACACTGGTGACATAAGTTTCCACATAACGGGTGGATGCAGTGTGTGAGAGGGAGACACTGGTGACATAAGTTTCCACATAACGGGTGGATGCAGTGTGTGAGAGGGAGACACTGGTGACATTAGTTTCCACATAACGGATGGATGCAGTGTGTGTGAGGGACACACTGGTGACATTAGTTTCCACATAACGGGTGGATGCAGTGTGTGTGAGGGAGGCATTGGTGCCATTAGTTTCCACATAACGGATGGGGGCAGTGTGTGTGAGGGAGACACTGGTGACATTAGTTTCTACATAACGGGTGGATGCAGTGTGTGAGAGGGAGACAGTGGTGCCATTAGTTTCCACATAACGGATGGATGCAGTGTGTGTGAGGGAGACAGTGGTGCCATTAGTTTCCACATAACGGGTGGATGCAGTGTGTGAGAGGGAGACAGTGGTGCCATTAGTTTCTACATAACGGGTGGATGCAGTGTGTGAGAGGGAGACACTGGTGCCATCAGTTTCCACATAACGGGTGGATGTAGTGTGTGAGAGGGAGACAGTGGTGCCAATAGTTTCTTCATAACGGGTGGATACAGTGTGTGTGAGGGAGACATTGGTGACATTAGTTTCCACATAACGGGTGGATGCAGTGTATGAGAGGGAGACAGTGGTGCCATCAGTTTCCACATAACGGGTGGATGCAGTGTGTGAGAGGGAGACACTGGTGACATAAGTTTCCACATAACGGGTGGATGCAGTGTGTGAGAGGGAGACACTGGTGACATTAGTTTCCACATAACGGGTGGATGCAGTGTGTGTGAGGGAGGCATTGGTGCCATTAGTTTCCACATAACGGGTGGATGCAGTGTGTGTGAGGGAGGCATTGGTGCCATTAGTTTCCACATAACGGATGGGGGCAGTGTGTGTGAGGGAGACACTGGTGACATTAGTTTCTACATAACGGGTGGATGCAGTGTGTGAGAGGGAGACAGTGGTGCCATTAGTTTCCACATAATGGATGGATGCAGTGTGTGTGAGGGAGACAGTGGTGCCATTAGTTTCTACATAACGGGTGGATGCAGTGTGTGAGAGGGAGACACTGGTGCCATCAGTTTCCACATAACGGGTGGATGTAGTGTGTGAGAGGGAGACAGTGGTGCCAATAGTTTCTTCATAACGGGTGGATGCAGTGTGTGTGAGGGACACACTGGTGACATTAGTTTCCACATAACGGGTGGATGCAGTGTGTGAGAGGGAGACAGTGGTGCCATCAGTTTCCACATAACGGGTGGATGCAGTGTGTGAGAGGGAGACACTGGTGACATTAGTTTCCACATAACGGGTGGATGCAGTGTGTGAGAGGGAGACATTGGTGACATTAGTTTCCACATAACGGGTGGATGCAGTGTGTGAGAGGGAGACACTGGTGACATTAGTTTCCACATAACGGGTGGATGCAGTGCGTGAGAGGGAGACACTGGTGAGATTTGTTTCCACATTACGGGTGGATGCAGTGTATTAGAATAAGAACGTTGTCACACGTTGAGCCAGATTACAGGGAGTTCGACATAGATGTATGTGATATTTGTATTCGTGCTCGAGACCATATCGAAAGAGAGTAGGACTTATCTGCACGTCATTTGTAACGACACGGCCCTTGACCTCTGGCTGGTAATAGCAAACTGAGTATTTGTCAAGTCGTCAAATAGTTTATTGAAAGTGGGCTTCAAAGGGGGTCCTGTCAGGGGGAGTATGAAAGATGAGTGCAAGGGCGACTACCAGTGAAGGTCAGCCCACCCCCTCGCTACCCTCCTTCAAAGCCGGATGTTCTCCGCTCGAGACATTGCTTCGCTCATTGTCGTGAAGAGGCTGTTTGCGCCCTATCTCTGGTCCGTTGATTTATTTCATTGTTTTGTGGGAATATAGTGGCTCTAGAGCTGTTGACAGTTATTCGGATGGAATTTATTTAATAACATGCACTTGAGAACAGTTCTTTTGCTTCAGTAATCTTGCTGGTTGATAGTTAAACACGTTCTGGTTGTGTTTCCTTTGGGAGAACACCCTGAACAGTAAACAGACTGTTCTTTTCGATTTCAAAAAGACAACTGTGTCTGATAATTCTGTTATCCTTCTACAGCTGATATATCTACAAGTGGTATTTCTACAGCTGATATATCTACAAGTGGTATTTCTACAGCTGATATTTCTACAGGTGGTATTTCTACAGGTGATATTTCTACACCTGTGACTGAAGACAGGACGCGGTTGCCGGTGCCTACGTTGACTTTACCTTTGAAAAAGGATTGTAAGAGATGATTATATTTTTTCTTATATCCGGAACTCTAGAGGAAGGATCTAAGTAATGAAAACCTACACCATTAAAATTCCCATAATTTTATGCAATTTCATAGTATTGTGAAACGGTCACATATTTGAGCATTCACTGTCACCAAACGCTAGGTCGCCAACATGAGAGGTATAATGTCTCACGATGGGAGGCTATGACTATACATGGCGTTGTTTCTATTTGGTTAACAGCTGTAGAACATGCGCCTCTACATCTGGCTCCCGATCCACAAAGCGTTCGTAACACTACGATATTCGTAAGTTGCGATAGGTCGTAACGCTTCGAACACTTTGTGGATAGGGCCCAGCTCTGTAAGTTCAGAGTGATGTCATGTGAAGCTATTGTGACATGTTTCCATGTTTAACCCATTGTGACGTCACAATGTCGACGTCATAGTCCGGAATGTTAGTTGCAGACAATAGTTTCAAGATTTAGACTGTGGGGTAAAGATGTAAAGTAATTTCCATTGAATAACGCAATATTGATCACTTCTTGTATTTTAATACCAAAACTCTTCTCGAATTAAATAATGTAGTAATATCTAATGCATTTTATATTTATGGACATTTACCGTCGATTTGCACAAAGGCATTGCAGTGTGTAGTGAATACCTTGCTGTACACTGATTCCTGTTTGTTTCTAAACATGTATCTGGGTGGTCCTCTCTGGCGCCCAATGTGTTACAGCTTAGAGAGCTGACACCCCGTGTGTGATGGCGAGTCTTGGTGCATGTGTCTCCCTTGTCACGCAGTGCGCTGTCATTACTGGAAATACCACGAGTCAATACGGGAATCCTACCTCTAACACTTCGCTATACACACCCCTTAAATGAGCTTTTAGCTATGCAGATTGATCTTATTTTTGTTGAAAAAGGAATGCACTTTTCTGTATGCGTAAGTTCGAGGATATCATAAAGACTCTCTGAAGTTGTTCCATGAACTGTCACTCCGACATCGTAGACATGAGTGATGTTCAAGGGTATGAGAGACATTCGTAGACATGGGTAAAGTCGTTCAAGGTTGTGAGACAATCGAAGACATGAGTGATATTCAAGGGAATAAGAGACAATCGTAGACATGGATAAAGTCGTTCAAGGTTGTGAGACATTCGTAGACATGAGTGATATTCAAGGGAATAAGAGACAATCGTAGACATGGATAAAGTCGTTCAAGGTTGTGAGACATTCGTAGACATGAGTGATATTCAAGGGAATAAGAGACAATCGTAGACATGGATAAAGTCGTTCAAGGTTGTGAGACATTCGTAGACATGAGTGATATTCAAGGGAATAAGAGACAATCGTAGACATGGGTAGAGGTCGTTCAAGGTTGTGAGAGACAATCGTAGATATGAGTGGTGTTCACGGGAATACGAGACAATCGTAGACATGGGTAGAGTCGTTAAAGGTTGTGAGAGCCAATCGTAGACATGAGTGATGTTGAAGGATGGGGGAGACAATCGTAGACATGGGTGTTGTTCAAGGGTATGAGAGTCAATCGTAGACATACATGGATAAAGCCGTTCAAGGTTGTGAGACAATCGAAGACAAGAGTGATATTCAAGGGAATAAGAGACAACCGTAAACATGGGTAAAGTCGTTCAAGGTTGTGAGAGACAATCGTAGGTATGAGTGATATTCAAGGTTGTGAGAGCAAGTCGTAGACATGAGTGCTGTTCAAGGGTATGAGAGTCAATCGAAGACATGAGTGATGTCCTTCAAGGGTATAAGAGATAATTGTAGACATGGGTGATGTCCAAGGGTATGAGTGACAACCGTAGACATGGGTAAAGTCGTTCAAGGTTTGAGAGACAATCGTAGACATGAGTGATGTTGAAGGATGTAAGAGACAATCGTAGACATGAGTGTTGTTCAAGGGTATGAGAGACAATCGTAGACATGGGTAATACGTTCAAGGTTGTGAGAGCCAATCGCAGACATGAGTGCTGTTCAAGGGTATGAGAGTCAATCGTAGACATGAGTAATATACTTCAAGGGTATGAGAGATAATTGTAGATATGGATGTTGTTCTAGGGTATAAGAGACATTCGTAGAAGGGGTGATATTCAAGGGTATGAGAGACAACCGTAGACATGGGTGTTGTAGTTCAAGGAAATGAGAGACAATCGTTGACAAGGATGGTGTCGGTCAAGAGTATGAGAGATAATCGTAGACTTGGGTGATGTTCAAGAATATGAGAGACAATCTCTGTACAGCATACATGAAATTGGTACAGAAGAGTTCTCACGTGTTCATGGATCTACACTGTGACGTAAGTGGCCAAGGGGAAGAGACGTGACCCAGGTTGCATGCTCTCTCGTGTAGTAATATACACAATATATACTCAACAACAAAAGTTCCTGTGACACCAATATTTTAGTGTATTTTTCAAACAAGTAAAGTTTGGTTTTCAATATTGAAGTGCATGTATGGAATCAAGTCACAAAAACGCAACTGCTACAGAAAAGCATGCATTCCATGCAAAAATTGACGTTTATGCAAGCCCCGCGCATTTCACTACCCAAGAATGGGTAATAAAGAATGTGCGTTAACGGGATTCTATATGCATTGTTTAGCATCGTGCTGACAACAACCACTCAGAAAAATAACAAAATTACGCAATTGTTCAACATTATGAAATGCCACGCCTGTCCGAAAATGAGCGTCTGCGAGCCATTGGTATGCTTGAAG
The DNA here is from genome assembly GCF_023055435.1 of Haliotis rufescens. NCBI lineage: Eukaryota > Metazoa > Mollusca > Gastropoda > Lepetellida > Haliotidae > Haliotis > Haliotis rufescens. Next base: position 51,993,241 of record NW_025963890.1, read on the forward strand.
CAGGATTGAGTCAACGTGGTGTTGCAAGACAATTTAACGTCAACAGAAACACCATTTGGTGTTTATGGCAACGTTGGCAAGAGACGAATGCAGTCAGGGACCATCCTCGGAGTGGCAGGCCACGCGTAACCAATAATCGACAAGACAATTGGATTCGAACAACACATCTACGAAATCGATTCCAGCCAGCAACAGTGACTGAAAGAAACATCCCTGGCCTTCGGCGATATATATATATGTGACATCATGGAAATATCCCGAGAAGCGAAACAATTAAAATCACTCAGTGTAAGAAGCATTCTGGTGTTCATAAAAGGTGAACAGAAGCTGCTTTATTGTATGTCAGGGTTGCCTGTTGGGTTAATATAGGTTAATATGTGTACACGACAACAATATAACGAGGAACCAACTGGATTAATAGGGTAACAATATAAAAATAACACAATCAATCTGTTCGTTTGCGGGTAATAATTTGGTATTGCTCAGAAGAGGCGAAGTGCGGTAAAATGAGGTTCAAATTCGCTTTCAAGATTATATAGCGACTGCATGCGCTTGAGTGTGTGTCGATGTTTGTAGTAAACGTGGATACCCCCACTCACACAGTATATTGACTCCGAGCCGACCAGTCATTGTTTTACCCCCTTGATGCCTAGCGCCAGGCAGGGTAACAACAAGTACCATAGTTAAACGTCTTTTGGTATGACGCGGCCGGGGATATCAGGACAGACGTTCTACCACTAAGTCAATGAGCGGCCAGTACAATGAAGTGCACGCTGGGAAGGTGAAGGCCTCTGTTTCTGTTATTGGTTGGCTTGCTTCTATAGTTTCTTGACGACTACTCTTTTTTCAGTGATTGATGTTGGTGTTCTGGTTTTTTGCCAGGACAAATAAAAAGTGTTCCGAAAGGGCTGATTTCATTCCGATTTGGCAACAAAGGTCTTCTGTTCTTGTATTCTGGTGGCTAAGTCGCACCAATTCTGTCTCCATTGTTGCATGTGATCTCATACACACACATCCTAGGTTTGGGCGAACAGGTGTGTGTATGTGTGTGTGTGGGGGGGGTCTCTACCATTGGTCATGTAGGATGTTTCTAAGTGTCTTTTCAGAGGAGAAGGTCAAATCTGTGGTGGCTGTCTTTTCTGTGAGGAGTCAGATGACTGGTTGGGCCTTGGTATAAGATGCTGACTAGGAAAGGTGATGGGGCTGGTGTGGGTTTGGGCTTGGGATAGTCATCTTTTGCTGGGTTTCCGAATTGTTTTATCTGCTAGATGTTTGGAATAACCCCTTGATATTGATGAAGGTATGTTTAAGGTGGTGAAGACAAGATGAGAACAGACATATCTTGTAACCACAATAAGAGAGTATTCTGGTGATGACAATAGGAGAACAAGAGTATTGTGGCAATAACAATAGGAGAACAAGAGTATTCTGGTAATGACAATGAGCGAACAAGGGTATTCTGGTGATGACAATAGGAGAACAAGAGTATTCTGGTAAAGACAATAGGAGAACAAGAGTATTCTGGTGATGACAATGAGGGAACAAGAGTATTCTGGTGATGACAATGGGGTGTTTAAGTAGAAAATGGCCACGATATGTACCTACTCCACCCAGACTGTCATGTAGTGTGTCATTCACTCTGGACTTCAAGGATGAACTGTTTCTAGCTATATCAATTGTAAAGCGTGAAGATTATGAGAAAATCCATTCTGAATGCCGTAACGAATTGGGCAGTCTGTGGACAGTCAGTCAAGTTCTAGGAAGCCGAAACACCATTAACCAAATTGATAAGTTACGCATTGTAACGGATAAGGTATTTGGTTTAAGGGGTGGGTGAGGTGAGGTGAGGTGAAATTGGGTTTAACGTCGCGTCCAAGATTATTGCACTTATATAGCGACGTTATATGGTGTAAGAAGAATTAGGTATATGACGTAAGAAGTTTGGGGTATACAATATAATATATGACATAAGAAGTGTGAAGCATATAATTTAAGAAGTATAAGGCATATACTGTAAGAAGTAATTAGCCATATGGTTTAAGAAGGAGGTGGCGTATTACGTCCGACATATGGGACATGAAGTAAGAGTGAGTGAGTGAGTGAGTATGGTTTTACGCCGCTTTTAGCAATATTCCAGCAATATCACGGCGGGGGACACCAGAAATGGGCTTCACACATTGTACCCATGTCGGGAATCGAACCCGGGTCTTCGGCGTGACGAGCGAACGCTTTAACCACTGGGCTACCCGACCGCCCCCATGAAGTAAGAAGTACGCGGCATACAATGAAAGATGGATGATGCATATGATATAAAAATGAAGTATATGTTGTAAGAGGTCTGAGACATCTTAGAAGTGTGGTGATCATGACATACAAAGTATGAGGCATATAAAGTGTTAAGAGGAATTAATGATGTTAGAAGCATGACGCATAAAACGTAAGAAGGATGAGGCATATGATGTAAGAAGCATGACGAATATTATGTAATTAGAATGAAGCATATTATGTAATAAGCATGACGCATATGATGAAATAGGTATGACGCATATGATGTAAAATTATGACGTATATGATGTAATAAGCATGACGAATATCATGTAATAAGCATGGCGTATGTGATGTAATAAGCATGACGTTTATTTTGTAATAAGCATGACGTATGTGATGTAATAAGCATGATGTATGTGATGTAATAAGCATGGCGAATATTATGTAATAAGCATGACGTATGTGATTTATTAAGCATGACGTATATGATGTAATAAGCATGGCGAATATTATGTAATAAGCATGATGTATGTGATGTAATAAGCATGACGTATATTTTGTAATAAGCATGACGTATGTGATGTAATAAGCATGGCGTATGTGATGTAATAAGCATTACGTATATTTTGTAATAAGCATGACGTATGTGATGTAATAAGCATGATGCATATGATGTAATAAGCATGATGTATGTGATGTAATAAGCATGACGTATGTGATGTAATAAGCATGACGTATGTGATGTAATAAGCATGATGTATGTGATGTAATAAGCATGATGTATGTGATGTAATAAGCATGATGTATGTGATGTAATAAGGATGATGTATGTGATGTAATAAGCATGATGTATGTGATGTAATAAGCATGACGTATGAGATGTAATAAGCATGATGTATGTGATGTAATAAGGATGATGTATGTGATGTAATAAGCATGATGTATGTGATGTAATAAGCATGACGTATGAGATGTAATAAGGATGATGTATGTGATGTAATAAGCATGATGTATATTTTGTAATAAGCATGACGTATGTGATGTAATAAGCATGGCGTATGTGATGTAATAAGCATTACGTATATTTTGTAATAAGCATGACGTATGTGATGTAATAAGGATGATGTATGTGATGTAATAAGCATGACGTATGTGATGTAATAAGCATGATGTATGTGATGTAATAAGCATGATGTATGTGATGTAATAAGCATGATGTATGTGATGTAATAAGCATGATGTATGTGATGTAATAAGCATGATGTATGTGATGTAATAAGCATGATGTATGTGATGTAATAAGCATGACGTATATGATGTAATAAGCATGATGTATGTGATGTAATAAGGATGATGTATGTGATGTAATAAGCATGATGTATGTGATGTAATAAGCATGATGTATGTGATGTAATAAGCATGACGTATGAGATGTAATAAGCATGACGTATATGATGTAATAAGCATGATGTATGTGATGTAATAAGGATGATGTATGTGATGTAATAAGCATGATGTATGTGATGTAATAAGGATGATGTATGTGATGTAATAAGCATGATGTATGTGATGTAATAAGCATGATGTATGTGATGTAATACGCATGACGTATGAGATGTAATAAGCATGATGTATGTGATGTAATAAGCATGATGTATATGATGTAATAAGCATGACGTATGTGATGTAATAAGGATGATGTATGTGATGTAATAAGCATGATGTATGTGATGTAATAAGCATGACGAATATGATGAAATAAGCATGACGCATATGATGTTAGATGGATTTAGCATGTCATTTAAGGTGTGTGTGTGCTTCATGATGTAAGAAGCATGACATAAGATGTAAGAAGCATGAAGCATATTATGTAAGAAGTATGACGCATATAATGTAAGAAGGATGATGTATATCATGGAAGAAGTGTGTGCTTTATGGCGTAAGAATTATGAGGCATATGATATATAAAGTATGAGGCATTTTATGTAAGTAAGATGAACAATATGATGTAAGAGATATATGTCGTGTGACTTAAGAAGTATGTTGATCATTAAGTAAGAAGTATGAGGCATAAGATGTTAGAAATATCATGTGCACGTGTATAGCATGGTAAAAGGGGAGTGTATATGATCTTAGAAATATTTAACTCAAAGTAGATGCCTCAGGTTAATACTGTTGGTGCAGCCACGGTCAACGAGAGCCTACTCCTCGGTGCACAAGCAAAGAACTTTAAAATACATGTATAAAGTATATGAAGCAAAGCATGGGTGGTAACACTTGTCATGTGGATTAGGCAGAAGGTGCTAGAAGGGTGAGGTTTTTGTGCAGCAAGGCAGAATTATATGGTGTAAGAAGGGTGGGGTTTGTTTGTAGCAAGGCAGATGTATGTGGTGTAAGAAGGGTAAACTTTTTGTGTATCAAGGCAGAAGTATCTAGGGTAAGAAGGGTGAGGCTTTTGTGCAGGAAGGAAAAGGAATACGGAGTAAGATGTATGAGGTTTTTGTGAAGAAACAGAGAGGAATATGGTGTAAGATGGATGTTTTTTTGTGTGCAAGAAGGATAAGGAATATGGTGTTAGATGTATGAGGTTTAGTGCAGGAAGGAAGAGGATTATGGTTCAGGATGAGGTTTTTGTGAAGAAAGGAAGAGGAATTATGTCTAAGAAGGATGAGGTTTTTGTGAAGAAACCCAGAGAAATATGGCGTAAGAAGGATGTTTTTTGGTGAAGAAACAGAGAGGGATATGGTGTAAGAAGGATGAGGTGTTTGAGCAGAACGGGATAGGGATATGGTGTAAGAAAGATTATGTGTTTGTGCAGAAAGGAAGGGGAATATGGTGTAAGAAGGATGGTGTTTTTCTGAAGAAACGCTATATGAAGCAGACACAAGGATAATGTATCTGGTGTAAGAAGTACGGCATATGAAGCAGACACAAGCATAATGTATATGTGTAAGAAGTACCGTATATGAAGCAGACACAAGCATAATGTATATGTGTAAGAAGTATGGTATATGAAGCAGACACAAGGACAATGTATCTGCTGTAAGAAGTACGGCATATGAAGCAGACACAAGGATAATGTATATGTGTAAGAAGTACGGCATTAGAAGCAGACACAAGGAGAGTCTATCTGGTGTAAGAAGTGCGGTATATGAAGCAGACACAAGCATAATGTATCGGGTGTAAGAAGTACGGTATATGAAGCAGACACAAGCATAATGTATCTGCTGTAAGAAGTACGGCATTAGAAGCAGACACAAGCATAATGTATCTGCTGTAAGAAGTACCGTATATGAAGCAGACACAAGCATAATGTATCTGCTGTAAGAAGTACGGTATATGAAGCAGACACAAGCATAATGTATCTGCTGTAAGAAGTACGGCTTATGAAGCAGACACAAGGATAATGTATATGTGTAAGAAGTATGGTATTTGAAGCAGACACAAGGAGAGTCTATCTGGTGTAAGAAGTGCGGTATATGAAGCAGACACAAGCATAATGTATCTGCTGTAAGAAGTACGGTATGTGAAGCAGACACAAGCATAATGTATCTGCTGTAAGAAGTACGGCATATGAAGCAGACACAAGCATAATGTATCTGCTGTAAGAAGTACGGTATATGAAGCAGACACAAGCATAATGTATCTGCTGTAACAAGTGCGGTATATGAAGCAGACACAAGCATAATGTATCTGCTGTAAGAAGTGCGGTATATGAAGCAGACACAAGCATAATGTATCTGCTGTAAGAAGTACGGTATATGAAGCAGACACAAGCATAATGTATCTGCTGTAAGAAGTACGGCATATGAAGCAGACACAAGCATAATGAATCTGGTGTAAGAAGTACGGTATATGAAGCAGACACAGCCATACCGTATATGGTGTAAGAAGTACGGCATATGAAGCAGACACAAGCATAATGTATCTGCTGTAAGAAGTACGGTATATGAAGCAGACACAAGGATAATCTATCTGGTGTAAGAAGTACGGCATATGAAGGAGACACAGCCATACCGTATATGGTGTAAGAAGTACGGTATATGAAGCAGACACAAGCATAATGTATCTGCTGTAAGAAGTACGGCATATGAAGCAGACACAGCTATACCGTATATGGTGTAAGAAGTACGGCATATGAAGGAGACACAACCATACCGTATATGGTGTAAGAAGGACGAAGTATGATAAGTACAGGCGGGTACAAAACAAGGAACGGTCCTTGCATGCACGGCTGGTGTCTGCAAGCCCCACGACGCAATCCAGTAGTCGCCTTGTCGGACATCTTCGCACAGAGTGCGGTATAAATAAGATACTTACAAACAGCGAAACATGCAATAAGATGTCAGTCACCCCTAGAATGTCGGCCGACAAACAATGTCAATGTCGAAGCAAAGAGTGCCACTGTTTCACCCTTTCAAGAGAAAGGAAAATGTAAAAGTTCCAAGTTTCAATCTATAGTTTTACAACGTCAACATTGGCTACTGAAGGTGTGTGTCTTCCCTTGGACGAGCTCACTCCACGTACCTAGGGAACTCTTTAATGAGCAAATATAACTTATCTTTTCCAACGTAGTCAGTCCACGGCTAAACGCCAACACGAGGATGCAATTTGAAGTATGTATAGTTGCTCTGTATGTCTGTTTACCTAGGGCTCGGCAGATTTGCTGAACTTGCCGCATGTATGCACATTTGTATGGAAGTAAGTAACACGGAAACTGTGATCACTTTATTGTTGTTTGTAGTAGCCGGAGCGAATGCTTGATTCGCGGGTACTGGTGATCCTGGAGATGTAGTTGGCTCAAGGGCAGTGTTTGAAGTGTTGCTCGCAGACACCCGCCACTGGAACCGTCATAGGGAAAACGTGGATCTCGCTTTGTACAAATATTTAATTATGATGCAAAAGAAGGTGACATCTAACTTGTGTATACACATTAGTAGTGATGTCACACCTCGATGTGAGAAATGTACTCTCTGTGTTTGGACTTCGTTCTTGTATACTTAGCTGATATTTGAACGGGGTTATCAGTTAATTACGCAAATTACAGAGAGTTAGGGAAATGTTCGATGATAATGCACAGCAAAGAGAAGCAGACATTCACCAAGCCTTTCCCAGTATCACAGCATTCCAGAAGTGCATTCGTCAAGCTCTCACAGGCTGTTCAACGGTGCATAATACAAATCCGCTTTAATGGTTAAAACTTTGGGTTTATGTTTTTGTATAATCACTCTGGACCATCAGCGCATGAACACCTACACACGTGAGCATCACACACAGACATGGAAGCACTGTACCAACCGATCATCGGTATCTAGTTTCTGGAGTCTGAGTTGATGTTCATGTCGCCTATAACCTGTGTGGCTAGGTGAGGCTGGGAGAGGCTGGGGGAGGCTAGGGGAGGCTGGGAGAGGATAGGAGAGGCTGGGAGGAGTTGCCGAGTTGTTTTTTACTGAAGCCTATAGGCCCGTCTGTCACCATGAGGCAAACACGCATCTCTGCATCAGTGTAACATCCAATCCGTCTGAGACACCCTTTATGGGGAGTGGTATTACCCTGGACTCCATCCCCAAACACACTATGTATCCTTACTGTCCGTGGGGACTCAAACACACTATGTATCCTTACTGTCCGTGGTGACCCAAACACACTATGTATCCTTACTGTCCGTGGGGACTCAAACACACTATGTATCCTTACTGTCCGTGGGGACTCAAACACACCATGTACCCTTACTGTCCGTGGGGACTTAAACACACTATGTATCCTTACTGTCCGTGGGGACTCAAACACACTATGTATCCTTACTGTCCGTGGGGACTTAAACACACTATGTATCCTTACTGTCCGTGGGGACTCAAACACACTATGTATCCTTACTGTCCGTGGGGACTCAAACACACTATGTACCCTTACTGTCCGTGGGGACTCAAACACACTATGTATCCTTACTGTCCGTGGGGACTTAAACACACTATGTACCCTTACTGTCCGTGGGGACTTAAACACACTATGTATCCTTACTGTCCGTGGGGACTCAAACACACTATGTATCCTTACTGTCCGTGGGGACTTAAACACACTATGTATCCTTACTGTCCGTGGGGACTCAAACACACTATGTACCCTTACTGTCCGTGGGGACTCAAACACACTATGTATCCTTACTGTCCGTGGGGACTTAAACACACTATGTATCCTTACTGTCCGTGGGGACTCAAACACACCATGTACCCTTACTGTCCGTGGTGACCCAAACACACTATGTATCCTTACTGTCCGTGGTGACCCAAACACACTATGTATCCTTACTGTCCGTGGGGACTTAAACACACTATGTATCCTTACTGCCCGGTGGTGACATAGCTGTGATATTGCTGTACACCGCCGTACATGGACGTGATATTGTTGTACACCGCCGTGACATGGCCGTGATATTGCTGTACACCGGCGCGACATAGCCGTGATATTGCTGTTCAAAGCCGTGAAATAGCCGTGATATTGCTGAACACCGCCGTGACATAGCCGTGAAATTGCTGTACACCGCCGTGACATAGCCGTGATATTGCTGTACACCGCCGTGACATAGCCGTGATATTGCTGTACACCGCCGTGACATGGTTGTGATATTGCTGAACACCACTGCGACATAGCCGTGATATTGCTGTACACCGCCGCGACATAGCCGTGATATTGCTGTACACCACCGCGACATGGCCGTGCTATTGCTGTACACCGCCGTGACATGGCCGTGATATTGCTGTACAACGCCGTGACATGGCCGTGATATTGCTGTACAACGCCGTGACATGGCCGTGATATTGCTGTACACCACCGTGACATGGCCGTGATATTGCCGTACACCGCCGTGACATTGCCGTGGTATTGCTGTTCACCGCCGCGACATGGCCGTGATATTGTTGTACACCACCGTGACATGGCCGTGATATTGCTGTACACCACCGTGACATAGCCGTGATATTGCTGTACACCGCCGTGACATGGCCGTGATATTGCTGTACACCACCGTGACATGGCCGTGATATTGCTCTACACCACCGTGACATGGCCCTGATATTGCCGTGCACCGCCGTGACATCGCTGTAATGTATCTGGCTACACTACCGTGATGTTATTCGGACATTATTGTATAAGCTCTCGTTATGTAATATTGCATCTACAGCGGAAACCTCCATTGTAACGAAAGCTTTGCAAAGCTTGCTTGGTTTGCTTTAGGTATGACCACCTCATGTTAGTTTCCAAGTTTCAGTGCTTATATGCTTTCAGTGCCTGTCTGTCTTCGAGTGAATATTATGGTGTAAACAGATTGCCTGAGTATATACAGCGTCATACAGTAAACTACGGTTATAACGAACACGCTTATAACGAACTGACGGATATAACGAACCTACTTTTTAGTCCCGACTATTTGCTGTGGTTATGCTGTATATATGCTTATAACGAACTACGGTTATAACAATCTAAAAATAGTTGTCCCTTTGAGTTCGTTATAACCGTAGTTTACTGTACTTTGTTTACAGACTGTTGTTGGTAAATCCGTAATTCAGATCGACAACCCACTCACAAGCCTGGGCTCCCCCATGCCGCTTCACTCAATATATTTGCTAGCACCAAAGATTTCGCGTTTTATTTAGTCATGGTAGAATGGCGATAGACATACTGTGTTTTCAATGCAGAGCTTGGTTACCTGTAGATTTAACCGCGCTAAATTAAAAATTTGAAACCTCACGCTGCGTGTTCGGTTTAAAGTTCAATTTAGCGCGGTTAAATCAACAGGTAACCTAGCTCTACATTGAAAACAAAGTATGTTTATCTCTAGATTGACACCTGTCCATCATCAATGCGAACATACATCTTATTGTTAATATCTGGTACCAATCTAGAGTAATTATAAACATGTACAGAGGTCAGTAAAATGTATCTACCCTGCAAAGAGTGTATACCACATGTGAAATCCCACTGATCTATATCCCCAAGGGTAAGTAACTAGTGTATACTCCTGACACCGCGCTGAGGTCAGACCAACCTTCGGGTCAAGCCGATCCATTGGGTCATCATCCCAGACACCGGAAGATGGCAGAACTGGGATTCCATAGATACAGCAACATTTGTTTGGTGATGTAGACCCGCACTAAGATAACGCCCGCTGCAACCCACTGCAACACGCTACGCCCTGAGCAACGTCCCTAAGTATATATCTCAGCATGTGCATGGCGTGCGACCTCTTGGAAGTGTGGTCGCTGGAAAAATAAATCACCCCTGCACCCAGATAACACAGATAACCCCCCTCTAAATCCTGTAATGCTTACATATCTGTTCTTTGTTCGTATCAATACATTTATGAGACATTGTCAAAAAGTCTCTTAAAATGCCGCTGTGTGATAGGGGGGTGGGGTGGGTGGGGCTGGAGGGGATATCTGTGTGATAGGGGGGTGGGGTGGGTGGGGCTGGAAGGGATGTCTGTGTGATAGGGGGTAGGGTGGGTGGGGCTGGAGGGGATGTCTGTGTGATAGGGGGTGGGGTGGGTTTGGCTGGAGGGGATATCTGTGTGATAGGGGGTTGGGGTGGGTGGGGCTAGAAGGGATGTCTGTGTGAGAGGGGGTAGGGGGGGTAGGGCTGGAGCGGATGTCTGTGTGATAGGGGATGGGGTGGGTGGGGCTGGAGGGGATGTCTGTGTGATAGAGGGTGAGGTGGGTGGTGCTGGAGGGGATGTCTGTGTGATAGGGGATGGGTTGGGTGGGGCTGGAGGGGATGTATGTGTGATAGAGGGTGGGGTGGGTGGTGCTGGAGGGGATGTCTGTGTGATAGGGGTGGGGGGGTGGGGGGGGGGGCTTGAGGGGATGTCTGTGTGATAGAGGGTTGGGTGGGTGGTGCTGGAAGGGATGTCTGTGTGACAGGGGATGGGGTGGGTGGGGCTGGAGGGGATGTCTGTGTGATAGGGGATGGGGTGGGTGGGGCTGGAGGGGATGTCTGTGTGATAGGGGATGGGGTGGGTGGGGCTGGAGGGGATGTCTGTGTGATAGAGGGTGGGGTGGGTGGTGCTGGAGTGGATGTCTGTGTGATAGGGGATGGGGTGGGTGGGGCTGGAGGGGATATCTGTGTGATAGGGGATGGGGTGGGTGGGGCTGGAGGGGATGTCTGTGTGATAGGGGATGGGGTGGGTGGGGCTGGAGGGGATGTCTGTGTGATAGAGGGTGGGGTGGGTGGTGCTGGAGGGGATGTCTGTGTGATAGGGGTGGGGGGTGGGGTGGGGGGGCTGGAAGGGATGTCTGTGTGATAGGGGGGTAGGGTGGGTGGGGCTGGATGGGGTGTTCCAATCACCCATCTACAGCCGCCAACATAGAGGGCCCAAACCCCCAGATGTTACGTTCCGAGACATATTTTGCTTTTTCTTCACTTTGTTTTGGTGACTAAGCGGTAGGTTTTGTATAACTAAACTCTATTTGAATTAACTTGAAGGTCGTATTTCGATCAAGTCAAATGAAACCACCCCTTTCGTTCTTGCACACAAGCGTATTGTCCCAGAGTTTGGATAGAGCTTGCTACTCGGGACAGCAGGACCACGGTGCTCTGTGCTGGAACGCGGGGTCGCTCCAGGTTAATCAGGAGATTAGCCCTGTGCGATCACCTTGGCCTCATGTAGCGCTATCTGTACGGGGGTCTGAATGAAAGACGTGCTACCCTCCCTCATCCCGCTAATTCCCACTCGCTTGATACACTTACACCACACCGGAGTTGCAAATGTTCGCTGAGCAGCGGGTTGGGACGCTTTTACAACCTACCGCAAAGCATAGCCTTGAATTAACAATCTACAGAAGTACATTGAAACTAGGTGTAGGGCAAGGTGATGCTAGTTTCTGTACAGAAATACACCGTGACCAGCTGTATGGAAATGTAATGCTAGTTTTTGTAGAGTAATACACCGTGACCAGCTGTATGGAAATGTGATGCTAGTTTTTTGTTGTACAGAAATAAACCTTGACCAGTTGTCAGGAAATGTGATGCTAGTTTTTGTAGAGACATACACCGTGACCAGTTGTAAGGAAATGTAATGCTAGTTTTTGTAGAGAAATACATACGACCAGTTGTAAGGAAATGTAATGCAAGTTTTTGTAGAGAAATACACACGACCAGTTGTAAGGAAATGTAATGCAAGTTTTTGAAGAGAAATACACACGACCAGTTGTAAGGAAATGTAATGCTAGTTTTTGTAGAGAAATACACGTGACCAGTTGTCAGGAAATGTAATGCTAGTTTTTGTAGAGAAATACACCGTGACCAGTTGTAAGGAAATGTAATGCTAGTTTTTGTAGAGAAATACACACGACCAGTTGTAAGGAAATGTAATGCTAGTTTTTGTAGTGAAATACACACGACCAGTTGTAAGGAAATGTAATGCAAGTTTTTGTAGAGAAATACACACGACCAGTTGTAAGGAAATGTAATGCTAGTTTTTGTAGAGAAATACACGTGACCAGTTGTAAGGAAATGTAATGCTAGTTTTTGTAGAGAAATACACACGACCAGTTGTAAGGAAATGTAATGCTAGTTTTTGTAGAGAAATACACGTGACCAGTTGTAAGGAAATGTAATGCTAGTTTTTGTAGAGAAATACACACGACCAGTTGTAAGGAAATGTAATGCTAGTTTTTGTAGAGAAATACATACGACCAGTTGTAAGGAAATGTAATGCAAGTTTTGGTAGAGAAATACACGTGACCAGTTGTAAGGAAATGTAATGCAAGTTTTTGTAGAGAAATACACACGACCAGTTGTAAGGAAATGTAATGCAAGCTTTTGTAGAGAAATACACACGATCAGTTGTAAGGAAATGTAATGCAAGTTTTTGTAGAGAAATACATACGACCAGTTGTAAGGAAATGTAATGCAAGTTTTTGTAGAGAAATACACACGACCAGTTGTAAGGAAATGTAATGCTAGTTTTTGTAGAGAAATACACGTGACCAGATGCGAGCTTAGGGGAAGCAACAATAATGAAATGTTACCACCCCCATTTACTGTACCCCTGTTTAAAGTTATCTCCCACACCGTTGTGCACACCTATAGTGTACTTTCACCCTCGCCCTGGTCTGCATCAGGGACCGGTAAGATGACTTTGTGCCACCACAAACGTATGTCCGAGTCACGGGTGAATGCAACAGTTGGCGAGTAAGGGAATTATCACGTGAACGGCAGAAATTATTTCACTGATCAATATTATCCCAGATGTTACTGCGTGGGAAATTGACGTAGTTGTACATGTCACTAGACGAGGGGCGACTCCATTACCTGTGCATGGAAGGTAAGATGGACATACGTCTTCGCATTTGTCACCCATATTGTGTCAGGTCTGCTGGGCCCTGTTATTATCTAAACCGGCCCTTTGATAATGTGTCAGGACCTGCATACAACTGGCCCCCACCGCATATCGGTATCACGTGGTACACAGGTCGCTAGATGGAGCTGTCACTCAAGTAGCGCATGTCGTTGGAGTAGCTGTCGTTTCTGCCGTGTACCTGTCAAGGGGTACACCGTTACCCAAAACAATAGTTCCCTACCTCGTATTTGCATGTGTTTTGGTATGAATTATTCTTATATAGCATGGCAATGATACACCTGGGTCGAGCCAACGTGGCGACATAAAGTCAATATGTCACACATTTATAGGAGAATACTTGCAATAAGTCACACGGGTTCGCTATGCAAGTGTCGTCTGACTCACCAAGAAAAAAGGTTAACTTCTCTTGACTTGAAGGAAGTTGTCGCTGACCTTCTTACTACTCCCCTTAATAGTAATGAAAGTAGGATCAGGATGTGGAGATGAATACACCTGACTTATCGACTTGTATCCGACTTGTGAATACTAATATGAGATTTCACATTCTCCGAAAAGTTCTGGGTGGGTTTGACTAGGCAGCGCTTCCTGGGAGAAGTCTCATTCGCTGTCTGGGTGATGATGAGCCTAACCAGCCCGACTGTGCCAGGATCACCCAAACCCTCTTTGCTGCATTTTATATTTTAATCTGTAAATAACAATTATAACATATTGGAGTGTACCAATGAAAATGAGAGGTTATGGGACCGCTTTAAAAGCACCAGACTTAAATGACTAAATGATTTAATTGCAAGTGACAAAACGTTGCATTGTTTGGCTGCATGTTGAAAAGAGGGTTAACTTCAGTGAGGAATATAAAGATGTGTCATGATTTGTGATCTGAGTACTCGTGACAGCGTTAAAGGAAAGCGTAGCTGTGCAGACCTGGGTGACAGGGGCAGATTATCAGTGCAGAAAGCTGGGAGACCTTTTTCTGATCTGATTCAGTTGTTGGTCCTTGTAATCATACCGGTTGCAGTGTTTGGAATACCGGCGCTGAAGCTGGACATAGATGGTGGCTCGAATGATGAAACAGAAGTAGACATGACAAGCGCTGCTACGAACGTAACTACGCTCAAAGAAGACCTGTACTTGCGTACTTTGCATCTCCGGAAACAGTAACGTCATCAGCAACGAATGCCTTAACGCATATAGTTAGTCGACAAACAGTGGCCAGGCGCAAGGAATTAGGGCTTACGGATCTTACAGAGGACAGTTATTGACAGTAAAACATCGCTGAACATACTGTCTGTTCAGAGCTGATGGAAGGCATGTTGAGTTCAGGAGGTCGTGCCGTATGGTGGAGTGGGTTTTATTGTGTAGGGATGCTTTTATGGGCAGGGGAGAACACCACTGGCCATCTGTAACGGACATCTCACAGCTCAGCGATACATGGATGTCATTCTGCGTCCGATTGTCCTACCATTTCTACAACAGCTGCCACGTGGTGCCTTTTATCAGCATGACAACGCCAGACCCCATACAGCCGAAACGTGCACAACTTCCTTGCGGCCAACAACGTCAACGTGTCCCCGTGGCGTGTACACTCCCCAGATATGTCCTCCAATAGAACACCTCTGGGGTGTCATGGATCGTTGTTTTCGAGCGACCAGATCCTTCAGCCAACCGACAAGAACTGATGCAGGCCCTGAATGACGACGTATGCCGCGTGACGTCAATGATTTTTGATGTGTGTGCCCTGTGTCCACAACGATGAAAGCTTGTTTTTGCTACCCCACCTCAATTCGGGCAAATGTCATGCTGATACCAGATTGCTGTATGACGTCATTCGAAATGCCGATTCCGTTGAGATTTTGATCTTTTCAATACATTATAGTCCATGCATCAATCTTTTGTGGTTTTTAAACTAGAGTGATTTATATTCATACACGTGGAATATACAACTTGATATGTTCGCACATTACATGACGTATGCCGGTATATATTTCCACCGGCTAAGTAATGAACGCCAAGTGGCCTATAACATGACAGCAACAGAGGTTGGACTTACATCTGGATACGAAAGGTGATAGGCCTATGCCTGGGTGTGGAATACAAAGCCACTTGTGTGGCGCACTCCCATCCAGGCAAATGAGAGGGGAACCTTTAGCCTGCAGGTAATCTACCTGTATCACCGGTTAATCTACCTGTATCATTTGTGAATCTACCTGTAACTGCAGTTAATCCTACAAACTCATCCATAAATCTCTTTCGAAGGGAGGAAAACTGTCGGCTGTTATTTTACTTCATGCATCTATCTTTAGTGGTTTTTAAACTTGAGTGATTTAATTTAAACTATGGTAAAGATTCTTTTCGCCGTCAATTTATCTTCATACACGTGGAATATACAACTATATATGTTCGAACATTACATGACGTATGCCGGTATATGTTTCCACCGGCTAAGTAATGAACGCCAAGTGGCCTATAACATGACAGATTGGACTTGTCTGTCCATGTCTGTAGTACCCATAGTCTCACAGGGTCCATGTCTGTAGTATCACACAGTCTCAAAGGGTCCATGTCTGTAGTATCACACAATTTCACAGGGTCCATGTCGATAGTACCCACAGTCTCACAGGGTCCATGTCTGTAGTACGCACACAGTCTCACAGGGTCCATGTCTGTAGTACCCACATTCTCACAGGGTCCATGTCTGTAGTACGCACACAATTTCACAGGGTCCATGTCGATAGTACCCACAGTCTCACAGGGTCCATGTCTGTAGTACGCACACAGTCTCACAGGGTCCATGTCTGTAGTACCCACATTCTCACAGGGTCCATGTCTGTAGTACGCACAAAGTCTCACAGGGTCCATGTCTGTAGTACCCACAGTCTCACAGGGTCCATGTCTGTAGTATCACACAATTTCACAGGGTCCATGTCGATAGTACCCACAGTCTCACAGGGTCCATGTCTGTAGTACGCACACAGTCTCACAGGGTCCATGTCTGTAGTACCCACATTCTCACAGGGTCCATGTCTGTAGTACGCACACAGTCTCACAGGGTCCATGTCTGTAGTACCCACAGTCTCACAGGGTCCATGTCTGTAGTACCAACACAGTCTCACAGGGTCCATGTCCTGTCTGTAGTATCACACAGTCCAACAGGGTCCATGTCCTGTCTGTAGTATCACACAGTCTCACAGGGTCCATGTCCTGTCTGTAGTACCCAAACAGTCCCAACGGGTCCATGACTGTAGTGCCCAGAAAGTATCACAGGGTCCATGACTGTAGTGCCCACACAGTCTCACAGGGTCCATGTCCTGTATGTAGTACCCACACAGTCTCAACGGGTCCATGACTGTAGTATCACACAGCCTCACAGGGTCCATGTCCTGTCTGTAGTACCCAAACAGTCCCAACGGGTCCATGACTGTAGTGCCCAGAAAGTCTCACAGGGTCCATGACTGTAGTGCCCACACAGTCTCGAAGGGTCCATGTCCTGTATGTAGTACCCACACAGTCTCAACGGGTCCATGACTGTAGTACCACACAGCCTCACAGGGTCCATGTCCTGTCTGTAGTACCCAAACAGTCTCACAGGGTCCATGACTGTAGTGCCCACACCATCCCACAGGGTCCAGATCATGTCCGTAGTACCCACACAATAGTATATTCTCAAATAATGTTTTGAAACAAGATATACAGTCTTTCGTTCAGTATAAGCTTCGTTTGTGTGCATGCATTCAGTGTTATTATTTAGAATATACTCCAATGATGACAGCTGAATTACCAAACATTTTCCTTGAGAAATAGCCCGCTACCTTTACCATCAGGAGCGTTTCCCATGAAACAACAGTATATATCACTGCCCTCTGTTCCTCTCGTCAGTACACGTTACCTTGTAACAAAGTCATTTGTTCTCCTTAACGTTCAACTAAAGACTCTCATTCCAAACGAATTAACTCATTTGCAGCGGTTCATCTCCGCCCTGACACGCGACTGTCGGGTGTGTTGTTGGGGCGCATGGCGGGTCAAGCTCCACCAGGGCATCAACAACACAAGCTGAGCTTTTTCCCTGAACACTCTCGTATTTCACTGTGTAATGTGTCATATTATCGATTAATATGAAATATATCATTTGGACTTGACGCGAGGACATGACAACCCAATGATAATAATATTATTAATTCTCTCAATTCATTTCTACTGAAATGTCTAATTTGAATGTTCCTCCAAGCATAACGACACACGGGGTGCAGCCGGCTGCCTTTTATCTCCCCGACACACAGGCTATGGAACTCTGTATTGATTCAATCAACATATTACGGCCCACCTGCCTGATCGATGTGAGCAGCTGCTGACTCGTACAATCTGTAGACCACGTGGTCGATAGTGGGAACAGACACGATGAGTAGAATGCCACGCTATATCATCAAAAACTGGCTCCAACGGGAAATTTCTATTGGTTGAGATTGTGCGATATCTACATTGTAGATATCGCTGCAATGAAATTGCATCACAATGCTTTGCCGACCATTGTGACGTCATTTGTTACCACACGTCATAATCAAGTGGACCGCCTCCGTGGTCTAATGGTAGAGCGTCCGCCCGGAGAGCGGAGGGTCCGGGGATCGATCCCCAGCCGCGTCATAACAAAAGAAGTTAAAAGATGGTACTTGTTGTTACCCTGTCTGGCTCTCGGCATTAAGGGGCTAAAACAAGGACTGGTCGGCTCGGAGTCAGTATACTGTGTCTGAGTGGGGTATTTATGTTAAACTGCGGCATGGTATCTCAGTGTGCTAGCACTATAAATCGGAATCAGTCCGGACTAGTACAAGCAGCCACACACACACACACATACACGTGCATGCACGTCGCTATATAAGTGCAGTAATCTTGGACGCGACGTTTAACCTTACACCTCACCTCATAATCAAGTGACATCACTTATGGCTCATGCAGTACTTTTTACACTTAAGACACTGCCTATTACTGTCTACCAACTGAAGAAGTTGGAAACTGATGTTGGATGATAAATAAAATCTCACCCTCGTGTCTTTTAATATCAAATATATCAACACTTGCTGATATATTTGATATCAAAAGACACGAGGGTGAGATTTTCTATATAACACCCGGGTCAGCTGTGACAAGGAAAGCCTCCATCCCAGTGTCGGGGTTTGATCCCTTGGTGCGTGTGTGCCAACATACGTTGAAATATGGCACTCTGACTTACCCTCACGGGTGCTCGGCTCGGTGGTGCACTCACAACAAAGTCGTATAGTTTTCAGTCTTTATATAATTTACTTTGCTTACATGGCATGACATTTGACCTATATATAAGTACGTTAACATCTTCCAAAAGCTGCATTGACGTGCAGTGACATGTTTTTCACTCACGCACATATCATTTGTGACGCACGGATTGACGATTCGTCATGAAGGGGAGATAATCAAATAATCGGTTAACGCTTGCCGCCAAACAAAATCAATCGTCAAGTTTCGGCAGTTTGTGTTAAAGGACATAAAGCAAGCACTGGTCGGCTCGGAGTCAGTATACATGTACTGTGTCTGAGTGGGGTATCCTTGTTAAACTGCGGCATGGGATCTTTTTACACCTCACCTACCTTTAATAGGATTTGAACCATGGCTCTTTTCTCCGGGCATTGACTGACTGAATTGACAGATACACAATGACAATGACCGAACTTCTCATTAACCGCGAAGTCCGTACCGAAAGTTAACGAATGTAGCCTTTTGACACGGTGACATGGAATTAAATATTTACTTACTAATTTGTATCCGTTAGGAACGGCGACGTTGGTGTTTTATGCAGTACGTGTGATAGTAGATCTTACGAACATTTTAAAAAGAAATTACTCTTATCTTGATGAGGGGTATGGTTTCCTATAATATGCCTATCACCATGGGCCAGTAGTGTTTAGGTTATTGCTGAGTGTGCTCGAGTTGGTCCTATATGAAATGTACACTTGCTCCATGACATGCAACCCGAGTGGCCAAAGAGCATTTTGTACATGCGAATGGCTCAGGAAATATATTTCACGTGCATCGCACAGGGCCGACCCTGTGTTCTCACAGTTTAGCATAAAGTTCTTGAATGTCATTATACAAATACAGGTATTGAAACAAGGTAATTTAAACAGATTAGGCGCTTGGTGTGTCTGAACCGATTTGACGGTTGGGTGTCTGAACCGATTTGAGGGTGAGGTGTCTGGATCAATGTGAGAGTGAGGTGTCTGAACCGATGTGATAGTGAGGTGTCTGAACCTATGTGAGTGAGGTGTCTCAATCGATGTGAGAGTGGGGTGCCTGAACCGATGTGAGAGTGTGGTGTCTGAACCGATGTGATAGTGAGGTGTTTGAACCGATGTGAGAGTGTGGTGTCTGAACCTATGTGAGTGAGGTGTCTGAACCGATGTGATAGTGAGGTGTCTGAACCGATGTGAGAGTGTGGTGTCTGAACCTATGTGAGTGAGGTGTCTGAACCGATGTGAGGGTGAGGTGTCTGAACCGATGTGATAGTGAGGTGTCTGAACCGATGTGAGAGTGAGGTGTCTGAACCAATGTGAGAGTGGATTGTCTGAACCGATGTGAGAGTGTGGTGCCTGAACCGATGTGAGAGTGTGGTATCTGAACCGATGTGAGAGTGAGGTTTCTGAACCGATGTGAGGGTGGTGTCTGAACCGATGCGAGAGTGTGGTGTCTGAACCGATGTGAGAGTGAGATGTCTGAATCGATGTGAGAGTTAGTTGTCTGAACCTATGTGAGTGTGAGGTGTCTGAACTAATGTGAGAGTGCGGTGTCTGAACCAATGTGAGAGTGAGGTGTCTGAACCGATGTGAGAGTGTGGTGCCTGAACCAATGTGATAGTGAGGTGTCTGAACCGATGTGAGAGTGAGGTGTCTGAACCGATGTGAGAGTGTGGTGTCTGAACCGATGTGAGAGTGACGTGTCTGAACCGATGTGAGAGTGAGGTGTCTGAACCTATGTGAGAGTGAGGTGTTTGAACCGATGTGAGAGTGGGATGTCTGAATCGATGTGAGTGGGGTGTCTGAGCCAATGTGAGAGTGAGGTGTCTGAACCTATGTGAGAGTGAGGTGTCTGAACCGATGTGAGGTTTGTGTGTCCGAACCGATGTGAGAGTGAGGTGTCTGAACCGATATGAGGGTGAGAGGTCTGAATGAATGAATGGAGGTCCTATCGTCTAATGAACATACTTCACAAGAATGCAAATTCATGTGTATAACCTCACCCTACTCAACATACAGACTCGCAGGGAATCAAGTAGCCTGGTCAGTTAGGTTTTCTTATTAAAAAGTATGATACTGACTGAAATGTATATAGCTATAAAGCGCATCGACCAATATGTCGATATTCATCGACCGGATATGTAACAGACACTTACCTGCTATAGATTTCATGGCAACATGTGTTTGTTAAGGTTTAATAGCAAAATGAAAAATGAGGTGAAATGGGGTTTAACGTCGCGTCCAAGATTATTGCACTTATATAGCGACGTGCATGTACGTGTGTGTGTTTGTGTGGCTGCTTGTACTAGTCCGGACTGATGCCGATTGATAGTGCTAGCCCACTGAGATACCATGCCGCAGTTTAACATGAATACCCCACTCAGACACAGTATACTGACTCCGAGCCGACCAGTCATTGTTTTAGCCCCTTAATGCCGAGCGCCAGACAGGGTAACAACAAGTACCATCGTTTAACGTCTTTTGGTATGACGCGGCCGGGGATCGAACCCCGGACCTTCCGCTCTCCGGGCGGACGCTCTACCACTAGGCCACGGAAGCGGTCAGCACAATGAAAGCAAAGCAGTAGTAAGACAGGCAAATCCTCAGCAATATATTGGACTTGTAAAGCTGTCATATATGCAGTATATATATCACCAATATATATATATATATATATATATATATATATATATATATATATATATATATATATATATATATATATATATATACTGGTGATACTCTTCACTGGCACATCCTATATGTAGAATATATTTGTTTGTTTAATGTTTTACGCCGCACTCAGCAAAATTCCAGCTGTATTACGACGGTTTGTAAAATAATCGAGTCCGGACCAGATAATCCAGTGATTGATATTATGAGCATCGATCCACATAATTGGGATACGACAACATGCATCAACCAAGTCAGCGAGCCAGACCACCCAATCCCGTTAGGGATGGGTTGCAGAAGACCTATTCTAACCCAGATCTTCGTGGGACTGTAGAATAAACTGGTGACACTCTTCACTAGTATATTAACTTACTCTGCATGACATAATATATATATCAAGGGTGTTTGGCACGTTTCTTTCCTGCGATGATCACTGTAGTCCTGTCGGAAACAAGCCAGTTGACAATGCTTCTGAAAGTGTAAGCTATATTCTGCCGGCAAACAAATATTTACAGTGCGGGGTGGTATACGTTTTGCTTTATACCTGCAGTGGCAGGCTTGTGGTCCTGGTCTCCCACCTGTCTATATCTGGCTCATCTTGACTTTCAAAGTCAACTAGAGTATAATCCTGATGATTTCACTGTCCGCATGTCGGGGATCATGTGATTATATTTCATGAGCTATGTTTGATGTTGGATGGAGGTCATCTGCCAGACGTCCCATGATGCACTGCGCGCCTCTCCGTCACCAGCCTTTTGGGGGGATGCCATGGAGCTGTATGTATGCCCAAACCTCGAGAAGTAGCCTTTATAAGGCACGTATTGCGGGGCCACTGTACACATGGCGGAAAGTGAGGATTAATTGGACGGACATGTTTAAATAAGGCAGCTGACAATAGATATAATGATCAACATTGTACAATAAAACAACATTTGGCAGCTGGGATAGTTAGACCGGTCTGCTGGATGTAAGAGCATTCCCCCAAGACATTAAGCACGTGCGTCAAATCTGGCATGTGCTTTTTGTCCACATAACCCTTCAGGCATTTCAAGCTTTGTTGCCGCGAATAAAAGACACTGCCTTGTTGAAACAATAATGTGAAATATGTCGACATCCACAGCATACAAGACATGTTAAGTATATATAATGATGTTTGTCGGGGAAAAGGAAAATGGCACGGGCACAATATTCTTGTTGTGCCATGATGAGGCTATCTGGGTGACAACTAATTAAAAGGTCAAAGCAATCAGGATGTCGCCACTCAGATTGCTGTTTTTTGAGAATCAAGATGCAAGTTACAAATACAGTAAACTTCTTTTATAACGAACACGCTTATAACGAACTGACAAACTTTTTTTGGGGTCCCACTGTTGTATCTATGCTGTACATATGATTATAACGAACTACGTTTATAACGAACTAAAATTAGTGGCCCCTTTGAGTTCGTTATAACCGTAGTTTACTATATATGGTAACAGACACAAATTAATTCGTAGTTAAACTAGTTTCTTTTATTCATCATGCACTGCCTGTTATTCTACGCTTATGTTTCAGAAGGGGTCAGGTGCCTTAACAGAGAGAAGCCTGTAGCGAGACAACCACTCTTCAACAGGTACTCTACTGCTGGACGCAATACAACGTTGACGACATCCGCCTTGTGACAAGCATAGCAATACGTGATTCCCCATGCCAGTTGGGAAACTATATATGCCAGTCAATACATGGAATTGTAGGCCCGGCACACCAAAGTGCCTGATAAAAGAAATCCACAACTTAATACGTAATATGTGAAAAGACATTACCTGAGTCATAAAGACCACATCATGCCCGACACCAACACCAACGAAAGCGGGTGTTTCATTGAACCTCCGCAGACTACACTCGACTATCTGATCCTGTTTGCTATAGGAAGCGTATTCATTGGTCTCTTAATCTCCACCATCGGGTACATGATTCCCCGGGGCCACACCCCCGACCCCTCCCTCACCGCGCGACAGCAGGAAGCTGTCGACATCTACTACAACAAACTTGGCAACGACCTCGACATCTGCATCGTCGTCGGGATGGCATTTATCGGATTGGGGGGCCTCATGACGTCAGCAGTGTTCTGTAAGACTATCATATGCAGAGAGTGCGATGTGGGGGACGAGGAAACCTACGCCCTAACTGATCACCCAGGCCAGACTGATGGTCAGGGGTACGGGACGGTTGAGGGGGGACAGTTTACACCCTTAGACGGATCGACAAGAAACCAGTAGTGCTCTAGAGCTATATGACCATTGAACTGTTTTATGATATAGCTACTATATGTTTGGAATATATATCACAGAGGCGCATCCAAGTTGCCAGTGTAGCGTGGTCTGGTATGTCTTCATATGTTCTTGCTCAAGATCAACCTGCAAACTTGTTGGTTGTCCATGACGTACTGCCGATATTGTTGCCTTGTGTCGCCTGGGATCTTTTGTCTCTCAGCCGTATTACTTCCTTCCCTCAGCATAGTGGTCCGAGTCTACCATTATGTCCGAGACATGACACAAATGCATTGATGGAAATCCACTGCAAAATCAAACCATCATCTCATATAATGTTTTGCTGGGGATCAAAGTCGACCCGGAAGTGACCCCATGTGCATAGGGTCAGTGAGGGAATCACGTGCTACAGGCTGATGATACCCGGATGATACTGTCGCGCAAATCACTTTTCTAACTCAAACTATCAAATGAAAGCAAAAGAATCAATTCTGACTGGCCAAGTTGCTGTAACTGTTCGTGTTAAACACGAAGTGATGACTTTATTCTGTTGGCGGGATGACAACCAACAGGTTCATAGGGAGTCCTCTCGGACATTTTCAGGTTCGGATTCAGACATAAGATTGAGATGAGGATGGAGATCAGTATTGTCTATACGGCTCTTCAATTAATCAGAAGCCACAGTTTCTACCACAGCTAATCAAATGCGATTTTAGCGTAATCCTTGGCCTGTGTTGTCAACTTTAGTTAAACAAACTTATAAATGTGCATTAGATACAAGATTAATATGTCCACGTGGATACCAAAGTAGTCTGTATTACTAGCAAGTTAAATATATTTTTTTCTAAACAGACAGGCAAAAGAAAGTATACATATGAAAATTAGATTCAACCAAAATTTACAAATGTTATCAAACCCTTACGTGCCGAAGCCCAGCAAACTTCCAAAACATAACTAAAATACCAGTATTATATATTTCTGATAACCATTTCTTGTTTGTTTCATATTGTGCCACCGTAAGGCGTATATTTTCTTTGCCCTGCAGTTTATGTTACCAATCCGCCATTGATATGTGTATTTAGAGAATTTCACCAAGTTGTATGTACTAACCCGCCATTGATATGTGTATTTAGAGAATTTCACCAAGTTGTATGTACCGACCTGAATAATTCTTTCCTGTCCCTAACTTTGACAGGGAGTTTTAGAAGGCATAAAGTTGTTAAGACATGAAAATTAATTTGTCACCTTTCATCACCAACGATAACTTGCAGCTAAAGGCAGCCCCAAGGACGCCATATTTCCTGAAAATGGGCGTAAAGGGGGGGATAATCCTTAATCTCGAGTGTCGCGTGGTCTTTTACCAAGACCAGAGGATGTTTTGTTAGTTTGTTTGTTTGTTTGTTTGTTTGTTTGTTTGTTTGTTGTTTAACGCCACACTCAGCAATATTCCAGTTATATCACGGCGGTCTGTAAATAATCGAGTAAATACCAGACAATCCAGTGATATCATGTCATCGATCCACGCAAATGGGATACGATAACATGCATCAACCAAGTCAGCGAGCCTGACCCCCCGATCCCGTTAGTCGCCTCTTACGACAAGCATAGTCGCCTTTTATGGCAAGCATAGGTTGCTGAAGACCTATCTTGCCCGGATCTTCAGGCGTCTCCCCCATCGAGGATGTGCGTCATGTGACAACACAACACGTGACAAACGCGACATGCGCAAAGAGCCGCCATGTGTAGGGTTGAATTATTATTAATGGTCGAATCGAACATAAAGGCCAAACTTTGTCTCTGCAACATCAGTTTTTACACTGGACTGTATGTTCTGGGTGAGCACTTCTGAAGTATAAGGAAGTGGTTACAGAAGTGCCAGTATCACAGCTGAATGCAGCATCTTCCCGAGGCAAGGGAGTTAACTGACTGTTAAACCTCAGTTGCCAGTCTTGCCGGAGGCTGGAACTCCGGAGTTACACTTTGGCTGAACTTAGGAGTCTATGCATTGTTCAATCAAAATCGCGTAACGAAATCGACATCCGGTTCGAAAACAATATGGATTTCAACGTGATGATTTCGGTCGACTTCAGGATTTGCAAAGTTTGATAAGTGGCAAGTGTTTGGCAAATACTCTATACAAACGTTGCAGTATAGCACAGCAACCACTGAAGTGGCAAGTGTTTTATACTTCAGCTGCAAATTAGCACGGCAACATCTGAAGGGGTAAATATTCTATACAACACCTGCAATGTTGCACAGCAACCACTGAAATGGCAAGTACTTCAGCTGCAAAGGGGTAAATATTCTATACAATAGTTGCAATATAGCACGGCAACCACTAAAATGGCAAGTATTTTATATTTTCAGCTACAAATTAGCACAGCAACATCTGAAGGGGTAAATATTCTATACAACAGCTGCACTATAGAACAGCAAGCGTTTTGCACTTTTACTCTACTACGCGACAGTAAAAGGGTTAACCAACCACCAAGTAGGAGAACCTGCAATGTTGACATGTCTTGGAGATCATCTGTCAAAATGTACTCGCGGTTTTGGTGAAAGTGAACATGTGACAAATCTTGTCTTTAGAAAGGATGAATAGAACTTGCATGTACAGGTCACCTAAGGTCAACTGTAGTCTAGTGCACAGCATTAGGAACGTGTGCAAGAGAGCACTGCGACTGGGCACATGCGGAGACTTCGAAGGCAACACACGGCGACACAGCGTTGCCCCAAGGCTGTACTGACAGAAAAGTCCATGGATGTGTGGTACTTTTATCCTCCTTATAGCCAAGTCTAGATAAGGGCTGTAGTCTCTTATAAGGACAATTGTTTCATATTTACATAATCAAGAAATTATGATTTAAACTAATAATTATTGCCTTAGAGACTTGTGCAAGTCTAACGGCGACAGTAAAGACGTACATTTCCATCCCAAATGCCCTTGTTGGAATGTACCCGTGGGTTATTTAGGGCATATTTACCATTGGTTTTCAGATGTCAGTCACAATGTTTTTGTTCATCTTCAAAAATCAGATTTGCTTTTTATTAAATAAATTTAGCAACAGACATAAAGTGTTTATTAACGCCATGGACATGCGAGTATAACCACATGGTTTAGTACAGGAGTCTGTATCAACATGGATGAACTCCGCCCTTGATGGCTGGCATGTTTGATAACGTATTGCTGATCCAGAGAAATAACCCACTACGTGGTGGAGGACACGGTTATCCAAATGTGCTCAGGCGCCTCAGCTTCAGCCCTTAGACGACCCAGGATACACTGGTCGTGGGTTCGATTTCGGATTCCAATTGTGTTCAAAATTCCCAAAGTAAATGACATGAAGTGAGTGAGTGAGTGAGTATGGTTTTACGCCGCTTTTAGCAATATTCCAGCAATATCACGGCGGGGGACACCAGAAATGGGCTTCACACATTGTACCCATGTCGGGAATCAAACCCGTGTCTTCGGCGTGACGAGCGAACGCTTTAACCACTAGGCTACCAAATGACATAAAGGTCACTCACAGCACCTATCCTGGTTCCTGTAAATAGGACATTGGAGATCTCAACTCAATATAACCCATATCCTGATTCCTGTAAATAGGACATTTGTGACCTCACCTCAATATAACCACCATCCTTATTCCTGTAAATAGGACATTGGTGACCTCAACTCAATGTAACCAAAATCCTGATTCCTGTAAATAGGACATTGGTGACCTCAACTCAATATAACCATCATCCTGATTCCTGTAAATAGGACATTGGTGACCTCAACTCAATATAACCATCATCCTGATTCCTGTAAATAGGACATTGGTGACCTCACCTCAATATAACCATCATCCTGATTCCTGTAAATAGGACATTGGTGACCTCACCTCAATATAACCCAAATCCTGATTCCTGTCAATAGGGCCTTGGATACCTCACGGCAATTTAACCCTTGGCATGATCGCCATGATTGTGACACGTTAGGTGATTAACGTACAATGTTACTGAGCAAGCCATGGTAGAAACGGTACTTTATTAACTGGTGCCTCATCTGACGTTACATGTGGTGTTGTCTCAGAATAGTAGACAGCATGTTTAAGGTTGTGTATCAGTTTTTGAGAGTAGCTCGTAGTCTGTATATAATGTCATCATGATTGCTGGCCTCCAACAGTCACACAGAATTAGAAAAATACCAGGATACATGGAATCGGCTTCCTCGCAAACATTTTTTTTGTTAAATAACTGTGACGTCATTGACTACTGTTAAAACAATGAGTTACAGACAAGCAAACTTGTTTAACTGTAGTTGCATACATTGTAACGTGACCTTCATATGAACGTGTACATTCGTTCAAATATAGGAATCTCTCAACTATCACCTGTCGAAGAGTTGGTATAGATTGATGCTATACCCCCAGTTTTGACACTGTAAGTGATACCCAACGTGTTGCTGTCGACAGGTAAGTTCAAGCCGACCTACAGCTGGTTCCGAGTGAGCGGACCCCCAAGTGCAGCGCCTTCCGCGGTCATCTCACGTGGGTCGGGTATCAATAACATTCCAACTCACTTTCTTTTTACGCGAACAAGTTGAAAATCCACTTCAAACAAGACTGTCAAGATTTTTGCTTACATTTGACATTTTAACCATTCTTAATTCATTCTAACTGTTTTAATATCATTATGCATCACGGGTCCGTGTTTCGCGGTCTGCGATGTCTAGAGTTTCAGGTATCAGTAATGTGGTTAAAGTCAGCACAACACAAACTATTACCAGTTCTACTTAACTGGAATGGAATAACTTAACATTTACCGGCTGAATAAACAGGAGCTGATTATTAAAGCATGTCATACACTGGTACGTGTATGTTTTAACCATAATTAAATCGCCTACCTGTATTCCTCCGCGCGCACGACACAGGTACATCCACTGTGGAGGGAGACGGCAGTTTCACGCGCTGTGACGTCACAGCGTTGTGACAGAGGGTGGCAGGGGACCTTCAGCAGTCGTCATGTCTTCTGATCGCTGCTTGCCCCTCGGGGGAGGCCGGAGTGGGGTGGGTGGGGCTCTGTGGTACACGTGGACGTAAAACACAAGCTGCGCATTGAGACACGGGGTAGTAAGTGGGTGTGTTTTCACACCACTGCTAGTCGAGGTTTCCCGTCTCGTCACTCGTGTCACACTGTCTCCGTGTGTTTATTTATCTATAGAAGTTGAAACATGTGCTATTCATCCGTATTGCTTGAAGCCTTTCAGGAAGAACATACGTGGAATGGAATCATGATTTGTTTTATTACCCCAGAAGTTCAAGAAAGATACCAGTCACGTCCCTGGTCAGGAAAGGTAGATAGCGTGAAGACATAAGCGTTGCTAAATATCCGTTGTCAGGAATGGTAAATGTCTTTGACGTACCAGGGGGAGATATAAGCGTTGCATAGGTTCCTAGTCAGAAATGGTGGATGACTGTGGCGTCCTACGTTGGCAAACATGTGCATACGTGATGTGTCAGCTGAGTTGGCGAGATAGTCAGACGTGGTTGTTGTTTGTTTGTTGTTTAACGCCCCACTCAGAAATATTCCAGCTATATGACGGCGTTCTGTAAATAATCAAGTCTGGACTGCACAATCCAGTGACTGACATCATGAGCATTGTTCCACGCAATTGAATTACAGTGACATGCATCAACCAAGTCAGCGAGCCTGACCACCCAATCACGTTAACCGCCTCTTACGACAAGCACAGTCGCCTTTTACGGCAAGCATGGGTTGCTGAAAACCTATTCTACACCGGATCTTCACGGGTCGTCAGATGTGGTAGGTAGCTGTTGTTCCTCGCTAAGTTGGTGATAGGGTCAGATGTGGTAGGTAGCTGTTGTGCCTCGCTAAGTTGGTGATAGGATCAGATGTGGTAGGTAGCTGTTGTGCCTCGCTTAGTTGGTGATAGGGTCAGATGTGGTAGGTAGCTGTTGTGCCTCGCTAAGTTGGTGACAGGGTCAGATGTGGTAGGTAGCTGTTGTGCCTCGCTAAGTTGGTGATAGGGTCAGATGTGGTAGGTAGCTGGTGTGCCTCGCTAAGTTGGTGTTAGGGTCAGATGTGGTAGGTAGCTGGTGTGCCTCGCTAAGTTGCTGACAGGGTCAGATGTGGTAGGTAGCTGTTGTGCCTCGCTAGGTTGCTGACAGGGTCAGATGTGATAGGTTGCTGTTGTGCCTCGCTAAGTTGGTGATAGGGTCAGATGTGGTAGGTAGCTGTTGTGCCTCGCTAAGTTGGTGATAGGTTCAGATGTGGTAGGTAGCTGGTGTGCCTCGCTAAGTTGGTGATAGGGTCAGATGTGGTAGGTAGCTGGTGTGCCTCGCTAAGGTGGTGATAGGGTCAGTTGTGGTAGGTAGCTGTTGTGCCTCGCTAAGTTGCTGACAGGGTCAGATGTGATAGGTTGCTGTTGTGCATCGCTAGGTTGGTGATATGGTCAGATGTGGTAGGTAGCTGTTGTGCCTCGCTAAGTTGGTGACAGGGTCAGATGTGATAGGTTGCTGTTGTGCCTCGCTAAGTTGGTGATAGGGTCAGTTGTGGTAGGTAGCTGTTGTGACTCGCTAAGTTGGTGAGAGG
This sequence comes from Haliotis rufescens, assembly GCF_023055435.1. Lineage (NCBI taxonomy): Eukaryota > Metazoa > Mollusca > Gastropoda > Lepetellida > Haliotidae > Haliotis > Haliotis rufescens. The sequence goes on from NW_025963890.1 coordinate 52,023,639, forward strand.
GCCAGATGTGGTGGGTAGCTGTTGTGCCTCGCTAAGTTGGTGATAGGGCCAGATGTGGTAGGTAGCTGTTGTGCCTCGATAAGTTGGTGAAAGGGTCAGATGTTGTAGGTAGCCGTTGTGCCTCGCTAAGTTGGTGATAGGGTCAGATGTGGTAGGTAGCTGTTGTGCCTCGCTAAGTTGGTGACAGGGTCAGATGTGGTAGGTAGCTGTCGTGCCTCGCTAAGTTGGTGAAAGGGTCAGATGTGGTAGGTAGCTTGTTGTGCCTCGCTAAGTTGGTGAAAGGGCCAGATGTGGTAGGTAGCTGTTGTGCCTCGCTAAGTTGGTGACAGGGTCAGATGTGGTAGGTAGCTGTTGTTCCTCGCTAAGTTGGTGATAGGATCAGATGTGGTAGGTAGCTGTTGTGCCTCGCTAAGTTGGTGAAAGGATCAGATGTGGTAGGTAGCTGTTGTGCCTCGCTAAGTTGGTGACAGGGTCAGATGTGGTAGGTAGCTGTTGTGCCTCGCTAAGTTGGTGATAGGATCAGATGTGGTAGGTAGCTGTTGTGCCTCGCTAAGTTGGTGATAGGGTCAGATGTGGTAGGTAGCTGGTGTGCCTCGCTAAGTTGGTGATAGGGTCAGATGTGGTAGGTATCTGTTGTGCCTCGCTGAGTTGGTGATAGGGTCAGATGTGGTAGGTAGCTGTTGTGCCTCGATAAGTTGGTGATAGGGTCAGATGTGGTAGGTAGCTGTTGTGCCTCGCTTAGTTGGTGATAGGGTCAGATGTGGTAGGTAGCTATTGTGCCTCGTAAGTTGGTGATAGGGTCAGATGTGGTAGGTAGCTATGCCTGATCACCCGATCCACTGAACCGCCTAGTAGGACATGTCAGGGGTCTATTCTTATCCAGAATCCCCAACAGGGCAATCAGTGTGTGTCTGTGCGTGCATGCGTTCGTGCGTGCATGCATGCATGCATGCGTGCATGCGTGCATGCGTGCGATATGCTGTGTGTCAAAAATCCTAAACGTTTTTCGCAAAATCTTTGACATACTGGCATAATTCTCCAGGTGGTGCGGATAATAGTGTTCTCTACTGCACTCGCCTTGTCACAAGCCTTCAATGTTATCACGACGTCAAGGTTGGATAGTGACGTGGTATTCTTCTGTTGTTAGACATTACGATGTACGTCAATAATGGCGTGCAATAAGGCAACAATGCATTGAGCATGTGTTTCGAATGGATATTCACGATTAAGATGAAAAAAGATACTCACAATAGCACACGGAGAGTAAATTACAATAAAAACCTTGGCGATTCCAAAACAAAACGTACCAACGTGTTACTGGCAGTGTTTTCACTGTTGGACACAAGTGTCCATTGATAAATGATCAACCACAACGTTTTAAACAACGTTATGGGAATAAAGTCACATAACCTCACAGAACGCCTCAAACCGCCTTACAACGTCACACAACCACAGAAAACATCCCATAAGAGCGCCCAAGAAATAACCACAACCTCGCACAACACCGACTAATGACCAGCATCGCCAATGAGGCACAATGACGTACAAAGCAAACAGAAATGCCGCACAACGCAACACAACGCAGCACAACGCAGCACAATCACACAACGCCCTATCACGAAGTCTCGCCCCGCAAGTCTCTTTGCTGGAGACAGTATGCCTATACGTATGTATAACAACGGGCTTCCAAGGGCTGAAATCTTATACCAACAAGGCATTTCCATGTTATTTTTTTCCCCTTATATAAACATATCCATCAAACCACAGTCCCGTGACAAAAAGCTGCGGGTAATCAAAGGGCTTAACAATTTGTAAGATTGAATAACAGGTGAAAGAGTCAAGTACCGATATACAAACAGCATCGCGAGTCCTACTTGTTCTTTTGCGACAACTGGTCGGAATGTAAACAAGCGACCGTGGACCTAAAAGGTTTCCATCTCGCTCTCAGACACCAGATTGGGTTCACGGCCCGCGATTTCAACATTGAAACCATAACCCACGTGCAATGATTTAGAGGGCTCACAGCGACACAGCCGCTTGGAGACGCAGCGCAAGGCCCTTGACAAGGCAAACAGTTGTGTTTGAACTGTTTTCTTTTTCATAACACCGAATGAATTATGGAATTCATCTAAATGTTGACGGATTGCGCCGCCTACCAGAGAGGTAGGAAAACAAGAGGCGGGAGTAGACCCACTACCCACTGCGGCGGGGCTGCACTCGTATTGCCGTCAGGAAAACAAACATTTAGCATTCCCAGATATAACTTGGAATTGATCATATGTCCTGTTCAAATTCAGGACATGGAATATCGAGCTTGTCTCCTAATGCAACATTACCCGGGGTATTGGAGACACACACACACACACACACACACACACACACACACACACACACACACACACACACACACACACACACACACACACACACACACACACACACACTACCTTGGGTCACTGCATCACCAACTGTGGTATAGGTATAGGTATTTGCTATGGCCAACTTACTATCTCTCGATGAACCCCAGAGACAGCGCTAACGCTAACCAGCTCCACTTCAAACAACCCCATGCCCCAGGATCGACCCCTAGCACCCTATGCTTGTCTCCGGTTTAGAAGAATTCACCAGCAACCTATGCTGGTCGTAACGTGGGGATTCTGGGTTAGAACAGTTCCCCAAGCAACCTATGCTGGTCGTACCGTAGGGATTCCGGGTTAGAACAGTTCCCCAAGCAACCTATGCTGGTCGTACCGTAGGGATTCCGGGTTAGAACAGTTCCCCAAGCAACTTATGCTGGTCGTACCGTGGGGATTCCGGGTTTGAACAATTCCCTAGCAACCTATGCTGGTCGTATCGTGGGGATTCTGGATTAGAACAATTCCCCGACAACCTATGCTGGTCGTACCGTGGGGATTCTGGGTTAGAACAGTTCCCCAAGCAACCTATGCTGGTCGTACCGTGGGGATTCCGGGTTAGAACAGTTCCCCAAGCAACCTATGCTGGTCGTACCGTAGGGATTCCGGGTTAGAACAGTTCCCCAAGCAACCTATGCTGGTCGTACCGTGGGGATTCCGGGTTTGAACAATTCCCTAGCAACCTATGCTGGTCGTACCGTGGGAATTCCGGGTTAGAAGAATTCCCCGGCAACCTATGCTGGTCGTAGCGTGGGGATTCCGGGTTTGAACAATTCCCTAGCAACCTATGCTGGTCGTAGCGTGGGGATTCCGGGTTTGAACAATTCCCCGACAACCTATGCTGGTAGTAACGTGGGGCTTCAGGTTTAGAAGAATTCCCCAAGCAACCTATGCTGGTCGTACCGTAGGGATTCCGGGTTAGAACAGTTCCCCGAGCAACCTATGCTGGTAGTAACGTGGGGCTTCAGGTTTAGAAGAATTCCCCAAGCAACCTATGCTGGTCGTACCGTGGGGATTCCGGGTTTGAACAATTCCCTAGCAACCTATGCTGGTCGTAGCGTGGGAATTCCGGATTAGAAGAATTCCCCGGCAACCTATGCTGGTCGTAGCGTGGGGATTCCGGGTTAGAACAATTCCCTAGCAACCTATGCTGGTCGTATCGTGGGGATTCCGGATTAGAACAATTCCCCAACAACCTATGCTGGTAGTAACGTGGGGCTTCAGGTTTAGAAGAATTCCCCAAGCAACCTATGCTGGTCGTACCGTAGGGATTCCGGGTTAGAACAGTTCCCCAAGCAACCTATGCTGGTCGTACCGTGGGGATTCCGGGTTTGAACAATTCCCTAGCAACCTATGCTGGTCGTAGCGTGGGAATTCCGGGTTAGAAGAATTCCCTAGCAACCTATGCTGGTCGTAGCGTGGGGATTCCGGGTTTGAACAATTCCCTAGCAACCTATGCTGGTCGTAGCGTGGGGATTCCGGGTTTGAACAATTCCCCGGCAACCTATGCTGGTCGTAGCGTGAGGATTCCGGGTTTGAACAATTCCCTAGCAACCTATGCTGGTCGTAGCGTGGGAATTCCGGGTTAGAAGAATTCCCCGGCAACCTATGCTGGTCGTAGCGTGGGGATTCCGGGTTAGAACAATTCCCTAGCAACCTATGCTGGTCGTACCGTGGGGATTCCAGGTTAGAACAATTCCCCGGCAACCTATGCTGGTCGTAGCGTGGGGATTCCAGGTTAGAACAATTCCCCGGCAACCTATGCTGGTCGTACCGTGGGGATTCCAGGTTAGAACAATTCCCCGACAACCTATGCTGGTCGTAGCGTGGGGATTCCGGGTTAGAACAATTCCCCGGCAACCTATGCTGGTCTTGAGATGCGACCAAGTGTTCGGGTGATCAGGTTCGGTGACTTGGGTGATGCCGTGGCATCGTACCCCGACGGCGTGGATCGTTATTCACAACATTACAGATCGACTCGATTAGGTCAGGGGGCCGTCATACAGCTAGAACATTGCTGAGCGTGACGTTAAACAACAAACAGGAAACCCTTGAGACAGTAATAACGCTGATCTAGGTAAATTATATGGCCGACTAACCATTTCGTGATCAATGACAACACATTCTACCATCTCTTGATCTCCCCTTGAGGCTGTACTGACGCTGATCCAGGTAAATGACATCACCTTCTAGCCACCTCTTAATTTCCTCTTGAGGCAGTACTAACGCTGATCCAGGTAAATGACATCACCTTCTAGCCACCTCTTTTTTTCCCCTTGAGGCAGTAGTAACGCTGATCCAGATAAATGACATCACCTTCTAGCCACCTCTTAATTTTCTCTTGAGGCAGTACTAACGCTGATCCAGGTAAATGACATCACCTACTAACCACCTCTTTTTTTTCCCTTGAGGCAGTGGTAACGCTGATCCAGGTAAATGACATCACCTACTAGCCACCTCTTAGTTTCCTCTTGAGGCAGTACTAACGCTGATCCAGGTAAATGACATCACCTACTAGCCACTTCTTTTTTCCCCTTGAGGCTGTACTGACGCTGATCCAGGTAAATAACATCACCTACTAGCCACCTCTTTTTTCCCCTTGAGGCAGTAGTAACGCTGATCCAGGTAAATGACATCACCTACTAGCCACCTCTTTTTTCCCCTTGAGGCTGTACTGACGCTGATCCAGGTAAATGACATCACCTACTAGCCACCTCTTAATTTCCTCTTGAGGCAGTACTAACGCTGATCCAGGTAAATGTCATCACCTACTAGCCACCTCTTAATTTCCTCTTGAGGCAGTACTAACGCTGATCCAGGTAAATGTCATCACCTACTAGCCACCTCTTTTTTCCCCTTGAGGCAGTAGTAACGCTGATCCAGGTAAATGACATCACCTTCTAGCCACCTCTAAATTTCCTCTTGAGGCAGTACTAACGCTGATCCAGGTAAATGACATCACCTTCTAGCCACCTCTTAGTTCTCTCTTGAGGCAGTACTAACCCTGATCCAGGTAAATGACATCACCTTCTAGCCATCTCTTAATTTCATCTTGAGACAGTACTAACGCTGATCAGGGTAAATGACATCACCTTCTAGCACCTCTTTTTTCCCCCTTGAGGCAGTAGTAACGCAGATCCAGGTAAATGACATCACCTACTAGCCACCTCTTTTTTCCCCTTGAGGCAGTAGGAACGCTGATCCAGGTAAATGACATCACCTTCTAGCCACCTCTTAATTTCCTCTTGAGGCAGTTCTAACGCTGATCCAGATAAATGACATCACCTTCTAGCCACCTCTTAATTTCCCCTTGAGGCAGTACTAACGCTAAACCAGGTGAATGACATCACCTACTAGCCACCTCTTAATTTCCCCTTGAGGCAGTACTAACGCTGATCCAGGTAAATGACATCACCTACGAGCCACATCTTAATTTCCCCTTGAGGTAGTACTAACGCTAAACCTGGTGAATGACATCACCTACTAGCCACCTCCTGATCTTCCCTTGAGACAGTACTAGCACTATGACCTGGTGAATGACATCACCTACTAGCCAGCTCCTGATTTCCCTTGAAGCAGTACTAACGCTAAACGCCGCGATATGACTGGAATACTGTTAAAAGCGGCGTTAAACCCAACTCACTCACTCACTAACGCTAAACCAGGTGAATGACATCACCTACTCGCCACCTCCTGATCTCCCCTTGAGACACTACTGACGCTGATCTAGATGAATGAACCATCCTTTGTTGTTCCAGGGTTCATGGTATCCCTTCATCTTCCCAAGAACGTTAAGTCTCTTTTATTCTTGTTCTCGTGGTTAAGACAACCTTAAGTCTATTGAACGCAGCAGCATGAGCAGAACTGTATTTTCCTCAGACCAAAATAAAAGAGGAACATGGAGTTTTGTCAACATGAGTATAATGTTTGAGTAAACCCATGTTAGATGAAGTGGTGTGGCACAACTAACCGCAAGGCGCTGACGTAAGACGACTTGGATCTTCACGGCGGGCGATGCAAATAGATGAAAAACGTACTGGTGTCACAACTGTTCTGTCCGCGCGTTATTATCTGCATCAACATCTTTCTGAGGGTTTTTTACTCCCCTGTAAGCGTCAAGTACCCAACAGCAGGTGCGTTCAAACCTTGCTTACAAAGTGAAAATAGCATTACTCCTCATGAATGAGCTCGTGGTGCGCATGTACTTGGGTGCGTTTGGCAACATCGAAGTGAAAATAATGGTAATTATGTGTGTTCCACTGTAAAGACTCGTCTAGCTGGTGGGGAAACCCTGCACCAGTCCATGGAGTGAGGGGGTGAATATTATTTTACGCCGTTTTAGCAATATTCCAGGAATTCCACGGCAGAAAAGGGCTTCACACATTGTGCCCATGTGGGGAATCGAGCCCGGGGGACGACTGAAAACTTTAACAACTAGGCTACCGCCCCACCAGTCAATGTAACATCGATGAACAGCACCCTGGTGATGTGTTGTGAAGAATACTTCCGGGTATTGCATGCCGACAACACATATAACCCTGCCTAGATCGATAGGGGTACAATCTCATCGGAATTCTGCCTGGATAGATAGCGGTACAATCTCATCGGAATTCTGCCTGGATAGATAGAGGTACAATCTAATCGGAATTCTGCCTGGATAGATAGAGGTACAATCTCATCGGAATTCTGCCTGGATAGATAGCGGTACAATCTCATCGGAATTCTGTCTGGATAGATATCGGTACAATCTCATCGGAATTCTGCCTGGATAGATAGAGGTACAATCTCATCGGAATTCTGCCTGGATAGATAGAGGTACAATCTCATCGGAATGCTGCCTGGATAGATAGAGGTACAATCTCATCGGAATTCTGCCTGGATAGATAGCGGTACAATCTCATCGGAATTCTGCCTGGATAGATAGAGGTACAATCTCATCGGAATGCTGCCTGGATTGATAGCGGTACTATCTCATCGGAATACTGCCTGGATAGAAAGCGGTACTATCTCATCGGAATACTGCCTGGATAGATAGAGGTACAATCTCATCGGAATACTGTCTGGGTAGATAGAGGTACAATCTTATCGGAATACTGCCTGGATAGATAGAGGTACAATCTCATCGGAAAACTGCCTGGCGGGATATAAATACCGGCATCACTACTATAAGTTTTAGCAAATATTCTTACGGAGTTGTGTCCTAAAATCTATTATGTCAACCACTGTTTATCACGGAGAAGGTATGCCTACATATTACCAGTGTGTTGAGAGATACTGATGCCATCTTGGTGTGTGTCAGAAACAGGTATGTAGAAGGGACGCAAACAGAAGCTGAGGTCGGTTCATATCTGACAGCCCTGATGACATTCAAGTGAAGAAAGTGATTGTCCAGCGATACTTCCTATGTCCAGCAGGTGGTGCTACATGTCAGGAGTCATGGTCAGCGGGAAGGGCGAAAGTCACCTGTCATCTACACTCGCATCGAGTCCATCGCTTAATATGTTGTTATTCATGCCTATGAAATTGATATTTCAATCAGAGGGCACTCACATTATCTGCTACCGACGCAAGGGGTCACAATATCTGCTGTAGAGGAGATCCCAATATCTGCTGTAGACAAGGGGTCACAATATCTGCTGTAGACAAGGGGATCACAATATATGCTGTAGACAAGGGGATCCCAATATCTGCTGTAGACAAGGGGGGTCACTAGAGCTGCTGTAAAGAAGGGGGATCACAATATCTGCTGTAGACACGGGGATCATAATATCTGCTTAGACAAGGGAATCACAATATCAGCTGTAGACAAGGGGATCACAATATCTCCTACAGACAAGGGGATCACAATATCTGCTGCAGACACGGAGATCACAATATCCCTGGTAGACACGGGGATCACCATATCTGCTTAGACAAGGGAATCACAATATCAGCTGTAGACAAGGGGATCACAATATCTCCTACAGACAAGGGAATCACAATATCTGATACAGACGCGGGGGATCACAATATCTGCTGTAGAAATGGGGGATCACAATATCTGCTGTAGTCAAGGGGAATCACAATATCTGCTGTAGACAATGGGGATCACAATATCTGCTGTAGACAAGGCGATCGCTATATCTGCTGTAGAAAAGGGGGATCACAATATCTGCTATAGACAAGGGGGATTACAATATCTCCTGTAGACAAGATGATCTCAATATCTGCTTTGACAAGGGGATCACAATATCTGCTGTAGACAAGGGGGATCACAATATCTGCTATAGACAAGGGCGGTCACAATATCTGCTGTAGACAAGATGATCACAATATCTGCTTTGACAAGGGGATCACAATATCTGCTGTAGACAAGGGGATTACAATATCTGCTACAGACGCGAGGGATCACAATATCTGCTGTAGTCAAGGGGGATCAAAATATCTGCTGTAGACAAGGGGGATCACAATATCTGCTGTAGTCAAGGGGATTACAATATCTGCTACAGACGCGAGGGATCACAATATCTGTTGTAGACAAGGTGGGATCACAATATCTCAAATAGTTGCTACAGACACGGGGTTCACAATATCTGCTACACGAAGACCAACGTGTAAAGATAGACAACAATTTCTGTTATTGAGAGATATTTCGTCAGCGCTGAAAAGAATTAGCTAGCCGTGTTTTGTCATCACTTTCTTCTATGTTGTGTCATGGTTGCTGATGCAGATTCACCCGAGACCCAACTTCCTGAGCCTCATTTGGAGTTTTGCCAGTGTGGCCACAAAACGAGAACATAATGATATATAAGTAAAACATGAGTGAGTGATGATCTATGAGTAAATCTATTCCCTATATATATGAGCTGAAATTATTCATCATATGAATATGCTTTGGGTATAGCAATAATATCAACATGTATGTGTTTAAGCCTCGCCGTTTCCTGTATATAAACCTCTGTTGTCCCCCTGGAAAGACTATGATTCATCTCCGCACAAAGGCCTCGTTCATCATTCCATATCAGGCTGTCATGTCCCTCTTTGCTGGCTGCATTGCTGTCTCCCGCCTCAACATGTCCCGCCTTCACCCGATCCGTCTCGACCCATTTTGGGACTTTCAAAGGATGCCATTTTCGTTGAAGGACAGTGACATTTAGCCAGAGATTGCAGTATTATTTCAAAGCAAATCCCGCTAACGCTTATAATGGTGTGTTCTCAATTCGACATTTGACGCCCGTCCTTCTCTCTCTCTGAGCACCGGAAGTGCACGCTGCCTGTTTCCCCCACGTGCAGTTGGACAGCTGCATATCTCAGCCTACACGTGCACAACTACTGCACGTGGACGTGCACGTGCACGTGAAGCCACAAGGTGGGTGATATGTTAGGTCTCGTGTATCACTGGCGAGCAGGTTTGTTGTCACACAGACGCTTCAAAACCACCAAGAGTTCTATGTTTATTGTCTTTAAGGTTTGCTGCTGAGGTTTTTAGATATAATTTTTAGTTCATTTTTTTTCTTTTCATGGCGTAAATACGAAAAAGGGTTTACATGATGTTTCATGATTCTGTAAATACTGGGGGGCACGGGTGGCCCAGTCGTCTAAGGCGCCGCGATTCGCTGTGCAGAGTTGCGTCCCTTGGGCACGCCAGAAACCTATGATTGTGGGTTCGAATCCCGGTTCGCCCCAATTATGTTTCTAGGTTTGTCAGCACCATACCCGTGCTCGTGGGTTTTCAGCAACCAATCCTTACGCAAAAGGCGACTATGCTTGACGTCACAGGCGACTAATGAGATCGGGTTGTCGGGCTCGCTGACTTGGTTGATGCTTGTCATCGTATTATTTACAGATCGACGGTATATTTCTGAATATTGCTGGGAGCGGCGTTAAACAACAAACAAATAAACCACAACCTTGGGTCCCTCAACTGCCAGTCACCCAGCTCACACATACGACTCTACACACAGATGTCTTTCACACATCTCATAGTTACCCCTGTCACTCGAACAGTTCACACAGTGAGTTGTCAGACACTCATCTTAAACATCCAGCTGTCAGTCACCAATCTCACACAGCCAGCTGGCAATCACACACATCCAGCTGGCAATGACAAATCTCACACAGCCAGCTGCAATCACACACATCCAGCTGGCAATCACCAATCTCACACAGCCAAGTGGCAATCACACACATGCAGCTCTCAATCACACAGCTCACACATACAGCTGGCAATCACACATCTCACACATACATCTGACAATCGCACATCTCACACATACCGCTGGCAATCACACATCTCACACATACAGCTGGCAATCGCACAGCTCACACATACATCTGACAATCACACATCTCACACATACAGCTGGCAATCACACATCTCACACATACAGCTGGCAATCACACATCTCACACATACAGCTGGCAATCACACGCATACATCTGGCAATCACACAGTTCACACATACAGCTGGCAATCACACGCATACATCTGGCAATCACACAGTTCACACATACAGCTGGCAATCACACACATACAGCTGACAAACACATCTCACACAGCCAGCTATCAGTCACACACATACAGCTGACTAACACATCTCACACATACAGCTGGTAATCACACAACCGGCCGTCCTCGAGTCATCATCAGCTGCAGTATTTATAAACCGGTGTTGTGCCGAATGTCAGACAGCGTCTAAATGTTTCAACTTTCTACTTTTTACAATTCCCTTTTTAAACGTAAAGTTTGACATTTGAATTAGCAGGTCGTTCAAGCCGGCGGTTTCATTAGACGCAGTCGTCTGGGAGGCCAGAATCACAGCTATGTGTGTCCCCTGACTCAAGGTGCTTCAGTCCACGAACACAACCCAAATATTCTACCCCAGATATAGTCCTGTTGATCTAACAAGCTCCAATGAAACATTATGGCTAAAGTGATTTTTGAAGAGGTTAGCATATCATTATGTATATGTCAATTGAATTTCAATTGCCGATAATGTTAAAAATACATCTTCGCCCTGAAATTCATTATTGAATCTGAAATTGCTGCTGTGGCACGAGTTCACACGAAATATGCACAATACGGTTGCATGTCTAGAACTGCCCAGTTGCGCTACCGACCCGGGGCTAGTTGTCGTGTCGAGAAGTACCTATACCACCTCCCCTCCACCAGATTAAGGACAATAGCTCTGTTTGAAGAACTTCGACAACAGACATGCGCAAACTCTCGTTATAGCTGTGGGTGCGCTCAAACAATGCCGCAGTGTTATGCATGCACCGCACTTTTTATCAAGGGGTATTCAAATATCGGAGTCATTAAGAAAATACTCAATCAAAGCTACTTCCATAACAGACTCATCTGTCGGGCCGTCATCCACGCTTTTCCTTCGTAACACAGAGGAGATAGTGTAGATGGCTGCAGTCGGGTTAGTGTGCTACGGTGGTAGCGTGGATGGCTGCAGTCGGGTTAGTGTGTTACGGTGGTAGCGTGGATGGCTGCAATCTGGTTAGTGTGTTACGGTGGTAGCGTGGATGGCTGCAGTCGGGTTAGTGTGTTACGGTGGTAGCGTGGAGGGCTGCAATCTGGTTAGTGTGTTATGGTGGTAGCGTGGATGGCTGCAGTCGGGTTAGTGTGTTACGGTGGTAGCGTGGATGGCTGCAATCTGGTTAGTGTGTTACGGTGGTAGCGTTGATGGCTGCAGTCGGATTAGTGTGTTACGGTGGTAGCGTGGATGGCTGCAATCTGGTTAGTGTGTTACGGTGGTAGCGTGGATGGCTGCAGTCAGGTTAGTGTGTTACGGTGGTAGCGTGGATGGCTGTAGTCTGGTTTGTGTGTTACGGTGGTAGCGTGGATGGCTGCTGTCGGGTTAGTGTGTTACGGTGGTAGCGTGGATGACTGCAGTCGGGTTAGTGTGTTACGGTGGTAGCGTGGATGACTGCAGTCGGGTTAGTGTGTTACGGTGGTAGCGTGGATGACTGCAGTCGGGTTAGTGTGTTACGGTGGTAGCGTGGATGGCTGTAGTCGGGTTAGTGTGTTACGGTTATAGCGTGGATGGCTGCAATCTGGTTATTGTGTTACGGTGGTAGCGTGGATGGCTGCAGTTGGGTTAGTGTGTTACGGTGGTAGCGTGGATGGCTGTAGTCGGGTTACTGTGTTACGGTGGTAGCGTCGATAGCTGCAGACTGGTTAGTGTGTTACGGTGGTAGCGTGGATGACTGTAGTCGGGTTACTGTGTTACGGTGGTAGCGTGGATAGCTGCAGACTGGTTAGTGTGTTACGGTGGTAGCGTGGATGACTGTAGTCGGGTTAGTGTGTTACGGTGGTAGCGTGGATGGCTGCAGTCGGGTTAGTGTGTTACGGTGGTAGCGTGGATGACTGTAGTCGGGTTAGTGTGTTACGGTGGTAGCGTGGATGGCTGCAGTCGGGTTAGTGTGTTACGGTGGTAGCGTGGATGACTGTAGTCGGGTTAGTGTGTTACGGTGGTAGCGTGGATGGCTGCAGTCGGGTTAGTGTGTTACGGTGGTAGCGTGGATGGCTGCAGTCGGGTTAGTGTGTTACGGTGGTAGCGTGGATGACTGTAGTCGGGTTAGTGTGTTACGGTGGTAGCGTGGATGGCTGCAGTCGGGTTAGTGTGTTACGGTGGTAGCGTGGATGGCTGCAATCTGGTAAGTGTGTTACGGTTATAGCGTGGATGGCTGCAATCTGGTTAGTGTGTTACGGTGGTAGCGTGGGTGGCTGTAGTCGGGTTACAGTGTTACGGTGGTAGCGTGGATAGCTGCAGACTGGTTAGTGTGTTACGGTGGTAGCGTGGAGGGCTGCAGTCGGGTTAGTGTGTTATGGTGGTAGCGTGGATGACTGCAGTCGGGTTAGTGTGTTACGGTGGTAGCGTGGATAGCTGCAATCTGGTTAGTGTGTTACGGTGGTAGCGTGGAGGGCTGCAGTCGGGTTAGTGTGCTACGGTGGTAGAGTGGATGACTGCAGTCGGGTTAGTGTGTTACGGTGGTAGCGTGGATGGCTGTAGTCGGGTTACTGTGTTACGGTGGTAGCGTGGATAGCTGCAGACTGGTAAGTGTGTTACGGTGGTAGCGTGGATGGCTGCAGACTGGTTAGTGTGTTACGGTGGTAGCGTGGATGGCTGCAGTCGGGTTTGTGTGTTACGGTGGTAGCGCGGATGGTTGGAGCCTGGCTAGAGTGTTATGGTGGTAGCGTGGATGGCTGCAGACTGGTTAGTGTGTTACGGTGGTAGCGTGGAGGGCTGCAGTCGGGTTTGTGTGTTACGGTGGTAGCGTGGATGGTTGGAGCCTGGCTAGAGTGTTACGGTGGTAGCGTGGATGGCTGCAGTCGGGTAAGTGTGTTACGGTGGTAGCGTGGATGACTGCAGTCGGGTAAGTGTGTTACGGTGGTAGCGTGGATGAGTGTAGTCGGGTTAGTGTGTTACGGTGGAAGCGTGGATGATTTAAGTCGTGTAGGTGTGTTACGGTGGTAGCGTGGATGATTTAAGTCGGGAAGGTGTGTTACGGTGGTAGCGTGGATGATTTAAGTTGGGAAGGTGTGTTATGGTGGTAGCGTGGATGATTTTAGGTCGGGAAGGAGTGTTACGGTGGTAGCGTGCATGATTTTAGTCGGGTACGTGTGTTATTGTGGTAGCAGGGATGGTTTAAGTCGGGAAGGTGTGTTATGGTGGAAGCGTGGATGATTTAAGTCGGGAAGGTGTGTTACGGTGGTAGCGTGGATGATTTAATCGTGTAGGTGTGTTACGGTGGTAGCGTGGATGATTTAAGTTGGGAAGGTGTGTTATGGTGGTAGCGTGGATGATTTTAGGTCGGGAAGGAGTGTTACGGTGGTAGCGTGCATGATTTTAGTCGGGTACGTGTGTTATTGTGGTAGCAGGGATGGTTTAAGTCGGGAAGGTGTGTTATGGTGGAAGCGTGGATGATTTAAGTCGGGAAGGTGTGTTACGGTGGTAGCGTGGATGATTTAAGTCGGGAAGGTGTGTTACGGTGGTAGCGTGGATGATTTAAGTCGGGAAGGTGTGTTATGGTGGTAGCGTGGATGGCTGCAGTCGGGAAGGTGTGTTACGGTGGTAGCGTGGATGGCTGCAGTCGTGTTAGTGTGTTACGGTGGTAGCGTGGATGGCTGCAGTCGGGTTAGTGTGTTACGGTGGTAGCGTGGATGGCTGCAGTCGGTTTAGTGTGTTATGGTGGTAGCGTGGATGGCTGCAGTCGGTTTAGTGTGTTATGGTGGTAGCGTGGATGGCTGCAGTCGGGAAGGTGTGTTGCGGTGGTAGCGTTGATGGCTGCAGTCGGTTTAGTGTGTTACGGTGATAGCGTGCATGATTTAAGTCGGGTAGGTGTGTTACGGTGGTAGCGTACTTTTTTTCCTGCTCAGTTGCATATGCTGTTGGTCGTTACGCGAACATTCCGAGTCGGGGAGTACATTAATGAATGTGTCATCTGTGTATTGCGTTGTCGGGCACGCATCAAAGAAAGGTCACGTAAGTTCAGAGGTCAGGAAGGAAAACCTAGTGTTCATGCAATCAGGAGATGGATGTCATCAACGGCACATTCCCTCAGCCTTCATATCCGTGGCGGTGAGGAGGCGTGGAGCGCTGACACCGAAGTCGGTTTCCAGGTAGTAGATTGTGCGTACAACCATAGGATATACAATACAACCACGAACTGCGTTAATTTCGAGATATCGTTAGAGGCAGAAACGTTGCCATCACTATCGTCTGGTATCGGTACTCCGCATGACCCGAGACCGCCTCCGTGGTCTAGTGGTAGAGCGTCCGCCCGGAGAGCGGAAGGGTCCGGTGTTCGATCCCCAGCCGCGTCGTACCAAAAGACGTTAAAAGATGGTACTTATTGTTACCCTGTCTGGCGCTCGGCATTAAGGGGCTGTGTCTGAATTTATGCTGTGTCTGAATTGGGTATTCATGTTAAACTGCGGCATTGTAACTCAGTGTGCTAGAACTATAAATCGGCATCAGTCCGGACTAGTACAAGCAGACACACACATACACACACAAACACACACACACACACACACACACACACACACACACACACACACACACACATACACGTGCATGCACGTCGCCATATAAGTGCAATAATCTTGGACGCGACGTTAAACCCCATTTCACCTCACCGCATGACCCGAACTACCGACATGACGATGCATGTGGGACCACAAGTCTGTATAACACATACAAAAAATCAAAATGGGGTTTGGATTAAAACTAAGAGCAGTTAGTTAAACATTCATTTGTTTATTACCTCCTGCGTTTATTACTCCCTGCGTTTACTAATTCCGTTCTACAGAAATGGCCTTCACGCATTGTATCCATGTCGGGAATCGAACCCTGGTCTTCGGCGTGACAAGCGAACGCTTTAATAGGGCCTCTGTGCCTCCCGCGTGCGACCACGAACATTGCCAGGCTCAAAGGGGGCAGAATGGTTGCCTAAGTCGTTCCATGGTAGTAAACAGAAGATTCAGACATCGCCATGGTAGCCGTGAATTTTTGAACATGTTCAAAACAGTCGCGCAAAGGTCGCCGGGGAGGTTCGTTGCTTAAAGGTGGCTCAAAGGACGGAGAGGGGAGGCAAAAACATTGCTGTTGTTGCAGAATGAAGGTACAGTGGTCGTCCAATGGTCACCTGGTAATAGATGCGTTCTGCTGCAAAATGTACGGTCAATCTTTGCGATGCTTCTGCCTCCCTTGTGCCTCCTTTCGGCGACCAACAGCGTGCATTGAACGATGACTGTGGCGGCCGCCGTGCCTCCATTGAGCGACCACGGCAACCCTTGAGACACTATGGCAATGCTTCTGCCTCTTTCCTGCCTCCTTTCTACTACCTGTAGTGCCTCTTCAGCCTGCCTATAAATAGTGGGCTTGTACCTGCAGCGTTTCATCGTGGTTGCAGACGCTGAACAACTCGAGCAGTTACTGCTGAACAACTGCTGGAGCAGTTACATAGAAACATGATTTTCTGGGTTCAGGCGACCATTGAGCGTCCTGGCCAGTTTTCGATCGCTGTGTACAGGGGCCTTAACCACTAGGCTACCCGACCGCCCCGTGCACCTGGTGATGTACACTCAGTATACAATGACTCTTTATAACGACGTCAGCTAGTATTTGAAACGCTTCACATGACGTTACCTTAATAATAGACAAAAGGAACCCTTGTGTTTAGCCTGAAAATATACCAAACGTATTACTCGAAATTCCGAACAGCTTGCTTCACTTGCAACCAGCGACTGAAGGGAAATAACTCCAGTTGTTTCAGGAGCACAATCACCGACGACACCACGTGACCGACATGACATGACTGCGCATGACAGGGTGTACAATCCAATGTTTAACAATTTGTCTTTAGATCAGACACAACATGTCAAGGTATTGTCTTGAGGTTCAACAGTGGAATGTCAGGTACAATGTACGGAGGCCCGACAATGGTATGTCAGGTACAGTGTATTGGGTGGGTGATTAAGTGAGTTGTTTTTTACGCCGTTTTACAGTATTCAAGTTACATCACAACGTGTCAGCTTGAGGCGGGAGGACAGCCCGAAGTGATGAAGGTCTTAGACGTTTACCACTTCGGTGAAACCCACGAGCACGGAAACCCAGAAACATAATCAGGGCGAAGCGGGATTTGAACCTACAATCATAGGTTTCTGGCATGCCTAGCGGAAGCATCACTGCACAGTGAATTACTGCGCCTCAGACATTACAGTTTCAGACGCAATGGCATGTAAGCTACAGTGTCTTGGGGTCGGACACAATGGCATGTCAGATACAGTGCCTTGGGGTCGGACACAATGGCATGTCAGATACAGTGTCTTGGGGTCAGACACAATGGCATGTCAGTTACAGTGTCTTGGGGTCACACACAATGGCATGTTAGATGCAGTGTCTTTGGGTCAGACACAATGACATGTCAGATACAGCGTCTTGAGGTCAGACACAATGGCATGTCAGTTACAGTGTCTTGGGGTCAGACACAATGACATGTCAGTTACAGTGTCTTGGGGTCAGACACAATGGCATGTCAGCTACAGTGTCTTGGGGTCAGACACAATGGCATGTCAGATACAGTGTCTTGGGGTCAGACACAATGGCATGTCAGCTACAGTGTCTTGGGGTCAGACACAATGGCATGTCAGATAGAGTGTCTTGGGGTCTGACGCAATGGCATGTCAGATACAGTGTCTTGGGGTCAGACACAATGGCATGTCAGATACAGCGTCTTGAGGTCAGACACAATGGCATGTCAGATACAGCGTCTTGAGGTCAGACCATATTGGATGTCAGATACAGCGTCTTGAGGTCAGACACAATGGCATGTCAGATACAGCGTCTTGAGGTCTGACACAATGGCATGTTAGATGCAGTGTCTTGAGTTCAGACACAATGGCATGTCCGATACAGTGTTTTGAGGTCAGACACAATGACATGTCAGATACAGCGTCTTGGGGTCAGACCCTATTGGATGTCAGATACAGCGTCTTGAGGTCAGACACAATGACTTGTCAGATACAGCGTCTTGAGGTCAGACACAATGGCATATCAGCTACAGTGTCTTGGGGTCAGACACAATGGCATGTCAGATAGAGTGTCTTTGGGTCTGACGCAATGGCATGTCAGATACAGTGTCTTGGGGTCACACACAATGGCATGTTAGATGCAGTGTCTTTGGGTCAGACACAATGACATGTCAGATACAGCGTCTTGAGGTCAGACACAATGGCATGTTAGATGCAGTGTCTTGAGGTCAGACCCTATTGGATGTCAGATACAGCGTCTTAGGTCAGACACAATGACATGATAGATGCAGTGTCTTGAGGTCAGACACAATGACATGTCAGATACAGCGTCTTGGGGACAGACACAGTGGCATGTGGGGCGGTCGGGTAGCCTAGTGGTTAAAGCGTTCGCTCGTCACGCCGAAGACCCGGGTTCGATTCCCGACATGGGTACAATGTGTGAAGCCCATTTCTGGTGTCCCCCGCCGTGATATTGCTGGAATATTGTTAAAAGCGGCGTAAAACCATACTCACTCACTCACCCACTCACAATGGCATGTTAGATACAGCGTCTTGAGGTCAGACACAATGACATCTCAGATACAGCGATTTGGGGTAAGTCACAATGGCATGTCAGATACAGCGTCTTGAGGTCAGACACAATGGCATATCAGATACAGTGTCTTGAGGTCAGACACAATTGCATGTCAGATACAGCGTCTTGAGGTAAGTCACAGGAGCATGTCATTGTCGGCCAATGTCACGTGGCCAGCTTCAGTGACTCCAGGGTTCATATTTTACAGCCGCTTCATAAGGCTCACTCAGCGTGTGCCACGACATGTTTCTCTTTGTGAATCTGAAGTGGTAACATATGTGAGATGATCTACTGTGTCAGTGTATAAGAGGCGTTCTACTATGTCAGTGTATATTTGATGTTCTGTGTTAGTGCATGTGAAGTATTCTGTGTCAGTGTATGTGAGGTGTTCTACAATGTCAGTGAATATGAGGTGTTCTACAATGTCAGTGTATATGGCATGTTCTACTAACTCAGTGTATATGAGGTGTTCTACAAATTCAGTGTATATGAGATGTTCTACTTTCTTATTGTGTATGAGGTGTTCTACTATGTCAGTGTATAAGATGAGTTATCTTATGTCAGTGAATATTTTATGTTCCGTATTAGTGCATATGAAG
The DNA here is from genome assembly GCF_023055435.1 of Haliotis rufescens. Taxonomy (NCBI): domain Eukaryota; kingdom Metazoa; phylum Mollusca; class Gastropoda; order Lepetellida; family Haliotidae; genus Haliotis; species Haliotis rufescens. The sequence goes on from NW_025963890.1 coordinate 52,042,752, forward strand.
TGTTCTGTGTCAGTCTATATGAGGTGTTCTGCTATGTCCGTGTATATGAGGTGTTCCGCTATATCAGTGTATAGGAGGTATTCTGCTATGTCAGTCTATATGAGGTGTTCCACTTTGTCAGTCTATATGAGGTGTTCTACTTTGTCAGTCTATATGAGGTGTTCTGCTATATCAGTGTATAGGAGGTGTTCTACAATGTCAGTCTATGTGAGGTGTTCCACTTTGTCAGTCTATATAAGGTGTTCTGCTATATCAGTGTATAGGAGGTATTCTGCTATGTCAGTCTATATGAGGTGTTCCACTTTGTCAGTCTATATGAGGTGTTCTGCTATATCAGTGTATGGGAGGTGTTCTGCTATATCAGTGTATATGAGGTGTTCTGCTATGTCAGTTTATATGAGGTAGTGTAATAAGACAATGTTTTTGACGTCACAGTGTTATGACTCCAGGACTTTGTCTAAGCCATCGCCTGCATGTTACTCTAAATGACACAAGCCCGCTCTATATTCCCTGTGTGTACCTTCATAACATTTCCTTCCTCGTTACACGTTCACAAACTTCGCTGTCGCAAGTAGGTCACTCCAAAGTGATAGTCCCACACAGTCACATGATGCGTCCGTATATCACGTGACCACGTGACTTGACATCAACTTGTTATCTGCATTGCGACAGTGTCTGATTAGGACCAAGGTGCAGGGTACTTGACCCGGAAGTTGTCATCAGAAGGCGGATACCGGGGTATAAACACCATCACCACCTCCACCGTCTCAACAAGCGTCGTCGCAACATCCCTCCTCTCGTGGAATCATGGCACTAGTTGGTTCCTGGCAGCATGGTCTGTTCGGCTGTTTTGACAACTTTGGAACTTGCATCGTCACGTACCTGGTACCATGCTACACATTCGGTAAGAACGCCGAGGCCGTTGGGGACAGCTGCTTTCTATGCGGGGCCGCCTACTTCGTCCCTGGCCTCAACCTGTTCGCTTTGCTCTCTGTCAGGGGTAAGATCAGAGAGCGGAAGGGCATAGACGGGACTTTTGTCAACGACTGCTGTGCTATCATACTGTGCCACCCTTGTGCCCTGGTCCAGGAGGCTAACGAGATACAGTGCCCCGGGAGTCAGTTCATGGCCAGGTCCTAGTGGGAGGGACCCCTTGGGACACGTGCTTGTGCTTGGGGGCAATGTTTGTGTTTACTTTGTGAAATATGTAACCGATGCAACGAGAAGATGTTTACAAGGTGTAACAAGTGTGACATTAATGTAACCACGTTCCTGGCGCGTGACGCCGTTCATGTCATCAAGGTTTTCAAGCTCCACCAAATGGACTATCTACAAGAGTGGTGACCCTGTCATTTGATATCACATTTACATTGCTGAATATGAAGCCAGTGAACATTGAACATTGAACAGTGAGCTTAGTGACTGTAACTCATTGTGTCTAGACTTGTAATCGATGTGACGGCATTGTGTGCATTTATGTTGTGCAATCAATTACCATTGAAAATGTCGGGTGTTAGTTTCCTGGTTCGGTCACATGTTCTCCCTTCACAATAAATAGCAATGTTACATGTCAGCACGCGTCACTTGATAGGGTGCGTGTCCTCCTACCATGTTATCACGACAAGGACACTTGTTGACTGATCATTAAAGGGATTCATTTTGATGAATGTAGCTGTTTCTTTGTTTTTCTTCCTAATCGATAATCAAAGGATAAATACAGTTAACTTCTTAGGATCCGATAGACTTGCCAACTTCCGGTTGGTCTGTTGTATAAATTCATGCAAGTATCAACACTGCGACCTCTTACGGCTCACAAATCTTTGTCCTATCTATTACATATCGGTCAACGAAGCAATTAATTGGATTTGTGTTATTTTCTCTATAATCCCTGTGTTAACTTCACTGATGGTCTAAGTGTGTTATTTTCTCCATAATCTCTGTGTTAACTACACTGATGGTCTAAGTGTGTTATTGTCTCTATAAACCCTGTGTGAACTACACTGATAGTCTAAGTGTGTTATTGTCTCTATAAACCCTGTGTTAACTACACTGATGGTCTAAGTGTGAGATTGTCTCTATAAACCCTGTGTTAACTACACTGATAGTCTAAGTGTGTTATTGTGTCTATAAACCCTGTGTTAACTACACTGATGGTCTAAGTGTGTTATTGTCTCTATAAACCCTGTGTTAACTACACTGATGGTCTAAGTGTGTTATTGTCTCTAAAAACCCTGTGTTAACTACACTGATAGTCTAAGTGTGTTATTGTCTCTATAATCCCTGTGTTAACTACACTGATGGTCTAAGTGTGTTATTGTATCCATAAATCCTGTGTTAACTACACTGATGGTCTAAGTGTGTTATTGTCTCTATAAACCCCGTGTTAACTTCACTGATGGTCTAAGTGTGTTATTGTCTCTATAAACCCTGTGTTAACTACACTGATGGTCTAAGTGTGTTATTTTCTCTATAAACCCTGTGTTTACTTCACTGATGGTCTAAGTGTGTTATTTTCTCTATAATCCCTGTGTTAACTACACTGATGGTCTAAGTGTGTTATTGTCTCTATAATCCCTGTGTTAACTTCATTGATGGTCTAAGTGTGTTATTTTCTCTATAAACCCTGTGTTAACTACACTGATGGTCTAAGTGTGTTATTGTCTCTATAAACCCTGTGTTAACTTCACTGATGGTCTAAGTGTATTATTTTCTCCATAATTCCTGTGTTAACTACACTGATGGTCTAAGTGTGTTATTTTCTCCATAATCCCTGTGTTTACTTCACTGATGGTCATGAGAGCGTTTCAGCGTCGCTTGCTTTTCTCAACGTCGTCGATTTGGGGGTGGGAATGTAATGGTAAGGGGTGGCATCACAACTTATGGGAAAACACAAATCATCATTGTTAATGGCAGTTTGAATGGCGTGCGCTACCGGAATGACATCGGGATGACATCATATTCTGCTCTTTGTGCAAATGCGGGGGCTACGTCGTCTAAGGCGCCGCGATTCGCTGTGCAGAGTTGCGTCCCTTGGGCACGCCAGAAACCTATGATTGTTGGTTCGAATCCCGGTTCGCCCCAATTATGTGTCTAGGTTTGTCAGCACCATACCCGTGCTCGTGGGTTTCGCCGAAGTGGTAAACGTCTGAGACCTGCATCACTTCGGGCTTTTCTCCCACATTAAGCTGACACGCCGTGATATAACTGGAATACTGTTAAAAGCGGCGTAAACCCCAACTCACTCACTCACTCACGGAAATGCACGAGGCCAAGGATAATGCCCGCCCACATTTTGCACGTGTTGCAACATACTTTTTGAGGCAGCATAGCTTTGATGTACCGCCATGGCCGACTGTTTCTTCAGAACATGCCTGGGATGAGATTGAACGACGCCTACGACAGGACCGATAACACCAGCTCAGTTTGGCCAAGCTTTGGTTGACATTTGGAACAAAATTCCCCAGGCTGTTTTCAATCATCTGGTGTCGTCAATCCGGCGCCGTTGCTTCTCCGTGTGAACCCAAACGGTGGTTACACCCGATACCAAGTCTTGTTACCAGCTAAGAGCTTTGTCAATGAATTTGTTATGATTAAACATTGATCAGAAGAATATTATGTTGTTATTTTTAACAAAACTTTATATGAAGCACAGTTACTTGTTCCGCTGGTATATATTGATGTTGAAACCGGAAACACTTCAATTCAAAGCTTATATTATGTACACAAGTGTGAGGAGCAAAGCTTTCGAAAGTCCGAGTGCATTATATCCGATGCGTCGCCCTTACTGTGAACTTTCTGTTCAAGGAAATAGACATTGAGCGGATATCTACGAAACCAAAAGTGCAACATAAAAAGTCAGTCCTTTATCTGTGAAGGAAATATGGGACAATACCGATTATTTCGACGTTCCCTTGGAATCCCAAAACAGCGGATTTGTTCCTGCTTTTGTTGAGATAAAGAACAGACACATTGCCACGATCTTCAACCTCAGTTTCAGACCCTATTTCTTCAACAATACCAAGATAAATGAAGCATCTATCCACCATAGTTTGAAATTTTTAAAAAAGTATCTAAGAAGCCATATTCCGTGTTCTATCTATATCTATATAGAGAAATTTATAAAATGGCAACCTCTGTTCCAAGCTGTGTGACAAGAGAGAGGCTTTCCATTCTCTTATTGTGAATTCCCACATCGTGTCGAGCAATATACCATCTGGCATCTACATTTCCCAGTTACTTAGGTATTTAAGAGCATGTACAAAATATTCACATTTCACGGAAACACATTTTGCTTACAGCTAAACTTTTCAATCAGGTTTAAGCAAGGCCTGGTTAAGTTATTTCCCAGTTACTCAGGTATTTAAGAGCATGTACAAAATATTCAAATTTCATGGAAACACATTTTGCTTACAGCTAAACTTTTCAATCAAGACCTGGTTAAGTCATTCCGGAAGGTTTATGGAAGACATAGAGAGGAACAACAGGACAATTTGCTTGTCAACATGATGCGCGATGCTATCCCATAGTATGAACTCTACAGGGAGTTTTCACACAGATTTACTTAATGAATCGGGTGGTCAAGCTTGGTGATTTGGGTGATGGAATGTCGTCGTTCCCGACGACGTGGATCATAACTCACGATACTGATCACATGATTGTATGGTCCAGACTCAATTGTTTATAGGCCACCGACGTGGGCTGGATGCGGCGTTAGGCAACAAACAAACAAACAAACACATATTTGTTTTGTGAAAATTGCGAGTGGAGGGTTCCACCAGCAGAACCGGAAGTGCTTACCCTTTTAGCGAACACCTGGTGTCATCACTTCATTCCAATGGTCCATTCTTACTATTTTCATCACTATATTGCCATTGGAATGGAATGTTTTCGGCAGATAATTGAGACTGATTTTTCCCTAGCATTGACGTTTAATATTTACTTTTTTCTACTTTCATTTGAAAAATAATTCAGCATTACCGCCATTGTAATTCCCCACCCTGACACTGTTCACCGTATAACCACACACACACACACACACACACACACACACACACACACACACACACACACACACACACACACACACACACACACACACCTAATTCATTGTTAAACAAAGATTGTATCTGTATTACATTGTCTCTGTTATATGGCAGAGTAATGTAGTGTTAAAAAATACAATGATTGTATCTGTATTACATTGTCTCTGTTATATGGCAGTGTAATTTATTGTTAAACAATGATTGTATCTGTATTACATTGTCTCTGTTATATGGCAGTGTAATTCATTGTTAAACAAAGATTGTATCTGTATTACATTGTCTCTGTTATATGGAAGTGTAATTCATTGTTAAACAAAGATTGTATCTGTATTACATTGTCTCTGTTATATGGCAGTGTAATTCATTGTTAAACAAAGATTGTATCTGTATTACATTCTTTCTGTTATATGGCAGTGTAATTTATTGTTAAACAATGATTGTATCTGTATTACATTCTTTCTGTTATATAGTAGTGTAATTTATTGCTGAACAATGATTGTATCTGTATTACATTGTCTCTGTTATATGGCAGAGTAATGTAGTGTTAAACAATGATTGTATCTGTATTACATTGTCTCTGCTATATGGCAGTGTAATAAATTGTTAAACAAAGATTGTATCTGTATTACATTCTTTCTGTTATATGGCAGTGTAATTTATTGTTAAACAATGAGTGTATCTGTATTACCTTGTCTCTATTATATGGCAGCATAATGTAGTGTTAAACAATGATTGTATCTGTATTACATTGTCTCTGTTATATGGCAGAGTAATGTAGTGTTAAACAATGATTGTATCTGTATTACATTGTCTCTGCTATATGGCAGTGTAATTTATTGTTAAACAATGATTGTATCTGTATTACATTGTCTCTGTTATATGGCAGTGTAATTCATTGTTAAACAAAGATTGTATCTGTATTACATTGTATCTGCTATATGGCAGCGTAATGTAGTGTTAAACAAAGATTGTATCTGTATTACATTGTCTCTGTTATATGGCAGTGTAATTCATTGTTAAACAAAGATTGTATCTGTATTACATTGTCTCTGTTATATGGCAGAGTAATGTAGTGTTAAACAATGATTATATCTGTATTACATTGTCTCTGCTATATGGCAGAGTAATGTAGTGATAAACAATGATTGTAACTGTATTACATTGTCTCTGTTATATGGCAGAGTAATGTAGTGTTGAACAATAATTGTAGCTGTATTACATTGTGAAGCGGGCGTGTACCTGTCTCATCTCACATATCATCTTACATTTCATCTCAGATTTCATCTGACATTACATCAAGACCAGCTTTTGTGTGAACATCACTTATCACCCCGGATTCCCAGCCCAGGTGCATCTCGGAAACTTGATCACTGTTGCGGATAGGTGAATATTATTATCACTGAACTTCTTGATACCACCACTGCCATCACGTTTTGTGTTTGATACAGCCATTGAATATTGTATTACCACTCTATTGCATACTACCATTGCAATTTCTGTGCAGTAACTTGTATTGATTTGTAAACCTAGTTAATAGTGATATACAATAGTTGATAGTTTACCAGTTGATGGTTATATGTCGGTTTCACGCTAAATTCCTTACGTGCAGATTTCTGACGGCCGTGAAGATCCGGGGTAGAATAGTTCTTCAGCAACCCATGCTTGCCGTAAAAGGCGACTATGCTTGTCGTAAAAGGCGACTAACGTGATTTGGTGGTCAGGCTCGCTGACTTGGTTGATGCATGTCATCGGTCCCAGTTGCGTGGATCGATGTTCGTGATATCAACCACTGGATTGTTTGATCCAAACTCGATCATTTACAGACCGCCGTCAGATTGCTGGAATATTGCCGAGTGCGGCGTAAAACAACAAACAACAAACAACAACAATGTTCAGATTTCTGAGTTAACATATTGTTTCAATTTGGGAATCGACACGTGACACTGTACAACGACGTCCCGCTCCCTGCACTGTTCAGGTATGGTGGGGTAGCCTAGTGGTTTAAGACCCGACTTTAACTCCCCCGTGGATCGATGCTCATGATGTCAATAACTGGATTGTATGGTCCAGACTCGATTATTTACAGACCGCCGTCATATAGCTGGAATATTGCTGAGTGTGGTGTTAAACAACAGACAAACAACCACTACATGCGTCCCCATTGTGAAGGCGATCGACGATCAACCGTTATTGAAAATGTTGCTAACAAAACACTTTGATATATGTCGACATTTTGCAACACATTCAGGTTGGATTACTAGTAGATGGCCCCTTCGAAGGCTGTATGTCACTCATAGTCAACTCTGCTCAACCACTTACTGCAATCAATCTTCGCATGGCCACCAAAACTAACGATAATATAAAAAAAACATTTTCTCCCTATAGCCACTATTCCTGGCTCCCTTTCATCAGCTGTTGAGTTTACACTTTGTATTTCTCTTAGTGAACACTTAGTACAAGCTATGTCTCAGGGCGCTCATGTGCAATTCTAACAAAGGACGTGTTCAGCAAGCATTTCATATGAATTAAAACTCGTCCCAACTCAACAAATAACTTGAGTGCACGAACACCACCGTGATGTAGCTCAACAAGGTACGTAACTCGTGGGGGACTAATTGTAGTAGGAGTATATCGAGTTACGTCCCTTGGCATGTGTGTCCGTCAGTCGATACCGTTCTCGTGAGACAGAATGTGGCTTGATGTCCCAGTCTGTGAACGAGTGATATGTTTGTTTAGTTTATCCTATCGCTGGCATTCAATTTATGGTTACAACAGAGTGCATGTTGCTATGACAGAGGCCCACCATACAAGCAATCGGAATTTTATGTTCAGGAATATCTGAGATCCTAAACACAGACACGTTCCTGAAATTGCCCAGTAAATATATTGCTATGAATATTGCTATGATTATATATATTGCTATGAATATTGCTATGATTATATTGCTAGAGAGAAGAAGGGACTTACATAAGGTAAGGGTGTCTCGTAGTGATAAGATATACTTTCATTGTCAGTTGCTGTTATGAAAACTGTCAGTGATATAGCAACAACAACTTTATAAACACATTTAGAAATATCTTTGCCGTATACCACCCTGCAATCCTTGAGTTCAAGTCATTAACGTTTCTAGTGAGTGAGTATGGTTTTACGCCGCTTTTAGCAATATTCCAGCAATATCACGGAGGGGGACACCAGAAATAGGCTTCACACATTGTACCCATGTCGGGAATCGACGACGAGCGAACGCTTTAACCGCTAGGCTACCCGACCGCCCCTTGTTAACGTTTCTCCCTCTGCTACGGAGACTGTTTTCCCAGTCACCATTAAACTGGCAGCCTTTTCTTGTTCATGTTTGTGTTAATTTGTACCAGGTTTGCTGTTAGTCCTGCTGATATGTGTGCCATTCAAGTATCTGGGAGTTCACCTGTAATTTCAATATATTTTGTACAACTTATCCATTTGTAAAACAAATGGTCAATGATATATATTATTAGATTATTAGAATGTTATACATTGATATGCATTTTGTTGCAAACATGTCTAAATTCTAAACACGTTTAGATAATGGGGATGCTGTGTTTAGGTTGTGTTTAGGTTGAGACCAAAGTTCCTTTCATGTGTTAAAAATGTGTTGTATGAGTACGGGTTTAGAGAAGCTTGGCTCTATCAATGAGTTGGCTATGCTGACGGATTTATTGACCAGTTGACAGCAGTCAACTGTATATTCGGAAACAACCCGCCACGCCGGATGTGCACGCGGCCATTGGCCTGTAACACACCCACAAGTCAGGCTAATTATACATACAAAAGCTTATCTAAAAAACAAACAGCTTGAAATAGCAGAATGTTGCGCTAAATATACACAGCAGTTTTTGGCTGATTGTCTTCAAGCGTTATTTCGCGAGACTATTATTGTCATACAATAACTGTCGTTCCACACGAATGGGTCAATGCATACGTATTGTGCAAGCTGATCATGTACGAGCTTGTTAACGCCAGGCAATGTTATCACTGAAAAATTGTTCTATCCAAAAATGATTGTGAATTGAAAAAGGGGTCACTTCGTACCTTGAACGAATCATGTCATATCTAGATGGCGTGACTGCGTGATGCATGTTACTGAAGTCTTGTTTAATATTAATAAATACTGGAACTGGGTACGGGTATAACTTGAACTGGGTACGGGCATAACTTGAACTGGGTACGGGTATAACTGGAACTGGGTACGGGTATAACTTGAACTGGTTACGGGTATAACTGGAACTGGGTGCGGCTATAACTTGAACTGGGTACGGGTATAACCGGGCCTGGGTTCGGGTATAACTGGAACTGGGTACGGGTATAACTGGAACTGGGTACGGGTATAACTTGAACTGGTTACGGGTATAACTGGAGCTGGGTACGGCTATAACTTGAACTGGGTACGGGTATAACTGGGCCTGGGTTCGGGTATAACTGGAACTGGGTATGGGTATAACTGGAACTAGGTACGGGTATAAATGGACCTGGATACCAGTGTCACTGCTGGCCGCGGCGCAAAACAACGTCATGTAAACAGGAGCAGTTCATGCAGGAGTCACTCACTCACTCACTCACCGTGTCTGATCCCGACGACATGTAAACAGGGGCACGTCCCGCAGGAGTCACTCACTCACTCACCGTGTCTGATCCTGACGTCATGTAAACGGGAGCAGGTCCTGCAGGAGTCACTCACTCACCGTTTCTGACACTGATGTCATGAAAACAGGAGCAGGCCCTCAAAGAGTCACTCACTCACTCACTCACTCATCGTGTCCGACCCTGACGTCATGTAAACCAGCACAGTTCTTGCAGGATTCACTCACTATTCGTGTCTGATCCTGACGTCATGTAAACAGGAGTAGGTCCTGCAAGAGTCACCCACTCACCGTTTCTGACACTGACGTCATGTAGACAGGAGCAGATGCTGCAGGAGTCTCTCACTCACTCACTCACTGTGTCTGCTCCTGACGTCATGTAAACAGGAGCAGATCATGCAGGACTCACTAACTCACTCACCATGTCCGACCCTGACGTCATGTAAACAGGCACAGGTCCAGCAGAAGTCACTCACTCACTCACCGTTTCTGTCCCTGACGTCATGTAAACAGGCACAGGTCCAGCAAGAATCACTCACTCACTCACTCACTCACCATGTCTGACCCTGACGTCAAGTAAACGGGCACATACCCAGCAGGAATCACTCACACACTCACAATGTCTGATCATGACATCATGTAAACAGAAGAAGGTCCAGCAGGAGTCACTCACTCGACGTGTCTGATCCTGACGTCGTGTAAACAGGAGAAGGTCTAGCAGGAGTCACTCACTCGACGTGTCTGATCCTGACGTCATGTAAATAGGAGCATTTCATGCAGGAGTCACTCACCCACTTACCGCGTCTGACCTTGACTACATGTAAACAGAAGCTGGTCCCGCAGGAGTCACTCACTCACTCACTCACTGTGTCTGATCCCGACATCATGTAAACAGGAGAAGGTCCAGCAGGAGTCACTCACTCACTGTGTCTGATCCTGACATCATGTTAACGGGAGCATGTCCTGCAGGAGTCACTCACTCACTGTGTCTGATCCTGACATCATGTTAACGGGAGCATGTCCTGCAGGAGTCAGCACCGGTTGAGGACGCCGGCCTCACTGCAGGGCGCTGGGTCATGCCCTCAATCTATGGAGTGAGTGAGGGAGTCACTCCTTATTCACATCGTATCGCAGAAGGGATGGGAAATACCTTCATTCACAGCAGTCAACACGAAGCTGTTGGCATCACAAACTAACAAGGAAAAATTCAAATTTCAGAAACAGGACAAGGGCTATTGACAGATCAAAACCACATATCACAGCAAGTATGTTAATCTCCTTGAAGAACGTTGTGGGCAGGGTCTCAAAACAATATTCAAAATGTCAGCTGGTTCCAGAAATCCCGTTTGTGACTGTGTACCGCTTGTGTTCTGTGTTTATGTATAAGCCATTCAAAACGTCAGCTGATACGAAACAGAGCAATTCTGTCAATCAAATTAGTTATTTTGACCTCATACGATTTTGTCCATGTTAATTAATATTGACGACAAACAACAGTGTTTCTACCTGCCGCTGGTGTTGTAGAGACGTAGTTGATAATGTTTAATTGTACTGAATGATTGTGAAATATCCATCGATTTTTAAAATCATAAATATTCATATCAAAGATAAGAGATTCCTCCTTTGATATAACTATCAGTGCTGGGCGAATTTCCCTACAATCAGTGAGCATTGTGACTGTTTTTATTAGATACGTTCTGTTTTATGAAACTTCACGCTAGGAATTGAAACCGCTGATTTAGCTGTCATTTAAAACATATCGTTGTATTTATTGTAACAATATACTTAATCTAAAGGGACAATCCTCAAAAAAAAGCTCTTGCAGTGTCAGATCATGGGCAGTCAGAGCTCCGCACAGACGCCTGCGCCGACATGTCTGTTCTTGAAGTGTATTAATATTCCACGTTCCTACACTAATCAGACCCATCACTGCGCGGTGGCTTCATGGATTTATGACTGGCCCTCTCACGGCTTCATTACATCCAAGCTGGACAAATATCTGTCTTGTCCATCATTAAAACTCGTGTCCAAAGCTCCACACACCCCAATAACCTCTGCCCTGACTGCACGATGCATTGTGAGCGCTGTTCAAACTCCACGCACCAATCTTGTTAAGTTCGGAGTATTGATTCTGTAGGGTAATACAAAAAGTCCCACCGACGGCAGTAACGGAATGAGATCCATCAATCCAGATTACACGCAGGATAGAGCGCTATGAATATTGATGAAGTCATGGTAGTTTTTCATAATATGGCGCTCTGGTGGAATTTTATGCCATTTGTAAAAACCTGCCTGCAGTGTGCGTATTTGTATAAGAGGCTGAGCTACATGCGATAATATTGACTTAAATACCGTACGTTGTCTGCTGTGTGCTGTTCCACGAGTGTCCGCAGCTTAGCTTGGTTTATGGACCTATAGTGATTTACATTGCGGCCAATAGCTGGTTCTGACTGACGTGAGTGTTTGCTCAGCCAGCAAAGGAATTACTCTTCGTCTCCTGAAGCTGAACGGACGGTCAAGCTGAGAAAAGATGGACCAGTCAGATCGATATGAAAGATAAAGTGACATAGGGCATCTCCTTGCAGTAATCAAAGTGATTCCGTATCGATCTGCAGCTAGCTTATCCTCCCTTTGATCTACAGCCTTCGCTCAGACAACACGCAGCAGCAGCAGGACCACTATAGATAGTCCATGCACGCCATGAAGCGCCAATTCCATGCATATATATAGAGAGAGATAGAGAGATAGAGAGAGAGAAAGAGAGAGAGAGAGAGAGAGAGAGAGAGAGATGTGTGTGTGGAGAGACAGAAAGAGAGAGGGGGGAGGGAGAGAGAGGGGAGAGTGAGAGAAAGAGAGCGGTAGAGGGAAAGAGAGAGGGGGTATGTGATACACGCGTATAATGTATATAATACCCATGCCATATCGAATACACTAACACAAATAGAAATCATTCATATAATTATACAATGTGCCGGCGATGTTCACAATAAAGGCTTTCAACACATGGTATATACACAATGAATCTGTGCACAAAAGCATATTTAGACATGCTAAATAATTTTACACTTGATATGTTAGACTAACTAACAGTGCCTGAAATAAAGCTGTGTACAAGGTAAAGTAGAAACAATTGTATGATTGAAATCTCGATGATTAAAGCATCCTAAATTCAGGAGCTGAGAATGAGGGGAGTGTAGGGGAGGTGGGATCTATATTCTTGTGCACCGTGACGGGGTGAGTACAGGTCGACTTGCACCACGCAGACCAGGCAGGTATTAGAGTTCTGACCAGATAGACTGTTAATGTGACGGCTACATGTATCGTTCAGTGTTTCCATATATGAGATGAACCCTTGTGTTCTCCGTAATCGCCATTAGCGAACGCACTTGTGACTGTTCCAATATTCCTTCAAACGGTCGGACTCTGCGTTGTGCCAATGTTACATCCAGACAAGGAGTAACCCTCCCATGTCTCAGAGCTCTGGGTTGTGCCAACATTGCAGCCAGACAACGGGTAACCCTCCCATGTCTCGAAGCTCTGCGTTGTGCCAACATTGCAGCCAGACAAGGGGTATCCCTCCCATGTCTCGAAGCTCTGCGTTGTGCCAACATTGCAGCCAGACAAGGGGTATCCCTCCCATGTCTCGAAGCTCTGCGTTGTGCCAACATTGCAGCCAGACAACGGGTATCCCTCCCATGTCTCGAAGCTCTGCGTTGTGCCAACATTACAGCCAGACAAGGGGTATCCCTCCCATGTCTCGAAGCTCTGCGTTGTGCCAACATAACAGCCAGACAAGGGGTATCCCTCCCATGTCTCGAAGCTCTGCGTTGTGCCAACATTGCAGCCAGACAAGGGGTATCCCTCCCATGTCTCGAAGCTCTGCGTTGTGTCAACATTACGGCCAGACAAGGGGTATCCCTCCCATGTATCGAAGATCTGCGTTGTGTCAACATTGCAGCCAGACAAGGGGTATCCCTCCCATGTATCGAAGCTCTGCGTTGTGCCAACATAACAGCCAGACAAGGGGTATCCCACCCATGTCTCGAAGCTCTGCGTTGTGTCAACATTACGGCCAGACAAGGGGTATCCCTCCCATGTATCGAAGATCTGCGTTGTGTCAACATTGCAGCCAGACAAGGGGTATCCCTCCCATGTCTCGAAGCTCTGCGTTGTGCCAACATTGCAGCCAGACAAGGGGTATCCCTCCCAATATCATGTGGTTGGAGTAGGTCATCAGTTAATTCATTACACCTTACAGGGATGCAATCTGCTTCTGAGAGAATTGTCGTAACGAAACCAAGTTTCCATACTTGTTGCTGTTTGTTTATGTCTATTATGAATTTATGAAATGAAACAGTCATCAGAGAGTAGCTGAGTGAAACACATTCAGCCGTGTTAACCGTGCCCTGGACAGCAGCGCCAGTGATTGATAATGTGAGCACCGGGCCAGGCTCTCGGGGTACGATAGCTTCTAGACTATCACTCAGTCTAAGAAAACATTTCTTTAAAACAATAGTAATTGTTTTTATCAAAAGAACCTTTCCTCTTCTGCTGTTTCATACGGAATCAGGGAAAGTAGAGTTTTTTTAGTTTGATCTTGATTTGCCTAGGGTTTTAGTACAAAATATATATCGCGCAGTACTATTAAGTTACGTAGCACATTGTATCCGCTCGTTCCTCATTTAAGTTTGTTAATGCGGGACCTATTCAAACGGGACCTTTTCCAACAGGGCCTTTTCAAACGGCACCTTCCTTACCCTGTTTCCCTGCAAAGCAATCAGAACCCACAGTTCTGTATGAGTGACAGTATGTTGTACATACACTGTAAAAGATGTTTCTTGTCCCATAACTTTGAGGTGAGGTGAGGTGAAATTGGGTTAAACGTCGCGTCCAAGATTATTGCACTTACACAGCGACGTGCATGCACGTGTGTGTGGCTGCTTGTACTTGTCCGGACTGATGCCGATTTATAGTGCTAGCACACTGAGATACCATGCCGCAGTTTAACATGAATACCTCACTCAGGCACAGTATACTGACTCTGAGCCGACCAGTCCTTGTTTTAGCCCCTTAATGCCGAGCGCCAGACAGGGTACCAACAAGTACCATCTTTTAACGTCTATTGGTATGACGCGGCCGGTGATCGAACCCCGGACCTTGGGCTCTGCGGGCGGACGCTCTACCTCTAGACCACGGAGGCGGTCTCCCATAACTTTGACATGTTTAGGGTTCTGTTCGGAGTCTAAATGTGGAAAAAAACATTTTCCATTCTTGAAATTCATTGTAAGTAATTTTTAAAGGGGGTGCTTGCTATGGTGCTTTTAGCCTTTAATGGGAATTCGGAAGGAAAAAGGTTAAGGGCATATGTTTTTATGTTGTTACTGTACCATGATCGTTGTGAGGGCCTGTGAATCCGATTTGCACATCAAATTTCAATATTGTTATACATCTTATCCATATTTGACTTAATGCACAATGATTTACGCACTTTCTTTAAACATGTTGAGATTATGAGGATACTTATCAAAGTTATGCATTTAGTTTTTGGGGATGTTGTCTTTTGGTGTTGTTTAGTCCGTGAGACGATAGCTCATTGCATATGTTTAGACCCTAAACGTGTTTAGAGAGAACACACCAAATGTAGCGACGTGCATGTACATGAATACCCCACTTAGACTCCGAGCCGAGTCCTTGTTTTAGCCCCTTGATGCAGAGTACCAGGCAGGGTAACAACAAGTGCCATATTACAACGTCGTTTCGTACGACTCGGGCAGGGATCGAACACCCGACCTTCAGCTCTCCGGACAGACGCTCTACCACTAGACCGGGAAGGCGGTCGTTTGGGATTTCAACACATTTCTAAACATGTTTAGCTCTAAACATTTCTTGTTCGTGTTTACATTCTACAGTGTACCCCAGACAATGTCTCCGACTTCTCAATTTTGAGTATTTTTGAAGGCCCGAAATACAATGAACTCATCTCCGTCTGAGTAAGGTTGCGTCAGTCCTGCGGGAGATTGAATCCGGTTACATTTCAAGATGTTTAGAACGACTGTTTGTACTGTGCGCGTCTCAGAGACCCCGACGGGGACCATCGATCAGGGAACTAGCGGTTATTCTGCAATGTTGGTTTCATGTTAGCTATTTCAGAAATCATGTCAAAACCGTAGGCGTCAGAGAGCATATTTATCTGTGGAGTATATGTGATGGTTTATGACGCTCTCCGTGGTTCGTATCTATCTCTCCTCCCACCGTGGCAGCACCTACAGAGAGAGCCAGTTGTCTTTCTCAAATCACGACTCACTCGCGCTCTGTACAGGCCTACTATTGATTTTCCCACCAAGAATCCCCACAACAAAAATTACTAACGAAGCCTTTCATACCAAAGGCCGTGACTTCTGCAGGCGATGCGGCCATTAAGACGGTCCAACGTCTTCCTGCATTGTCAGGAGACTGAAGATATACTGAGCCCGGCTAATTCAAGATGGCGTGCAGTAATGGCGGCCGGTAGTCGTCAGTGGCGGACGATGTTTGCACGGACGTGCACGTGGCAGACACGAGAATATGGGGGATGACTGATGGGGATAATTAAAGCCGTATGATTGTTCCTCCCAGTCTCTGATGACACCCCAAATGGAACCTTTTCAAATCACGTGATTCTATTGCGTCTTCTTGCTCTGCCAACTCCCATTCATCACAGGGTTCAGATAGGCTGAGTTCCGGGCCTCGCAGAAAGCAGAAAGTGGTCACGCCACGTTGTCATGTCACGTGGTACCTTGTCAGGGAGGGGCAGCGTGAGACAGGGGTGGCTGAGATAGGTGGAGTGATCAGGCTTGGGTCCACAAATGCTGACGACGATGTAGAGCAGAGATCATGTACCGATATATTGTCTCTGAATACAGAAGGTATCTCAGCGCCCAGGTTCACTGGCTGTGCAGGGCGATGGCAAGCATGGCATCATTGAGTCAGTGTTTGTAGTAAGCGTGATGGTGTTATGTATGTATGGGAGTGCAGGTTCCTATACGAACTTCATAATCACAGGTCATGATTGCTGCGACTCTAGCATCCACACGTATCTGGAGCTATAGGTCTTAACCATCATGTCGGTGACTGCAATTCAACAGTCCATCGAAACAAGTTTCCACCCTAGGTGGTAAACTCGTCAACCCTCCGTTCCATCTAATCAACCCTCCACCAAGCTAGTCAACCCTCCTCCAATGCTAGTCAACCCTCCTTCCTAGCTAGTCAACAGTCCTTCCTAGCTAGTCAACCCTCCTTCCTAGCTAGCCAACCCTTCTCCCCAGCTAGTCAACCATCCTTCTAAGCAAGTCAACCCTCCTTCCTCGCTAGTCAACCCTCCTTCCTAGCTAGTCAACCCTCCTTCCTAGCTAGTCAACCCTCCTCCCTAGCAAGTCAACCCTCCTTCCTAGCTAGTCAACCCTCCTCCCTACCTCGTCAACCTTCCTCCTTAGATAGTCAAACATCCTCCCTAGTTAGTCAACCCTCCTTCCTATCTTGTCAACCCTCCTCCCAAGCTAGCCAACCCTCCTCCCTAGTTAGTCAACCCTCCTCCCTGGCTAGTTGTTTACTATCTAGTCCACTGTACTACCCAACCCTTCCCAACCCCACCAATGGCAGGACGACGTAGATGGATGTTGCAGAATACGCTGAATTTCATTGCCATGGGGGGCGGTCGGGTAGCCTTGTCGTTAAAGCCTTAGTCCGTCTCGCCTAAGACCCGGGTTCGATTCCCGACTTGGGTACAATGTGTTTATGTATATATGGTGGAGATAACAAAGGTAAAGATGAGTACAAGCGTGGCGTGTGGGTTATGGCGTGTCAAGTTGAGCCGAGGGAACTGTAGGATTATGTTTTGACCTGACTTACTGGGGCTACAATTAATACCCCGGGCCCCGCCCACTTCACGTGCAGAACATGCCGGGGATAACTCCGTCGTATTAACTGACAAGATGGCCCCGGAGACATGTTTGAAATTCCCTCATGATGCTCTGGTGGAGCCAGATATGTTCACGTCGTAGTGGCGTGCACGATGTCGTCTGTCATTATTCACTGACGCACGGCCATTACTCACTGACGCACGGCTATGGCTACATTCGACTTACCTGAACAGGTTTTTTGTTTGTTAGTTTGTTGTTTAACGCCGCACTTTACATTATTCCAGCTATATGACGACGGTCTTTAAGTAATTGAGTGTGGACCAGACAATCCAGTGAGTGACATCATGAACATCGATCTACGCAATTGGGATACGATGACATGCATCAACCAAGTCAGCGAGTCTGACCACCGGATCCCGTTAGTCGCCTCTTAGACAAGCATTCTCGACCTGTTCTACCCCGGATCTTCACGGATCTCCTGGTCGGGTGACTGTCGGGTGAGACGCGCTGCATCTGGCCAGTAACCATAATGTGTATATCAGGGTGCCGATATTTGACATGATATTGATATATTAAGTTAGAAAAACATTATAACCGTGACCCAATAATGTGACCGCCTCCGTGGCGTACCGGATAGTGCGTGTAGCGGATAGAGCGTGTACCGGATAGAGCGTGTACCGGATAGAGCGTGTACCGGATAGAGCGTGTACCGGATAGAGCCTGTACCGGATAGAGCCTGTACCGGATAAAGCCTGTACCGGATAAAGCGTGTACCACAAAGAGCGTGTACCGGATAGAGCGTGTACCGGATAGTGCGTGTACCGGATAGAGTCTGTGCCCGGATAGCGGAAAGTCGGTAGCTCGATCCAAAAGACGTTTATAATGGTACTTTTTATTACCCTGCCTGGTGCTCGGCAACAAGAGGATGAAACAAGGACTGGTCGGCCCGGAGTCCGTATACTGTGTCTGATCATGAGTGAGGAATTAATGTTAAACTGTGAATTGGTATCTCAGTGGGCTAGCACCGGCATTGGTCCGGACTTGTTGAAGCGCGCCCTTTATGCACCTCACCTCACCTCACCCCACCTCACCTCACCTCACCTCACCTCACCTCACCTCACCTCACCTCATAATGTATACCACTAACACACCATTTCCGTTATTGACAGGATTCGGAATAGTGAGAGTCCGATTTTGTCAGATTCAACGGTACACTTTCCTATGCAACATATCGACCCAGAAACCTTCGCTTTGCAAACAGACAAGGAAGACATGAGGCTGAATCCACACTATATCGTGAGTTGTCAGAGGTCGAGTTGACGATCGAGGGTCATTGTACCCATTGTCCACTGTATCCAGACTTTAACCAGTGCTTGTTTGCCTGGACGTTCCCCGGTATTGTAATCATGGACATAAACTGGTGTTTAGTTGATAAATACGTCCATGTCATTTAGTCCCCAATGTAAGGGGCTAATTGTTGAATTAACTGATGGAGATGCGGGATGGGGGTAATAGAGGCCAGACATTGGGGTAATCGAGGTCACACATCCGGGTTCTGCTGATGGTCACTAAGCGCCACTGACTATCGTGGTTTGTCAAAGTCAACTGACACGTTGTTGCAGTCGTGTGATGGAGTCTGACCACACCTGTGACGCACGACCATCATAATCCCTGCTTGAAGCTTGATTATATAATTGATGTGATCAGGGTCTGTACATGCTCCATAATTGCCATATTGATTACAAGCTTGATAGTGACCAAGGAATGACCCATAAGTGACCCATGAGATATGTGCTTGAACTATAACATACATGTAGATTTAAACACATGAAGAGGCCTATCACTGAGAAGGGCATGTGCCTTTACCCGCTTGGTGGTTTAATAACTGACAGCCGGCTTGTCACATTAACAACCGCCTTGCATATACTCATTGTGTTTTCCTGGTTGTGATGTTATCACAATCTACAACCTGAAGAATATTGGTATGTTGTTGGTATGCCCTGACCAATGGCGTCTGAGATATATTGGTATATTGTTATTATGCCCTGATCACTGACGCATGGCGTCTGAGGTATATTGGTATGTTGTTGGTATGCCCTGACCAATGGCGTCTGAGGTATATTGGTATGTTGTTGGTATGCCCTGATCACTGACGCCTGGCGTCTGAGGTATACTGGTATGTTGTTATTATGCCCTCATCACTGACGCCTGGCGTCTGAGGTATATTGGTATGTTGTTGGTATGCCCTCATCACTGACGCCTGGCGTCTGAGGTATATTGGTATATTGTTGGTATGCCCTCATCACTGACGCCTGGCGTCTGAGGTATATTGGTATATTGTTGGTATGCCCTCATCACTGACGCCTGGCGTCTGAAGTATATTGGTATGTTGTTGGTATGCCCTCATCACTGACGCCTGGCGTCTGAGGTATATTGGTATGTTGTTGGTATGCCCTGATCACTGACGCCTGGCGTCTGAGGTATATTGGTATATTGTTGGTATGCCCTGATCACTGACGCCTGGCGTCTGAGGTATATTGGTATATTGTTGGTATGCCCTGATCACTGACGCCTGGCGTCTGAGGTATATTGGTATATTGTTGGTATGCCCTCATCACTGACGCCTGGCGTCTGAGGTATATTGGTATGTTGTTGGTATGCCCTGATCACTGACGCCTGGCGTCTGAGGTATACTGATATGTTGTTGGTATGCCCTCATCACTGACGCCTGGCGTCTGAGGTATATTGGTATGTTGTTGGTATCCCCTGATCACTGATGCCTGTGTTGTTAGTATGCCGTGATCACTGACGCCTGGCGTCTGAGGTATATTGGTATGTTGTTGGTATGCCGTGATCACTGACGCCTGGCGTCTGAGGTATATTGGTATATTGTTGGTATCCCCTGATCACTGATGCCTGTGTTGTTAGTATGCCGTGATCACTGACGCCTGGCGTCTGAGGTATATTGGTATGTTGTTGGTATGCCGTGATCACTGACGCCTGGCGTCTGAGGTATATTGGTATATTGTTGGTATCCCCTGATCACTGATGCCTGTGTTGTTAGTATGCCGTGATCACTGACGCCTGGCGTCTGAGGTATATTGGTATGTTGTTGGTATGCCGTGATCACTGACGCCTGGCGTCTGAGGTATATTGGTATATTGTTAGTATCCCCTGATCACTGACGCCTGGCGTCTGAGGTATATTGGTATGTTGTTAGTATTCCCTGATCACTGACGCCTGTGTTGTTAGTATCCCCTGATCACTGACGCCTGTGTTGTTAGTATCCCCTGATCACTGACGCCTGTGTTGTTGGTATGCCGTGATCACTGACGCCTGGCGTCTGAGGTATATTGGTATGTTGTTAGTATCCCCTGATCACTGATGCCTGTGTTGTTAGTATGCCGTGATCACTGACGCCTGGCGTCTGAGGTATATTGGTATGTTGTTGGTATCCCCTGATCACTGACGCCTGTGTTGTTAGTATCCCCTGATCACTGACGCCTGTGTTGTTGGTATGCCGTGATCACTGACGCCTGGCGTCTGAGGTATATTGGTATGTTGTTGGTATCCCCTGATCACTGATGCCTGTGTTGTTAGTATGCCGTGATCACTGACGCCTGGCGTCTGAGGTATATTGGTATGTTGTTAGTATCCCCTGATCACTGACGCCTGTGTTGTTGGTATGCCGTGATCACTGACGCCTGGCGTCTGAGGTATATTGGTATGTTGTTAGTATCCCCTGATCACTGACGCCTGTGTTGTTGGTATTCTATGGTCACGGGCGAGGGGCTGCCAGTGGAATGATCTCTTTACTGAAGGGGGTTTAGCTTACCAAGTACATCGATAACTTGTCCAACATAAAACGCTTGTTTATAATACCTGTTGCCCTCAAAGCGGGTACTCCCTCCTCATTAGTCATAGTTCGCCAATGGTAAAACCACACGTCACTCATGATTTGCGAAGGTCTTAGCACGTGCGTATGTATGTCATTTATTGCACGTGGTTACATATCCGACCGACCTCCCTCGTATGTGCGTTGTAATGAGGGCAGACAGCCTGACGGGAGATGCACCGGCCGATAGGTGTGTGAGGAGAGACGAGACTTATCTATGCGTGTGCCTCGACTGGGTGGCTCCGACTTATCTCATCCCACTGAGTCAGGGGCGATATGTCAACACAGAAATGGGGACAAGCCCCTCACAGTCGCAGTAGTGATCTTTGACTATCATCGCGCTAATTGGCACCATCTAGGGGGCTCTTTGAAGCCCAGAAAAGTTCAATCGGAATAAATGCTCCTTGTCAATAATGCACCAGTACCCTGAACGCCACGAACATGAGCGCCGAGGTAAAGGTGTTCTCGTGGGCTGCGGGGAAGGGGGGTGGGGTGGGTAGGGGTGGGTTGTTGGCGTACACGGGAGGCACCACTCTTTTGAGGGACAACACAAGCCAACATACCGCACATTTTACATTGAGACAAGTTGTTTTGATGAGCTAAAGACAAATGTGATGGAATTGCCTTTCTCGATAGCTGTACTCACCGCCAAAAGAAGCGCGAATATCATACATGATGTTTAATATATGAAGACTTACTATATTCAAGAGATATTATATTGGTTCGGTGCACAAACGAACAAACTGGTCTGTTGTGTGAGCCGATGCTCATGAATTCATGCAACGTGACGTCATAGATCCATTAGTCGAGATGCACCATTTGTCTCGTGCAGGAAATCACGTACAGCAAATCATGATAAGAATAAAAACACTCTGTGGTAACACTTGACTGATTGTTAGTTTTGTCATTAATTGGTACATATTGGAAACATATCTTCTCAACGTAAATACTTCTATATATGTTCCTATGGGTACACCAATTGCGTGGATCGATGCTCATGATATCAATCACTGGGTTGTCTTTTCAAGACTCGATAATTTACAGACCGCCGTCATATTGCTGGAATATTGCTGAGTGGGGCGTTTAACAACAAAACAAACAAGTTTAACCAAGCACTGTAGACATATTATTGAAGAGCAGGGGGCACGGGTGGCCCAGTCGTCTAAGGCGCCACAATTCGCTGTGCAGAGTTGCGTCCCTTGGGCACGCCAGAAACCTATGATTGTGGGTTCGAATCCTGGTTCGCCCCGATTATGTTTCTAGGTTTGTCAGCACCATACCCGTGCTCGCGGGTTTCACCGAAGTGGTAAACGTCTGAGACCTGCATCACTTCGGGCTTTCCTCCCACATTAAGCTGACACGCCGTGATATAACTGGAATACTGTTAAAAGCGGCGTTAAACCCAACTCACTCACTCACTATTGAAGAGCACGCAAAGTAACGCTGCACATTGTGCACAATTTGGCATTATGACTATGGAATATGTGTCGTTTATGAAAACAAAACCAATCTAGATCTGTATAATAGCAAGTCCCGACCTTTACATATGAAATTAACATCAGGAAAACAAATGACTTTTTTTCTTTTAGTGGAGAAAAATGTATTGTGTAATTATAAAAAGATCTCATAGACTTCATATACGGTACAAATATAAAAATTAACTCACAAAGCATTCAGCTGATAAAGGTGTAAGAAGTAGTTCTGAAATGTACAAAGAATAAAAGAAGTTGCTATCCCTAAAAAGTGTCATGTATTCATGTTCTCCCAACTTCAAAATACCCACCGGAGGCACCCAGTCGTCTAAGGTGCCGCGATTCGCTGTGCAGAGCTGCGTTCTTGGGCATGCCAGAATCCTATGATTGTGGGTTCGAATCCCGGTTCGCCCCGATTATGTTTCTATGTTTGTCAGCACCATACCCGTGCTCGTGGGTTTCACCGAAGTGGTAAACGTCTAAGACCTGCATCACTTCGGGCTTTCCTCCCAGCAGACACGCCGCGATATAACTGGAATACTGTTAAAAGCAGCGTTAAACTCAACTCACTGACTCATTCAAAATGCCCATCAAACAACATATACGATAGTCTACATTGTGCAGTGTCTGCCTCCAACCATCTGTTTCCTGGTCCCCCAGGGTCCCCCAGCTGTACATGGATTCAGACTGTGACCAGGAAATACCAGTTTGCCCCCGGACGCAATGTGTATCACACCCTCGCCCTCCCAGGCTGGTATGCAAAAGTGTTTGAAATTGAATATAAAAAAATAGCTTTATTCAAATTGAAAAGTACAAGAAGTTAATTTGCACGTGAGTTTACACTACACGGCAATTTAACAACAATAGTAGGTTTGTGATAAGTGGTTATGTTGTAGTGTAAGTGTATGGTATGTGTGTTGTGTTGTAGTGTAGATGTGTGGGTTGTGTTGTAGTGTAGATGTGTGAGTTGTGTTGTAGTGTAGATGTGTGGGTTGTGTTGTAGTGTAGATGTGTGAGTTGTGTTGTAGTGTAGATGTGTGGGTTGTGTTGTAGTGTAGATGTGTGAGTTGTGTTGTAGTGTAGATGAGTGGGTTGTGTTGTAGTGTAAGTGTGAGGTATGTGATTGTGTTGTAGTGTAGATGTGTGGGTTGTGCTGTAGTGTAAGTGTGAGGTATGTGATTGTGTTGCAGTGTAGATGTGCGGGTTGTGCTGTAGTGTAGATGTGAGGTATGTGGGTTGTATTGTAGTGTAGATGTGTGGGTTGTGCTGTAGTGTAAGTGTGAGGTATGTGGGTTGTGTTGTAGTGTAGATGTGTGAGTTGTGTTGTAGTGTAGATGTGTGAGTTGTGTTGTAGTGTAGATGTGTGAGTTGTGTTGTAGTGTAGATGTGTGAGTTGTGTTGTAGTGTAGATGTGTGAGTTGTGTTGTAGTGTAGATGTGTGGGTTGTGTTGTAGTGTATATGTTTTGGTTGTGTTGCAGTGTAGATGTGCGGGTTGTGTTGTAGTGTAGATGTGAGGTATGTGGGTTGTATTGTAGTGTAGATGTGTGAGTTGTGTTGTAGTGTAGATGTGAGGTATGTGGGTTGTGTTGTAGTGTAGATGTGTGGGTTGTGTTGCAGTGTAGATGTGCGGGTTGTGTTGTAGTGTAGATGTGTGAGTTGTGTTGTAGTGTAGATGTGAGGTATGTGGGTTGTATTTTAGTGTAGATGTGTGGGTTGTGCTGTAGTGTAAGTGTGAGGTATGTGATTGTGTTGTAGTGTAGATGTGTGAGTTGTGTGGTAGTGTAGATGTGTGGGTTGTGTTGTAGTGTATATGTGTGGGTTGTGTTGCAGTGTAGATGTGCGGGTTGTGTTGTAGTGTAGATGTGTGAGTTGTGTTGTAGTGTAGATGTGTGAGTTGTGTTGTAGTGTAGATGTGTGAGTTGTGTTGTAGTGTAGATGTGTGGGTTGTGTTGTAGTGTAGATGTGAGGTATGTGGGTTGTGTTGTAGTGTAGATGTGTGGGTTGTGTTGTAGTGTAGATGTGTGGGTTGTGTTGTAGTGTAGATGTGAGGTATGTGGGTTGTATTGTAGTGTAGATGTGTGAGTTGTGTTGTAGTGTAGATGTGTGAGTTGTGTTGTAGTGTAGATGTGTGAGTTGTGTTGTAGTGTAGATGTGTGAGTTGTGTTGTAGTGTAGATGTGTGAGTTGTGTTGTAGTCTAGATGTGTGGGTTGTGTTGTAGTGTAAGTGTGAGGTATGTGATTGTGTTGTAGTGTAGATGTGTGGGTTGTGCTGTAGTGTAAGTGTGAGGTATGTGATTGTGTTGCAGTGTAGATGTGCGGGTTGTGTTGTAGTGTAGATGTGAGGTATGTGGGTTGTATTTTAGTGTAGATGTGTGGGTTGTGCTGTAGTGTAAGTGTGAGGTATGTGATTGTGTTGTAGTGTAGATGTGTGAGTTGTGTGGTAGTGTAGATGTGTGGGTTGTGTTGTAGTGTATATGTGTGGGTTGTGTTGCAGTGTAGATGTGCGGGTTGTGTTGTAGTGTAGATGTGTGAGTTGTGTTGTAGTGTAGATGTGTGAGTTGTGTTGTAGTGTAGATGTGTGAGTTGTGTTGTAGTGTAGATGTGTGGGTTGTGTTGTAGTGTAGATGTGAGGTATGTGGGTTGTATTGTAGTGTAGATGTGTGAGTTGTGTTGTAGTGTAGATGTGTGAGTTGTGTTGTAGTGTAGATGTGTGAGTTGTGTTGTAGTGTAGATGTGTGGGTTGTGTTGTAGTGTAGATGTGAGGTATGTGGGTTGTGTTGTAGTGTAGATGTGTGGGTTGTGTTGTAGTGTAGATGTGTGGGTTGTGTTGTAGTGTAGATGTGAGGTATGTGGGTTGTATTGTAGTGTAGATGTGTGAGTTGTGTTGTAGTGTAGATGTGTGAGTTGTGTTGTAGTGTAGATGTGTGAGTTGTGTTGTAGTGTAGATGTGTGGGTTGTGTTGTAGTGTAGATGTGAGGTATGTGGGTTGTGTTGTAGTGTAGATGTGTGGGTTGTATTGTAGTGTAGATGTGTGGGTTGTGTTGTAGTGTAGATGTGCGGGTTGTGTTGTAGTGTAGATGTGAGGTATGTGGGTTGTGTTGTAGTGTAGATGTGAGGTATGTGGGTTGTGTGGTATGCTGTTTGTGTTGTAGTGTAGATGTGTTGGTTGTGTGGCTTGTGGGTTGTTTTAAAAATAGCACATTTGTTACAGCACTTGCTGTTCGTTTTTTATACCCGAGTTCGATTCCCCATATGTTAACACTGTGTCAGTTCCCTTCCTTGACAGTGATATTGCTTGAATATTTCTAAAAACGGCGTAAAACCAACACACTATGACTGCAATAACTACACGCGCAGTGCTAGACTAACATTTAGTCTCTGAAATCTTATATAAAACAATATCCTTCTTGACTCTAAAAATAAAAATAAAATTCCCTATGCTGATTGATTGTGGAATAGAGCTAGCTTGAGCTGGCTAGACTTGCTTTTGTATGCATTTCTAGATTATGTTTTTTTCATAAAATAAATATATTCCACGGTCATGGTGCAGGACTAGCGCAGTGCCGATGCATAGTATTCATTAAAAAACGACTCATGGCTTGGCGTTTTGTCATTTGTTCTTTCCATTGCCATCTGTGTCAATCAATACCACAAGCAAGTCTTTGCCTGATGAAAACAATATACCTTTTTCCGTTTTTTTTATATCAAGATTATTATTCAGTATGGCAACTCGACACGAACAGTCTGCCATTCGTTTATTGCAGGATCATCTTAATGCCTGGTGATTTTTATATCCCCCAGCACTCTGGATCCATGGTAGGGTCCGTGGCTTTGTTATGAAGCAGGTAATATCGATCTAGCAGATCCGTGTGCCAAGACGTTATTCCTGATGTCAGGTGTCAGCTCAATACGCAATCTGTCAGGCCCACTGCCACAGCTAGGTGACAACTTCCACAACACAGACTGCCATATGCCAGCACAGCCTACATGCTCTACCCCCACTCTCCTTCCATCTCAGAGAGTGGGGGGTGCAGCTCATTTACCAACGCACTGAAAACCTTGATCCGATTTTCAATCGTGTTTATACTTAAATCCTCTTTAACAACGACATTGACCATGG
The DNA here is from genome assembly GCF_023055435.1 of Haliotis rufescens. Lineage (NCBI taxonomy): Eukaryota > Metazoa > Mollusca > Gastropoda > Lepetellida > Haliotidae > Haliotis > Haliotis rufescens. Next base: position 52,069,796 of record NW_025963890.1, read on the forward strand.
ATTGGGTGTATACCACGTGAGGCGCCTCCAATACCATATAATAATGTCCTTAATTACAGACAGGCTGACTGACAATGGGCGTCCACGAACCTCCGCCAGCTTTCGATGAGCTTATACAAAGTCATTCTACATGTAAAGAAAAAGGTATTCACAAGATATTTATCGACTTTGAAATCCTAATTACATTTTAAAGTGCCTTCCTTGCTTGATTTCGCAAACACGCAATTGCGCATTAACGACACTTAATGTAATGATTATGTAGTTTTATTGTGTTTAGTTTCTCAGATGATGACTTGATAATTATTGATAAAACTGATAAAACGAACGAATTATTGGGCTGATCAGGTGATATTCCACGTCCCTGGACCACGACAACTCTCGACAATGGGCATATTAGTGTTCAACAGGTTACTGCCGACTTAGGTACATGTCTCTGGTGAAGGTTGGGTTGAGGGTTGGGTTGAGGGTATAGGGACTTCAGTTCATCCCCGCGGTGTCTGTTTACTTCACCCCACACGATGAGCTTACGTCTCCCACACCGACAGTTTATCTCACCCCACATCATGGCTTTACCTCACCCCACACCATCAGCCTCCCCTTACCCCACACCATCACCTTCCCTCACCCCACATCATCAGTTTACCTCACCCCTCATCATCAGTTTACCTCACCCCACACCATCAGTTTACCTCACCCCACACCGTCAGTTTATCTCACCCCACACCGTCAGTTTACCTCACCCAACATCATCAGTTTACCTCACCCCACACCGTCAGTTTACCTCACCCCACACCATCAGCTTCCCTCACCCCACACCATCAGTTTACCTCACCCCACAACATCAGTTTACCTCACCCCACATCATCAGTCTACCTCACCCCACACCATCAGTTTACCTCACCCCACACCATCAGCTTCCCTCACCCCACATCATCAGTCTACCTCACCCCACACCATCAGTTTACCTCACCCCACACCATCAGCTTCCCTCACCCCACATCATCAGTCTACCTCACCCCACATCATCAGTTTACCTCACCCCACACCATCAGCTTCCCTCACCCCACATTGTCTGTTTACCTCATCCCACACCGTCATTTTACCTCACCCCACACCGTCTGTTTACTAAACCCCACACCGTCAGTTTACTACACCCCACACCGTCTGTTTACTACACCCCACACCGTCTGTTTACTACACCCCACACCGTCAGTTTACTACACCCCACACCGTCAGTTTACCTCACTCGACATTGTTTGTTTACCTCACCCCACACCGTCATTTTACCTCACCCCACACCGTCAGTTTACTACACCCCACACCGTCATTTTACCTCACCCCACACCGTCTGTTTACTACACCCCACACCGTCAGTTTACTACACCCCACACCGTCAGTTTACTACACCCCACACCGTCATTTTACCTCACTCCACATTGTCTGTTTACCTCACCCCACGCCGTCATTTTAACTCACCCCACACCGTCAGTTTACTACACTCCACACCGTCAGTTTACCTCACCCAACACCGTCAGTTTACTTCACCCCAAACCGTCAATTTATCTCACCCAACACCGTCAGTTTAATCCCCCCGCCCCCATTGTAAGTTTTCACCCCAAACCGTCAGTTAACATCACCCCACACCATGACTGTACCTCCCCCTCCCAACCGTCAGTTTACCTCACCCCCCATCGTCAGTTTACCTCACCTCACAGTCAGGTTTCCTACGAGTGAGTGAGTGAGTGAGTGAGTGAGTGAGTGAGTGAGTGAGTGAGTGCGTGAGTGAGTGAGTGAGTGAGTGAGGAATAATGAAGGCACATATAATCTGCCACTCATAGCGTTTGTTCACAGAGTATCTCGTCAGTGTGTGGCAAGTAGGTTTGGAGTTGCAAACACCCAAGTGAGTTGTGGGAATGTTATTCCTGGGTTTGTCCGCTGTCATGGCGATAATCAAAACGTTTCGATTTTCAATACCCAAGAATTGTTATCCGTGTGAAATTTCAGCCAAATGCCGTTTGTAAATTTCCTTCTTCGTTTTGTGTGTGGGAAAATTGCTTGCACTGGCTCCTGTCCTTGTCCAAGTTCTCCGGTCGATATCAGTACGGATGCAGGTGCACTGCAGCCAATCGCTACGCGCCTTTGCCATTAAACCCGGAACTGTTGTCGCGTGCCGAGCAGACGACTCCATCGACTCGTCAACAATACCGCTTTGATGCGCACGCGTCCATGGGGCCTTGCATCCGGCAATGCACGGGTAGGGCCTCACAGGTGGCCGGGGCGACCTCCCCTGCCTCCCGCCGAGAGGGCTTCATATCGGAGAACACAGAGCGACCTATTCTTCTCTTGTTCAATTAAACCCTCCAATGGCCAGTTGAAAACTATAACATTCACAAGTTGGAAAACATTTCCTGAAGTAAAAGGCAATTTCAGGCAAGCTATTGCAAGTAACAGTTTTCTAGAAAGTAGCCGTTTCATAGACATCCCATACCCCTAGCCACTTGTGTTTTCTCTAATGGCCTTAGGTGTTTATGCGATGCTGCATGAGTTGGATAAATTATAACCTTCATTGATGAAATGAAAAACTGCAAAAGCAAATGTTTCTCAAGTGCGATACTGTACGTGTAGCTTAACGAAGCAAATGTATAGATGTGTACGGGCTCTACTTTAAACACTTTCGCTCCCAAAACTTCGAAATATTTAATTGAAGTTTTCTTGACTATATTTGTGTTTACGTGACCCACCTCCGGCTGACGGGAAGAAGATGGGTACCACCATGTCCAGGAAACTTCACAGACAACTTGGAACCCGCAAATTTTGATTTTACTGGTGTATTATTATGTTTTTCCGAAAATACTAGTTAATACTTCAAGAAAATAATGTTCCAGATTGCTTACTGTTCAATGACAATGCTTTAGATCATCAAAAAGGTCACTGCACAAAATGGAAGTAGCCGTTTACTTATTTCTTTCCTTCAGTATATGCCAGATGAAACCCTGATTTGTCCATCAGGCCGACTGTCATGCCATCTCTGACACGAGTTGTGTCACCTGACGTGTGTGGTCACCTGAAAAGTGGAAATAAGTTTATTTTCTTGTATGATTTTGGGGCGGTTGGGTAGCTTGGAAGTTATAGCGTTCGCTGAGACCCGAGCTCGTTCCCAATATGGGTAGAATGTGTGAAGTCCATTTCTGGTGTCTCCCGTCGTTATAATGCTGGAATATTGCTAAAAGCGGCGTAAAACAACACTCACTCACTATTGCATCTTTTACACTCACTCACTCACTCACTCACTCACTCACTCACTCACTCACTCACTCACTCACTCACTCACTCACTCACTCACTCACTCACTCACTCACTCACTCACTCACTCACTCACTCACTCACTCACTCACTCACTCACTCACTCACTCACTCACTCACTCACTCACTCACTCACTCACTCACTCACTCACTCACTCACTCACTCACTCACTCACTCACTCACTCACTCACTCACTCACTCACTCACTCACTCACTCACTCACTCACTCACTCACTCACTCACTCACTCACTCACTCACTCACTCACTCACTCACTCACTCACTCACTCACTCACTCACTCACTCACTCACTCACTCACTCACTCACTCACTCACTCACTCACTCACTCACTCACTCACTCACTCACTCACTCACTCACTCACTCACTCACTCACTCACTCACTCACTCACTCACTCTTACTCTGCTACCAAAAGCGTCGTCGAGGTAGATTTGAGGTGCTTAATGCCGGCATGAAGTGTATCATGACTTGTTGTTTCATTCGTGTGAAATTAGATTCTATATTTGGTGATAATACATTATTTTATTCTTAAAAAATAAGTGTTTGCTTGTTGTTACTAGCTCCGCAGTTCTCCATCCGCATGACTTTGGGGCAATAATTATTAGTTTGAATAATAATTTCTAGATTATATAAATGATAAGAACACGTTGTCCCTATAGGAGACTGGAGTCCTTACTGTCCACATATCTAGAAGTTATTGTAAGGAGGATAGAATTACTACACATCCATGGGTTTCTTTTCAGTACAGCCTTGGAGCAAGGCTAGCCGTTGACCTCTGTCTGCGATACCTCCGTCTTACCGGACGATTATGACCTTCAACCTGGCCGTAGCAGTGTGCTAGTTGTATTGCTTTGTAAAGCATATTCACATAAGGGTTCACATCATAAACATTTGCAAACTTTTCATTTGGCCGAACAATTGTTATTTGCCATCTGTCATTAACCAACAACAACTGACGACAGATGCGTCGAGATCATTCAGATATGACGAGATTCGCATATTCCTCCAACACAAACGAGCGTTATAGTTCGAGCGTTTTATATCACTTGAGTCTTGAGAATTAAGTCGCTCACATTAATCCCGCTTAACGTTTTGGATAGCTGTTGTCACTTTCAGCAGTCCCACTTTAAATTATCTACGATCACGTCACTTTCAACAGCCTAGCTTTAAATTATCTGTCTGCGATCATATCAATTTCAGCAGTCCCACTTTAAATTATCTACGATCACGTCACTTTCCACAGCCTTGGTTTAAATAATCTATCTACGTCCACGTCACTTTCGGCAGTCCCACTTTAAATTATCTACGATCACGTCACATCACAGCCTTGCTTTAAATTATATATCTACGATCGCGTCACTTTCAGCAGTCCCGCTTTAAATTTTATCTACGATCACGTCACTTTCAGCAGTCCCGCTTTAAATTATCTACGATCACGTCATTTCCAGCAATCCCGCTTTAAATTATCTACGATCACGTCACCATCAACATCCTTGCTTTAAATTATCTACGACCACGTCACTTTCAGCCGTCTCACTTCAAATTTTCTACGATCACGTCACTTTCAACAGCCTTGATTTAAATTATCTACGACCACGTCACTTTCAGCAGCGCCGGTATAAAATATCCACGATCACGTCACATGTAGCGAAAGGCGTGACGGCGAGGCATCTTGCTACCCGCCCTATTGTTTAGGTATTGTGCAAATTGTACCCCAGACATGGATAGTGCAGTTTACTGACTGGGGCGGTTGAGAATCTAAAAAGTGATCTCACTATCACTCGCCAGATTCCTGCTGACGTCGAGGTGTTTGTGCCAACCAATTGAGTCTCTAATCACCTCGCCATACTTCCATTGTCAGTAATGACGGTATTTAGCCAGACTGCAGTCACCGCGCTAGTACATCGCGCACGTGCTTCAACACAGACAGGGGAGACAATTAAATGGGAAAGATGATGAGGGCTTCAGTGATGAAGCCATCCTTTATCAAAATGCCCTGGGCACAGTACAATATTGCAACTAGCATCAAATTTATCGAGTCTGACATCAGCTCATTCCGGCAGCCGGATCGGGGATTTAAAACGAAATATGAGCGTGAAGTCGGAGAAGTCAAGATGAAGTCATCAAAATTGAATTTTTTTAAATGAAGGGAGTGTTTATGTCATCTTACAGTGCTCAGATAATTCAAAAGTCAAATTACAAATCCTTTGTGACTTGGTCTATTAAATTGAAAATATAAATTTCTGGCTGAGAGAGTGCGCTGTATGACATTTTATTACAAAAAGGTGGACAATCAGTTTCGAATTGAAACCAGCTAGGGAAAGAGGAATGGCCCAGATGTTTCTGAAATGTGATGAACTGATATTTAATGAAATCATAATCTCCAGACAGTTTTAAGAAAATAAACATAATATCACATTCGAATGTTTTAATTAAACTTTTTTGTTTGAAATTGGAGTTAAAACACAAAGGCAGAGGCAGTATCGTGATGACCTGGGGTTGCCCCAGTGCCGTGTTAGTCACGGTGCTGAATACTGTTTCTATTAACCGTAACAAATACTCGCAGTTCACCGAAATATTTCTGGAAATATGAAATATGCATGCGCTACAGAAAGGAACATTTCGTGTAGATTATAAATGAACAAATAAGTACATATAATACATACATAGTGTGTTTAGACTAGCGCGGCTCATGGGTGTTGACGACGAGGGAGGGAGACCGGCTAGAGGGACAGGTGGGTTGGTGAGGAATGAGGTGGGGGTGTTGACGCCCGAGGAGTGAGACCGGCTAGAGGGACAGGTGGGTGGGTGAGGGTGGGTGTCGAGGTCAAGGGAGAGAGACGACTAGAAGGACAGGTGGGTTGGTGAGGAATGGGGTGGGGGTGTTGACGCCCGAGGAGTGAGACCGGCTTGAAGGAAAGGTGGGTGTGTGAGAGGGGGTGAGGGGGGGTGAGGGGGGGGGGGGGGGGGGGGGGGAGGGGGGCAGAGGTACAGGAAAGTGTGAAAGGAGAGGAGTGAGGGTGGGTGTCTGAAAGAGGAGGGGGGGGGATGTTGAGGACTGGTGGGTGCGTTGAAAGGGGGGGGGGGGGGAGTGAGCCCGACTGGAGGGACAGGGGAATGTCTGAGGAGAGAGGGTGGGAGTGGGAAGAGGGAGGGTTGGAGCGTGAGGAGGGAGGGTGGGAGTGTGAGGAGGGAGGGTGGGAGCGTGAGGAGGGAGGTTGGGATGGTGGGAGTGTGAGGAGGGAGGGTGGGATGGTGGGAGTGTTGGGATGGAGGGTGGGAGTGTGAGGAGGGAGGGTGGGAGGGTGGGAGTGTGAGGATGGAGGGTGGGAGTGTGAGGAGGGAGGGTGGGAGCGTGAGGAGGGAGGTTGGGATGGTGGGAGTGTGAGGAGGGAGGGTGGGATGGTGGGAGTGTTGGGATGGAGGGTGGGAGTGTGAGGAGGGAGGGTCGGTTTTGAGGACCATATATATGCAGAAGTCGTTGTGATCATCACTGACATTGCTGACTGTAGACGACAATCACCTCTCTTCATATTGGTACCTTACTATTCCAGGCTAATATACACCAAACATATTGGTACCTTACTATTCCAGGCCCAATATACACCAAACATATTGGTACCTTACTATTCCAGTATACACTAGTTTTGTATGTTACCATTCCAGGCAATAAAGACACCAGTCTAACACACACGGACCAGTCCTTAACGCTGACAAGCGCTGCACTTAAATTCACATTGAAATATTCATGAGAAGAAAAACCATCACGAGGAGAACATTAAAAGATTGATAATACGCACAATCATCAACCTCGTGACCCTGACAAAAAACGTAGATCGAGCGGGTCCTATTTGATATGCCTGCGCACAGTCCGGGATTTATCCGCGGGGAAATCAGGGAAAGTGTCGGTGATTTCCCAGGAGCTGGGTGGTGTTTGCAATGAAGTATTTCCGCGACCAATACCGAAATCACTCAACTTGTATCTACTGGCTAAGCAGCGTTGAGGGTGCTGTTTCACGACATTTTCAGCCACCACAGTCCCCACACAGGGCACCAAGAGCGCCAGTCAAGCCCTATTGTTTTATTGTCTTGACTCGGGAATTACTCTAGGATTGCGACCAGGACTTCGTCTGATATAGTTCAATGTAATCGCTTTTATCTCTCTTTTTTTCTATGAGATTTTAATTTGTGAAACTGCGATTGATGAAATCCAGTTTTTTTACTTGATGTTATTTATATATTCTCGTCTCTAGGCAGCAGATCTATTGATTGACGACTGGTGGCAGCTTACAGTGATGCAAATCAAACAATGTACGGCAGTACAGTGACAGTGGCGCGATAAGTTAGTAAATACTACAAGTTGTATGGTCTGCCCTGCCACTGGTAGTTGTACCAGTAGTTGAGCGAGCTCTGTGGTTTGACCGAGTTTGCAGCCTGGCTGATGTATTTCGGCTTAGCATGATGTGGCTCCCTAGGGACACGCAATCATAAACGTGGAGCTGGTCTCTGCTTGTAATATCACAGTCATGAATACATAACGGCATCGATCCCATCACATCATGGCTGCTCCTGGCTCCTCGCCAAGTACGACAAGGTCTTAATGACTTCCCGGCCTCAGTTGACCTGTAGTCCCTCGCCTCTAGTATTGCTTCGCCAGGCCCTGCCGATAGACGTTCCCAACCCTGCTTCTCCAGGCCCTGCCAATACACGTTCCCAACCCTGCTTCTTCAGGCCCGCCGATACACGTGCCCAACTCTGCGTCTCCAGGCCCTGTAGTTCCACTTTCTCAACCCTGCTTCTCCAGGCCCTACCGATACACGTTCCCAACCCTGCTTCTCCAGGCCCTGTAGTTCCACGTTCCCAACCCTTCTTCTCCAGGCCCTGAAGTTCCACGTTCCCAACCCTGCTTCTGCAGGCCTGTAGTTCCACGTTCCAAACCCTGCTTCTCCAGGCCCCGTCGTTCCACTTTCCCAACCCTGCTTCTCCAGGCCCTGTAGTTCCACGTTCCCAACCCTTCTTCTCCAGGCCCTGAAGTTCCACGTTCCCAACCCTGCTTCTGCAGGCCTGTAGTTCCACGTTCCCAACCCTGCTTCTGCAGGCCCTGTAGTTCCACGTTCCCAACCCTTCTTCTCCAGGCCCTGAAGTTCTACGTTCCCAACCCTGCTTCTCCAGGCCCTGTAGTTCCACGTTCCCAACCCTTCTTCTCCAGGCCCTGAAGTTCCACGTTCCCAACCCTGCTTCTGCAGGCCTGTAGTTCCACGTTCCCAACCCTGCTTCTGCAGGCCCTGTAGTTCCACGTTCCCAACCCTTCTTCTCCAGGCCCTGAAGTTCTACGTTCCCAACCCTGCTTCTCCAGGCCCTGTAGTTCCACGTTCCCAACCCTGCTTCTGCAGGCCTGTAGTTCCACGTTCCAAACCCTGCTTCTCCAGGCCCCGTCGTTCCACTTTCCCAACCCTGCTTCTCCAGGCCCTGTAGTTCCACGTTCCCAACCCTTCTTCTCCAGGCCCTGAAGTTCCACGTTCCCAACCCTGCTTCTGCAGGCCTGTAGTTCCACGTTCCCAACCCTGCTTCTGCAGGCCCTGTAGTTCCACGTTCCCAACCCTTCTTCTCCAGGCCCTGAAGTTCTACGTTCCCAACCCTGCTTCTCCAGGCCCTGTAGTTCCACGTTCCCAACCCTTCTTCTCCAGGCCCTGAAGTTCCACGTTCCCAACCCTGCTTCTGCAGGCCTGTAGTTCCACGTTCCCAACCCTGCTTCTGCAGGCCCTGTAGTTCCACGTTCCCAACCCTTCTTCTCCAGGCCCTGAAGTTCTACGTTCCCAACCCTGCTTCTCCAGGCCCTGTAGTTCCACGTTCCCAACCCTGCTTCTGCAGGCCTGTAGTTCCACGTTCCCATCCCTGCTTCTCCAGGCCCTGTAGTTCCACGTTCCCAACCCTGCTTCTCCAGGCCTTTAGTTCCACTTTCCCAACCCTGCTTCTGCAGGCCTGTAGTTCCACGTTCCCAACCCTGCTTCTCCAGGCCCTGTAGTTCCACTTTCCCAACCCTGCTTCTGCAGGCCCTGAAGTTCCACTTTCCCAACCCTGCTTCTCCAGGCCTGTAGTTCCACTTTCCCAACCCTGCTTCTCCAGGCCTGTAGTTCCACTTTCCGAACCCGGATTTTCCAGTCCCTCCTTTCTCCATCCCCCCTTCTCTCCCCCAGCCCTGCTTCTTTCTCCAACCCCCCTTCTCTCGGCTCTGGTTTGCCAGGGGTCATCCCGTGTCGTAAGCCGATTTGTACCGTCATATGCGGCATTCTTCTTTGATGAATCTAAATTCTGACATTTTTCCAATATATGGGACTCTGATCTAATCCACATCGCCATTCTACATTCATTTGGCCCCTACTGACTGAACCATCTGTCTTTACGCGGAACACATAGGACAACACGAGGCAATGGTGATTCATTATTCATGTAATGCGCTTTAAAAAGTAATGAAATGAAAACAGACCCAACCAATAGTATTAAGCTGCTTCTGACGTCAACGCCGAGTTGGCTGTACCAGTCTGCGCACGTCTGCTTACTATCACGTGGTCACATTGTTTACTCCACGAAATGTGTCCAGTTCCGGTCAACAACGATGGTACATAAGCGGTTTTTTTCATCACAGTTGTGTTTGTTAGATGGTTGTATTCTGTCATAGAAGTGTATACTTTTATACTATAGGCTCTACTACACTAAATCAGAACCATAGTGGGTAGCCTTCAGTGCAGATCGAGAGGTATCTGCAGGCTGTGATTGGATAATATTGTGTAAGATTTTTATGTCTTTTAAATGTACATCCATCTGCTTATTAAAACTAAGAATGTTTTTTTCTATATTTAGTACTGTCTTTTTCAACATGATGACTTATGCTGAATGTGACCACAGATATTTTCAAGTAGGTGACATTGAGTGCGGAACTGGGGGTGGTGTGTTTAGCTTCCTGTACTCGAAAAAGGAGTTGGCTAAGTCATTTTTTTGTTTTTATTGCTGTTCCAAGGCCAAACTGTGCACATACGTACAGGTAAAAGCTGTTGAATGCTTAATTATTTTAAAAAATATATTTAACGTTACTATAGAAGTGTATAGGAAAACATTTGGTTGTGTGTAACCTCTTCAGACAAACATAGGGTGGCACGTGGGCGCTGCTTTGTACCTATATGGGAGCGTAGCTCTGTGTGTCTGGTACGAACATCACAGGTCTTCCGATCACGTCCACACACATCGACACGCGGTATCCATAGTTATTTACATCGTGCAATGTATTCGGATACCAAAGTGATATCTGGTTTCGTTCAATGCAGGAAGTGGTTACGACTGACAGCATCGTAGATGGGATTGTGTGAGCTCACCTGACATTCGGCTTTAATGTAACCCCATGACACCCGACACCCTGATACCTTGACATCTCGACACCCTGACACCCTGATACCTCGACATCTCGACACCCCAACACCCTGATACCTCGACATCTCGACACCCCAACACCCTGATACCTCGACATCTCGACACCCCGACACCCTGATACCTCGACATCTCGACACCTCGACACCCTGATACCTCGACATCTAGACACCCCGACACCCTGATACCTCGACATCTAGACACCCCGACACCCTGATACCTCGACATCTCGACACCCCAACACCCTGATACCTCGACATCTCGACACCCCGACACCCTGATACCTCGACATCTAGACACCCTGACACCCTGATACCTCGACATCTCGACACCCCAACACCCTGATACCTCGACATCTCGACACCTCGACACCATGATACCTCGACATCTAGACACCCCGACACCCGTATACCTCGACATCTAGACACCCCGACACCCTGATACCTCGACATCTCGACACCCCAACACCCTGATACCTCGACATCTCGACACCCCGACACCCTGATACCTCGACATCTCGACACCCCAACACCCTGATACCTCGACATCTCGACACCCCGACACCCTGATACATCGACATCTCGACACCCCAACACCCTGATACCTCGACATCTAGACACCCCGACACCCTGATACCTCGACATCTCGACACCCCAACACCCTGATACCTCGACATCTAGACACCCTGACACCCTGACAATCAAACTGAAAGCTCTTAACGTGTACATTCGCTTACATAGTAGTTACCGCAAAAGGCTAGTATCCTTGTCGTAAGAAGCGACTTATGGGATCGGGTAGTCAGGCTCGCTGACCTGGTTGATGCATGTCATCGTATACCAAATGCGTAGATGGATGCTCATGATGTCAATCACTTGAATGTCGGGTCCAGACTCGATTATTTACACTCCGCAGCCATATACCAGGAATACTGTTGACTGCGGCGTTAAGTAACAAACAAACAAGCAAAACAAACAAACAAACATAAGCGTTTGACAGCAAAGGAGGACAATGAATGTTTTCAATGTACAGTACAATATTTCTGTAAATATCCCTATCGTTAATGGCCAGTGTAAAAATAAAGACATATTTTCCTGTCCTAGATTGATGTAAATTGCCAGGCAACACAAAGAATACACCCATGTTTGACGGTGGCTAAAAATGAAACAAACAAGAAATGGTTCTTTTCGATAGTGATGTATTTGGTACGGGTATCATAGTTATGTTTTTGGATCTTAAGTTTACATTGTTTCGGCGACTGTTTACAGCTTTGTAGCGTTTTCAGGACGTCTGTAATGTTTTGGTCAAATCCAGTTTTCAAGTGCACACTTTCTTTTGCCCGGCAGTTTATGAAGGTTTTATGAAGTCAAATAAAAATTATCAGAATTTTAAATGCGGTGTAAAAATGAAGTGGCAGATGATATATGTGACACAATGTAGCATACAGCGCAAGTAAGCTGACGCTGTGTCGTATACTACGCGAGACTCTAAGCCCTTGATTCCCGGGAGAAATCGGCTTAGTTTTGTGTGCTTTGATTCGGATAAAATTCCATTAAATCCACTTGGCCCATCTGTTGAGAAAAAGCGCAACATGGTTATTTCTGAATTATTGATAGGGCCGCGGGTTATCAGTCTCCAATCTTGTTTCATTATGTCGGACAAGTTTCACCAACAAATGCTTGTTTAAAGCCGCTCGTTAATGAAGATGGCACAGATGCCAGTGACCCATGTTATTGAGGGTTATAACCAACACACACATGGTTTTCTTTAGGTAGAAATGTGTACATGCGAAAGCCTCTACTCGCGTCTACAGTCCAGGAGATTGTTAGGACACCATGCCTGCAGTGTGATAACAATACGTTATCATGAAATATGGTGGAAACAAATGAATAACTTTAAATGCAGAACATTTTCGCCTTTTGTTCTTCGTCCCAGCCGCGTTACCCGAAACCCTTTGCACACTAACTGGATGTGCATCAACACCCCACATCAACTCACGCTACACGCTATTTACATTCGTGTCTTGCATCATCGCTCACTTATGCAATTATTCAGCCTTCTTGCATTATCTCTTTTGAGGCGTTTCTGTTGAAGCCTTCTCTTGCATTATCACCCACTCACACATTGTTTACATCCTTCTTTCATTATCACTCACAAACTGTTTACATCCTTCTTTCATTATCACTCACACGGTGTTTACATCCTTCTTTCATTATCACTCACACATTGTTTACATCCTTCTTTCATTATCACTCACACATTATCAACATCCTTCTTTCATTATCACTCACACGGTGTTTACATCCTTCTTTCATTATCACTCACACATTATCAACATCCTTCTTTCATTATCACTCACACGGTGTTTACATCCTTCTTTCAATATCACTCACACATTATCAACATCCTTCTTTCATTATCACCCATATGATGTTTACATCCTTCTTTCATTATCACTCACACGGTGTTTACATCATTCTTTCATTTTCACTCACACGGTGTTTACATCCTTCTTTCATTATCACTCACACATTATTTACATCCTTCTTTCATTATCACCCACAAGATGTTTACATTCTTCTTTCATTTTCACTCACACGGTGTTTACATTTTTCTTTCATTTTCACTCACACGGTGTTTACATCCTTCTTTCATTATCACTCACACATTATTTACCTCCTTCTTTCATTATCACATGCACATTGTTTACTTTTTTTCATCCACTCGATGTATACATCCTTTCATTGTCACTCACACATTGTTTACATCCCTCTTTCATTATCACTCACACGGTATTTACATCCTTCTTTCATTATCACCCATATGATGTTTACATTCTTCTTTCATTTTCACTCACACGGTGTTTACATTTTTCTTTCATTTTCACTCACACGGTGTTTACATCCTTCTTTCATTATCACTCACACATTGTTTACATCCTTCTTTCATTATCACTCACACATTGTTTACATCCTTCTTTCATTATCACTCACACATTATTTACATCCTTCTTTCATTATCACCCATATGATGTTTACATTCTTCTTTCATTTTCACTCACACGGTGTTTACATTTTTCTTTCATTTTCACTCACACGGTGTTTACATCCTTCTTTCATTATCACTCACACATTATTTACCTCCTTCTTTCATTATCACATGCACATTGTTTACTTTTTTTCATCCACTCGATGTATACATCCTTTCATTGTCACTCACACATTGTTTACATCCTTCTTTCATTATCACTCACACGGTATTTACATCTTTCTTTCATTATCACTTATTTATTTATTCATTTTTTTACATTTTTCTATTTATTTTCTCATGATCACTTACACGGTTTTTACACTGCCATGTATTGAAATAGAAAATGGCTATTGTTTTTGTTCCCACATCTCCAACAGAAACCAAACCACTTGTGTTGCCGTTGTGTCGTAACTGTGCGGCCGATGTTGACTGTCATTGGCGAGACACTCTTAAACCCGTTCTTCAGTGTCATTCAACTGCTACTCGAGAAACAATGAAGAGAAAGGGTAACAAGACCGTCCCACAGGCTTATATGTTCGTGGTTCCGGTACTGACAATAGTTTTACTGACAACAATGACATGACAATGCCCGCAGAGAGTATACTCAGACTGAACGTGTTTTTGTTCAAACCTGGTCTTGATGTATGTGAGAGCGGTCGGGTCTTATCGACAACTTAAGCATTATTACAGGTGCAAGGACAATTTCAAAGTCTCTCGATTTTTGCCCGAAAGATCAATTCATCCTTTTTTCCCACAGTGATACGGCCGAAGCCTGCTTTAATCATTTGACACGAATGTCGAACACCCGACATCATCGCACGTGCCGTGTCCGTGTCACGTGATTAAAATGACCGCCGCCGGTATCGGGAGCGTTGTCACGTGTCAATCGATGACGGAGATCGATCAGATTTTGCGATTTCATAAAATTTTGACTGCGCCTCGTGGGTCTGGCAGGTTGAGTTACTTCAGCAAATAATCTCCCTTGCACGTGGGTGAAACATTAGTGATATAGGCGTGTGAGGATTGCCGTGCGACGGGCGCGGCCGGGGAACTCGCATGTGGCAGCGGGGGGAGAACGCACCGCGCTTCACTAGTCACCAAATAGGCAAAACAAAGTGACAAAGAAAAAACGCTTTATTGTTCGGGTCAAATGTCAATTTCTACAAGACAGAAGCAGCTGTGTGGGGACAGAAGTGAGGAATATTGTCACAATCGTAGACTGCCGGCTTTTGAAGGGACACTGAATCAAATGTGAATTAAGAATACTAAGTATTTAACACATGAGACGCTAAGGGGTGATTAAGTGCGGTGAGAAAAGGTACTGGATGTGTTAGGTTGAGAGCTGCATATGATTCTCGATATCAAAGTAAACTTACTGAAGAGCTGCTTCTCGAAACTGCCAACCTTTACACTAGATATACAGTGGCGTTTCTGTGATCACATCTCCGCTATCAACTCTCTTTTCGTTTTTATTTAAAGGAATAATGTCTTCTTTTCAATTTTAATCTGAACCTTGAAAAGTGGTCCAGCGTATGAAGAATGTACAGCATGGCCATTGTACATAGTGAAGTGTATAGACTTGTCCCATTTCAATGCATCCTTTACCAACGGAGAGGGAAGTTTAGAGTGATTTTCCAGAACACAGTTATTGTCAACTCGCTCATTAAAGCCAATATAGCAATGGGAGAATGTTAGAGTTTTTTCAAAATTAGTTTCTCAGGGAAGCGGACTGCGATTGTATTCTTAAAATGAAATTATTATAAACAAAGAATAGGTTATGTGAGAATTTCCAACGGAAAGGGGATTATAGAGGGATTTTCCAGCACACAATTATTGTCAACTCGCTCATTAAAGTCAATAGCAATGGGAGGATGTTAGAGTTTTTTCAAAATTAGTTTCTCAGGGAAGCGGACTGCGATTGTATTCTTAAAAACCAAGTTGTTATAAACAAAGAATAGGTTATGTGAGAATTTCCAACGGAAAGAGGATTATAGAGTGATTTTCCAGCGCACAGTTATTGTCAACTCGCTCATCAAAGTCAATAGCAATGGGAGGATGTTAGAGTTTATTCAAAATTAGTTTATCAGGGAAGCGGACTGCGTTTGTATTCTTAAAAACGAAATTATTATAAACAAAGAATAGCATATGTGAAAATTCATTTCCAACGGAAAGAGGAGTATAGTGTGTTTTTCCAGAACACTGTTATTGTCAACTCGCTCGTTAAAGTGAGTAGCAATGGGAGGATGTTATAGTTTATTCAAAATTAGTTTCTCAGAGAAGCGGACTAAAAAACAAAATGAAAATATTATGAACAAAGAATATGTTATGTGAAAATTCGGGATTGAACACGGAAACAGGCAATGGTAAAATTCAAGCCTAACGCCAAGAATATATTAATGAAAATTGTAGTGTTTAAACCCGGGAATACATTAATGAAAAAGTCAGTGTTTAACCCGAAAAAACATACATGGGAAACCCAATGCTTAAACCAGACAATACGTTACTGGACAATTCAGTGCTTAACCCGAGAATTCATTAATGGAAAATTCAATATGTGTCCGACATATGTCATGGTTAAATTCAGTTACCACGAAACAGATACATATGCTATCACCCAGCGTAGGACACTATGTCGATCGTTCACAAGTGAGAACAGAGGTTGGCATATGGCGGCAGCACCTCGGACATGTTTGGGAACCAGCCATATGCCCGATCATGCCCCCACCCCCCTCCCCACGGCCCGTCACACACAGCCGGGCCAGTGATCGCCGCCCAAACATAGAGATGTTAACACCACGTAGGCAAATGTTACCAAGAATCCCGATCGCAGATGTTCGCTAGATGAGAGCAAAACAAAAGGTCGACTGATTGACAAAGAAAGTAATATTTCATTATTGGACACAGGTTTATTTCAATTAGTGGGGTATGCAGGTGGGCCACACCTGGGCATTTCGCCGCCCTCGCGGGCGCGCATGCGCTATTTATGTTGTCCGTTTGATATTGGCCAAGGGTTAGCATATGATCGCATCTGGCAAATAATACAAGCGCGGTGGTGCCAGTTGATAAGATTGTAGGGAAACTATGTTCTGTCTTACTGTAATTCTTTGTAACCGTGAATGGGAAACATA
Organism: Haliotis rufescens; assembly: GCF_023055435.1. NCBI lineage: Eukaryota > Metazoa > Mollusca > Gastropoda > Lepetellida > Haliotidae > Haliotis > Haliotis rufescens. The sequence continues at coordinate 52,086,697 of NW_025963890.1, forward strand.
CCACTTCAACAGCTTCCATTTAAACAGTCTCACAGATGTTTTTAATATTAGAAATCATTTTTTGTTAATAAATTGACGTATGTAGTGCTTTTCTAGTCAAACCAAATTATACATGTTTAAACAAAATAACAAAATAATCTGAATACAACAGAAGACGGGTTTGGACGGCAGCTCTGCATTTTTACAAACCTGTGTACTATACGATTTAGATATTCTCTTACTTATTTACTGCGGCAGTGATTGCGATAGAAGACATAATAATGAATAAATGAATGAATGTGCATGTCTGAATGTGTAGTTCGTGAACTGATGTACAATTTGTGTTATAGGCTGATGTACAATTTGTGCTATAGGTTGTGTATTGATTACAGTGTGTGTTATAGGTTGTGTACTGATTACAATGTGTGTTATGTGTTGTGTGCTGATTACAATGTGTGTTATAGGTTGTGTACTGATTACAATGTGTGTTATAGGTTGTGTACTGATTAAAATGTGTGTTATGTGTTGTGTACTGATTGCTATTTGTGTTATAGGTTGTGTAATGATTACAATGTGTGTTATAGTTTGTGTACTGATTACAATGTGTGTTATGTGTTGTGTGCTGATTACAATGTGTGTTATAGGTTGTGTACTGATTACAATTTGTGTTATAGGTTGTGTACTGATTTCAATTTGTGTTATAGGTTGTGATCTTATGTACAAATATGCCACATGTTGATATACAATTTGTGCTATAGGTTGTGTACTGATTACAATTTGTGTGACCCGTGAAGATCCGGGGTAGAATAGGTCTTCAGCAACCAATCCTTACTTTTGGTTAGGCTGATGTACAATTTGTGTTATAGGTTGTGTATTGATTACAGTTTGTGCTAAAGGTTGTGTACTGATGTACAAGTAATGCCACATGTTGATGTACAATTAGTGTTGTAGGTTGTGTACTGATTACAATTTGTGCTATAGGTTGTGAACTGATGTACAAGTTATGCCACATGTTGATATACAATTTGTGCTATAGGTTGTGTACTGATTACAATTTGTGCTATAGGTTGTGAACTGATGTACAAGTTATGCCACATGTTGATATATAATTTGTGCTATAGGTTGTGTTCTGATTACAATTTGTGCTATAGGTTGATGTACAATTTGTGTTATGGGTTGTGTATTGATTACAATTTGTGCTTTAAGCTGTGTACAATTTGTGTTATAGGTTTAAGTTTGATGCACAATTTGTGTACTGATTACAGTTTGTGTTATAGTTTGATGCACAATTTGTGTACTGATTACAGTTTAGTGTTGTTGTCTGATACACAATTTGTGTACTGATTACAGTTTGTGTTGTAGTTTGATGCACAATTTGTGTACTGATTACAGTTTGTGTTATAGTTTGATGCACAATTTGTGTACTGATTACAGTTTAGTGTTGTTGTCTGATACACAATTTGTGTACTGATTACAGTTTGTGTTGTAGTTTGATGCACAATTTGTGTACTGATTACAGTTTGTGTTGTAGTTTGATGCACAATTTGTGTACTAATTACAGTTTGTGTTGTAGTTTGATGCACAATTTGTGTACTGATTACAGTTTGTGTTGTAGTTTGATGCACAATTTGTGTACTGATTACAGTTTGTGTTGTAGTTTGATGCACAATTTGTGTACTGATTACAGTTTGTGTTGTAGTTTGATACACAATTTGTGTTATAGGTTGGTGTACAAATTGTGTTGCAGATTTTCTACTAATTGAAACTGATTAGTTGTGTACTGATGCACCATTTGTGTTGAAGATTATGCCGTGATGTGCTATATGTGATGTATAGTGTTTACTGCCTCACTGTTTAAGAAGGCTGTAGAACACTCACTGTTGGACAGATGTGAATTACAAACGTTCGTGCACATGCGCAGTTTCTAAACATCTATTACGTGGTTTAATGTGAGCGCACGTGGATGTAGTTTTTGGATACACCAAGTAAATATAGGTTTATTGGGCGTGTAGGCAGAATGATCACAAGCAGCAAATTAGTCAGGTGTTTGTAGAGAGTGTTTTATCAGGGAAGCATCTTGTTCGATTATGGAACCACTCTTATCAACCGCGGGTAATCAGCCATGTCACTTGCGCTTACAACACCACTGCGAGTGTCTCTTCGCCACTTCAACTTGCCTATAACAACTACATTGGGGAGAAAAATAACATATTCTTTTTGCAATAGTGTTTCTACCCAGAAACAAAAACTACATTAAGTTTACCACCATCAAAGTCCGTGTTTCTCGTTGGAGTTGTTCGAGAGGTTGGTGGCGGTGCCAACCCGTGCTGCACGTGCGTGTCACAGCACCTGCATCCAAGCCGCACGTGCCCTTCACTAATTAAAATCATTCATGTGCCATAATGAAGCGTCTTCAAAGCTTGCCTAGCACGGGAGATGGTTCCGCCGTCAAATATCCGCGAATGTAATATTTTTCCGATGATCCAGCCACCCTCATACTCGACTGCAGGATCATTGCGACGTTTCAGCTGCATTGTAAAGCCGTTTTTGTCTTTCTAATGAGCGGATTGTAGTGCTTCCTTCTACAGCTGTGAGGAGTTTGTCTAGTCGCCGACCAAGTCGCACGAATAAAGTAGCTTCTTTAACCATTTTATTGGAATTTCCACAGATGCCAAGAAGAGGGCTATCCGCCATTTCGCGATACGTTCTCCAGCCTTACAACATTTAAATGGTTTAGTATGAAATGTTGGCTTACCAATGAGTGAATGACCATTCAAGTCTGAGGACCTGTTTGTTTGTTGGTTTTTCAATGCTGACCTCAGTAATTTCCATCTATATGACGGCGGTCTGTAAATAATCGAATCTGGACCAGACAATCCAGTGATTGACACCATGAGCATATATCTTCGCAATTGGGATATGATGACATACATCAACCAAGTCAGCGTGTTAGTCGCCCCTTACGTGAGTGAGTTTGGTTTTACGCCGCTTTCATCAATATTCCAGCAATATCACGGCGGGGACACCAGAATCGTCCCTTACGACAAACATGGATTGCTGAAGGTCAATTCTACCCCGGATCATCACGAGTCCTGAGAACAGGTGTACGCCCTAGTGACAGTATGGGAAGACTGTTGACGCAGGTCGTAAATCGTTATGGGTATGGGTATGGGTATGACGGCGGGGAAGCCTAGTGGTTAAGGCGTTCGCTCGTCACGCTGAAGACCCGGGTTCGATTCCTGACATGGGTACAATGTGGGAAGCCCATTTCTGGTGTCCCCCGCCGTGATATTGCTGGAATATTGCTAAAAGCGGCGTAAAACCATACTCACTTACTCACTTGACACCGGTGCCACCGATGGGGCAGGATACGCTCACCTTCCCCAAACGCCTTGTATTATCACTATTTGATAGTGATTCAAAAACAAACACTTATGATGCAGTCGGAATCGTACAACCGACTCTGCTTTTGTCAGAGATTTCTTGTGGATATATAAAGGTTTTTTCGTTTTTATTTGACAGAACATGGCCACATTAAGATCTGTAAACCCGACCGATGTTTATAGGTGTGGACAAATGCACACCTTATTAAGCTAAAGTAGTTCATTTTGTTTAAGAATATAAATTGGTCATACAGGTGTCAGTCGTCTCAACTTAAGATGCTATTATTAAACAGACAGTGAGAAAAGCTCTAATTAACAATAGAATGTCTGCACGTTGCAACCGGCGGGGGACGTTTGGAAATGGATTTACACATTTTACTCATCTGGAGACTTGAACCAGGATAGGTATCATTATATCGTCAAAGATTAAATTCATTATATTCTTCTTTGTCCGAAGAATCCAGAAAAAGAAAAATACATATCAATGTGTATTAGCTGATCAAACTAAATGTATTTGAGTTTTGTTTTACGCTGCACTCAGCAATATTCCATCTATATGACTACGGGCTGTAAATAATCGAATCTGGACCAGATAATCCAGTGATTTTCATCATAAGCATCGCTCTGCGCAATTGGGATACGAAAACATGCATCAACCAAGTCTGCGAGCCTGACCACCCGATCCCGTTAGTCGTCACTTGCGACAAGGGTTGCTTAAGACCTATTCTATGTCAAAGTGAATCTGTTCCTGGAGTGAAATGGTTCCATTGAACAATACTTCTCCAGTGGAATCATCATCATGGAACAGTCCTCGATACATTTACACTGGCAATAGTTGATGTGGACAGAGATAATTCCATGTGACACTGTTCATAGTTGACAATTACATGGTGACATTATATGGCAATAACGCATTACTGTGTCCAGTGATTGGTATTGTTTCATATTGCTTTGGTGGTTTTGCGCCGATTTTAGCAATATTCCAGCAATATCACGGCTCGGGAATGGTCTTCGCACATTGCAGTCACGTGAGAATCGAAGCCCGGGTGTGAAAAGCGACCGATTTTACCTCTTGTCCACCCGACGCCCCTCGCCCACCCGACGCCCCTCGCCCACCCGACACGATAAAGTTGATAGTGTTTAATATTGCTACAGTTCGAACAATGCTTAGTGTTAATATAGTGTTCATAATGTTCAGTGTCGTAATAATACAAATGGTGTTATATATCAATTCTTAGAGATTATTTATACGAGTAGGGGCGGTCGGGTAGCCTGGTGGTTAAAGCGTTCGCTCGTCACGCCGAAGACCCGGGTTCGATTCCCGACATGGGTACAATGTGTGAAGCCCATTTCTGGTGTCCCCCGCCGTGATATTGCTGGAATATTGCTAAAAGCGGCGTAAAACCATACTCACTCACTCACTATTACACGAGTATGTGTGTCAAACTGATTTTACGAAACTTGTAACTTGAGTGTCGGACTTTTTGTAACATGAATTCTTACACGAATTTCGTTAAATCAGTGTTGCACACATGCGAGTATAGTCATTTCTATTTTACCCATTATTTATTAATTCTTTTGAGCTCCTCTTTGAAATATGCACTGATTACGTTTGCCGTCTTGCAAACGATATTTAGTATTGTTATAGTGTGAAAACAGTGCCGAGGACAGTTTATTTTCATGCGAGTCCGTCACCATATTCATTTCAGTAACTTGTGTGAGTGCTATGGGTCCTATCCCTATTACAGTGGAGTAAAAACCCACAGTGACGAAGACGATTATACAGCGTTGGTCAATTGGTTGATCTCGGGTGTCAGATTTCACAATCTTTCCTAAGCATGTCTGAAGTCTGAATATTACAGAGACGTGGGCTCTCGCCATATTCTTCTGGTGTGAGTTTAATTGTTATCAAATAAAAGAATTGAAGCTCGCGTTGATACCAAACAATTGCAGCAGCCATAACTGGCCGTCGCTGATGTTCCCCCGGTAGGAGTGTGAAGACGTCATTGTCTTTGTCCTCGCCCTAGCAGCACGCGCTGGGACTCAATCTGTCGGCCACGCGCTCCATAAACCCATTCCAGCTTCATAAATCTGATTTAGATTTGGTGGTGATCAGCTTTGCCACCTTGCAATCTAATTTCCCTGCGGACAATCCGATTAGCTGACACGGACCTGTCCCTTGCCGTCACGACATCCTGACAGACAGGGGAAGCTAGACACACCATCCACCACCAGCCCAGCAATTGTGAGTGTACACGACGCACCCCCTCCCCCACCCACCGCCTGTAACCGAGTTAACTATCTACATGTGTACCCAGTGCCGACACATTATACAATGTAACCATATGCTTTAAGTCTACGTCTTCATGGCGAGGGTTTCAAGGTACTGTTGTGCACAGCGGCTCGGGGTATCGATCGACATTGAAGGAATAGGGATACTGTTACAACATTCCACAGGAATAGAAAGGACATATCACAGCTTCGGGCAAAAACAGACAAAGGCATAATTAAACATACTACCGACACAAGCATTTTCAATACTGTACAACATTCAACATGGCCACGTATACTACTCATAGTACGACACCTTGAGTGCAGTAATAGGTGAGGATCGAGTGCTCTTTTACTTCTTTTGAGTAGTATAGGTGAGTGATAGGAACAATCCATGTGTTTGTGCAGACGGAAAATTGAGTAGGTACAATTATAAACCCATACATGAAGATTGAAATAATAACTTGGGAACAGTTGTGTGACAAGTAACATTCAGGGGACACATAGTCCGATTACAGTAATTATACACGTGTGTTACAAGTTACATTCAGGGTACACACAGTCCGACTATAGTAATTATACACGTGTGTTACAAGTAACATTCAGGGGACACACAGTCCGACTGTAGTAATTATACACGTGTGTTACAAGTTACATTCAGGGTACACACAGTCCGACTACAGTAATTATAATATACAGAGGAATGGATACACGTGTGTGACAAGTTACATTCAGGGGACACACAGTCCGACTACAGTAATTATAGTATACAGAGGAATGGATACACGTGTGTTACAAGTAACATTCAGGGGACACACAGTCCGACTACAGTAATTATAATATACAGAGGAATGGATACACGTGTGTTACAAGTTACATTCAGGGTACACACAGTCCGACTACAGTAATTATACACGTGTGTTACAAGTAACATTCAGGGGACACACAGTCCGACTGTAGTAATTATACACGTGTGTTACAAGTACCGTTCAGGGGACACACAGTCCGACTGTAGTAATTATAATATACAGAGGAATGGATACACGTGTGTTACAAGTAACATTCAGGGGACACACAGTCCGACTACAGTAATTATGCACGTGTGTTACAAGTAACATTCAGGGGACACACAGTCCGACTACAGTAATTATAATATACAGAGGAATGGATACACGTGTGTTACAAGTAACATTCAGGGGACACACAGTCCGACTACAGTAATTATAATATACAGAGGAATGGATACACGTGTGTTACAAGTAACATTCTAATCCCAACCCCACCCTTCTAACCCCAACCCCACCCTTCTAACCCCAACCCCACCCTTCTAACCCCAACCCCACCCTTCTAATCCCAACCCCACCCTTCTAACCCCAACCCCACCCCTCTGACCACAACCCCACCCTTCTAACCCAAACCCCACCCTTCTAACCCAAACCCCACCCTTCTAACCCCAAACACCTCCATTCTAATCCCAACCCCACCCTTCTTACCCCAACCCCACCCTTCTAACCCCAAACACCTCCATTCTAATCCCAACACCACCCTTCTAACCCCAACCCCACCCTTCTAACCCCAACCCCACCCTTCTAATCCCAACCCCACCCTTCTAACCCCAACCCCACCCTTCTAACCACAACCCCACCCTTCTAACCCCAACCCCACCCTTCTAACCCAAACCCCACCCTTCTAACCCAAACCCCACCCTTCTAACCCCAACCCCACCCTTCTAACCCCAAACACCACCATCCTTTCCCCAAAACCCATTGTCACCTACACCCAGCGAGGTACGCAGTTCCTGTCACATAGTCCCCAGGGACATATCATGCAGCCAATAGAAATATGTCATGCAGTCAACAGAAACAGTTTATGCAGTCAACAGAAACATGTCATGCAGTCAACAGAAACATGTCATGCAGTCAACAGAAACATATCATGCAGCCAACAGAAACATGTCATGCAGTCAACAGAAACATGTCATGCAGTCAACAGAAACATGTCACACAGTTTCCAGAAACATGTCGAGCAGTCAACAGAAATATTTCATGCAGTCAACAGAAACATATCATGCAGTCAACAGAGATATATCATGAAGTAAACAGAAACATGTCATGCAGTCAACAGAAACATTTCTTGCAGTCAAAAGAAATATGTCATGCAGTTTCCAGGTACAACAGAAACATGTCATGGGGTCAACAGATATATGTCAAACAGTTTACAGAAATATGTCATGCAGTCAACAGAAACATGTCATACAGATTCCAGATAGATAAATATAGATAGTACATTACAAACGTTATACAACAACAGTTATACATTGACTAAAGTGGAATGTATTTACCATGTAACATTGCTAATGAATAAACATGGACAGATTCAGCAGTGGGTCATGGTTTGTACTCCTCAGCAATGATACAAATGTATTGATGTAGGATGGACATAATAATGTAGCTTGATGGAGTTTTTTCATAACGTTGTAAAACTTGGACATACAAGGAGTGAGTGAGTGAGTGAGTTGGGTTTTAACGCCGTTTTTAACAGTATTCCAGGTATATCACGGCGTGTCAGCTTAATATGGGAGGAAAGCCCGAAGTGGTGCAGGTCTCAGACGTTTACCATTTCGGTGAAACCCACGAGCACGGGTATGGTGCTGACAAACCTAGAAACATAATCGGGCGAACCGGGATGGGTTTCTAACGTGCCCAAGGGACGCAACTCTGCACAGCGAATCGCTGCGCCTCAGACGACTGGGCCACCCGTGCTCCTTACAGGGTGGAAGTGGTACCCATCTTCGACTTCATTTAAACCACCCTGTTAGCAAATACTCAGTTCACTCTTATACATATATCTTCCTTTTTCGAGTAATAAGTCATGAGATGAGTATGGAAAACGTGCTCTGCTTATCCTAAATTTCTATATATTTGCCTCTGCTGAATAGAGTTCTGTACATATATCACTTTTAAATATTGCATAGTAATTACTTTTACTTGATTGTTTTTCTGACCAACTTTGTCAATATATATCTTTTAATCTTTGTGGAAATGTTCTCATAAATTCAACATAATAATAATAATAATAATTTCTTTGTAAAGCGCCTAATATCCATCGACAGTTGCTCACTGGCGCTGTGACAAGGTTAAAAAGTAATGTCTATGTACATATGCCAACAATCAGGAGATCTATTGAAAAGCTGAGGTGAAGAAGTGGGTTTTGAGGAGAGACTTAAACGTTTCCTTAGAAGCAGAGTTTCTCAGATTCAAAGGCAAAGAGCTCCATAACTGTGGACTGCAAAAGGAGAAGGCACGGTCAGACATAGCAGAAGTAGACAGAGGCTGATACAGTAGAGTTCCACCAGAGGATCGGAGAGCACGCTCTGGAGAGTTGCCAAATATCCATCCTAACAATAAGTCTTTTACACTTGTGACCGCCTCCGTGGTCTCATGGGAGAGCGTCCGCCCAGAGAGCGGAAGGTCCGGGGCTCGATCTCCGACCGCGTCATACCAAAAGACGTTAAAAGATGGTACTTGTTGTTACCCTGTCTGGCGCTCGGCATTAAGGGGCTAAAACAAGGACTGGTCGGCTCGGAGTCAGTATACTGTGTCTGAATGGGGTATTTATGTTAAACTGCGCCATGGTATCTCAGTGAGCTAGCACTATAAATCGGCATCAGTCCGGACTAGTACAAGCAGCCACACAAACACGTGCATGCACGTCGCTATATAAGTGAAATAATCTTGGACGCGACGTTAAACCCCATTTCACCTCACCTCACCCTTTACACTTGTTGCCCAATTTCTTTGCCTAGGTTTATCATATAGTAACATCATTTTACAACACTGTCTCGGTAACCGAAAGGAAGGTATATTTAGTTACATTCACCAGTATGTAATAACGTTAATATATTGTGAAACATATAAAGGATATCAGCCTAATCCGCTCTGTATCATGTTAGGTGTATTTGTTTTTACACCAAGAAATTTCTTACATACAAATAAGTGTACTCTTTCTGTTTGTTCAGGGCGGGGCGGTAGCCTGGTGGTTAAAGCGTTCGCTCGTCACGCCGAAGACCCGGGTTCGATTCCTGACATGGGTACAATGTGTGAAACCAATTTCTGGTGTCTCCCGCCGTGATATAGCTTGAATATTGCTAAAATCGGCGTAAAGCAATACTCACTCACTATTTGTTCAAACTCATTTAATCCTCGGATTTCTGCCCGACATAGAAGTATATATGTATCATAACATCGAATATTCTAAAGAAAGAAGTGTGTTTTATATCTCCAGGAATATTGATATACCTTAGTATACCTATACATTTGTGTATGAATTGCTGCATATCTTGTATATGAGGCCCAAGGATGGGGATTAGTAAAATGCACTCCCAAACACTTGTGTGAAATGGTAGTATCTCAAGTATAGCCTCTAAGGACCAATTTTCATGTTGTGATAATTTCCCTCCGTTCTTAAATATAATTACCCTTGTGTTGTCCATATTTATAGTTAGTTTCCACTGTTCACAATAGTTTTCTAGTTCCTTAATTCTGTAGTCCACCAATAGTACTTAAAATCAACACAATGTCATCTGCAAATAATAGAAAAAGAAAATGGGTTTGTATGTACAGCATTTGTGCAGTTATTTTCAATTTGAGTTGCAGCCAATAGAAACATGTCACACAACCTACAGAAACATGTCATCTGCAGCATATAGAAACATGTCATACAGCCTGTAGAAACATGGCATACAGCCTATAGAAACATGTCATACAGCCTGTAGAAACATGTCATACAGCCTATAGAAACATGTCATACAGCCTATAGAAACATGTCACACAGCCTATAGAAACATGTCATACAGCCTATAGAAACATGTCATACAGCCTATAAAACATGTCACACAGCCTGTAGAAACATGGCATACAGCCTATAGAAACATGTCATACAGCCTGTAGAAACATGTCATACAGCCTATAGAAACATGTCATACAGCCTATAGAAACATGTCATACAGCCTATAGAAACATGTCATACAGCCTATAGAAACATGTAATGCAGCCTATAGAAACATGTCATGCAGCCTATAGAAACATGTTATGCAGCCTATAGAAACATGTAATGCAGCCTATAGAAACATGTCATGCAGCCTATAGAAACATGTCATACAGCCTATAGAAACATGTAATACAGCCTATAGAAACATGTCATACAGCCTATAGAAACATGTCATACAGCCTATAGAAACATGTCATACAGCCTATAGAAACATGTCATACAGCCTATAGAAACATGTCATACAGCCTATAGAAACATGTCATACAGCCTATAGAAACATGTCATACAGCCTATAGAAACATGTCATACAGCCTATAGAAACATGTAATGCAGCCTATAGAAACATGTTATGCAGCCTATAGAAACATGTCATACAGCCTATAGAAACATGTCATACAGCCTATAGAAACATGTCATACAGCCTATAGAAACATGTTATGCAGCCTATAGAAACATGTCATACAGCCTATAGAAACATGTCATACAGCCTATAGAAACATGTCACACAGCCTATAGAAACATGTCATACAGCCTATAAAACATGTCACACAGCCAATGGAAACATGTCACACAGCCTATAGAAACATGTCATACAGCCTATAGAAACATGTCATACAGCCTATAGAAACATGTCATACAGCCTATAGAAACATGTTATGCAGCCTATAGAAACATGTCATACAGCCTCTAGAAACATGTCATACAGCCTATAGAAACATGTTATGCAGCCTATAGAAACATGTCATACAGCCTATAGAAACATGTTATGCAGCCTATAGAAACATGTCATACAGCCTATAGAAACATGTCATACAGCCTATAGAAACATGTTATGCAGCCTATAGAAACATGTAATGCAGCCTATAGAAACATGTAATGCAGCCTATAGAAACATGTCACACAGCCTATAGAAACATGTCATACAGCCTATAAAACATGTCACACAGCCAATGGAAACATGTCACACAGCCTATAGAAACATGTCATACAGCCTATAGAAACATGTTATGCAGCCTATAGAAACATGTCATACAGCCTATAGAAACATGTCATACAGCCTATAGAAACATGTCACACAGCCTATAGAAACATGTCATACAGCCTATAAAACATGTCACACAGCCAATGGAAACATGTCACACAGCCTATAGAAACATGTCATACAGCCTATAGAAACATGTTATGCAGCCTATAGAAACATGTCATACAGCCTATAGAAACATGTTATGCAGCCTATAGAAACATGTCATACAGCCTATAGAAACATGTCATACAGCCTATAGAAACATGTTATGCAGCCTATAGAAACATGTAATGCAGCCTATAGAAACATGTCATGCAGCCTATAGAAACATGTCATACAGCCTATAGAAACATGTCATACAGCCTATAGAAACATGTCATACAGCCTATAGAAACATGTCATACAGCCTATAGAAACATGTCATACAGCCTATAAAACATGTCACACAGCCAATAGAAACATGTCACACAGCCTATAGAAACATGTAATGCAGCCTATAGAAACATGTCATGCAGCCTATAGAAACATGTAATGCAGCCTATAGAAACATGTCATACAGCCTATAGAAACATGTCATACAGCCTATAGAAACATGTAATGCAGCCTATAGAAACATGTCATGCAGCCTATAGAAACATGTTATGCAGCCTATAGAAACATGTCACACAGCCTATAGAAACATGTAATGCAGCCTATAGAAACATGTCATACAGCCTATAGAAACATGTAATGCAGCCTATAGAAACATGTCATGCAGCCTATAGAAACATGTTATGCAGCCTATAGAAACATGTAATGCAGCCTATAGAAACATGTCATGCAGCCTATAGAAACATGTTATGCAGCCTATAGAAACATGTTATGCAGCCTATAGAAACATGTCATACAGCCTATAGAAACATGTTATGCAGCCTATAGAAACATGTCATGCAGCCTATAGAAACATGTTATGCAGCCTATAGAAACATGTCATACAGCCTATAGAAACATGTTATGCAGCCTATAGAAACATGTCATACAGCCTATAGAAACATGTCATACAGCCTATAGAAACATGTCATACAGCCTATAGAAACATGTAATGCAGCCTATAGAAACATGTTATGCAGCCTATAGAAACATGTCATGCAGCCTATAGAAACATGTCATACAGCCTATAGAAACATGTCATACAGCCTATAGAAACATGTAATGCAGCCTATAGAAACATGTTATGCAGCCTATAGAAACATGTCATACAGCCTATAGAAACATGTCATACAGCCTATAGAAACATGTCATACAGCCTATAGAAACATGTCATACAGCCTATAGAAACATGTAATGCAGCCTATAGAAACATGTTATGCAGCCTATAGAAACATGTCATACAGCCTATAGAAACATGTCATACAGCCTATAGAAACATGTCACACAGCCTATAGAAACATGTCACACAGCCTATAGAAACATGTCATACAGCCTATAGAAACATGTCATACAGCCTATAGAAACATGTCATACAGCCTATAGAAACATGTCACACAGCCTATAGAAACATGTCATACAGCCTATAAAACATGTCACACAGCCAATGGAAACATGTCACACAGCCTATAGAAACATGTCATACAGCCTATAGAAACATGTCATACAGCCTATAGAAACATGTCATACAGCCTATAGAAACATGTCATACAGCCTATAGAAACATGTCATACAGCCTATAGAAACATGTCATACAGCCTATAAAACATGTCACACAGCCAATAGAAACATGTCACACAGCCTATAGAAACATGTCATACAGCCTATAGAAACATGTCATACAGCCTATAGAAACATGTCATACAGCCTATAGAAACATGTTATGCAGCCTATAGAAACATGTCATACAGCCTATAGAAACATGTTATGCAGCCTATAGAAACATGTCACACAGCCTATAGAAACATGTCATACAGCCTATAGAAACATGTCATACAGCCTATAGAAACATGTCATACAGCCTATAGAAACATGTCACACAACCTACAGAAACATGTCATACAGCCTATAGAAACATGTCATACAGCCTATAGAAACATGTCATACAGCCTATAGAAACATGTTATGCAGCCTATAGTAACATGTTATGCAGCCTATAGAAACATGTAATGCAGCCTATAGAAACATGTCATGCAGCCTATAGAAACATGTCACACAGCCTATAGAAACATGTCATACAGCCTATAGTAACATGTCACACAGCCTATAGAAACATGTCATACAGCCTATAGTAACATGTCACACAGCCTATAGAAACATGTCATACAGCCAATAGAAACATGTAATGCAGCCTATAGAAACATGTAATGCAGCCTATAGAAACATGTCATACAACCAATAGAAACATGTCATACAGCCTATAGAAACATGTCATGCAGCTTATAGAAACATGTCATACAGCCTATAGAAACATGTCATGCAGCCTATAGAAACATGTCATGTCTCCTCATGTTTTGGCCATAGAAGCAGGCTACTGTGTATATATACACACGTCCCCATGGAAACGCAAACATGTTGATAACAGATAAATATAAACGAGACATGACTGTATATGTATTTCTGAAGTAATTACGTTTGAACGTGTATATTGCCTCAACCCATCTCTCATACCCTTACAAACACAATTCGCACGTATAACAGAAATTGATAAGATTATGTGTTACTGTACTGGAAAAAAGTACTTGCCAAATTGGTTCTTTCATTAAACGGGAATGTAGGCTTTAAGACAGAGGACAAATCTAATTTTGACAACACCTGTTGGTCACCTGCTGTCCGACAATTTAAGAGAAACATATTTCTGAAAGATCTGCATTTCTGCAATTACTTAAACAGCAGCACGGAGCGGCACATCGCGAACTGTGTATGTTTCTAGATATGCGGCCCAAACACTGAACGCTTGAACTGTCATTCAAAAGCGGTCTGTATAATTATAATTATTACATTAAACATTAAATACATTTGAGTATACATTTGAGTATATTTTGCACAATACAGCGGGAAACAATAGACGAGCAAAGACGTCATTGGTTCAGAAAGCACACATGGGGGTGCAGGTCTTTATATACCGGTAAACGACGGTGCAGGTCTGTATATACCGGTAAACGACGGTGCAGGTCTGTATATACCGGTAAACGACGGCGCAGGCCTGTATATACCGGTAAACGACGGTGCAGGTCGGTATATACCGGTAAACGACGGTGCAGGTCTGTATATACCGGTAAACGACGGTGCAGGTCTGTATATACCGGTAAACGACGGTGCAGGCCTGTATATACCGGTAAATGTCGGTGCAGGTCTGTATATACCAGTGGTGCAGGTCTGTATATACCACTAGTGCAGGTATGTATACACCACTGGTGCAGGTCTGTATATACCACTGGTGGAGGTCTGTATATACGACTGGTGGAGGTCTGTATATACCAGTGGTGCAGGTCTGTATATACCACTGGTGCAGGTCTGTATATACCACTGGTGGAGGTCTGTATATACCACTGGTGCAGGTCTGTATATACCACTGGTGGAGGTCTGTATATACCAGTGGTGCAGGTCTGTATATACCGCTGGTGCAGGTCTGTATATACCACTGGTGCAGGTCTGTATATACCGCTTGTGCAGGTCTGTATATACGACTGGTGCAGGTCTGTATATAGCACTGGTGGAGGTCTGTATATAGCACTAGTGCAGGTATGTATACACCACTGGTGCAGGTCTGTATATACCACTGGTGGAGGTCTGTATATACGACTGGTGGAGGTCTGTATATACCAGTGGTGCAGGTCTGTATATACCAGTGGTGCAGGTCTGTATATACGACTGGTGGAGGTCTGTATATACCAGTGGTGCAGGTCTGTATATACCACTGGTGGAGGTCTGTATATACCACTGGTGCAGGTCTGTATATACCGCTGGTGCAGGTCTGTATATACCACTGGTGCAGGTCTGTATATACCGCTTGTGCAGGTCTGTATATACCAGTGGTGCAGGTCTGTATATACCACTGGTGCAGGTCTGTATATAGCACTGGTGGAGGTCTGTATATACCACTTGTGCAGGTCTGTATATACCACTGGTGCAGGTCTGTATATACCACTGGTGGAGGTCTGTATATAACACTGGTGGAGGTCTGTATATACCAATGGTACAGGTCTGTATATACCACTGGTGCAGGTCTGTATATAACACTGGTGGAGGTCTGTATATACCACTGGTGCAGGTATGTATACACCACTGGTGCAGACCTGTATATACCACTGGTGGAGGTCTGTATATACCACTGGTGCAGGTCTGTATATACCGCTGGTGCAGGTCTGTATATACCACTGGTGGAGGTCTGTATATACCACTGGTGCAGGTCTGTATATACCACTGGTGGAGGTCTGTATATACCACTAGTGCAGGTATGTATACACCACTGGTGCAGGTCTGTATATACCACTGGTGGAGGTCTGTATATACGACTGGTGGAGGTCTGTATATACCAGTGGTGCAGGTCTGTATATACCAGTGGTGCAGGTCTGTATATACGACTGGTGGAGGTCTGTATATACCACTGGTGGAGGTCTGTATATACCACTGGTGGAGGTCTGTATATACCACTGGTGCAGGTCTGTATATACCGCTGGTGCAGGTCTGTATATACCACTGGTGCAGGTCTGTATATACCGCTTGTGCAGGTCTGTATATACCAGTGGTGCAGGTCTGTATATACCACTGGTGCAGGTCTGTATATAGCACTGGTGGAGGTCTGTATATACCACTTGTGCAGGTCTGTATATACCACTGGTGCAGGTCTGTATATACCACTGGTGCAGGTCTGTATATAACACTGGTGGAGGTCTGTATATACCAATGGTACAGGTCTGTATATACCACTGGTGCAGGTCTGTATATAACACTGGTAGAGGTCTGTATATACCACTGGTGCAGGTATGTATACACCACTGGTGCAGACCTGTATATACCACTGGTGGAGGTCTGTATATACCACTGGTGCAGGTCTGTATATACCGCTGGTGCAGGTCTGTATATAACACTGGTGGAGGTCTGTATATACCGCTGGTGCAGGTCTGTATATACCACTGGTGGAGGTCTGTATACACCACTAGTGCAGGTCTGTATATACCAATGGTACAGGTCTGTATATACCAGTGGTGCAGGTATGTATACACCACTGGTGCAGGACTGTATACACCACTAGTGCAGGTCTGTATATACCAATGGTACAGGTCTGTATATACCACTAGTGCAGGTACGTATACACCACTGGTGCAGGTCTGTATATACCAATGGTACAGGTCTGTATATACCACTGGTGCAGGTATGTATACACCACTGGTGCAGGTCTGTATATACCACTAGTGCAGGTCTGTATATACCACTGGTGCAGATGTGTACGCGATCTGCTGTCTACCCTACTCAACCAGCTCACCTGGTGTACATGATCTGCTGTTAACCCTACTCAACCAGCTCACCAGGTGTACACTGCCTGCTGTCTACCCTACTCAACCAGCTCACCAGGTGTACACGATCTGCTGTCTACCCTACTCAACCAGCTCACCAGGTGTACACAGCCTGCTGTCTACCCTACTCAACCAGCTCACCAGGTGTACGCAGCCTGCTGTCTACCCTACTCAACCAGCTCACCAGGTGTACACTGCCTGCTGACTACCCTACTCAACCAGCTCACCTAGTGTACACGATCTGCTGTCTACCCTACTCAACCAGCTCACCAGGTGTACACGATCTGCTGTCTACCCTACTCAACCAGCTCACCAGGTGTACACGATCTGCTGTTTACCCTACTCAACTAGCTCACCAGATACAATTGAGTGCCTGTATTGCATAACACAATGGGTTGTGTGTCTTGGTATTTAACGAAGAACAAACAGCAAGACAAGTTTTATTTTACTTGTAACAACGTGTTGGTCTTGTCATCGGGAAACTAGACTTTTAAAGTCAGTTAACTCTCTTGCCTCGGGAAGATGTGTCATGTCGTAATGTGTTTGAAGGTCGAGATGAGAAACGTGTTTATAAACAATAAAGAAGTTGTTATCCATAAAAAAGATTTCACGCGTCGTCCACAAACTTTAAATCCCAATTGAAGAGTTTGTAAAGAGAAGTTCACTCGTTATAGTAAGCGTTCTCACAGTACAATTGTAACCCGCGATTAATTCGTTAAAGGTGGGGAGTAAATAGTAGGTATACCACCTTCTGTCTGTCAGCTGAAGGCTTAACCCAACGGCCGCTTTCTGCATGCATATATTTCATGGGATTCTTGTGTCTACGATTGAAAAAAATTAATATGCGAAATCGAAGAAAATAAGTTTTTTGTAGCGATTCAGTTACTTCATGTGGAAAAGGCATGTTATGCTTACTATCCAACAGTAAGCACTGTCAGAAATATACATTTCAGAAAGAAAGAAATAGTGTTCATCATGTTGATCAGATGTAGCGGCGATTTTGTTGAAATAATCACCAGCTTCAAATGTCATTCTGTCATTTAGGAGATTAGATCAACATCGTCAGAACGTTGTGCAGACTGAAGAGCGCCGTAAGGGAGACAACTCAGGATGCAAATGATTCCCTGGTTTGCGGACCACTCATGGCGAATGTCATCAACCCATACGAACGCCATCGAGATTCATAATTGCAAGTTATCCTCGGTTTCAAGAGTTCTTTCACAGCGCCCCTAGCGGTGAGCACCGTAACCTCTGCAAGACAATTTAAATAAGGCTGATTATGGCACGATCTGGTGGTATTGCGTGAGGGGTTAAGACAGTCAGCACCCTGAACTCATGCATGTTTTCATTCTTTTTCTAAGAAACGAGTTTGTGTTAAAGCATTATTTAAATATTTATTCGGTTTAATGGAGTTAATTCTGTAAAGAATTAATATATTATTAATAGCATTAAAGTTGTACAAACGAGGCTTATACAGATTATAATGAAATTCTAAACACAAACAGCATTATGAGGGCAAGGGCCAGCTGCGACCATGACTACACACGATAACACTGGTGTATATAATAATAATCATGATAAGCATATATAATGCGAACCTATGTAGTGCGTATGTCTTACCCGGAGGCAGGTGCGCGTCAAGTACCTAATGATGGGTTATTTCACAGTTAATAATGCAGAATCATATACGTTCGCTTTGTTCTCCCGCGCCAATTTCCCAGGTGCCATGTGTAATAAATCTATTATGAGAGTGTCACGTCTCTGTGTGGAGTACACCTGGATGATTGTTTCTTTCGTTGATACATATTCATGACCATGCATTTACCAAGTGAATTAAGCAATTAATTTACTTCTTCACATAAAACAATTTCTTCTACTTCATGATTTAAACATATACAAATCGATTTGATGGAGAATAGATATCTCAGCTGGTGTATGCGTGTGTGTGTGTATGTGTGTATGCGTGTGTGTATGTGTGTTCAGGGATGTGTGTCTGCGTGTGTATATGTATGTAGAGTGCGCATGTGTGTGCGTGTGTATGTGCGTTTGCGGGTGTGTATGTGTGTAGGGCCCGTCATACCGCGTCATATTCGTCATACTCCGTCATACCTCGTCATACCGCGTCATACCTCGTCATTCGACAACGCAATTATAGTGTTATCATTATAAGTCTGTAAGACTTATTCTTGTGGCAAACCTATGATTGTGGGTTCGAATCCCGGTTCGCCCCGATTATGTTTCTAGGTTTGTCAGAACCATGCCCGTGCTCGTGGGTTTCATCGAAGTGGTAAACGTCAGTGACCTGCATCACTTCGGGCTTTCCTCCCACATTAATCTGACACGCCGATATAACTGTAATACTAAGACAAAATTGTTATGGATGAGCAACTTCTTTATTACACTTGGGCGACGTTTCGGTGTAGATTCTATCACCGTTATCAAGCATATGCCCAATTGTAATAAAGAAGTTGCTCATCCATAACAATTTTGTCTTAGTTACCATTCCAACTTCTAAATGCCACTCAAAGAATAGGAATACGGATTCTTGAGGCGCCGAGAAAGCACTCTTAACCGTGGACATTTCAGTTAGGAAATTGTTTATTAATGGATACTTCTTCTTTTCATACGGAACATTTACATTTTGACATTAACAGCGTTTTCGGATCATATAAATGTGTATCACTTCCTCGCGGGGACCAAAGTGTATTGCTCTGTAAGGTCTAACATTGTTTCAATTGTCGAGATGTCAAGTGCTGACAGTGGTCACATGCTGTTGCGGTACCTTGGGGACAACCAGCTTGGACGTCTTATGCAGCCTTTACTACTTCACAGTTGATTGTATAATGAGCGTATTGTTGAAAGTCTTGACACAAACACGTATTGTGATATATATAACATGACTGTAAACTACAGGCGGGATACTAGTATATGATATGATTGTAAACTACAGGCGGGATATATGATATAAGTGTAAACTACAGGCGGGATATGTGATGTGAGTGTAAACTACAGGCGGGATACTAGTATATGATATGAGTGTACATTACAGGCGGGATACTAGTATATGATATGAGTGTACATTACAGGCGGGATACTAGTATATGATATGAGTGTAAACTACAGGCGGGATACTAGTAAATGATATGATTGTAAACTACAGGCGGGATAAATGATATGAGTGTAAACTACAGGCGGGATACTAGTATATGATATGATTGTAAACTACAGGCGGGATATATGATATAAGTGTAAACTACAGGCGGGATATATGATATAAGTGTAAACTACAGGCGGGATATATGATATAAGTGTAAACTACAGGAGGGATATATGATAAAAGTGTAAACTACAGGCGGGATATATGATATGAGTGTAAACTACAGGCGGGATACTAGTATATGATATGATTGTAAACTACAGGCGGGATATATGATATGAGTGTAAACTACAGGCGGGATATATGATATGAGTGTAAACTACAGGCGGGATACTAGTATATGATATGAGTGTAAACTACAGGCGGGATACTAGTATATGATATGAGTGTAAACTACAGGCGGGATACTAGTATATGATATGAGTGTAAACTACAGGCGGGATAAATGATATGAGTGTAAACTACAGGCGGGATACTAGTATATGATATGATTGTAAACTACAGGCGGGATATATGATATAAGTGTAAACTACAGGCGGGATATATGATATGAGTGTAAACTACAGGCGGGATAAATGATATGAGTGTAAACTACAGGCGGGATACTAGTATATGATATGATTGTAAACTACAGGCGGGATATATGATATGAGTGTCAACTACAGGCGGGATATATGATATGAGTGTAAACTACAGGCGGGATATATGATATGATTGTAAACTACAGGCGGGATATATGATATAAGTGTAAACTACAGGCGGTATATATGATATAAGTGTAAACTACAGGCGGGATATATGATATGAGTGTAAACTACTGGCGGGATACTAGTATATGATATGAGTGTAAACTACAGGCGGGATACTAGTATATGATATGAGTGTAAACTACAGGCGGGATATATGATATGAGTGTAAACTACAGGCGGGATAAATGATATGAGTGTAAACTACAGGCGGGATACTAGTAAATGATATGATTGTAAACTACAGGCGGGATATATGATATGAGTGTAAACTACAGGCGGGATATATGATATGAATGTAAACTACAGGCGGGATACTAGTATATGATATGATTGTAAACTACAGGCGGGATATATGATATGAGTGTAAACTACAGGCGGGATATATGATATGAGTGTAAACTACAGGCGGGATACTAGTAAATGATATGATTGTAAACTACAGGCGGGATATATGATATGAGTGTAAACTACAGGCGGGATATATGATATGAGTGTAAACTACAGGCGGGATACTAGTATATGATATGATTGTAAACTACAGGCGGGTTATATGATATGAGTGTAAACTACAGGCGGGATACTATTATATGATATGAGTTTATCATCCAAAACTGGCTCCCACAGGAGATATCGCTTGGATGAGATCAAGCGATATCTGCACTGTAGATATCGCTGCAATGAAATTACATCATAATGGTTTGCAGACCATTGTGACGTCACTGGTTACCATAACGTCACAATCAAATGACATCACTAATGGCTCTGCTACTGAAGCTGTTTTCAGTACTTTTTACACTGAAGACACTGCTTATTACTGTCTACAAATTGAAAAAAAGTTGAAACAATGATGTTGGATGATAAATAAAATCTCACCCTCGTGTCTTTTGATATCAAATATATCAACACTCGTCGATAACAGTGGCAAAAATCCTCGGCAAGCCTCGGAGTTTTCCCACATTTATCAACTCGCGTTGATATATTTGATATCAAAAGACACTCTGGTGAGATTCTCTATGTAAACTACAGGCGGGATATGTGATATCAGTGTAAACTACAGGCGGGATATATGATATGATTGTAAACAACAGGCGGGATATGTGATAAGAGTGTAAACTACAGGCGGGAAACTAGTATTTGATATGAGTGTAAATTACAGGCGGGATACTAGTATTTGATATGAGTGTAAACTACAGGCGGGATATATGATATGATTGTAAACTACAGGCGGGATATATGATATGAGTGTAAACTACAGGCGGGGAAACTAGTATATGATATGAGTGTAAACTACAGGCGGGATATATGATATGAGTGTAAACTACAGGCGGGATACTAGTTTATGATATGAGTGTACATTACAGGCGGGATATATATCCCACGTCTGGGTCTATCCCCGTCCTATGTCCGTGCACCTGAGCCGTGTGCCTCCGCTTCTCCAACTTGACCGTTGCGACCGGACGCTCTAAACCAACTTTCCCTACCAGTCTCCTCCAAAGCCGATGTTGTTTAAGTCCGAGCTGAAGTTTACCTTGGCGTATATGTGCTAACCGGCTTGCTTAAACACGGGGTATTTTGGGGCTCAGGAGGGGGATTTCCGCCATTTCAAAATGAGTCAAAAGATCGAATCGCTCGGCAAACTTTCGTGTTTGTTTCATCTTTGTAGACCTTGTGTGACCTCCAACCTTCGAGTTCCTTCACACATAGCCTCAACATCCACGTGTGGATACAAACCTATATGCTGGCCTGTGTAGAGGGGACATATACTGTATTATCTCGGACACTTGTTGTCATCGTCAACCACTTTCAACGAGGGAATGATGCAAGGTTGTCATGGTGACAGGATGACAGAAACCAAACCCTACTGTATTCATATTGAAATGCATATTGGGGGGATACGAACGGAACATTTACAAAATCTCGATTAATATGATTTTTTACTTCCATGTGTCACTAAAATATGATAAAAATATAAAATGTCAAGCTTGAATAATAATCATAATACTGTGGCTTTAATTTGCATTTATCGAAATTATTACACAAAATCATATCTCTCCCACAATTGTTTTTTTATTACTGACATTTGTTGACATTAGAAACCGCATGTATATACTGTACATCTAATACATTTCCATGGAATCAAACGAATAAATGTATGTATAAATTTAAAATAAATGTTTTGTGCGTTTTTCTAAGTATAGCGGGTGTTATCTATAAAGAAGCCGACTTACAATGTTGCTAAAATGTTATATTTTTCATTTGGTTTTAAACAATTACAAAATTATCCGTTATAATCTATATTATGATATATTATTATGATATATATATTGTGAAATAAATATGTTAGTATTAATGACATAATATTGTTAGTGCTAAATAGTTGAAAGAAAGACGTTTTCGTAAGATTTAAAATTTCAACAAGCGTTGCATCGGGAACCATGAACACGGCATCGTCATGAAAACTATTTCACAGTCAAGTCCTGTTATATCCTGACATTTTTACATCAGTAAAAAGCGCGTGATATATGAATTCTTTAAATGTGATTTTAATGAAAGAAATCTATGGATTAGATGTTTCACCTGGTTCCTACATTGTTCACAGATATATGTGAAATCTTTGTGGATCTTAATGCATTCTGCTAGCCATCTCTTATGGTGATAACATTGCCTTTGTATTCAGAATCCTGCAAAGTTCCTGCTTCTAATATTAGTAATTTAAATCTCTTCCCTTCTGTTTCACATGTTCGTGACTTCTACAGAAGGAGTAATGTGGTTTCGATTCTGACAACCGTGATCTGATTAAAACCACGATAGTAATATTTTTCAGTATTCTTCTTACGCTGAAAAACTCAAATATCAAACACGAGAAACGTCAATTTGCACAGAGCTAAATACAAGGCTACACAGTGCCGTGGTTGATGTGTATCTCGTCCCCTGGAGAAACCATAGTTACATCTCAACCCGTCTACAATTACCATTTCCAAGAACACGAAACGAGATCCATTAATGTGACATTTTATACCTCTAAAAGCTGTTAATATTAAAATCGCAGTCTGCATCCAGTGATGCCGTTCTCTTAATCACGGATCATATCAAAACCAATAGTGTCATGTATAAACTACCCATCACGTGGTCAGTGCATTCGTTTCCATGGTAACAATACATCTGTCATTATGTCAGGAAAGTGATTTGTGACACATTGTGCATGAGGACATTGAGATGCAATATGGACGTGACCGCGTGTCGTCAGGCTGCATCCGAATCCTCCGGCGCACAATTAGCGACTCTCGTGGACAAATATGTAAACTGATTATCTGCCACGTGACCGCCTCTCGTGCAGTCATTGTGTCGCAGGTGCATCCTTCACGGGGATATTGGAAAAGAAGACCCCCGATTATAATTACAACCACGGCAATTTTCTAGTCGGCTATAATATTCCTGCAAGCTTGGGGCTTCGGGTAATAAGGCCTACTTGATGACCTGAATAGAAGTAGCTAGGGCCATGTCGTTGTTCTCAATGACGAAATAAGGAGTCATCACGTTGCCTGGATTCCGTCGTTAATGTCCCTGCCTCCAAGCCTATTGTCTCAGCGTTCATTTCCTGCACGTTCAAACATCAATAGCCATATTCCAGCGCCGCATATCTGTGAAGCAGTGACGCGGACGAATCGTAGCGCTAAATACACCATCACGCCTTCAGTTTTGATTGCCGAGAGAATGGCGTTTTATAGTAAATGCAACTTAATGAGAAAATGTTTGCGGGCCCATTCCGCGTTCCGCTACCATTTCCGTTCCCGCCAGATCATTTGCAAGCACCTGCATGCGCAATGCACATGCGCAGATGGATCAGAACCCATTTTCAAAAGGAAATGAGAACGGTCCTTCATCACGGCAAAGATCATAGAGAGAGAAATTAGACGGACATTTGGCGGAGTTCGATCCATGAAGGAACGAGATTATTTGCGCTGCGCCTAGATATGTTAGTGCGTGCATGCCCAGTACTCTCCGGCTATGCCAAGCAAATGAAGCCCAGACTTGATGTCGCCGACCTCCAACCAAGGCCCGTCAGAACACTGCACCTTTCACCATTGTTTTCTTACTTTAATCTAACCAACAGTCAGCTTCAAACACTGACTTAGCAGTCCCAGAACTGTGTTTGTAGGCTGTGTCTATCTGCGACATCTACAACAGCCAACTGTCTTGGACTCCATCCCTTGCCCCAGGGACATCTCTCACAGACCTATGACATAACACACGCGCACATGTCACATTCCACACAGTATTCGTATCTGCGATTGTGCGCCATAGCACTGTCAACTGAACCTTGTCCATTTTGTTGTCTGATCCAATGAATAATAGTCCCATTGACCTTAATCTATAATATTTCTTCCTCCGTCAGAGTTAACTTTACCTGTGACATATTCGTATTTCGAGCATGTATTAGCTTCGAAACGTTGAGTGAAAACAGAAATTCAGAACCTTGAAACCCTTATAGTGAAAGGAAGTACACTTCTTGTTCTAAAACCTATAAACATGAAGTTACCCATTCTTGATACATTTCTCCCAAGCTGTGATATTGCTGGAATGTTGCTAAAACCGGCGTAAAACCATACTCACTCACACACTGTTGATACATTTAAATTCATGTAACGGGATTTCTTGGATGCTTCGGTAAAGGACCACAGGCGCCGCCAGTACTTCATCCTGCGATAAAGTACACAATTTGAGTTACGTTATAATGAGCTGACGTCATAATGCCGTTGTATTTTTATGTAGAAACTTGTCGGGTTTTGGATGTCAACCATCTGCCACGCCACAATCCCAAACTTATATAAACCAGTATGTCCGTGCCACAGACGCCACAAAGTGTCCGAGGCGGGCGTTGGTGCCCAAGACATTTTGTTTGTCACTGACCACAAGGATGAGCAAACTTGAAAAGTTACATAACCACATCTGTTGCTCCGCATACGGCAGACAAAGACGACAACGACCGCTGTTGCTTTGTCTCCGCCATGTTCGTCCAACGACGCCGTCATTTCACGAGGGGCGGTCGGGTAGCCTAGTGGTTAAAGCGTTTTTCTCGTCACGCCGAAGACCCGGGTTCGATTCCCGACATTGGTACAATGTGTGAAGCCCATTTCTGGTGTCCCCCGCCGTGATATTGCTGGAATATTGCTAAAAGCGGCGTAAAACCATACTCACTCACTCACTCATTTCACCAACCCAAGCCGTCGATTGACGTCAATTGCAACTGCCGGTTACGGTCCTGTGTAGGGCGACCACCCCGGTAAGCACTCCATTTCATGACTTGCAGTTGCTGCAGTCTGCTAACATAAGTGCTGGAAACATAACCTGTTACGTCTACGACAGAAACACGTCAATTCAAGATAGCCAGACACAAAAAACTTCGTGTTATCAGTATGATAGATATATTTTGGATACAAAAACTTGTTCCTGTGGATATCATACCGAAGATGCTTTACACTTCTTTTTTTGTGTGTACAAATTGCTATGTTCTTCAATTTCATAAAAATCAGATCTTAGTTCTCGCTACCGCTTAACAAAGATCTGAGGACATCCCATTACGGGTCACTTCAGACCGTCCTTGCGTGAACTTTGACCGACCAATGGAATGACCAATCAGAAGGCAGCTTACTCGTGCTTTACGGCACAAATTTTAAATTGGCGACTACGCTTCGGAACATATTTTGACAAATTTTCGATTACAAATTTGAAACCTGAACAAAAAAACATTCTGAATTGGTCTGGATTGTAAGGATTCAGTCGTTAAACCCGTAACTATCGTTCGGAATACCACATGTTAAAATCTTCCAGATTGCATGATTAGAAATCACATTCCGACTGTCACTTTCATAATCTGGTAAGCGACGCTCTGATTGGTCGGATGAAAGGTCGATCTGACGTGACCCCTCAATGGGATGTCTTCAGATCTTTGTTTAGCGGTAGCGAGCATTCGTGACCAACTCGTGTTATTTCGGGACAAGCCTTCTTGCAGGTTACGGAAAGGGGCGAGTGGTGACGAATGGGTAGCGAGAACTAAGGTCTGATTTTAATGAGATTGCTATGTTCTTCATAATGGGGGCGGTGGGGTAGCCTAGTGGTTAAAAAGCGTTGGCACGTCACGCCGAAGACCCGGGTTTGATTCCCCACATGGGTACAACGTTTGAAGCCCATTTTCGGAAATACGTATTTGAGTAAGGAAGAGTAAATCCAAACATTAGATTCTATTCAAAACTTCATATTAAAAACTGTTTTTTATTATAAACTGCAAATGTATTTATTATATATACACATCTGGCTTGGCATGTACAGTTCATTTGTTACATCTAACCTTCTTTGATTTATTTATTGTATCATGTCTTAAGAGTAATGGAGCGGTATTAACATAAGCGCTTCGCTTGTTTACCAATCCATTTTCAAATTTTTGTGAAAATAAATATGTTTAAACCATATAACTTCGTGCACATGGAGTCATGTGATTTAACTAAACCGAAGTTATATGACAACAAATCTGAATCCTAGTAGTATTTGGTGTAACCTCTCACTGAATTATTAATAACATGTGACATGGATTTAAAGGAACAGGACGTCGACCATTATGAAGCTTACTGGGCTCTGCTCGCCTGCAAAATGGAAACTGTGGGTAAGATTGGCTTCATACAACCGAAAAATGGTTTAAGCGTAATGCTGGCTTTGATACACACTGGCTTCCAACCTAATCAAGCTGACAATTAGTATTTTCGTAGCTCAGCCTTAAGAAAAAAACATGAGCTTTCTCTTCAGTTTCCCTCTATTAAATATAAAAGACTGAACCCAGTTTAATCTGCACAGCGTACAATGTGTGAAGCCCATTTCTGGTGTCCCCCGCCGTGATATTGCTGGAATAATGCTAAAAACGGCGTAAAACCATACTCACTCACTCACTCACTCACTCACTAATCTGCACAGCGCTTGCGTTGTCGGCTTCGCTGTGCGGAGCTCTATTGTTTCGGCTTGAATCGGCATGTGACGTAACACACGGACATTTTTGCAGGCATGATTTAAAAACACAGACCTGTCGACGTACTGTGCCTGTGACTCTAAAATACCAATTTTTTATCATACTTGAAACGTATTTTGCCTCTTAACGTGAAGTTGTAGGCAAAAAGATGGAACAGCCCGTCAGTAAGCCCTGTTCGAGGATTATCAATTTACCATACCGATTGATACATATTTGATTGTATACCCATCTCCTGGAAAACAAGATTATTCTTAAAATGGGCGTCTTTGAAAAGTGATACAATTTGCTCTGCCCCATGTGTAGAGTAATAAAATGTGCTCTGCCACGATATGTAGCGTTATAAGGTATAGTTTTGTCCTGAACGAGGGGTATGTGAGAAATATACACACAATGTAGGCTGGGGAATGTTTGTAATATATTTGAAATGTGGCCCCGGAAACGTTTGACATGTATACTGCACCTATTTGTATATTTCCGTCCATTAATCGTGCTTGATTAATATAGATATTAATACTGATTCTTTTCCACACCTATTCGTACGTCAGACACAAGATGCTACGTCAGTCTTCTCACAGCTGCCTTGTCGATCACGCTGGGAACAATTTCATCTCTTCATCTTCATAGAAAAAGGCACTAAAAGTTATTTTAATAATGTAGATAATGTTGAAATAATAGGATACACATATAGACGGAGGAAATGTGTATCTACCTGAAATCTGTTGTGCCACCACAACACTGTCGTCATAGAAACCATCTCAAAGAGAGGACCACTGACTTAATCTATTCATAGTGTTCCTATTACGTTAAGTTGCGATAAGCTGTGAATTTCTCAAGCTGGGTATTGTTAGGGTTTGACTGCTTTACTTTCTCCTGCCAGCAAGGCTTTTACTTCAATTATATCAATGTGAAAGGTTGTTGTTTGTTTGCCTACTTCTTGTGTAAAATCACCTGTGCACGTGTTCGGGGTTCCCGGTAGGCGATATGGTCATTGAAGATCAACTTTGCCGCGAGCATAAAATGGTGACCAACTCATTAAATTCGAAATTAACAAGTGGCACCGCGTCGAATTAAATCGCTTTTAAAAAAAACACGAACAATGTGGGTCAGAACCTGAGCTTAGAGTTTGACTGGTAGCGTCCGCAGCTTGTCCACCTGTAGTGTCCCCTCCCCCCCTTCACCTCCCCCCCCCCCCCCCCCTCCCACTTGAGGGTGCTTTCAGCACCGGGGCGCGCTTTGTGAGCAGAGAAAGCCGGCCTGTGACGGAACACGTGGGACAGACCGGTGATTAACCCTTTATGAAATTAAACATCCCTAAATTATTGTTACATCCCCGCGTTATTAAGCCGCTGCACGTGCAGATGTAGGTAAGAGCGTCGGGGGCTACCGTGCCGCAGGTGTCCCCCTTTCACCTGCGTCCCCACATCTCCCAGATGGACGCGGAGTGACCAGCGTTAGTCCCCCTTTCCACCCGACCCCTCCTAATTCGCCATACGGGCCTGGGGCCCAGTTAGCGTCGACCCTGTCAGGTTATTAGCGAGTACGTCGGAGGAACTATCTGTTTCATGTTGTGCACGTGTTACCGATGTCATTTTTTTTAAATTAAACACACAAAGGTTTTCCCTGTCCCCACCTGAGAAGGGGGACCAGGTCCACAGTGGACGGTCTCTACCTGGGGGTAGCGCTGGGCCCGGTAAGGCTTACCTCAGCACCCAAGGGGCGTCAGAATAACCAGTTTGCCTTTCGTTGTACAGATGTTGATATAATGATATCGGGGAGCAAATGAATCGCTCCCATTACAGAGCCTTTGTTCCGACTTTCTCAGGTTGACTATAAAATATTAATTTGAAGCAGACTTTCAGCAGTATGAACCTTTGTTGTTTAATAAGAACGTATTACCTCGACAGCTTGGCCATATGTCTCGATGCTTGAGCACCATCACGAGAGAGCTGCCGAACAGCGAACTGTTATATTATTTATACAGTCATACACATTATGGAATGGGATTCCCCCGATGTACGACCATACTGGTAACAGTCATGTCAATTGTCTGCAGCAAACGCAGCCTATATTATCTGGAGTTGCTTCGTCTTATGAACAGTACTCCATTGCCACGTGTTAACGAAGATGTATATCAATATCTACAGTAAACTACGGTTATAACGAACTCAAAGGGACCACTAATTTTAGTTCGTTATAACCGTAATTCGTTATAAGCATATATACAGCATAACTACAGCAAATAGTCGGGACTAAAAAATGAGTTCGTCATATCCGTCAGTTCGTTATAAGCGTGTTCGTTATAACCGTAGTTTACTGTATATTAGGGGACACGTGTCACTTAAAACTGGGATGATGTCCTAGACAGGGAAAATTGAAAGAATAATTCAGAGCAGTTTGTACAGATAGATATCATAACGAATACAATAACTTTGCTTGAAAGGTCTGAAAACATGCATGGCCAGAACACACGGCAAGTATCTGTAACAGAAGGGACAAGACAATATAACAGCAGTGACTAAGGGTGGTAACAGTTGTGACTGAAAAGGATCTAAATACAGTTTCTGCTTTACTTACATAACCAATCAAACTAATATATTTTGTTTAAATTAAGTTTTATGAATTTATTTCAAACTTAGCAGAATCACAATCGTGATTGCTGCAGTAAGGGTATTTCAAATACTAGTAACATTAGGGACTTGAGATTAAGCGATTATAACAAGTTTTGACAAAAGTGTATTGATAAAAGTTTTATCTAATTTTCATAGCTGATTTGAAAGAATAATATATGCAGGTTTGACATTGTTTGACAGATTTGTTTGAACTGATTGACATAAGTGATCGAATCCCATGTGTTTTAGTTGTTTTGTAACAGGAGTGACAACATATTTAATGTATGAAAATGATTTTGGAGATTAAGTTTTTCAATTCCTTAGAATTACTTTCCAAGTACATTTCAATTTAAAAACTGTTTCACAAAAACTGATACCGATTTCAGTGAAATACTAATAGTATTACTCGAAGTGTATATGTTGTACGAGAGATATGTTGAGGGATATTAACAATTCGAAAGAATATGTTGTAACTTAGTGTATTGTTATTTTAATAGGTGTTTAAAACATATCTCTTCAGGTTTTACAAAAAAATGATTTGAAATGAAACATTGGTAGACACATTTTCTCCAATAATATGAGTTTAGTGGTTGTGTAACAGTAGTGACAAAGGTAGTGATAGGTTTTTGTCAAAATGATAATAAGTAAGTTTATGTTTTCAATAATGACAGAATATTGGAAGATTAGTGATAAGGTATCTTGAAACCCAATTTATTCAGTTTGGCATGTCCTTGAACATGTTATATTTTCCTTGTACTATTTCAGAAGACTCTAATGATTTTGGTTTAATTGTCAACATATTTCTCCATTCAGTTAATACATGTCTTTTGCAACTGTAATGACTAGGGCTGTGAAATCTTCTTTAAATGTTATATGTTTTCAATCTTTCATTTGGCTTTTTCAGTGCAAAGTATAAAAGATGGGCATGAGTGTGGTGGAACGCCAAAGGCGTTACAGGCAAAGGGAGAGATGGCACTCCAGAATCATAGTCACCTCTGGACAGTGTTACACCTATGACACCAGTGATGGTGCAGAATGTCCAAGTGACATCGTCACCTCTGGACAGTGTTACACCTATGACACCTGTGATGATGCATGATGTCCAAGTGACATCGTCACCTCTGGACAGTGTTACACCTATGACACCAGTGATGATGCATGATGTCCAAGTGACATCGTCACCTCTGGACAGTGTTACACCTATGACACCTGTGATGATGCATGATGTCCAAGTGACATCGTCACCTCTGGACAGTGTTACACCTATGACACCAGTGATGATGCATGATGTCCAAGTGACATCGTCACCTCTGGGCAGTGTTACACCTATGACACCTGTGATGATGCATGATGTCCAAGTGACATCGTCACCTCTGGACAGTGTTACACCTATGACACCTGTGATGATGCATGATGCCCAAGTGACATCGTCACCTCTGGACAGTGTTACACCTATGACACCAGTGATGATGCATGATGTCCAAGTGACATCGTCACCTCTGGACAGTGTTACACCTATGACACCTGTGATGATGCATGATGTCCAAGTGACATCGTCACCTCTGGACAGTGTTACACCTATGACACCAGTGATGATGCATGATGTCCAAGTGACATCGTCACCTCTGGACAGTGTTACACCTTTGACACCTGTGATGATGCAGAATGTCCAAGTGACATTTTTACCTCTGGACACTTTGGAAACACCTATGACACCAGTGATGGTGCAGAATGTTCAAGTGACATCGTCACCTCTGGACACTTTGGAAACACCTATGACACCAGTGATGGTGCAGAATGTCCAAGTGACATCGTCACCTCTGGACACTTTGGAAACACCTATGACACCAGTAAATCCCAACAAATGCATGATGCAGAATGTCCAAGGGACATCGTCACCTCTGGACACTTTGGAAACACCTATGACACCAGTGATGGTGCAGAATGTTCAAGTGACATCGTCACCTCTGGACACTTTGGAAACACCTATGACACCAGTGATGGTGCAGAATGTTCAAGTGACATCGTCACCTCTGGACACTTTGGAAACACCTATGACACCAGTGATGGTGCAGAATGTTCAAGTGACATCGTCACCTCTGGACACTTTGGAAACACCTATGACACCAGTGATGGTGCAGAATGTTCAAGTGACATCGTCACCTCTGGACACTTTGGAAACACCTATGACACCAGTGATGGTGCAGAATGTTCAAGTGACATCGTCACCTCTGGACACTTTGGAAACACCTATGACACCAGTGATGGTGCAGAATGTTCAAGTGACATCGTCACCTCTGGACACTTTGGAAACACCTATGACACCAGTGATGGTGCAGAATGTCCAAGTGACATCGTCACCTCTTGACACTTTGGAAACACCTATGACACCAGTGATGGTGCAGAATGTCCAAGTGACATCGTCACCTCTGGACACTTTGGAAACACCTATGACACCAGTGATGGTGCAGAATGTCCAAGTGACATCGTCACCTCTGGACACTTTGGAAACACCTATGACACCAGTGATGGTGCAGAATGTCCAAGTGACATCGTCACCTCTGGACACTTTGGAAACACCTATGACACCAGTGATGGTGCAGAATGTTCAAGTGACATCGTCACCTCTGGACACTTTGGAAACACCTATGACACCAGTGATGGTGCAGAATGTCCAAGTGACATCGTCACCTCTGGACACTTTGGAAACACCTATGACACCAGTGATGATGCATGATGTCCAAGTGACATCGTCACCTCTGGACAGTGTTACACCTATGACACCTGTGATGATGCATGATGTCCAAGTGACATCGTCACCTCTGGACAGTGTTACACCTATGACACCTGTGATGATGCATGATGTCCAAGTGACATCGTCACCTCTGGACAGTGTTACACCTATGACACCTGTGATGATGCAGAATGTCCAAGTGACATTTTTACCTCTGGACACTTTGGAAACACCTATGACACCAGTGATGGTGCAGAATGTTCAAGTGACATCGTCACCTCTGGACACTTTGGAAACACCTATGACACCAGTGATGGTGCAGAATGTCCAAGTGACATCGTCACCTCTGGACACTTTGGAAACACCTATGACACCAGTAAATCCCAACAAATGCATGATGCAGAATGTCCAAGGGACATCGTCACCTCTGGACACTTTGGAAACACCTATGACACCAGTGATGGTGCAGAATGTTCAAGTGACATCGTCACCTCTGGACACTTTGGAAACACCTATGACACCAGTGATGGTGCAGAATGTTCAAGTGACATCGTCACCTCTGGACACTTTGGAAACACCTATGACACCAGTGATGGTGCAGAATGTTCAAGTGACATCGTCACCTCTGGACACTTTGGAAACACCTATGACACCAGTGATGGTGCAGAATGTTCAAGTGACATCGTCACCTCTGGACACTTTGGAAACACCTATGACACCAGTGATGGTGCAGAATGTTCAAGTGACATCGTCACCTCTGGACACTTTGGAAACACCTATGACACCAGTGATGGTGCAGAATGTCCAAGTGACATCGTCACCTCTGGACACTTTGGAAACACCTATGACACCAGTGATGGTGCAGAATGTCCAAGTGACATCGTCACCTCTGGACACTTTGGAAACACCTATGACACCAGTGATGGTGCAGAATGTCCAAGTGACATCGTCACCTCTGGACACTTTGGAAACACCTATGACACCAGTGATGGTGCAGAATGTTCAAGTGACATCGTCACCTCTGGACACTTTGGAAACACCTATGACACCAGTGATGGTGCAGAATGTCCAAGGGCCATCGTCACCTCTGGACACTTTGGAAACACCTATGACACCAGTGATGGTGCAGAATGTCCAAGTGACATCGTCACCTCTGGACACTTTGGAAACACCTATGACACCAGTGATGGTGCAGAATGTCCAAGTGACATCGTCACCTCTGGACACTTTGGAAACACCTATGACACCAGTGATGGTGCAGAATGTTCAAGTGACATCGTCACCTCTGGACACATTGGAAACACCTATGACCCCAGTGATGGTGCAGAATGTTCAAGTGACATCGTCACCTCTGGACACTTTGGAAACACCTATGACACCAGTGATGGTGCAGAATGTTCAAGTGACATCTTTACCTCTGGACACTTTGGAAACACCTATGACACCAGTGATGGTGCAGAATGTCCAAGTGACATAGTCACCTCTGGACACTTTGGAAACACCTATGACACCAGTGATGGTGCAGAATGTCCAAGTGACATCGTCACCTCTGGACACTTTGGAAACACCTATGACACCAGTAATGGTGCAGAATGTCCAAGTGACATCGTCACCTCTGGACACTTTGGAAACACCTATGACACCAGTAATGGTGCAGAATGTCCAAGTGATATCGTCACCTCTGGACACTTTGGAAACACCTATGACACCAGTGAATCCCAACAAATGCAGGATGCATGATGTTCAAGGGACATCGTCACCTCTGGACACTTTGGAAACACCTATGACACCAGTAAATCCCAACAAATGCAGGATGCAAGATGTTCAATGGACATCTTTACCTCTGGACACTTTGGAAACACCTATGACACCAGTAAATCCCAACAAATGCATGATGCAGAATGTCCAAGTGACATCGTCACCTCTCGACACTTTGGAAACACCTATGACACCAGTAAATCCCAACAAATGCAGGATGCAGGATGTTCAAGGGACATTTTCACCTCTGGACACTTTGGAAACACCTATGACACCAGTAAATCCCAACAAATGCATGATGCAGGATGTTCAAGGGACATCGTCACCTCTGGACACTTTGGAAACACCTATGACACCAGTGAATCCCAACAAATGCATGATGCAGGATGTTCAAGGGACATCGTCACCTCTGGACACTTTGGAAACACCTACGACACCAGTAAATCCCAACAAATGCATGATGCAGGATGTTCATGAGACATCGTCACTCCTGGACACAAGATGGCGTTCAATGACATTGTTTCTGTTCTATAGACGTCATCTCTGCAAGTGTCTGGTACCTATAATGTTAGCTAGAAGTTCCCATCAGATGAAATGGCACAAGAATTTTGCACTTAGGAAAATCAAAATGACTGACAAAAGCTAGATGGGTTGTGCTTTGGTTGCCATGGCGTGAGTGACGGTATTTAGACGTGTTGTGCTTTGGTTGCCATGGCGTGAGTGACGGTATTTAGACGTGTTGTGCTTTGGTTGCCATGGCGTGAGTAACGGTATTTCGACGTGGTGTGCTTTGGTTGCCATGGCGTGAGTGACGGTATTTCGACGTGTTGTGCTCTAGTTGCCATGAATGACTATTGTTTTACCAGCAATATTTCAGCGATTCGCGGTTACCATGACATACGTCACTAGACCTAGATGTGTTGTGTTTTGGTTGCCATCACATACGTGACGAGAGCTAGATATATTGTATTTTGGTTACCATGACATACGTGACGAGAGCTCATGTGTTTTTATTTTGAATGCCTTGACATACGTGACGAGAGCAGGATGTGGTGTGTTTTGGCTACCTTGACATTTGTGACGAGAGTTTATGTGTTTTTTATTTGGTTACCTTGACATACGTGACTAGAGCAGGATGTGGTGTGTTTTGGTTACCTTGACATACGTGACGAAAGCAGGATGTGGTGTGTTTTGGTTACCTTGACATACGTGACGAGAGAAGGATGTGGTGTGTTTTGGTTACCTTGGCATACGTGACGAGAGCTCATGTGTTTTTGTTTTGGTTACCTTGACATACGTGACGAGAGCTGGATAAGTACTATTTTGGTTGCCATGACATACGTGACGGGTCCTCGTGTGTTTTTGTTTTGGTTACCTTCACATACGTGACGAGAGCCAGAATGATGGGTTACGTAAGTTACGAGATGAGGTAGATTGTTGTTTTCTCGTTACAACAAGTCGGCTAGAAGCACAACAGTATACCACGCGCACGAAGCCGAGTCGAGCACAACACATACATCCACAACACTCGCGTCCACGTGTACTCCAATAATTGCATACAAGTGTGTTGAGAAACCTTTACTCTGATCTGACATTTTAAATCATCGACCTTTCAATCAACGATTAAACAAATTGAGGGTTATTTTCTCAAATGAAGTCAACCTCGTTGCCATGGAATTCGTCAATTACGTAATCAAACACTCGCTTTGCCGCCTGTGTGTCGCCAATGGACTGGCGTTGAGGTCGGCTATGTTTGTGGACGTCTGTGCTGTTACTGGCAACGTACTCCACATGGGAAAATGAGGGGCATTCTCAGCCACTTCTTATTCTGATCCCCTCAAACTGGCCCCTCGCGAAACAATAAGCTCGTAAGTTTTGTCTTTGAACGATCAGAGGGAAAATACCACAATTATTCTGCTATAGTGGGGTCTATTTACACAGGTGTGGGCGCACAACAAATATATCTATCAGAGTAAACACAGCGCTCGTTAACGACAAACATTTGTCTCTAACTTTGACTTGATAATAGAGCACTAATAATCACTCTCCGCAGTGTGGACCACGTGCGCTGCCAATTATGCTTACTCGTGCAGCGATGTGCGCGCGCATATATCATGCGGGCTTGACTTCCGTTCTACCAGGTGGCTTCAAGTCGTTAATATATTGAGGTCTTGCAAGGGCAAGAGGTCATCGTGCTCTGAATGAAACTCCCAGCTATAAATCACCCCCTTCAATGTATTTCCGTGAAGAATCCCTGGTCGCAACGTGCATCCCCCTGCCGCAGTGTGATAATCCGCCTTTGGTTGGAGATCGTTTTAGAAATCGCACGTGCATTATAACCGGAACCAATTCGGGTTGTACATTAAATCCTGCATAAAGGCGCAGTTTCGTCAAGTTACCATTATTTACAGATCAAAAGATTTGACTCAGTTTCTAGAGAAAGTTTTAAATGACGTCTGAAATCGATATCAAGATTTTTCAGGGTTTTTTTCATGCATGGGGGATATCTTTTGTGCTCCCGCGGCAGTCGTGATATTACCATTAGCAGTGTATGATGACTGTAACCAGAAGATGATGCCAGCCTGCCATCATCACGACACGAAGCGGCGGCGTCCACTGGATCATTCTTCATTCACAGCAACTGCACAGGGACCCACCCCGTGGAATGAGATTCCCACCACAGTCCCCATGTTTATCGAGGCCTTGTGTCTGATGCTTATCAAGGCCTAGTGTCTGATGTTTATCAAGGCCTGATGCATGATTGTCTTCAAGGTCTGGTGTCTGATGTTTGTCAAGGCCTAGTGTCTGATGTTTATCAAGGCATGATGCATGATTGTCTTCAAGGTCTGGTGTCTGATGTTTGTCAAGGCCTAGTGTCTGATGCTTATCAAGGCCAAGTGTCTGATGCTTATCAAGGCCAAGTGTCTGATGCTTATCAAGGCCTATTGTCTGATGTTTATCAAGGCCTGATGCATGATGCTTGTCAAGGTCTAGTGTCTGATGTTTGTCAAGGCCTAGTGTCTGATGCTTATCAAGGCCTATTGTCTGATGTTTATCAAGGCCTAGTGTCTGATGCTTATCAAGGCCTAGTGCCTGATGCTTGTCAAGGCCTAGTGTCTGATGCTTATCAAGGCCTAGTGTCTGATGCTTGTCAAGGCCTAGTGTCTGATGCTTGTCAAGGCCTAGTGCCTGATGCTTGTCAAGGCCTAGTGTCTGATGTTTATCACGGCTTAGTGCCTGATGCTTGTCAAGGCCGTGTGCCTGATGCTTGTCAAGACCTAGTTTCTGATGCTTATCAAGGCCTAGTGTCTGATGTTTATCAAGGCCTAGTGCCTAATGCTTGTCAAGTCCTAGTTTCTGATGCTTGTCAAGGCCTACTGTCTGAAGCTTATCAAGGCCTAGTGTCTGATGCTTGTCAAGGCCTAGTGCCTGATGCTTGTCAAGGCCTAGTGTTTGAAGCTTATCAAGGCCTAATGCCTGATGCTTGTCAGGGCCTAGTGTCTGATGCTTGTCAAGGCCTAGTGTCTGATGTTTATCAAAGCCTAGTCTGAAGCTTATCAAGGCCTTGTGTCACATGATTGTCAAGAAATACTGTTCCGTGGTTGTCACAACCTTGTGTCCAATGCTTATCAAGGTTATATATCTGGGCTAGTTCAGTCCCACTGCCCCATCCTAGCCAAGGCCATATATCCAAGTGTCTTAAAGGGACATTACGTCGACCGTTCTGAAGTATTGTTTGTAAACAATAGCCGATAACCCTCACGCTTACTCGGCTCTGCCCACATTATTCCGCGAAAGAATTTTATTCACCAGTGACCACACAGCGGTCGTAGGCTTATCACGTGACCGGGCTCTTCTGTTTGTTATCAAACGCACTTATTCTGAAAAAAAGAACAGACGGGCCTGAAGCGAGACTTTAGATGTGCTTTGCATACTGTTTTGCATAATTATATATACATACTACTACAACTGCGACAGTGAGGTGCGTGACAAAATAGCTTTACACGAAGCGACTGTATCGCTAACTCTCGGTTTGGCTTCGGGGATAGCACGAGGAGGAAAAGGTCGCAAATGGAAATAGCTTTTTTTCACGTTTTAGGATATTTTCTCAGTAAAAGTGAAGTTTATCTAAATGTGTTGAATCGTCTAAAAATCGTCACAATGTGAAATAGCTTTTTTTCACGTTTTAGGATATTTTCTCAGTAAAAGTGAAGTTTATCTAAATGTGTTGAATCGTCTAAAATAAAACAGATGAAATCACATGGATGGATTGTGTAAGATGTGACGGTGTGAGGTATTTGGCTTGGCCGCAAGGAACTCTGGGAAGGAGAGTGATTGGCTTCATACGACAATAGCTTATTTATAATGTAATATAGGCTTTGATAAACAGTGGTTTCTCATGTAATCTTGCCAGCAATTAGTATTTTGTATCTTATCCGTAATAAAAACACGCAAGCTTTCTCTTCAATTTGCCTCAAATAAAAAAATATGACTGAAGACAGTTTAATTTGTGCAACGCTTGCGTTGTTGACTTCGCTGTGCGGAGCTCTATTGGTTTGGTTTGAGAATTGTATGGTGACGTCACAATGGGAAATTATTTCATGCATGATTTATAAACACAAAGAACTGTCGACGTACTGTCCCTTTAAGACTTTGTGCCCAATGCTTGTCAAGCCCATATATCCAAGTTGCATATGTTCTTGTGCCCAGTGACACGCCACCAACTAAAGTGACACACGACCATCTACACACCATCATCTACAGTGACACATCTCCATCTACAGTGACACACCACCATCTACACGCCACAAACTAAAGTGACACACGACCATCTACACGCCATCATCTACAGGGACACATCTCCATCTACAGTGACACACCACCATCTACACACCACCAACTAAAGTGACACACGACCATCTACACACCATCATCTACAGTGACACATCTCCATCTACAGTGACACACCACCATCTACACGCCACCAACTAAAGTGACACACGACCATCTACACACCATCATCTACAGTGACAAATCTCCATGTACAGTGACACACCACCATCTACAGTGAAATGCCACCATCTACTTTGACACACCTCTATCTACAGTGACACACCACCATCAACAGTGACACACCTCCATCTACTTTGACACACCTCCATCTACAGTGACACACCACCATCAACAGTGACACACCACCATCAACAGTGACACACCACCATCTACAGTGACACACCACCATCTACAGTGACACACCACCATCTACAGTGACACACTACCATCAACAGTGACACACCACCATCTACAGTGACACGCCTCAATCTACAGTGACACATCACCATCTACAGTGACACACTACATCTACAGTGACACACCTCCATCTACAGTGACAAACCACCATCTACAGTGACACACCTCCATCTACACGCCACCATCTACAGTGACACACCTCCATCTACATGCCACCATCTACAGTGACACACCACCATCAACAGTGACACACTGCCATCAACAGTGACACACCAGCATCTACAGTGACACACCACCATCTACAGTGACACACCGCCATCAACAGTGACACACCAGCATCTACAGTGACACACCACCATCTACAGTGACACACCGCCATCAACAGTGACACACCAGCATCTACAGTGACACACCGCCATCAACAGTGACGCACCACCATTTACACGCCACCATCTACAGTGACACACCTCCATCTACAGTGACACACCACAGTCCTCCTCCCCGTGTAGTTGAGAAACTAGACTCGCCAGACTCCA
The DNA here is from genome assembly GCF_023055435.1 of Haliotis rufescens. Lineage (NCBI taxonomy): Eukaryota > Metazoa > Mollusca > Gastropoda > Lepetellida > Haliotidae > Haliotis > Haliotis rufescens. The sequence goes on from NW_025963890.1 coordinate 52,127,700, forward strand.
TGTCAAATGTCACGTGATGTCATCTGAATGTCAACTGGTGACTGGACCTAATCCTGCAGTCTATTATCACGTGACACTGACACGTCAGGTGGTGTTTGTTCCCTAGAACACGGGCGGAAGAACGCCCGCTGGGTCTTACCGTGTTAATAACTTAATAAGCTCCAACTATATCCCGCATGACACAACCATCACGTCGCATGCGCTTGCCCAATGCATAAGTCACATTAGAATCACTGGACAATATTGATCTATATCACCAGTTGATATGTTGTTGCCATGGTACCACCATCACATTCGCATCACTGAAGGACAATGGTCGTCGGCACGATAGATATACATCATATGCACGTTGCGGGCGAATACACACATATTACACACGTCGCGTACGAATAGACATATCTAAGACACGTTGCTTTCGAATACGGCCATATTACATACGATGCTTTCGAATACACACATATAACACAAGTCTTTGAAGGGCATTTAAAAGAGATGCACATAAGGAAGAGCATTTTTGGATGTCAACTTCTTTATGATGATAAAGAATCTGACATCCATTCTCTTCCTTACATATTACACACTGTGTGTACGAATACACACATATTACACACTTTGTGTACGAATACACATATTACACACTTTGTGTACGAAAACACACATGTTACACACTTTGTGTACGAAAACACATATTACACACTTTGTGTACGAAAACATACATATTACACACTTTGTGTACGAAAACATACATATTACACACTTTGTGTACGAATGCACACATATTACACACTTCGTGTACGAATACACACATATTACACACTTCGTGTACGAATACACACATATTACACACTTTGTGTACGAATGCACACATATTACACACTTCGTGTACGAATACACACATATTACACACTTCGTGTACGAATGCACACATATTACACACTTCGTGTACGAATACACACATATTGCACACTTCGTGTACGAATACACACATATTACACACTGTGTGTACAAAAACACATATATTACACACTTTGTATACGAATACACACATATTACACACTGTGTGTACGAATACACACATATTACACACTTTGTGTATGAATACACACATATTACACACTGTGTGTACGAATACACACATATTACACACTTCGTGTATGAATACATACATATTGCACTCTTTGTGTACGAATACATACATATTGCACTCTTTGTTTACGAATACACACATATTATACACTTTGTGTACGAATACACACATATTGCACTCTTTGTGTACGAATACACACATATTACAAACTTTGTGTACGAATACACACATATTACAAACTTTGTGTACGAATACACACATATTACACACTTTGTGTACGAATACACACATATTACACACTTTGTGTATGAATACACACATATTACACACTTTGTGTATGAATACACACACATTACACACTTTGTGTACGAATACAAACATATTATACACTTTGTGTACGAATACACAAGTATTTCACACTTTGTGTACGAATACACACATATTGCACACTTTGTGTACAAATACACACATATTATCCACGTTGGTTTCGAATAAATACATCTTATACAAGCTGCGTACGAAAACACATATTACAGACGTTGCGTACGACTTCAAACACATTACACTCATACTGTTTGACACACACACGCGCACGCACACACACACACACACACACACACTACTCGCTGAGAGCGACTACACATGGGTAGTGTACATTGTGTGTGTTATTTTACAAATAACAACTCATCATAACGTTAAGGCAGATTGTTCGCAAAAAACGCAGTTAGGGTTTGTAATTCTGCGTTTTCACGCAGATATAGAAATATGAAACACGCACTGAAAAGGGCCCTTGGTGGGATCGTCCCGCTTCTGGAGAGTCTTGATAGCACTGAGAAACTAAGCGAAAAGTATTGTGTCACTTTCTTGGTGAACCTTATCATTTTACCTTGATGATAGAGCAATTTCATGAAAAACGTGTGTCGGTAGTGGGATTCAAACCCGCTAAGCCCAAACGGAAGGCTAACGAATATAGTCTTCTGGGACGTCGACATGGTAGAAATTGTATGAAATAACAACGAAATATTTACTAACATCAAAACAAATTGTTTATCCATTATTTTATCAACTGTCAAATATGTGTTTTATACAGTTTTATACTCTATGTTACTCTATGCATTGTAGTATTTATGCGTAAGTGGTTTGATACCTTTCCGTTCAACGAAACAAATAGAAAGAAAAGAAATTACTATTATCTTGATCAGGGCTATGTTTGCTCATAAAAGGCCCATGAACATGGACAAGTAATGTTTAGGTGATTGATACATGTGCTCGAATTGGTCCAAAATGAATGGTATAATTGCATTTCATAACTCGAGTTGGCAAAGTGCGAGGTGCACGTGCGAAAGGCTCGGGGACCATATTTCACGTGCATCACGCAACTCACACAGTGTTCTCACAGCTGAGGATAAAGTTCCTGAATATATTTCAAAATACCTGTTTTTAGCATTTTAGATGCTATAAATGTAGGACATTGTTTAAATGGGTTAGAGTACTCGGACCATGGTGTCTAATCGTTGAAATGGTCAGTTAGAGCCGAGGCGCGGACACAAGATGCTCGTGCTCTGACCAAAACTTAGACACCTTTACAGTGTATATTCAACAGCCTTGCTCCAAAGCTGTCCTGAATGAAAAGTCCATGGATGTGTAGTAATTCTATCCTCCTAATAGGCAAGTCTAGATATGTGGACTCCAATCTGGTATTGGGACAATTAGTTCTTAATATTTACACAGTCGAGAAATTATGTTTGAAACTAATAATTATTGCCTTTAAGACTTGTGCAAGTCTACATCAGGGTCATCGCAAAACGAGCGCCTCCGCTGGGGAACAACCAAATAAGTGATGCTGCAGTAGGCATTAAGTGCAGACCCATTTAACACATTCTTTCAAAACATGACAGTAATTGTATCATTTGTCTCTCAAACTAAAACACATGTCAAAAATCTTTCTTTTCCCTTCAAATTGTATGTAATAAATCTTCGATATGCTCCACCGACAGGGGTTAGGCCGACCAGACAAGTTCGCGGATTCAGAACAGGTAATATGTGAAGAAATACCTGGATTTATCAAGCCATAATTATAAATAACAGTTACTGTATGAGTCTTTGAAAACTATCTTGTAATTCTTATATCCTTATTTGCTATAACTACGCTTTGTTTTAAAACTATGGACGTGATTTTTTTCAAATAATTTGTTTTTCTTTTTATCTTTTAATGAACAGCTTTACCTTTCATAACTAACTGATAGTGATTCATAAATACATTCTAATAATATAGTCGAAATCGCACAACGAACTCTTCTTTATATTGAATTTTTAATTCCAGTAAAATATATATTTTAGATCTAAAGGTTTCTGTGGGATGAGGACCAATCGGAACGGGTAGTAAAATGTTACCTCATGTATATTGTTGGTGTCTTTTGCTGGAGAGTTAAGGAAATAGAAATGTGAAACATCATGACGGCTTAATTACCGCTGATGTTTATTCAATTGACTTGAAGTTATATTATTGATAATTACCTCTGGAGAATTATGTTAATTTCATTTTACATGAAGTTAAATTATTGATAATCACCGCTGGGAAATGATGTTAATTCAGTTGACATGAAGTTATATTATTGATAATTACCGCTGGAGAATGATGTTTATTCAATTGACTTGACGTTATATTATTGATAATTACCGCTGGAGAATGATGTTTATTCAGTTGACTTGACGTTATATCATTGATAATTACCGCTGGAGAATGATGTTAATTCAATTGATATGAAGTTATACCATTGATAATTACCGCTGGAAAATGATGTAAAGCCGTTGACGTGAAGTTAAATTATTGATAATTACTTCTGGAGATTAAAGATGTTATAATTCAATTAACATTACGTTATATTGTTGATATTTTCCGCTGGAGATAAATGATGTTATAATTCAATGCATTTGAAATAAAACATTGATAAAAACAAAGAAGTGAAATGTTTGATAAGTCCAATGAATTACACTTACGAACGAAACGATCAAATAAATTTTCAAAAAACAAGAAGTAGTGAAATGTAAGGAAGAAAGCGAAAAAACCTTAGTCAGCAAGGAGGAATTAAATGTTAACGACGAAGAGAACTATTCAGCACAAAACGGTGAAAATATTTTTTGGAAAGGAACAATGAAGTAAAATGATAATTTGCAATGTTGAAATTAAATGTTTAATACGCAGCGATAAAACTTTTGAAAATGAGAAATGCTTTATTTTGTTTCTAAAGGACTGATGAATTCAGATTTAAATGTTTGTATGAGAAAAGGTGTAACATCCTTCACAAGCACCACTGATACAATGTTTATGCAGTATTGTTGGCCAAAATGCATTGATGAAGTCAAACTTAATACGAAGCCGTAACGTAAATGTTTCAAAACCAACGGTGAAGAAAAATGTTATAATAATTATCAGCGAATTTGTGTTTTCCAACTAAATTATGATGCAAAATAATTTGATAACCTTTAGCGAAGTAAAATTTAGAAATTGTGAAATAACTGGGTGAAAAGCACCCTTGGATTATTATAACTGCACAATAAACACTTACTAACAGAAAAATGTTGATGCACGGTGTTTAAGTGTCCCATTTGACTTCAGTAATAATGAACTTATAAGCAAATGTTGAGGAGTTAAGATTGGGTATTATTTAAATATCTTCATATCTTATTTTACATAAACTTAAATGTGATTTACAAGTATTTTTGAATAGTGTTGGAATGTGTCGATCAATCTATACTTTATGACAACTGGGGTATCTGATAGATGTGGGTAGAAGCATTCAGTATGAAGGACATGGGCCCATATACAAACAACAATTTACAAATGTTGGTAGCGACAATATACATAATGTTAAACAATGTTTATTAACAAATAATTTTAATTTTCATACGCATGATAAATAAACAGGCATAGTGATTTTATTTGTTATGTATCATTTGAGGCAATTATCTTTTTAAATGTATGCATATTTACATTAGTAATAGATGTCTTTGGTAGATATTTACTTCTAATATTACCAAAAGTAACACATATAAGAAAAATGCTATTCAACCACCATACCTCGATCACATAAAGGGTAGTTTCTCATGCATAGAGCGTGTTTTGCCACCTACCTTCCTTATTCCTTCCTCTGAACTTTAGTAAATATTTCCAAGCTTTACTTCGCTAATTGCATACAGATACTTTTCTGGTTCCAACAAACTTTTATATTCCTTATAAAGAGTATACCTTGAACTGTTATTAATAATAGTAGCTATCCAATTTTGATTAAACATATCAATAGCGCAATCTTTCAACATACTTATTAAACTTCTTTATATATCTCCAACCGATTTTGGCTGTGTAGATATACATTAAAGTGAATATAATTTTCATTTTTTCACATTTGTTAGATAAAATAAAAGGTTTCCAGAAAATCATCTACAGCTTCCATTACGCCGTTATAGGCTAGGAGTGACAGTTAAGCTTTTCTTCTTTCTTAATAGACGTGGAATAAATACTGAAAATATATTCGAAGCTAAGTGTATTTTATTCCAAGAAAATATTAGTTGGCTGCCGAAAAGTTAAATAATTATACTCTGAAACAGAAGTATTTCCCGTCACCAAATAATTCTCTATTTATTTTGTTCAAGCATATTTAATAAATACTGTAGAATGCGAGTTATAATTACGTAGGTACTGAGGGGGTCGATCTCAATGTTTCGTAGACTTTACACGGGTGTATACACCTATATTTTGAACAAAACACCATGAACCAAAACGGGTACACGGGACGCAGTTGTCTCCCTTACCTCGTTCTTGCAAATCTTTCGTCGAATTTCAATGGATTACGTCTGAAGGATTTTATTTCAGATGAGTAAATCTTAAGTAAAACATGTTGCATACTTTAAGCGAATAACGTTGCCTACCAATAATGCAAGTCCTCAAAAGTAGTAGCACTGACGCGTTATGACACAGCGAATAGAGAAATATTGGCTGTCCGAATGTGAAATATTTATGTGCAGATGGGCTACTATTGGGACACCATAACGTGTCTATTAACACAGTCTGACACACAATACACTCTCAGTATCTACCCTGTCTGACATCCTTATTTGTTCTTTAAAACTGTGTATTTATTTATGTAACGGGTTGATAAATACTTGACTTTGTACTATATTCAAAATTAAAAAGTCTTTTTATTGGAATGGTATATTTTTGAATAATGTTAAACAATACAATAAATGTATGTATAACTTATGTCTTCTTATTGCACTGAACCATTATGCATCAAAAATCCTATTTTGAATCCAGGAATAGTTTACACATTTTTCTTTGACATTTTAACTATAGGCTGAGAGGAATAATCCTGTGTACGTGCATATACAACCTGAGCTTGGCTCATAAATAAGTAAAGAACTCCACATCTATATATGGAATGTTAATTAGCGGCAAACGAGAGCGTGACTTTACCCATTAAGTCAGGTATGGGAAGACTCAGGTTCCCGGGTTTGCCTCGCTATAACGCAAAACACTTCATTTCAAAGCTAGTTCAAGGGCGATCTCGTCAATCTCCGTCGAAAACTGTACCATTTAATAATTCTAATTTACTTTCATTCTGATCGTTTCATGTGAATACTAAAATGGTTTGATTACGATTTGCTTTTATTTATCAGACCTTAAATGATAGATATTACAGACTAAAGCATGGAACCTACTGCTCCACCTGTACACCAGAATATACAGGGGATATTTCCAGCAGACTCGAGTAATTGTGTGACAATGTCATTTGGAAACGGTTTTCAGCTGAATAAATATCTCTGGTAAATATATTCGTATAGCGTATGGTTCGGCGATATATATCGCCCTATCCGTGCACCAGCATACTATATTATGACGTCACAACACAAGACACGCTTCTATGCGGCTTTGAAAATAGTATATGGGTTTTTTTTAAATGTAGGCTTAATAAAGCAACTCATCTGTGAAATTGAAACCAAAATGCACATATACACCCTTTTCTGATCTGGAAGAGTTCATAGAAAAGGGAGAGACTATTAAATATTTGGTTTAGAGATTTGTAAAAGTTTTGTTACGAAATATTTCTTCTTCGTTTAATAATATTTACTTTTGAAATATTTTGTCAAAATATCCCCACTGTAACCATCTAAATGCTACTTATACACACATATTACACAGTATAGCCACCTATATTCCAGTGTAACCACCTACAATATATATTCCCGTGTAGCCATATGTATCCCACTGTGACACTCACTGTCAGCAAGCCAAACGTGTGAATTTTACTGATGTCAGTGTATTGATATTCCACTTAGGAAAGGATCGTAAGTGCGTCACTTTGTCCAATTATGTTGTGTTTTGTCAATAAAATAAGTTTACTTATATTCCACTGTGACTGCCTATATTCCACTGTAACCATCTATAGTCGCTGTAACACCTATATTCCACTGTAACCACCTATATTACACTGTAACTGCCTATATTCCACTGTAACCATCTATACTCGCTGTAACACCTATATTCCAATGTAACCACCTATATTCCACGGTAACCATCTATTTACCGCTGTAACCGCCTATATTCCACTGTAACCATCTATTTACCACTGTAACCACCTATATTCCACTGTAACCTCTATTCGATGCTCCAGTCAGTAAGGAGAGTACCAGCGCGTTGAATGTTTATTAGTCGCGGCACGCAGACCTCGCTACGGCAGTTACAACTAGTCACGACGCGGGCACAGACCTGCTTTGAATGCTAATTCCGATCTTGCTTACTGATAATAAATAAATGGTGAAACTTTGAATACACGTTGTGTTCAAACAGAACTGATTTAAATTCCTGTCATTCATGTTTTGCTATCTACAAAACCGCGTTTCTACAATGACATTCCACTTGGTTTCCTCGGAAACAACACAAGACCAACTGGAGCGAGGAGACCAAAAACGTGAATATGCAAATGTAGGCCATATATTTAAGCAACAAACTCAATATTTCTTAGTAAAATCCCCTAATAAAAAACTGATTTGATTTAAATAATATTAACAAAAAGTTTTGTTGGTAAAACCTGAAACAGAGAATGCGCTCGGTATTTACAAAACTGCTATATTTTCATGTTTGTAGTCATAGAGTATTTGAAGATTATTTTTGGGCTACTTATAAGAATACAACGGAGCGTGCGAGTGGGCAGGATATGATTGTGACGTGTATACGAGTCTGTAATTAGTTCATTAGATCACGTATTTAAATCTTTTCCGCATGCGGCGCACAGCAGTCCATCTGGCGCAATGCGGAGAAATCACGAGCTTGTGGCGACTGAGACCGCCTCCCGCCTGTGTTGTCATGATCACGGAAACATCACGCTACCCTGTGTCCCACGGGCCGTCCCCCGTCGAGAGGGTCGCCTCCCCATCGATCCCGACCCTCGGACCCGCCCTATGTATTACCCAGCGTCTGGGGGAAATATGGAGGGTCCCACGTCTGACTAGGTCACATGGAACACTGGCTGACTATCGACTTTTCCCTGCGTGTTCAGACAATACCGCCTTGTTTGACATGATGTGATTTAGCTAGCTGTCATCAGATTGTTTATTGTTATCTGTTTCTAAAGAAAATGGTTCTGCTTGACGAGCTAATTGATGTAGCAGTAGCTGTGGGGGACAATAGTAGATCTAGTTTGTCCGAACAGGATCGTGCTTGGCGTGTTTTATTGAGGCGGGTTAGTCTCATTAAGTTGAATCATATATATAGAAAATACCCTTTAGCAGAAACTGGATATGGCTCACACGGTTATGAAGGAATTTGAGTCGACTAGTCGGCTAACTGTACATGTATTATGCATGACTCAGGATCGATTTTTCTTAAAACGTGTTAACCTAAGAGAGGCATGCCGTGATGGTGCCGACAGTCGCGGTCCATTATACATACAGAGCCTCTAGCACACCCACTTGGCTGTAAAAATGTGTTTATTTTCAAAATCAACATAACTTGAAATATTCCAACTTAACTCGGTTTCCTGGTTAATTTGTAACACTGGGGTTTCGTGTTTCATCTTGAAACATTCTAAGTGTTGGGCTATTTATTATAAATCTGATTCCTCGTATACGAGAAGGAAGACCCACTTACTTGGGGATATCCGCGCTCCTACCCCCCCACTTAAGGCCCCTCCCCCGATACACCGGTATCCGCTGTGTAATTGGCGCTACAGGAACGACATCCATCCCTCGGCTTCACAAATAGTGGTGTCATGTCCTCCTGTTGGAGATGTACATAGCAATATCTACATCTTGCGGCGTTTTGATATTAATTTCGTAAATTCAAATATCAAGATTGCGACTTTCCATTCCGTCACCATGAGAACAACTCAGCGTTGTTGGGGGTTCAAATCAACGCCCTCCTTTGAGAAATCTTGTCAGTATATTTCACCATAATTCCAATCTCATTTTTACAATTTACAGTATCCACAAATTTGTTTCGTTAGCCCATGTTAATATGTTGATTCATAGAATTGACACTATTAATTATTTCGCGTTATCAAATAATCGCCTTGATTACAGTAGATTACTTGGGTCTTGCACCTGGCCCTCTGTTGTTGACGGGTATCTCACAGATCAGGCTGTTGTGATAGCCCACCTGTGACCAACGGAGCGTTCACTCCTTCTCACCTGTGGTTGACACACCTGACAGCGATCGCTCAATTAATTAGTCGTGTGATGGCTTCCCCCCAAACGTGATGATCGGGGGAAACTGTACACACCTGCACTTCAATAGGGAGTGATGACCCAAGCGTGATTACAAGACAAGCGCTCTAATGGCTTATACCGGACGAGGTTTTAACGCGTACCTGATCTATTGTATAGCGCCTCGCGTTCACATTCGTATTAAAATGAGCTTATGGTTTGAGTGAATATTAAATACCCTAGGATATTTAACATCCCCAATATCACAGACCTGACGTGTGGTTTTGGATACATTATAAATATAATCCCACTTGCAGGTACATCCAGTGCGTGTAGCCACTGTGGTGACATCACTCAGGGAAATAATTTCTTTTAGAAATGGGTTAATTTGAAATTGTATGAACTGACTGGAATCGTTGAGTGACGTCACCACTGAGCTCGCCATGGAGAAAATAGAACACACGGGCACTGATTTTCCATATTTTTGTATTGTGAAAGATCCATGTAACGTATATACAGCGTCCAACAGTGGGTAACAATAATTAAATAACAAAACTCAACAACCGTATCTTACAAAAGGTACAAAAGTCTTCGATAAAGTCTATCACGACACAGCATCGTTGGGAACGTCATAATCTCCTGGCGCGTTTATCCGCGTGGTTCCAGTCGTGAGGTGGTGGTAGTCAGAGTGTCACTTAGTCCGGTACGGGACCGGTAACGGCGGATGCCGTCTCTCCGCTGATCAGGCAGTGAGAGAAGGGTCATCCTTGCCACAGTTGCCGTGGATGTCCCAGCTGATGATCCACGAGATGGCCACATCGGCCTCACATCTCAAGCAGACCGTGGGGAAGGGCCGGCTGCACGTGCGAGTATAGCCTTTCCTTCCGTGTGTGTGTGTGGAGGAACGCTCGAGCGTCGCTCGGTCTGTCAGGATCGCCTGTCATCAGGGATGATACAGAGAGACTTCTGAAATAAAGGAATAAATAATTAGAAACACTGACTAGTTACAAAACCATGTATGGTAAAATGGACAGATTTGTCTGTCTATATCGAGAAGAAATGAGCTTGTTGTTTACACGAGAGATTATTTGTGTTATTGTATCTGGTAATAATCTGGCTAGTTAGCCCACTGACAGCACCCTAACACCTGTTTCCTCGCCGAGAGACACTCCCACAACTAGCGGCGCCAGTCAGTCGCCGCAACGGCCTGCCAAATATTTCAACTATCCCGCAGCCCTCTCTGCTTGTGCAGCTGGGCAGACCGACCGACTCTCTCCAACTCGCTTTGTTTCGGACTAAGCATGTATCGCTCAGATGTACTTACCATTTAATTTGTCCTTCGAGATCCAAAGTGACCGCTTGATGTTTATTTGGATGGGGGTCGGAGATCGCACATGCCGGCCGAAGCTGCTGCCTCCATTAGGACATCGCAAGCAGGCTGAAAACGAGGCCAAATAATCCATAAGATGCTAGTTATCAACATAAAATAATAATGAAGTAAGCTAGAAGCCATTTTCTTGCCCTGATTTTCATGAAAAACGGTCGGATTTTCGAGTTAAAGTAGCAAGTCGATGAGATTTAAGAAATCAATGTTGTATAAGACTCTACATGAGAAAACAAATCGAAAGCCAGCCCGTGTATTCACTGATTGATCGATTAATTCAGCGAGCATATCAATTTACTGGCGTGTTTAAAATGTAATAACTGAATATTAATATCAATAATAAAGCCGACGCGGCTTGACACATGGTAGGATGGGATACAAACAGTATCAGTATTGAAGGCGGTCATCAACAATCATAATAGAATATAGATAGTTACCTCAATTTGGGCGTTGAGGTCCGATTTCTCTGCCAGGGGGGAGCGGCAGACGCTGGCGAGGGGTGGGGGAATAGACGCCATAGCGGGGTGTTTCTCCAGGGTGATTTCCAGGTCTAGGATGTAGTCGATCACATGTTGGAGAAGCGCTACCTTGGAAATCCTCTTGTGCTGAGGCACGGAGGGCACTAGTTCCTTCAGTTTGTGGAAACACGCCGACATTTCGGAATCCTCAATCCTTGGTTTGGTAATTTTAATGTCCTTGACACCGAAGTCAGCGCGGACACAGGTTTCTACAACAGCCTTCATAATGTAGGTGGGTTGGTAGGTAGTAACTCGAGGTAAGTAATAGTAGAGCGAGAGAATGAGAAGCACGTCCGAATACTACGAGCTCAGTTGAGTGTATGGCTGAAGGGGGTTGGCCAGCCTTATATACACCACCGAGTTCTTTACAGCCATCCACTGCAACAACACTGACAGCTAAGCTCCGCCCTCCCAGCTGACCAATCAACCGCAGCTTGGGTTGGTTTCAAAAGCCCCGTCAGGTTTTAACCAATCAGAACGTGGGACTGCATAAGCTTATCAATTCAAGCCACGCCTCCTCCAATTTTTTCCCAGGCTCAACTTTCAACACACAAGCGAAGTATCAGCGTTTAAAATGTCTCCTTTTTTCAACTATTGACATAGAAATATTTTTGGGAAAGTTGAATTATATATTTGGAAGGCTACGACTATTTTTCCATGTAGAGAAGTAGAGTCGAGAATAAACTCCCCTTGTCAGTCGCGGCGAGAGGTGGCAGGTGATTAATAGCTCTACGCTCTACAATCAGCGGCGGCGAAGCGCGACAGACTGGCGCCAGCTCTGTGACGTCACCCATTCACTGTGTGTATATTTGCTATCGTAGACGGCGCCAGCCAGGCGGTCGCTGTAGCTACCACGCTGTCAATCAACACAAACATCAAAGAGGCCGCCCTCCCATGGCTGATAAATTGCATTAAAATCCGTCACCTTCGCCCTGTAGATGGTTCACAGCCGCACACCTGCGAATCTGCATATATTCATGTGTGCTTTCGAGTGTCTCGCTCTAGACTTGAGGCGCCGGGGAGCTGCAGAGATTAGCAAAAATAAATAAGTGTTGTGTTGTGGTATTCTGACTGCCGGCTTGTTCCTCCGATGTCCGGCCACATTGCGGTATGTGACACTAAATATTGCAGCCCAGCTGCCCCGACCATTAGGCAGGCCGTGTTTAATCAGAAAGCATCATGTTCACACTAGTAAAGAAACAAAGGCCCCACACTCGATGAACCGCGTACGGCTCTGCCCGGCACAGAGGCACACAACCACAGTCTCGAGCACTGGTTTCAGGGACACACAATATTTATTATCGCTACATCAAAGTAAAACTTCAATTTTTAATTTCGAAGATAAATACGCGAGTTGTAGTATAGCGATACTTATGTCCGTCTTTATTTGGGTGTGTGTTCATAACATATCTACCACGATCGTGATCATTGAGAGATATCCAGCTAGTGTTTCCCAATTGCAAGTTCACCGTGTCAGTTTTTGCAGATGGTAACTTGGCGCACATGTCATTTGTATATATTGTTGTGGAGCTTGCTGTATCTCCTGACTCCATCTTTCGCAGATTTGTGGGACGCTCTGTGTGAGAGGTGTCGATAACAGGCGAGCCGCGGGGTGGCGACAGAGTTATCGCTCCTGGCTCCAACCTCGCGTGAGACTCTACCAGTTTTGGCATCAGATCTTGTTTGTTAGTATTCAATGTCAGTCTTCTTGCAAGATAAGCGAACACTCATCCACTGTCTGCATGGGGTATGGATCCCGGGGGTGGGGGGGATTGACTGCGCCACCTGTCGGGCACCTGTTTTACTTCATCATCCATCCTTGGCAGTGCCTGCGCCACATCGCAGAGATGCACCCGACCCCTAACACTCCACCCCTGGTACACCAGCAGAGAGTTTGACCCACACTGACATGACACCCATTTGTAACCAACCGTCCAAGAATTGTTCCATCTACACAGACTAACTTTCAAGGAGTTACGTATCCAGTCCAAGAAATTAGTTTCCAAAACTTCAGAATCCAATAACCCCCGTGTCCTTTTTGGAACAAATGCGTTATACCGTCCGTGCATCACGTGAGATTTCATTATCGGCGTGTCATCGGGTAGTTTCAACAATATTTCAGCAAGACAATCTCATGCAATATTCCAGCACCATTTGACAGTCGTTGATTAATCTTGTATGTAGTTTCCCAATATCCTAGCAGATGTCGGCTGATTAGGGAGCCCTTGTCTCTCTACCCCGTCCACCAGATGGGCAGGGCCGTTCTGAGATGGGAGAGAAATTAGCCGATTCCCAGCGGTTTGGTAGCAGCAGCAGCACAGGTGTGGGTATCCTCCATCTGTCCGCTCTCAGGGACAAAGGGCAACGCCAGCTGAGAAGTCATATTTCAGCCTTTTCCCACACGATGAGGAAAAGGCCCACACGGCAGTGTACTGTAGGCCTCTGCTGACCTGCCTGTCCGATGGTCCGGTTGTTCGTCGGACTTTCCATGTACATCCATATTAAAGATATTTCCTTTGTATCGGACCTGTTCCAGAGCCAGGAAGTATGTGGCTTCCTTGGCCGAGTGGTCGCGTGGCTAAGTGTGGCCAAGCCGCGCGGCGCGTGCACTATGTATAGAATATCGGGGAGGGAGGGTCTAGGCGACAGTGCTCTATTGTTAAGGCTGATAACTTGATTACGGTGAATAAACAGTGGCGCGTGCCGCTACGATCAATGTGTGCCGACAACCAATCAGAGAGCGGAACGTCACTGGACAGGTAGCCGTACTGGGCTATTTTTAGATTACAAGCTTGGCTTGTCACTTTTCGGCGGCCCAACTCAAACAAAATGAGTGATGTTTTACTCCAACACAAACCGCCGTTACTACAAAGATGCGTGGGAACACCAGCGCTGGCTTCTGGTAGCCGCAGAGTGTTGATACAGTTCAATTGATAATTGTTAATGATTGTTTTTACAAATACCAAACCGTGAGGACGTGCATAGCCTTTTTCAATTTGGGTATTGAGAGCCTCTTAAAGTTGGGTTTAACAGGATATTATAGAAATCAAATCTTAGTAGATATGAGATTATATTACTCAATTGAACTCCTGTTGTGTATAGTGTATATTGTACCCTGTTCAAAGTTTATATTTTCTTATGTTTTTTATATATTTTGTCGTTTGTTGTTTATAGTTTATATTGTCTTCTGTTGTGTATAGTTTCTTAAGTGTCCCCTGTTTATAGTGCATCATGATGAGTATAGTTTATATTGTTTCCCTTTTTTGTGTATTATATATTTTATCATGTTATGTAGAGCTGACAGTGTCTTCTTGTTTTCGTCGACTTCTTCTAGAGCAGGGCGGTCGGGTAGCCTTGTGGTTAAAGCCTTCGCTCGTCACGCCGAAGACCCGGGTTCGATTCCTGACATGGGTACAATGTGGGAAGCCCATTTCTGGTGTCCCCCGCCGTGATAGTGCTGGAATATTGCTAAAAGCGGCGTAAAACCATACTCGCTCACTCTTCTAGAGCAATAATGTTGCTCGAGTCACATGTATTCGCCTGTCAGAGGGGAATAGACTCTTTATGAAAGGGGACCTATGTCATACCTTGGAAGTCCTGTTTTCATGTGAAATTTTATTTTATTTTTTTAAAAGTCCCTTTTATATTTCTTTTGAAGGTTTCAGTTAGGATTGGAAGGAGAAGTTCACTACCGGTGCCATAAAAAATAACAAGTTACCTGCGAGTGTATCTGACATGTCTGCTTATTTCATGTCGACCCGTTAAGATCCGGGGAAGAAAATTGGTCGACTTGGTTGATTCATGTCATCGTATCCAAATTTCGTGGATTGATGCTAAAGATGTCAATCACTATGTTGTCTGGTCCCTTACTCGATTATTTACATAACAACAAACAAAACATTCACATGTGTGTCGTTCTCTTTGGTAAATGACAAAAAGGGTATCATCTCACAGATAATTGGCACGTTAATCCAAAACATTATTCATGTAAAATAAAATCCAACTAAAAAATGGTATCCAACATATAACATGAAACAGAAGTGTGACATTTCTGTATATGAATACGGGAGTAGTGCTCTTTTCAGAGATAACTTTTTTGTTTTGAAACTTAAACAATCTGATTTCCATTCTATTCCGTACAGGGGACTGTTGACAAAGCCCTGCCCCACAACCTCCTCCCATGGGAAGTACAACCTGCCCTCGAGATCAACTCTCAATGCGCTCTTCAGATGTCGGGCACCTGCTCTCAAAGCCATCCTCTGACCACTGGTCACTTCAAATACCTGTACAGGTGTGCGTTACGATCTCACCGCTACAGGTGCTCAAATTCCAATCAAGCCTAATAATAAAAGCCAGCTACAACTCAACAGGTGGAGGCCAGTTACGGATGCCGATGTCAACTTTGATGTCGGGCTAATAATGTGACAGTAATCCCGAGTTGGGGCGACCATTTGTTGTGGTGGTAGGAGTAACATGTATAGTTGCTAGGTTTGTCCTGTTTCTGCCATTTATCCCCGATGTCAGTGCAGGTGTGTCGATTGTGAGGCGGTACATCAGTGTCTCCAGACTGGAGATATACCCCAGCACATTAAACCGCTGGGAGAGGAATGTTGAGTGGTCGCCTTGAAAAATAGGATGTCAAAGGTCAATGATCATAAGTCAACTACAACTGTATCTAACTAAAGTCATTTTGTAAATGGTTGTCTGTGTCACAGGAACTGATCTTGTTATTACCTCTCAGATAGATGTTCTTGAAACCATGCACTACTTAAATGTAGGACTTAATTATTCCATAACTTGTGCTCGCATGTGTAACTTGTCATTAGTACAACCTGGTTTCCAACCCCAACTAGAAACCCGCAATGTCTTCGTAGTTTATCCTCTTACTTGGGATAACCTGCAGCTGTAGCTTCTATTACGAAGACAATATTCATATGTTTAGCACTAAAAACATTTGCATGATGACACTATAAATGCAGAAACCGTTATAATAAAAATATCAATTTGTATGTTGATCTATATTTTGGAAGTAGATTTTTGTCAGATGATACATTCTGGCATCAAACTTGGTTGTTGTCATCCAACGGCACATTTCTGATAATGCAGCTTGTTTTTTGTAGACAAAAAAAAACAAAAAAATATATCACACTATTTCTTTTTCCGTCTCATTTACAATGATGTTCAAACATGACTCGTTCTTCTACTCTGAGGGAGGTGATTTTAACACTTAAGTATACTGTAATTTTAGAAAACTAGAACTTTAGACAATAACATGAAATCAATACATTTGTATATACTTCATTTCAAAATGTTTAAACTCCCCCCACTCATGGCACGAAGCTGTTGTTCATGACCACTTGCTTCGTTAAAAATATTTACTTTATCATCCCGTGTTATTTTCTGATATTGCCTCCATGAATAAAACTTGTAATGGAGAGGTATTGATATAAGCCTTATTGGCTTGTTCATAGAATAAAAATATATTTAGATTAAAACTATTATCATGTGCAGTGTTCAAATTTCAGCCATGTAAGATCTAACTGCTGATTTCTACCATAAGGGATATAGTATAATAAATATTGTTCGGTTATTCAGAATTGACAGATGCATTTATTGCCCATGATTATTTTACCCAAACAAATCGCTCTAGTAGCTTTTTAATGTTACATGGATATAAAACAATTACGTTGTGTATGCATTATGTTTGTATGCATGTTGATAAACATGAAACTACGTGTCTACCCGAACACATCTCCGTGAACATTATATAGCACATAATATGATAACGGAAGGAAAATAACAAAGTTCGACACAATGTTTTACATAATGCTAAAACTTCTACTGTAAAACTTGTTCAATTTTTCATTGTAAAATCTAAAAGATTTAAAATTTAAATATGTGTCTGCAACACGATTACATCAATCAAATAGTTGTTTGTATTTGTGACATGCTGGTATGTGGATGTATAGGTATACAAGCATATATGTGTATACGTATTTGTGTATTGATGCACCGATTTGGTTATCTACTGACATATGTATGTGTGTATTTGTGTGTGACTTGTATATTCACGTCATAACAGTTGCAACAGTGGGTACAATTAATCTAAACTTACAATTTTATGTACATTACTCTTATTAATTGTTAAATGTCCTTTGTAGGAAGAGGTATTCAAATAGGCTTTGCCTGTTCACCAATCCCATTTCTTTTGGGGGGAAATAAATATTATTGAAATCATACCCGTAATACATCACACAATATATACATCACACATAGAATCTTGGATTTTTAAAGAAAACTGATTACCATTTAATAACAGGCTTACAGTCACTACACATACTCTCCTCGTAAAGGAAAAACGTAATTTGACCGCAACAGGTATGTTTAATTATGAAAGCGTCTTGTTCTCTAAAGTAGAGATGAATCTATTTATTCGAGCTGCCCCAGGTGTGGCAGGGTTATACAGAACAACGTGGATGTTGTTTCAAGAGCTATTAAATATGCCCTGCTATAATTGACGGTGTTGTTTCCTGGTCGAGCAACGTCCTCTTCACTGAATACTATAATATAACTATCACTCCCGTAGGGGAAATGGCCGAGCCTTCTAGGCATCAAACACGTCTTGATGTTCCCAAAATACTTGTGAAGTACCTGTCATCAGCAGTGCAAGCAGCTGTTGTGTAATCCCGTCATTAACCAGCATGTCTGGCGTTTTCCTTACCTTACTGTATCCTGCAATGTGTTACTACATACATACATACATACATACATACATACATACATACATACATACATACATACATACATACATACATACATACATACAATACATACAATACATACAATACATACATACATACATACATACATACATACATACATACATACATACATACATACATACATACATACATACATACATACATACATACATACATACATACATACAATACATACATACATACATACATGTAAAGTACATAAAATAAAGTTGTTATTTGGTAATTTGTTTGTAGATTCTAGGAAGCCTGTATCCTGCAATGTGTTACTACATACATACATACATACATACATACATACATACATACATACATACATACATACATACATACATACAATACATACAATACATACATACATACATACATACATACATACATACATACATACATACATACATACATACATACATACATACATACATACATACATACATACATACATACATACATACAATACATACATACATACATACATACATGTAAAGTACATAAAATAAAGTTGTTATTTGGTAATTTGTTTGTAGATTCTAGGAAGCCTTCTTATTCACAATAAACTGATGTAACGAACGATGTAAGAAAACACTAAAACTATCTGTTTGGTAGTGCAGTTTTCACGTTACTCGAATAAACTAATAAAGTTTGTAAGTAGGGAAATTAGATCGGTAAAGACGCAATATCATATTGTTGAAACCCATCCAGATCAATACAACTGAATCATTCATAATTATCGTATCAAAACAGGTGATTCAGCAATCTAGTGACCATGTTATTCACGGACATGTGTGTGGTTTTATATATATAAAGTGAATATTGTTAAAAACAACGTGTCTAGATGCTCCTTCGTTTTCCCGTTAACCTATGTCCGTGCGTTCCACTTTCCTGGCTGGGTGTCGTATACACAATATAGTGATCTAATCTGAAAGCTTTAATTACATTTTTATTCTTTTGGTAATTTACCTTTTGGCCGGTAAACTGACATCTCATTGCTATCTACTAATCTAATGTTGCTAAGGTTGACAGCATCAAATCTGTTATCGGACTTTAATCATGACACCTTTACAACTGAATATTTTCAAATTAAACATATCAACAAGAGTAAAGAGAAAATACAAGTCCAAACAACACTGGCGTCGCCGGCGGCTTATCCGTATTGCCATGTCGCTGTACAAACTAATCGTCGCGAACCCTCACAACCAGCCCGGCAAATCCCGTGTCTTATTGTCGACACTCAGACAGTTACGTGAAAAATCAAACTGCGTCGCCGGACTGGCGGGCCGGAGCTTAGCGGCGATTGTTGAGGTGGGATAGGGGCCACCTACCTATTGTCAGCGTATGTGTATCGCTACCCAGGTGGGGGTACTGATTCCCTTGGCGCCAGGGTGTCTGGGGGTGCCTGATCAAGCGCGTCAACAATCAGCCTCGGCTTTTTTAGGCGACACCGCCACTTTGCACGTGTTTGTGTTTATTGTTTAGGGTAGGTATTCGTTGTCCTGCTTCCAATCAGGGGGAGGTGCAAGAGTCGGGGTATTATCTTTAATTACTGTGGGAAAGTGATAGCTCGCTTTGCCGGGACGTACAGCCGTCTATGTAATTGCTGATCTAACATGGCAGAAACTGTGCATGTTGCAATTAGAAAGCTGAGGGGTTAAATTAGAAGCACTTGTTGATTCGTGGGAAGTTTAATTAATACAAGGTCTCAGGAAATGGTGTATTACCTCTCCTTGGCGGAGATGGGTTGTTTATGCAGTAATTACGGATGCTCTTGAAGTCATTGTCACGGGTTTAATTGGCTTTAATAGCAAATTGCTAACATTGTTTTGGGAATACAAACTAGACCTGCAAAAAGGAAATTAATCATCTTACAAACCGCTCACACTATCAACACACGATTAATATGCATTATCGCTTTGACTGTTTTCTTAAGTACTGTTATAACGAATACTCGACAACATACCTCTCCTAACTATCAACACAATGGAGTATAACTTTCTGATGAAGATGTACTTCTTCATACATACTAACTTCAACTTATAATAACCATGTGGCTAGACTCCATCTTTTGGTACATTGTTTCTGTAATTATCTAATGTTTTGTTAGTTTTTTAATATAACAATTTATATCATAGTTGCATATATTGCAGATTGTAAGATCATATAAATGTATGTTTATACATATCTCATATCTTGTTACTTTTACTTGTAAATACTCTCTAAATGTTACATGTATGTTTATATTAAAATGATTATATGTATGTCTACAAAATGGCCTCTGTTCCGTAATGGAATGTTTCTTGCAATAAATATATATTATTTTTATTTTATCCTTTTGAATAAGTACAGTATGGCCAACCAGTAACTGATTGGGCTGGATCGTATTTTCTGATCATTCTGTGTCGACATATCGCTTACTTTTATGAACGACAATAAAGGCAGATGTAATGTAGAATTATCAACTCAGTTAGGAAATCTACAACTAGAAGCTGCCAGAATAGTTACTGGGCTCCCAAAGTATACTTCGCACACACATCTGTATCATGAAACACGACGGGAATCGTTAACAGAACAAGGAGGAAACAAGCTATGTTTGTTCTACAAAATACAAAGTAATATTGCCCCAACCCAACTTAAAGACATTGTACCAACCACTGTAGGTTCAAATGTATCATATAATTTAAGAAATTCAGACAATATTGTGACTCCATATACTAGATTAAAACACTCAACGTGTTCTTTTATTCCATCACCTGTAAGGTTATGGAACACTATTCCTGCAACAGGTAGAAATTGTACGTCTACATCCCAATTCAAGACATACATACAAAAAGAGCAAGTTATTCCACCTCCATATTTTTCCTATGGTGTTAGAAAGTTGAATATTTATCATACTCGATTAAGATACATGAAAAGCCAGTTGAATTATGATTTATACAGAATAGAGTTAAAATGTGATCCAATATGTCAATGTGGTAATCATGTGAAAACGCATTTCATTATTTATTAGAGCGTACATTGTATGTCCGCCAAAGAAAATCTATGTTAATAATAATTCGGGACATTTTACAGAACGCCGTGAACAAAAATGTTAAATTAGATTTAAGTTTGATGTTAAACGGACATGAATGTTTGTCCATTATCGAAAATCAACATATCTTTAAGGCAGTGCATATGTTTATAAGTGATACAAAGAGATTTGGGTGATACTTTGATGTAAATATACTAGTATCTCTTTTGTACATTTCTTTTGTTAGCTGTACACGCATCTTATTTTCTGTTTTCCCTGTATATGATTTACTGTACAATCTTTTGTAAATACCATGGAGAGGGAGTCCTAAGTTGGATAACTTGTTCCCAATCCATTTCAATCTGAATAAAATATGTTTAAACTAAACTAAACGATTCACTATTAAACTGATTTCAAAACAATTGTGAGAAGGGTGTGTTTATATAGCATGATATGCGATTTGCTTGTGCCGGCTATTGTTTTGTTATGCTCAATATATGCTATATTTGTGGGCATTGTTTTATTATATTGCACAGTATGCGATATGCTTGTGTTTTGTTATATAGCATAACATGCGATATATGCTTTGAACACACAATGCCATTTAGAAAGTGGTCAAATGTAACACATGTTATATTTGGGATAACGCTTTCTTAGTAAAGTACAGATTCTAGTGCTTTTTGGGGTTGCGTCCTGTCTGGGATTCGAACCCACAATGCCAGAGTGAGGCAACTAATCGCCAACAGACAAAGTCAGCCATGGGAGCCGTGCCAATATACACTTGTCAGAGGGGTGCACTAAGTACGTGATCTAGACTACCAGTTGTCGGACTTCTATTTTGTGGAAGCCTCGTTGTCTGAATGGGCTAGATCGCTGACGACCTAACCTGTAGTGCATGTTCCGTGACTGTCTACCTCAGCTCGCGACTGTAGTGCATGTTCCGCGCCTGTCTACCCCAGTTCGCGACTGTAGTTCATGTTTCCTGCCTGTCTACCTCAGCTCGCGACTGTAGTGCATGTTACGTGCATGTCTACCTCAGTTCGCGACTGAAGTTCATGTTTCCTGCCTGTCTACCTCAGCTCGCGACTGTAGTGCATGTTACGTGCCTGTCTACCTCAGTTCGCGAGTGTAGTGCATGTTCCGTGTCTGTCTACCTCAGCTCGCGACTGTAGTGCATGTTCCGTGCCTGTCTACCTCAGTTCGCGACTGTAGTGCATGTTCCGTGCATGTCTACCTCAGTTCGCGACTGTAGTGCATGTTACGTGCCTGTCTACCTCAGTTCACAATTGTAGTGCATGGTCGGTGCCTGTCTACCTCAGCTCGCGACTGTAGTGCATGTTCCGTGCCTGTCTACCTCAGTTCGCGAGTGTAGTGCATGTTCCGTGTCTGTCTACCTCAGCTCGCGACTGTAGTGCATGTTCCGTGCCTGTCTACCTCAGTTCGCGACTGTAGTGCATGTTCAGTGACTGTCTACCTCAGTTCGCTACTGGAATGCATGTTCCGTGCCTGTCTACCTCAGCTCGCGACTGTAGTGCATGTTCCGTGTCTGTCTACCTCAGTTCGCGACTGTAGTGCATGTTCCGTGCCTGTCTACCTCAGCTCGCGACTGTAGTGCATGTTCCGTGCCTGTCTACCTCAGCTCGCGACTGTAGTGCATGTTCCGTGTCTGTCTACCTCAGTTCGCGAGTGTAGTGCATGTTCCGTGTCTGTCTACCTCAGCTCGCGACTGTAGTGCATGTTCCGTGCCTGTCTACCTCAGTTCGCGACTGTAGTGCATGTTCCGTGCATGTCTACCTCAGTTCGCGACTGTAGTGCATGTTACGTGCCTGTCTACCTCAGTTCACAATTGTAGTGCATGGTCGGTGCCTGTCTACCTCAGCTCGCGACTGTAGTGCATGTTCCGTGCCTGTCTACCTCAGTTCGCGAGTGTAGTGCATGTTCCGTGTCTGTCTACCTCAGCTCGCGACTGTAGTGCATGTTCCGTGCCTGTCTACCTCAGTTCGCGACTGTAGTGCATGTTCAGTGACTGTCTACCTCAGTTCGCTACTGGAATGCATGTTCCGTGCCTGTCTACCTCAGCTCGCGACTGTAGTGCATGTTCCGTGTCTGTCTACCTCAGTTCGCGACTGTAGTGCATGTTCCGTGCCTGTCTACCTCAGCTCGCGACTGTAGTGCATGTTCCGTGTCTGTCTACCTCAGCTCGCGACTGTAGTGCATGTTCCGCGCCTGTCTACCTCAGTTCGCGACTGTAGTGCATGTTCCGTGCCTGTCTACCTCAGTTCGCGACTGTAGTGCATGTTCCGTGCCTGTCTACCTCAGCTCGCGACTGTAGTGCATGTTCCGTGCATGTCTACCTCAGTTCGCGACTGTAGTGCATGTTCCGTGCATGTCTACCTCAGTTCGCGACTGAAGTTCATGTTCCGTGCCTGTCTACCTCAGTTCGCGACTGTAGTGCATGTTCCGTGCATGTCTACCTCAGTTCGCGACTGAAGTTCATGTTCCGTGCCTGTCTACCTCAGTTCGCGACTGAAGTTCATGTTCCGTGCCTGTCTACCTCAGTTCGCTACTGGAATGCATGTTCCGTGCATGTCTACCTCAGTTCGCGAGTGTAGTGCATGTTCCGTGCATGTCTACCTCAGTTCGCGACTGTAGTGCATGTTCCGTGCCTGTCTACCTCAGTTCGCTACTGGAATGCATGTTCCGTGCATGTCTACCTCAGTTCGCGAGTGTAGTGCATGTTCCGTGCCTGTCTACCTCAGTTCGCGAGTGTAGTGCATGTTCCGTGCCTGTCTACCTCAGTTCGCGACTGTAGTGCATGTTCCGTGCATGTCTACCTCAGTTCGCGACTGTAGTGCATGTTCCGTGCCTGTCTACCTAAGTTCGCTACTGGAATGCATGTTCCGTGCATGTCTACCTCAGTTCGCGACTGTAGTGCATGTTCCGTGCCTGACTACCTCAGCTCGCGACTGTAGTGCATGTTCCCTGCCTGTCTACCTCAGTTCGCTACTGGAATGCATGTTCCGTGCATGTCTACCTCAGTTCGCAATTGTAGTGCATGTTCCTTGCCTGTCTACCTCAGTTCGCTACTGGAATGCATGTTCCGTGCCTGTCTACCTCAGTTCGCGACTGTAGTGCATGTTCCGTGCCTGACTACCTCAGCTCGCGACTGTAGTGCATGTTCCGTGCATGTCTACCTCAGCTCGCGACTGTAGTGCATGTTCCGTGCATGTCTTCTTCAGCTCGCGACTGTAGTGCATGTTCAGTGACTGTCTACCTCAGTTCGCGACTGTTGTGCATGTTCCGTGCATGTCTTCTTCAGCTTGCGACTGTAGTGCATGTTTACCTCAGTTCGCAACTGTAATGCATGTTCCGTGCACAGCTACTTTTACACGCTCCTCTCGAGGTACAGCATATTTACACAGAGGATTAATAAGTGCAGATGTTCATTAACAAGCGGAAACGTTACAGTGCATTATATCTCGACACTAGAGCATCGAGTAACATAACATCCTCCATGTTGACAACGAGGAAACACAGGTCCACATGGTAC
Source organism: Haliotis rufescens (assembly GCF_023055435.1). Taxonomy (NCBI): domain Eukaryota; kingdom Metazoa; phylum Mollusca; class Gastropoda; order Lepetellida; family Haliotidae; genus Haliotis; species Haliotis rufescens. The sequence continues at coordinate 52,152,722 of NW_025963890.1, forward strand.
AGCCTCCTGTTACACCTGATAGCCGTAACACCCACATACTTATTGATGTGTTTGCTAAACAACTGATTTTTAGCTGTGTCAGCTGTATGTGGTTAGTGTAGTACACGACGTCGACACAGGCACTGTAGACTTGCACAAGTTTAAGTCATAATTTCTAGATTACGTAAATTATAAGAACAAGTTGTCCTTATAAGAGACTGGAGTCCTTAGAGTGAACGGCCCGTGAAGATCTGGGGTAGAATAGGTCTTCCGCAACCCATGCTTTCCGTAAAAGGTGACTATGCTTGTCGTAAAAGGCGACTAACGGGATCGGGTGGTCAGGCTCGCTGACTTGACTGATGCATGTCATCGATCCCAATTGCCTGGATCGATGCTCATGATATTAATCACTGGATTGTCTGGTCCAGACTCGATTATTTACAGACCGCCGTCATATAGCTGGAATATTGCTGAGTGGGACGTTAAACAACAAACCAACCAACCAACCAACCTTAGAGTGAACTACTACTGTCCACACATCTAGACTTGCCTATTAGGTGGATAGAATTACTACACATCCATGGACTTTTCTTTCAGTACAGTCTTGGAGCAAGGCTACAGGCACTGAGATATGATATTGTGGTGTGTTTTGGGATGCGGTGTTGTTTAACGCCGCACTCAGCAATATTCCAGCTATATGACGATGATCTGTAAAAAAATCGAGTGTGGACCCGACAATCCAGTGATTGATATTCTGAGTAACGACCAATGCTACGCCATCAACCGTGTGTGTGTGTGTGTGTGTGCGTGCGTGCGTGCGTGCGTGTGTGCGTGCGTGTGTGCAGAGTATGACATCACCCAGGTGATGACTGTATAACCATCATTTGCTCTGCTCCAGAATCTACATGAGGAGAGAATTCACAACCCGCTTCCAAAACAAGAAACAATTTCAACCCGCGTGACATTCATTTGCTACACCATAGGTCAGTTATGAATTATACTATTGTCAACCCCAAAGACATGGCACCAGCGAGTCCATGGCGACAACAACAACTGGAGGTCACAAACCAGCCGTGGCCCCAGGGGAGGACATGTGCGCGTTCGCGTCTGTTTCCATCTGTGAGAGGCAGATTAGTCAGTCTCATGTTCCAACACAGCTAGTATTTTAGCCCAGTCAGTCAGTCAGTCTGTCAGTCTCACGTTCCAACACAGCAAGTATTTAAGCCAAGTCAGTCAGTCTCACGTTTCAACACAGCAAGTATTTTAGCCCAGTCAGTCAGTCAGTCTCATGTTCCAACACAGCTAGTATTTTAGCCCAGTCAGTCAGTCAGTCAGTCAGTCTCACGTTTCAACACAGCAAGTATTTTAGTTCAGTAAGTCAGTCTGATCATCCAACACAGCAAGTATTGTAGTCCTGTCAGTCAGCCTGATGTTCCAACACAGCAAGTATTTTAGCCCTGTCAATCAGTCAGTTTCATGTTTCAACACAGCTAGTATTTTAGCTCAGTCAATCAGTTTAATGTTCCAACACAGCTAGTATTTTAGCCCAGTCAGTCTCACGTTCCAACACAGCTAGTATTTTAGCCCTGTCAATCAGCCAGTTTCATGTTGCAACACAGCTAGTATTTTAGTTCAGTCAGTCAGTCTGATGTTTCAACACAGCAAGTATTTTAGCCCAGTCAGTGTCACGTTTCAACAAAGCAAGTATTTTAGCCCAGTCAGTCTCACGTTTCAACACAACAAGTATTTTAGCCCTGTCAATCGGTCAGTCTCACGTTTCAACACAGCAAGTATTTTAGCCCTGTCAATCAGTCAGTTTCATGTTTCAACACAGCTAGTATTTTAGCTCAGTCAATCAGTCTAATGTTCCAACACAGCTAGTATTTTAGCCCAGTCAGTCTGATGTTTCAACACAGCAAGTATTTTAGCCCTGTCAATCAGCCAGTTTCATGTTTCAACACAGCTAGTATTTTAGCTCAGTCAATCAGTCTAATGTTCCAACACAGCTAGTATTTTAGCCCAGTCAGTCTCACGTTCCAACGCAGCTAGTATTTTAGCCCAGTCAATCAGCCAGTTTCATGTTGCAACACAGCTAGTATTTTAGTTCAGTCAGTCAGTCTGATGTTTCAACACAGCAAGTATTTTAGCCCAGTCAGTGTCACGTTTCAACACAGCAAGTATTTTAGCCCAGTCAGTCTCACGTTTCAACACAGCAAGTATTTTAGCCCTGTCAATCAGTCAGTCTCACGTTTCAACACAGCAAGTATTTTAGCCCTGTCAATCAGTCAGTTTCATGTTTCAACACAGCTAGTATTTTAGCTCAGTCAATCAGTCTAATGTTCCAACACAGCTAGTATTTTAGCCCAGTCAGTCTCACGTTCCAACACAGCAAGTATTTTAGCCCTGTCAATCAGCCAGTTTCATGTTGCAACACAGCTAGTATTTAAGTTCAGTCAGTCAGTCTGATGTTTCACCACAGCAAGTATTTTAGCCCTGTCAGTCTCACGTTTCAACACAGCAAGTATTTTAGCCCAGTCAGTCTCACGTTTCAACACAGCAAGTATTTTAGCCCAGTCAGTCTCACGTTTCAACACAGCTAGTATTTTAGCCCTGTCATTCAGCCAGTTTCATGTTGCAACACAGCTAGTATTTTAGCCCAGTCAGTCAGTCTGATGTTCCAACACAGCTAGTATTTTAGCCCAGTCAGTCAGTCTGATGTTCCAACACAGCAAGTATTTTAGCCCAGTCAGTCAGTCTGATGTTCCAACACAGCTAGTATTTTAGTTCAGTCAGTCAGTCTGATGTTCCAACACAGCTAGTATTTTAGCCCAGTCAGTCTCACGTTCCAACACAGCTAGTATTTTAGCCCTGTCATTCAGCCAGTTTCATGTTGCAACACAGCTAGTATTTTAGCTCAGTCAGTCAGTCTGATGTTCCAACACAGCTATTTTTTTAGCTCAGTCAGTCTCACGTTTCAACACAGCAAGTATTTTAGCCCAGTCAGTTTCATGTTTCAACACAGCTAGTATTTTAGCCCAGTCAGTCAGTCTAATGTTCCAACACAGCTAGTATTTTAGCCCAGTCAGTCAGTCTGATGTTCCAACACAGCAAGTATTTTAGTTCAGTCAGTCAGTCTGATGTTCCAACACAGCAAGTATTTTAGCCCAGTCAGTCAGTCTGATGTTCCAACACAGCTAGTATTTTAGCCCTGTCAGTCAGTCTGATGTTCCAACACAGCTAGTATTTTAGCTCAGTCAGTCAGTCTGATGTTCCAACACAGCTAGTATTTTAGCTCAGTCAGTCTCACGTTCCAACACAGCTAGTATTTTAGCCCTGTCAATCAGCCAGTTTCATGTTGCAACACAGCTAGTACTTTAGCCCAGTCAGTCAGTCAGTCTCATGTTCCAACACGGCAAGTATTTTAGCCCAGTCAGTCAGTTCCACTCGGACCTGTACTAGCCGAGTTAGTCAGTGTGAGTTGAGGTATGCGGGAGGCACCTGAGTGTCGGCGAGATGGCCACCACACCTGGGCGATAAGAGGCGATATTGCCCGTTTACAATTCACCCCTCGCCCGCCACAGGTGCGTGCTAGTCTGGCCGTCTCCAAAGGCGGAGCTTGGGAACAAGGGGGGTAATTATACTGTCAGCTGATCGCTGATATACGGCCGGGAGCGCCTCGCACACCGCAACATAGACTTGCTGAGGGCCTCCTAATCTTATCTTAGACTTGCCTTGGGTTTCTTTAAATACCGAGCCACATCACAGGCTGAATATAAGTAAATCTGTGATATTGCCATCACGCTGACAGTGGGGTTGTACTGTATGGTGTTTCGGTATGGAAGACGTCAGTTTCCGATAGGAGTCGGTTGTTTAGTATCTGGTTGTAGGCTCCAGTTGGCTGTGTGTGGACCAGCAGTCGGGTTTATCTGCTCGATTGACAGCATGATGGGAACAAGGGGCAACACATGTGTCTGGCTTGTACGTAGGGGGAATTCAACCTCACACGCTTCAAGGTAGCCCCACCACACGCCCTCCCAGGTAGCCCCAACACACGCCCTCCCGGGTAGCCCCACCACACGCTCTCCCGGGTAGCACCACCTCATTCACTTCCGGGTAGCCCCACCACACGCTCTCCCGGGTAGCACCACCTCATTCACTTCCGGGTAGCCCCACCACACGCTCTACCGGGTAGCACCACCTCATTCACTTCCGGGTAGCCCCACCACACGCTCTACCGGGTAGCACCACCTCATTCACTTCCGGGTAGCCCCACCACACGCTCCCCCGGGTAGCACCACCTCATTCACTTCCGGGTAGCCCCACCACACGCTCTACCGGGTAGCACCACCTCATTCACTTCCGGGTAGCCCCACCACACGCTCTACCGGGTAGCACCACCTCATTCACTTCCGGGTAGCCCCACCACACGCTCTCCCGGGTAGCCCCACCACACGCTCTCCCGGGTAGCCCCACAACACGCTCTCCCGGGTAGCACCACCTCATTCACTTCCGGGTAGCCCCACCACACGCCCTCCCGGGTAGCCCCACCACACGCTCTCCCGGGTAGCCCCACCACACGCTCTCCCGGGAAGCCCCCGCACACGCTCTCCCGGGTAGCCCCACCACACGCTCTCCCGGGTAGCCCCCGCACACGCTCTCTCGGGTACCTCACCACACGCTCTCCCGGGTAGCCCCCGCACACGCTCTCCCGGGTAGCCCCACCACACGCTCTCCCGGGTAGCCCCCGCACACGCTCTCCCGCGTAGCCCCACCACACGCTCTCCCGGGTAGCACCACCTCTCTCACTTCCGGGTAACCCCACCTCACACACTTCCGGCTAACCCCACCCTACTCACCTCCGGGTAGCCCCACCTCAGCATGTTGGGCAGGTATGGAAGTACAGGTTCCTGAAATCAAGTAGGGTCTATTCCTCCCCTAGTTATATACATTATACAGTGACACGAGTGGTCGGGACCTACGGATGAAGCTGGACTAATGCATCCCCGATAACTATTGATAATATCATCTGCCTTATACACACAATAGTAAAGATTATGCTGCTCTTGATATTGTCCCATTCGTCTATACACACTATAAAGGTCAAATGACTTAATAATGTCCCAAGTTATTAGACACAATAAGGAGTTTAATAGACTTGATAATGTTTTGATAAATGTGCAGTAATTATATAGCTGAAACAAACTGGAATTAATTTGATAAGATGATAATGTTCTCGGTTGGGCAGCGAGTATGTTTTGATAAAAGGCCCGATGATTATATAAAGTTTAATGGATAAAATAGCATGTTTATATGCACCATATAAACGTTACGATGGACTTGAGAATTCCTCATGCTACAATTTACATTTACAATATAAGTGTACAGTGAGCTAGAGGCTGAACGTGTTACAAGGAATATTGCTATATATGTGTATAGTGAAGTGTTCAGACGATTGAATGAATTTACGAAATGAAGTCACTTAGCCAATTTACAAACAGAGTAAACTTTCTGACAATTGTTTTGACAGATTGCATTTAATGTAGCTGTTTGTCCCTGTCTGGCGCCACTAAAGCAGAGCGTTGGGACCTCTCTCCGTGGACAAAATGTGCATACAATATTCATGAGTCATTGAAGTAGGCGGATAAAACTTTGTCTGTCGATATATAAGCGTGCGTGCGTGCATGCGTGCGTGCGTATGGTAGCTGTACACAACAACCATGACGTTTACCACATCCACCACACAACAACAACACCTCATACCCCTGGCTATTTGAGTGTCTTCGTATCATGAGAGCAGCGTATTATCATTATCACTGTTGTCGTTGTTGTTGTTGTTGTTGTTGTTGTTGTTGTTGTTGTTGTTGTTGAAACACTGAGAAGTAGACACTTAACGTACAACTCACTCGGTTTGGTGGCGAGTGGGTATTGTACGAGGCCAGTGTACCCTGGGCCGACGTCTCCCGTACATGGACACCCACACATATAAACTGTTAAATCACCAGGGATAACCAATTAGGAACTTTTGCATCCGCATTGTGTAATGTTGGGTGTGAGGTACGTGTGGTATTACATAGGTGTAGGGTAAGATATATGTGTTATTGTTGTCGTGTTGTAAATGTCAATGTTAACATGTAGGTCTCTGTGATTAATGGTTCACGTGTTTAGTTGTTTATTATCACTGTACGTGGCACGCTAACAATTCACACTGCACCAGATGCCAGGGCATGCGGTCTCAATTACAGGAATGTTTTCTACACAGTGCACACCTACACTCCATACATCGACCATACACAACTCATTGTCAGCTCACATGTAGGTCATATACATCACAATAGAGCTCATACACGCATATCGACCACTGCCATAGTCCTCATTATGCAAAGAACCAATACAATGTTCCTGTTCATGACATCGACAAATGCAATGTTCCTGTTCCTGACATCAACCAATGTCGTGTTCCTGTTCCTGACATCAACCAATGCCGTGTTCCTGTTCCTGACATCAACCAATGTCGTGTTCCTGTTCCTGACTTCAACCAATCTCGTGTTCCTGTTCCTGACATCAACCAATGCCGTGATTCTGTTCGTGACATCGACCAATGCCGTGTTCCTGTTCCTGACATCAACCAATGCCGTGATCCTGTTCCTAACATCAACCAATGCTATGACCCTGTTCCTGACATCAACCAATGCAATGTTCCTGTTCATGGTATCAAACAATGCTATATTCCTGGCATCAACCAATGCCATGACCCTGTTCATGGTATCAAACAATGCTATGTTCCTGGCATCAACCAATGCAATGTTCCTGTTCATGGTATCAAACAATGATATGTTCCTGGCACCAACCAATGCTATTATGCTGTTCCTGACATCGACCAAAGCTATGACCCTGTTCCTGACATCAACAAATGCTATGATCCTGTTCCTGACATCGACCAATGCTATGTTCCTGTTCCTGACATCAACCGGGTCGGTCGGGTAGCCTAGTGGTTTAAGCGTTCGCTCGTCACGCCGAAGACCCGGGTTCGATTCCTGACATGGGTACAATGTGTGAAGCCCATTTCTGGTGTCCCTCGCCGTGATATTGCTGGAATATTGCTAAAAGGGGCGTAAAACCATACTCGCTCACTCTCTCACTCCTGACATCAACCAATGCAATGTTCCTGTTCCTGACATCAACTAATGCTATGATCCTAATCCTTGCATCAACTAATGCTATGATCATGTCCCTGACAGCAACCAATGCTATGTTCCTGTTCCTGACATCGACCAATGCTATGTTCCTGTTCCTGGCATCAACCAATGCTATGATCCTGTCCATGGTATCTATCAATGCTATGATCATGTCCATGGTATCAACCAATGGTGTTACAAGCCCAGGGTGATGTCCCTGTAATATTACTTTACATAACGTCTCGTTTGTTTGGGTTAAAAAAAGGCATTCCTTCATCTTTTCATACGCAAACAAATGATATATTTTAGGAAAGGTTTCCTTAGTTTTAACGTTTGGGGTTTTGTTTCATAAAACACTCATTCCCATAATTGCTTTGTAAACATCCGACAATGTGAAAACGTACAGAAGAGATACAAGGTACAGGATTTCAGTGCGCAAACATTCCATGGAGAAACAGTGACAATATTCTATACACTACGTAAACATATGCATAATAAGTATAGCAATACAAAGTATCAATACAAAATATTATGTTATGACCTAGGATTGTATATGATAAGTACACCAGATTTATTTGAAATTGTATACATATATAAGAAGTATATCAGTAAATGACCTAGGTTAGAGTATTTCGTAGTTTTCATTGTATGTTCAAAAGGATCACTTTAGCACTTATTCCAAAATGATGATTCCTCTGGGGAATATATATGGTGCCCATACAGGTATCACGTCTAGTGTTAACGCTTTACCCAGTGGATGTGTCGGCGTCCAGGGTACATCGCGGATCAAATTGCACAAACACCCAAGCCGTACAATGACCTTGTCCAAATAATTAGGAGCATGTGCTCAACTGGTTTACATGCACACCGAAATACGCACCACAGACAAAGAATGGTGCGAGTTTCTTCCCACACTGTGAGACAGTGACACTCCAAGTCATTATGAATTACCTATCAAGTGTAATAAGTAACTGATCTCCCAATGATGCCTTTACAGCCCACAACAATAAAACACTATTCTCTTACAAACAGAGACTACGTAACTTTACATCAAAGCTCAGTTCGGGTCATAAAGTTTCGTAAGGGTTAGATAGCCCCTTGAATATCTCCTGGCTCTTGCAATCAGTCGGTCCTCCAGGCAGGACGAGACTGATGACATCCCGCTGAGTCAGCTAATGGTGTCGCTCTGTGACGCAACAGCTATCTCGGTCACTGCCGGTCGCCATTATCTTGACCTCACCTGTCAGGATGTTTCGCTGGCATGCCAATATGGTCAGTGGTCATTACCTTCACATCAAACAATAAACATGACAACACTGACCACAGAATCAATAAACAGTGATGAATTGCAGGGATTACGTCCCTTGCCGGGGGATACAAACCTCTGTGGACCGGGGCCTGATAGTGGGATAACGAGTCCTACATCATGGCGTCATGACGTCATATTGACGAACTGGGCGGGGGAAAAGAGTAAATAACGAGAAATGATTATGTTTTGTACTTGTTCTGTTTAACGGGTGCTTGTTATCCCTCTTCCTCCGTTAAACACAGGACACCTTTGGTCGTTACGACCCCCCATCCTCACCCCTTCCACCACGCCCCGACAATCAGCATGCGACCTTCCTCATATCTTATACTGCAACAGGATAGTTTATTCTTTAATCCACCAGATTAGCGGTAAACGTTCTTCGTTGTGTATACTGCTTCCTCGTATGTCAGATTTCAGATAGGGGCATGTTTGAAGCAATGTGTTTGACACAAATGATTATACAAGTTACACACGTCAACACAGTTTCTTCCAGGTTGTAGTATTTTGTTCACTGATTTTCTTACAATTTTTTATCATTTAGGGAAAACTAATGGATCTACAATTGAATGGCTAATTTCACGAAAGTACTTTTTATAATTAAAACATAGCATTGGTAAATGCAAGGTCAGGTGATAGTCTGTATACAGCAAGTCAGTCTTCATAGTTACATAGACAAGGAGTTCCATTTTACATCGTCAATCACTGCTACATTCTACTACTCGGTAACCAACTCATGGTTGCGTGGACGTTTACAAAACTAGCTGGTCAGGAACATCATATCATATGAGGAAAAAGTTTATTTGGTTGTTTGTCAGCCATCTGTGCAAGTTCCGTGTTTAAGTGCGTTTCTAACAAGCTGAAGCATGACTGCCGGAAGTTGGCTTGACATCCGGGGCGCTGTCGCTGCACGTGCAGATGCCGTCGGTCAGGGAGTCACTCTACGTGGTGAAGTACTGCTGAGATTAATTTAAGTCGTAATCCCGGTGTATCACAATTGTTGATTTGGAATATGAATATAGCACACCTGTTAGGACTCCAAACACTTAAAGACCCGTTAATGTTACCTTGATTAATTGGGAAGTCATTTGATACAGGAGTATACACACAGCTCATAGCGTACAATGGCGGATTAAAAGTAATTATCCCCACGAGGGGGGCTAAGAGAGTATTCATGACGCAACGTTGGGCTTAGATTTGATATCATCTCACGAGCTGAAGACAATAGGTGCTTGTATGCACCTTAGTTAAGTGGGTCTGCACCTGCGTCGTTGGAACATAGAGACGCAATTAGCTGCAGTTAAGACAGAATTGACTCATGGAATTCAACCTCTGTATTCTGTCAATGCAACCTTTTTGGATAGATGCTAGTGCCTTTGTCGAGCAAGTGGAGAGAGCGCGCTTTAAGTTGAGACATTTTTTATTTTATTTTATTTTATTTTATTTTATTTTATTTTATTTTATTTTATTTTATTTTATTTTATTTTATTTTATTTTATTTTATTTTATTTTATTTTTTTTTATTTATTTTTTTTGGGGGGGGGGCAAATATTAATTTTTAAAATGTTGTATTGGCTTGTTTTTTCAAACCTAACTTGTTTTGTTTTTTAAACTAATACACCATTTTTGTATTTAAAAAAATAATAATTCACACAATTTTAAGTTCCCAATTGTGCGTCACCGGCAATTCCTTTCTCCTTTATCCTGACATCCAAATCATGGAGATTTACATGGCACGTTCTGTTTCCACGAACTACATCCTCTTTTAGCCCTATTGTGCTATTGGTATGAATGCATTTAAGTACCACTCCTTAAAACACATGCTCAAAAACACTATTTCAATGAACCTGCGGTGTTACATTTTAATATCAGTTTCATTCGACATTGTTAAATTTCAATTAAAATCAGCATTTATGATTTGACTCTTAGTCATAAGATATAAACACGTATATCACTTTGTATAATCATGGTGATAAATGTCAAAGTGAGACGTCGGATATCATAAGCAGAATTGGAATAACTGGTCATCCTTTCAGCGACTAAAGATAGTCGTCGCTGAGTGGTCGAGGTAGACGTTACATGTTTACAAACAAAAAAAACATTAATATTTTGAAGGCGTGCCAATCTGTGTATTCACCAGGTACTATATTCTGTATCAGGATGTATTCATCAGGTACTATATTCTGTATCAGGATGTATTCACCAGGTACTTTATTCTATATCAGGATGTATTCACCAGGTACTATATGTTATATCAGGATTTATTCACCAGGTACTATATTCTGTATCAGGATGTATTCATCAGGTACTATATTCTGTATCAGGATGTATTCACCAGGTACTATATTCTGTATCAGGATGTATTCACCAGGTACTATATGTTATATCAGGATGTATTCACCAGGTACTATATTCTGTATCAGGATGCATTCACCAGGTACTATATGCAGTATCAGGATGTATTCACCAGGTACAATATGCTATATCAGGATGTATTCACCAGGTACTATATTCTGTATCAGAATGTATTCACCAGGTACTATATGTTAAATCAGGATGTATTCACCAGGTACTATATGTTGTATCAGGATGTATTCACCAGGTACTATATTCTGTATCAGAATGTATTCACCAGTTACTCTATCCTGTATCAGAATGTATTCACCAGGTACTATATTCTGTATCAGGATGTATTTCAACAGGTACTATATTCTGTATCAGGATGTATTCACCAGGTACCATATGCTATATCAGGATGTATTCACCAGGTACTATATGCAGTGTCAGAATGTATTCACAAGGTACTATATGCTATATCAGGATGTATTCACCAGTTACTCTATCTTGTATCAGAATGTATTCACCAGGTACTAAATGCTGTATCAGGATGTATTCACCAGGTACTATATGTTATATCAGGATGTATTCACCAGGTCCTATATGCTATATCAGAATGTATTCACCAGGTACTAAATGCTGTATCAGGATGTATTCACCAGGTACTATATGCTGTATCAGGATGTATTCACAGGTACTATATGTTATATCAGGATGTATTCACTAGGTACTATTTGTTATATCAGGATGTATTCACCAGGTACTATTTGTTGTATCAGGATGTATTCACCAGGTACTAAATGCTATATCAGGATGTATTCACCAGGTACTATATTCTGTATCAGGATGTATTCACCAGGTACTCTATCCTGTATCAGAATGTATTCACCAGGTCCTTTATGCTATATGAGGATGTAGTCACCAGGTACTATATGCTTTATCAGGATGTATTCAGCAGTTACTCCATCCTATATCAGAATGTATTCCCCAGTTACTCTATCCTGTGTCAGAATGTATTCACCAGGTACTATATGCTATATCAGGATGTATTCCCCAGTTACTCTATCCTGTGTCAGAATGTATTCACCAGGTACTATATGCTATATCAGGATGTATTCCCCAGTTACTCTATCCTGTATCAGAATGTATTCACCAGGTACTATATGCTATATCAGGATGTATTCACCAGGTACTATATGCTATATCAGGATGTATTCACCAGGTACTATATTCTGTATCAGGATGTATTCACCAGGTACTCTATCCTGTATCAGAATGTATTCACCAGGTCCTTTATGCTATATGAGGATGTAGTCACCAGGTACTATATGCTTTATCAGGATGTATTCAGCAGTTACTCCATCCTATATCAGAATGTATTCCCCAGTTACTCTATCCTGTGTCAGAATGTATTCACCAGGTACTATATGCTATATCAGGATGTATTCACCAGGTACTATATGCTATATCAGGATGTATTCACCAGGTACTATATTCTGTATCAGGATGTATTCACCAGGTACTCTATCCTGTATCAGAATGTATTCACCAGGTCCTTTATGCTATATGAGGATGTAGTCACCAGGTACTATATGCTTTATCAGGATGTATTCAGCAGTTACTCCATCCTATATCAGAATGTATTCCCCAGTTACTCTATCCTGTGTCAGAATGTATTCACCAGGTACTATATGCTATATCAGGATGTATTCCACAGTTACTCTATCCTGTGTCAGAATGTATTCACCAGGTACTATATGCTATATCAGGATGTATTCCCCAGTTACTCTATCCTGTATCAGAATGTATTCACCAGGTACTATATGCTATATCAGGATGTATTCACCAGGTACTATATGCTATATCAGGATGTATTCACCAGGTACTATATGCTATATCAGAATGTATTCACCAGGTACTATATGCTATATCAGGATGTATTCACCAGGTACTATATGCTATATCAGGATGTATTCACCAGGTACTATATGCTATATCAGGATGTATTCACCAGATACTCCATCCTGTATCAGAATGTATTCACCAGGTACTAAATGCTGTATCAGGATGTATTCACCAGGTACTATATGCTATATCAGGATGTATTCACCAGGTACTAAATGCTATATCAGGATGTATTCACCAGGTACTATATTCTGTATCAGGATGTATTCACCAGGTACTCTATCCTGTATCAGAATGTATTCACCAGGTCCTTTATGCTATATGAGGATGTAGTCACCAGGTACTATATGCTTTATCAGGATGTATTCAGCAGTTACTCCATCCTATATCAGAATGTATTCCCCAGTTACTCTATCCTGTGTCAGAATGTATTCACCAGGTACTATATGCTATATCAGGATGTATTCCCCAGTTACTCTATCCTGTATCAGAATGTATTCACCAGGTACTATATGCTATATCAGGATGTATTCACCAGGTACTATATGCTATATCAGGATGTATTCACCAGATACTCCATCCTGTATCAGAATGTATTCACCAGGTACTAAATGCTGTATCAGGATGTATTCACCAGGTACTAAATGCTGTATCAGAATGTATTCCCCAGTTACTCTATCCTGTATCAGGATGTATTATCTTGGTACATATGGTCTGAAACACCATGACACACAGCTAGTGTAAACTACTTCCACTGTATTCAAATGCCTGACTTTCTGACTCACCCCTGCAAGGATAGAAACCAAACAGAAATATAATTTCTCTTGTGAATATCATGTGCAGTTCGTTTGGTGATATCACCAGGATGGGAAACGTTCCCAGGCCGGCACCAAGGGGGCGCTTTGATGCTAACTGATTATTGTTATCCTAGGTTGCGGAATGATCTCCCCATCCAAGCAAACACGACATTGTCCGATTACGTAGTAGCAATAAAAGATGCACTACAGATCAACACCCCGCAGTAACAACAAAAATAAAACCCGCGAACCATTTAAAGGATAAAAATATAAAATTAGTGTTTAACGGAAGTACATGGGAGAATAGCTGTGCGCTGGAGGGCTGCAAGAGGTTGTGGATAGACTGTTTTATTCTGATTGATCTGGCATAGCGGGAAGATGAAAGAGGGTCGGTGAGTCATACCTGGCCGCACAGGTAAATACCGTCCTCGCGTTATTTGATGGCCGGAGGACACCGCCAGTGCGGCGCCACACTATCTACATGAGGGCCCCACACGTGTGCACTTGGTGCAGGAGGGGGTCACACGAACACCTGAGTGGAGTGGAGGCCAGGGATGTGTACGTATTCCTGCTTACAAACATACGCAGCTGTTGTGACAAGTTGGACCAAGCGCACTGACGAGTTACCTGGTCAGATGTACCTATGTCTATGCGCATATGCAGGTGTCGGGTGTGCATAATAGGTGCAAATGTCATGTTACTGTCGTGTGTGCATAATATGTGCATGTCACCTTAATTTACATAATATATATGCGTCACACTACCTACACACCTACCTATCTATTCCAGCATCAATGCATGATACATTATGTGTACATTAACTGTTGCATGAACATTGTACATGCATTAAATGTTACATCCTCATAAGGACTTAAAGAGCACTGAGTCTTCCAAATGTCACTCTTTCATATCATGACGGATAAGTTGCAGTATCTTATTTAACTTCTTTTGAGTAGTATATATACTTTTTAATATTTTTTTTGGTTCATATATTTAAGTTAAGCAGCATTATGTCACACACAACGTCCCCTGTTGTCGACTGTTGCACTTAACCATGTTAATTACATGGTGTGTGTGTGTGTGTGTGTGTGTGGGGGGGGGGGGGGGGGGGGGGGGGGGGGTCTGAAACTTTGTGACCCTGCACACTGGAGACGGTGCCGACAACGACACCGACACCGTCACTCTCGACGTTTATCTCCTGGGACACCCAGGTAATGTCTCCCTGACTAAAACTATGGGACTAAACAAATGGACGTATATTCTTCATTTTTACAAGTTAGTTTCATACTTCGAAGCTATTGTAGCCGTCCTTCGATCATGGCTTTTGTCAAACGCACGTGGCAATTCCGTCACAACGTTGTACGTCGTGTCCACATCGGCGCCCTACACATAATGTTACAATTGTTATTATATACGCAGTGCCTCTACATTATTTTCCCAATTATATATTCACGTTATATACGCAGTGCCTCTACATTATTTTCCCAATTATATATTCACGTTATATACGCAGTGCCTCTACATTATTTTCCCAATTATATATTCGCGTTATATACGCAGTGCCTCTACATTATTTTCCCAATTATATATTCACGTTATATACGCAGTGCCTCTACATTATTTTCCCAATTATATATTCACGTTATATACGTAGTGCCTCTACATTATTTTCACTAATTTATATTCACGTTTTATACGCAGTGCCTCTACATTATTTTCCCAATTATATATTCACGTTATATACGCAGTGCCTCTACATTATTTTCACTAATTTATATTCACGTTTTATACGCAGTGCCTCTACATTATTTTCCCAATTATATATTCACGTTATATACGCAGTGCCTCTACATTATTTTCACTATTTTATATTCACGTTATATACGCATTGCATATACATTATTTTCCCAATTTTATCTTCACGTTATATACGCAGTGCGTCGTCATTATTTTCACAATTTTATCTTCACGTTATATAGGCAGTGCTTCTACATTATTTTCCCTATTTTATATACACGTTATATACGCATTGCATCTACATTATTTTCCCAATTATATATTCACGTTATATACGCAGTGCCTCTACATTATTTTCACTAATTTATATTCACGTTTTATACGCAGTGCCTCTACATTATTTTCCCAATTATATATTCACGTTATATACGCAGTGCCTCTACATTATTTTCACTATTTTATATTCACGTTATATACGCATTGCATATACATTATTTTCCCAATTTTATCTTCACGTTATATACGCAGTGCGTCGTCATTATTTTCACAATTTTATCTTCACGTTATATAGGCAGTGCTTCTACATTATTTTCCCTATTTTATATACACGTTATTTTCGCATTGCATCTACATTATTTTCCCAATTATATATTCACGTTATATACGCAGTGCCTCTGCATTATTTTCACTAATTTATATTCACGTTTTATACGCAGTGCCTCTACATTATTTTCCCAATTATATATTCACGTTATATACGCAGTGCCTCTACATTATTTTCACTATTTTATATTCACGTTATATACGCATTGCATATACATTATTTTCCCAATTTTATCTTCACGTTATATACGCAGTGCGTCGTCATTATTTTCACAATTTTATCTTCACGTTATATAGGCAGTGCTTCTACATTATTTTCCCTATTTTATATACACGTTATTTTCGCATTGCATCTACATTATTTTCCCAATTATATATTCACGTTATATACGCAGTGCCTCTACATTATTTTCACTAATTTATATTCACGTTTTATACGCAGTGCCTCTACATTATTTTCCCAATTATATATTCACGTTATATACGCAGTGCCTCTACATTATTTTCACTATTTTATATTCACGTTATATACGCATTGCATATACATTATTTTCCCAATTTTATCTTCACGTTATATACGCAGTGCGTCGTCATTATTTTTACAATTTTATCTTCACGTTATATAGGCAGTGCTTCTACATTATTTTCCCTATTTTATATACACGTTATTTTCGCATTGCATCTACATTATTTTCCCAATTATATATTCACGTTATATACGCAGTGCCTCTACATTATTTTCACTAATTTATATTCACGTTTTATACGCAGTGCCTCTACATTATTTTCCCAATTATATATTCACGTTATATACGCAGTGCCTCTACATTATTTTCACTATTTTATATTCACGTTATATACGCATTGCATATACATTATTTTCCCAATTTTATCTTCACGTTATATACGCAGTGCGTCGTCATTATTTTTACAATTTTATCTTCACGTTATATAGGCAGTGCTTCTACATTATTTTCCCTATTTTATATACACGTTATTTTCGCATTGCATCTACATTATTTTCCCAATTATATATTCACGTTATATACGCAGTGCCTCTACATTATTTTCCCTATTATATATTCACGTTATATACGCAGTGCCTCTACATTATTTTCCCAATTATATATTCACGTTATATACGCAGTGCCTCTACATTATTTTCCCTATTATATATTCACGTTTTATACGCAGTGCCTCTACATTATTTTCCCTATTATATATTCACGTTATATTAGCATTGCACCCACGTTTTCCCCATTTCATTGTCCTTGTGTATTCACATGACACCTACATTTTCCCATTTCGTTTTCTCCTTGTCTGCATTTGTCACCCGTTCACCGTTTGTTTGTTTGTTGTTTAATGTCACATTCAGCAATCCAGTGATTGACACCATGAGCATCGATCCACGCAATTGGAGGTCTATCAATAAATTACATGACATGTCATGTATAGGTATGTCATTATATTTTGTTTGTTTGTTTGTTTGTTGAACGCCGCACTCAGCAATATTCAAGCTATGTCACGGCGGCCTGTAAATAATTAAGTCTGGACCAGACAATCCGGTGATTGACATCATGACATCCACGCATTTGTGATACGATGACATGCATCAACCAAGTCAGCGAGCCTGACCATCCGATCCCTTTAGTCGCCTCTTACATTATGCATAGTCGCCTCTTACATTATGCATAGTCGCCTTTTACGGCAAGCATGTTTTGCTGAAAACCTATTCTACACCGCATCTTCACGGGTCTCATTTGTCATCCAAATTATGAGTAGGAAAACGGCTATAATATGGTATTTTTACTTATCCGGGCATGGGGAGATAGGGCATCATCACATAAATATTTCAATAAATAAAAATGCAATTAAATCATAAAGGCGAACCATGCATCTTATTTTATGCCGCATATTTTCACATTCATTTTCTCTCAGCTACAGAACAGTCAGCAAGAATAATCCCCTGGTTAACCCTCACAGCTCATGTCAGAAGGATTAACGGTGCAAGTGTGATTATTCCTGAAGCAAGTTTTGTGGTGATCATACTTAAGTTTAATCACCAACGTTAATCACAAATGACGCACGATTTCCTTTTAAGACAGGGTTAATCCTTATAGATCCTGATCGATAGGTCCTGGTGGATCTGGCGACATCCTTCCGTCAGCACACATACCAGCGCATGACAAACACTAGGCTATCCAGATTATCAGTGTATGTCAGACTCTATGTCTGGAGAATGATCGTAACAGTGTCGGGAATGCTACATTGGTCGTACATGACCAAATGAACCAGACATAATGTTGCAATCTGTTTGGATGTGAGGTGATTTATCGTAAGCATGCTTGGATGAACCCATGTTTTCAATTCAAATATCAAATGTTAATATAAAGTGAACACACATATGTATACTATACAATGCAAATTTATACGTTACTGCGTACTCACGATAACCTGTAATATAGGATTTAAACACGGTAGTGTTACAGCTTTTAACATTTGCACTTGCTATATTTTGAAAAATATAGTTCACACGTCTCCCTAGCATTGTCCTTGTCCGTAGCGTTGACGCGAGATGTTTTTGTGGCATACATGCCCCCGCGCCCCACCCACCCACCCCACCCTCCCCCGTCTCCGTAGCGTGGGCGCATCATGTCTCCGTAGCATGGACGTTATACGTCACTGTAACATGAACGTCACGCGACTCCGTAGCATGGACGTTATACGTCACTGTAACATGAACGTCACGCGACTCCGTAGCATGGACATTATACGTGACTGTAACATGAACGTAACGCGACTCCGTAGCATGGACGTTATACGTGACTGTAACATGAACGTAACGCGACTCCGTAGCATGGACGTTATACGTCACTGTAACATGAACGTCACGCGACTCCGTAGCATGGACGTTATACGTGACTGTAACATGAACGTAACGCGACTCCGTAGCATGGACGTTATACGTCACTGTAACATGAACGTCACGCGACTCCGTAGCATGGACGTTATACGTGACTGTAACATGAACGTAACGCGACTCCGTAGCATGGACGTTATACGTGACTGTAACATGAACGTAACGCGACTCCGTAGCATGGACGTTATACGTCACTGTAACATGAACGTCACGCGACTCCGTAGCATGGACGTTATACGTCACTGTAACATGAACGTCACGCGACTCCGTAGCATGGACATTATACGTTACTGTAACATGAACGTAACGCGACTCCGTAGCATGGACGTTATACGTTACTGTAACATGAACGTAACGCGACTCCGTAGCATGGACGTTATACGTTACTGTAACATGAACGTAACGCGACTCCGTAGCATGGACGTTATACGTTACTGTAACATGAACGTAACGCGACTCCGTAGCATGGACGTTATACGTCACTGTAACATGAACGTCACGCGACTCCGTAGCATGGACATTATACGTGACTGTAACATGAACGTAACGCGACTCCGTAGCATGGACATTATACGTTACTGTAACATGAACGTAACGCGACTCCGTAGCATGGACGTTATACGTTACTGTAACATGAACGTAACGCGACTCCGTAGCATGGACGTTATACGTTACTGTAACATGAACGTAACGCGACTCCGTTGCATGGACGTTATACGTTACTGTAACATGAACGTAACGCGACTCCGTAGCATGGACGTTATACGTCACTGTAACATGAACGTCACGCGACTCCGTAGCATGGACGTTATACGTCACTGTAACATGAACGTCACGCGACTCCGTAGCATGGACATTATACGTGACTGTAACATGAACGTAACGCGACTCCGTAGCATGGACGTTATACGTTACTGTAACATGAACGTAACGCGACTCCGTAGCATGGACGTTATACGTTACTGTAACATGAACGTAACGCGACTCCGTTGCATGGACGTTATACGTTACTGTAACATGAACGTAACGCGACTCCGTAGCATGGACGTTATACGTTACTGTAACATGAACGTAACGCGACTCCGTTGCATGGACGTTATACGTTACTGTAACATGAACTTAACGCGATTCCGTGGCATGGACGTTATACGTTACTGTATCACGAAGGTAACGCGACTCCGTAGCTAGGAATCTAGAAGTCAAATTAGTCGCATCGCTAAATATTTAGCAAAATACCAACACCATTAGGTCCAACGAAACGCCTGTCATTGTCTAATTATTCTTATTGTGTAGTCAGTTGTTTGTGAGTGGACGAGGGAATCCAACCTAAAGAAATAGCAACAAACATGAAATGTCTTACCAAGAAATATGTCCATCTCGCCATAAGGCAAATTCACGGTTCATTCTTTTGAAGTGGGTAATAAAAGATAGCCCCCAAAGGCCGCGTAAGTATATTTCACGCATGTGACGACCTTTCAAAGGTTAATGGGGTCCTCAAACTGTGGTAAACTAGAGGTGTAAATTGTGACATCACAAAGCCACGTGTAACGTCGATTGTTCTTGCAGCTCACCTGCAATCAGACGCAGTCATCAGGTGTCTGCAGCCATGGAGGGTAAATAACACATCACCAGTGATCTATCGGAATACATTCTGTAACGACATACTTTACAATTGGAAAGATGTGGCATGTAAAGTCAAATATCAGTTCAATTTAAATCCAGCATTGCCTTGCGAAAATACAGGGTGTAATTAAACACAAAAAGTCAGGACAAACGAGTACTTACGCAATTCTTGTATTCCCATGCAAGCCTTTAGCAGAAGAGTGACTTCATTGAGCCAGTGATATGATAACACCTTACTTACACGGATAGGAAAAGATAGGACGTCACTTCATAAATATTTTAATCAATGTAATGTTTTAGACAAAGCATGCATTTTAGTTTATGGTGCATTTTTAAATATGAATTTTCTTGTATTATTATGTACCTTAATAGCAATGATCCAACAATCTCCACCTAATGTCACGCCTCTAAATGCGAACCAAGAGGTACAGCGCCATGACTTTATGAAGTATACAAGTATGTAATACGACCCCCACCCCTACCCCACCCGAATCCCCCCCACCCCACCTCACCCCAATCCCCCACCGCTTCCCCCACCCCCACCCCCACCCCGGGGACTCATGGTTTTGTCCACTCTTCATTAGTGCGACCTGTTGAATGAGAACCCAGGAACATACTATTTCATATAACTATTAATTTACCCTAACAATTATACGTCGTCTTTTCCTAATTTAATCTTACATATGTTGCCATTACACAAGGAGTCATACGACTAAGTCGTGTGTGTATTGGGTTTTCTTAGAGATCGTCAGTCAACGGGTTAATACGTGTGTTTCTTTTGACCAATCAATAAACAGCCTGCAAGGTAGCGTGGTAGTAGTGAGGAACCAAGGGTCTTCTCGATGGTGAAAATATTCAGTTCACAGCCATCTAACTATTTTACTTGACTGTTTGCATTTTTGTGTCAATAAAATTAACCAGGTGCAAGATGTAACGACAGCTTCTTAAAATAACCAGCAACCCCCTTTCCAATATCTCACTTGCAGGATTGTTGAAATAGTTTCCTGTAAAGGTGGCAGAGCAAACTGAGATTGATTACATCAGGTCGGAGAAGTTTCACATGCCCACCCACTTGCATGTTTCCCACCGATATATTTTCTCCTGATTGAGACTGCGTCTGATCCTGTCTCAGGACCTCGTCACCATGCGCTGACCTTTGTGTCTGGCCCTGTTCACCACCTTCGTGAACAGATTCCCAGTGTGGAGACTCCAGTGAAATGCGTCCATCTCTGATACCTGTTCCGTATCAGAGATACTGACGACATGCCCTCGCGTGCCCTCCTCTCCCGCCACGCACCACTGCACGTGCTCACCGAGTCAGAAAATGTCAAGACACCCCGCCAATTTAGCGTTTGCGCACAATAGCGGCAGTGACAGTCAGTCGTTTTAGTGGCCATATCACCGTGAGAAGGGTCACCTTAGGATCGAACCCAAATGATTTCAAGCTTGTGACGGCGTGATTGGCGCGGCTTAGTGATGCTAGGCCATGGAATGTGATGGCTTTCTGACAAGCCAAATTAGGCGCATGATTGGCTCTCAATTCCTATACAGCGACCATATTTATGTTCAACGAGACGTGCGTCATATGTTGGTGACACGTGAGTTGCCTGCTGGTGAAAAGATCGTCTTTAGGTAGTGCTTGCAATTCAGACTCCGTGATCTGCTGTCGTCCTCCCATATTGCCGCCCACACACTGGGACTCCGCTGCAACCTGGGAATTGAACATCCCAACACATCTTTACGTCCCACAAGGATAGTCAACGTGGTCGTCAATAAACTGTATATCTTGGATAACGAATCTTTGTTTTATTTTCCTGAAACATGAATTTTGTTTTATTTGGAATGAAAATTTGAGATCTTGTTGAACTCTGTAATGTGGAATAGTATTGATTGTTGTCAATATTTGTGCAAGGGAATAAATGGCCATATCTATCCAAACTATTTATTATTTGGTCTACAGCAACAAAAAGTCCACCCAGAACCTACAAAAGACCAATTCTGACCCGGATCTTCACGAGGGAGAAGCATGGGTGACTGAAGACCTATTCTAACCCGAATCTTCTCGAGGGACAAGCGTTGGTTGCTAAAAAACAATTTTAACCCGGATCTCCATGAGGGACAAGCGTGGGTTGCTGAAAACCAATTCTAACCCAGGTCTTCGTGAGGGACAAGCGTGGGTTGCTGAAAACCAATTCTAACCCAGGTCTTCACGAGGGACAAGCGTGGGTTGCTGAAAACCAATTCTAACCCAGGTCTTCGTGAGGGACAAGCGTGGGTTGCTGAAAACCAATTCTAACCCAGGTCTTCACGGGGGACAAGCGTGGGTTGCTGAAAAACAATTATTACCCGGATCTTCACGAGGGACAAGCGTGGGTTGCTGAAAATCAATTCTGCTCTTGATCTTCACGGGGGACAAGCGTGGGTCGCTGAAAAACAATTCTGACCCGGATCTTCACGAGGGACAAGCGTGGGTCGCTGAAAACCAATTCTGATCTGGATCTTCACGAGGGACAAGCGTGGGTTGCTGAAAACCAATTCTGACCTGGATCTTCACGGGATGAGACAAAACTTTTAAAGCCAGCAGAGCGTGTATTGTCCCTCCAGTCCAGTGCTTCGAGATAGCCGTGTTCGATATAAGGATTGTCCTCTCTACATAAAATATTCCTCAAGCTCCTTCTCCAGACTGATCCTCAACAACAAAAACCGACATAAACTGCCTTTGTCCACAACCAATCCAGCCTTCAAATACTGGAACACTCGCATATATTTGTTTCCCGAGAGAGCAAAATTAAACGTTTAAATGAACAATTATGTTAACAAGTTAAGGAAACATTTGGCCCACGTGTAACCCAAGCAGTGATCTCGTGGAGCACATGGGGTAATTATTTTGATAATGTTGTCCAGGGCCCTGTCTATCTCCTCCGCGGGGAACGCTACACTCAGACATGTTTGTTTGTTGTTGTCAAAACGTCACGTGCAGCCTCCACGGACTGCACGTGCGGCTGTGGGAATGCCCGTGATGGCGGAGACATGTTTTCCCGATGAATCTGAGTCAAGCGGAATCTGCCTGTTTCAATCTCACAGCAACAGCTGCGCATAATTTTTGTCAAATTACAAATTAAAGTAAATGTTTGCTTATCATTTTATAGTTTGACAAAGATAAAAACGTGTACACGTGTTCCGGGTAAGATATCGGCATGTGGGAGATATGGCGGAAAGTGATGCCAAGACACACATAACGTAAATCTCACTCAACAAACATGCCTTTGTCTCGGCTGAATATGTTAAATACGGACATGTGTGTGGGTCCTGGTAACTAGTGTCAAAATAGACACGATCAAAACGTCTCCCCCGCAGATATTTCCGTGGTGGTATTGTCAAGTCCACCAGAAGTTCCTTCAATACTTGGGAAGACTGATTGAGTTTGAGTTAGACCCATGAAGATCCGGGGTACAATAGGTCTTCAGCAACCCATGCTCGCCGTAAAAGGCGACTATGCTTGTCGTAGGAGGCGACTAACTTGATCGGATGGTTGATGCATGTCATCGTTTCCTAATCGCGTGAATCGATGCTCATGATGTCAATCACTGGATCATTGGTCCAGACTCGATTATTTACAGTGAGTGAGTGAGTATGGATTTACGCCGCTTTTAGCAATATTCCAGCAATATCACGGCGGGGGACACCAGAAATGGGCTTCACACATTGTACCCATGTCGGGAATCGAACCCGGGTCTTCGGCTTGACGAGCGAACGCTTTAACCACTAGGTTACCCGACCGCCCCCGATTATTTACAGACCGCCGTCATATAGCTGGAATATTGCTGAGCGGGGCGTTAAACAACAAACGAACGATCGAACGAGTTGGAGTAAAGTATGTCGGTTAGGTTGATGAGGGAGGAAAGCCTGAAGTGACTTAGACATTTACCACTTTGATGAAACCCACACGCACGGGAATGGTGCTGACAAACCAAAGTTCGAACCTAGAACGCTACAGGGACATGGGCTGGAGTTGGCATTAGGGGGTATGAGTGACTTTAATTTGAGACATTTTGTCAAGAAACACTACTGTAAACACTTCGGTACACTGTCTAGATTTATGCTACTCAACATTTGGTAGGGATAATCATATCTGTCACATATATTTAAATATACACTTGACATATTCTGAAAATCAGTTTTGTTTATCATGGAAAGATAAATATATTATATGGGGGCACGAGTGGCCACGTCGTCTAAGGCGCCGCGATTCGCTGTGTAGAGTTGGGTTCAAATCCCTGTACTAGGTTTGTAAGCACCAAACCTGTGCCCGTGGGTTTCACCGAAGTGGTAAAGGTATGAGACGTTGCACGTGGATTTCACCGAAGTGGTAAGCGTATGAGACGTTCCCCGTGGGTTTCACCGAAGTGGTAAAGGTATGAGACGTTGCCCGTGGGTTTCACCGAAGTGGTAAAGGTATGAGACGCTGCCCGTGGGTTTCACCGAAGTGGTAAAGGTATGAGACGCTGCCCGTGGGTTTCACCAAAGTGGTAAAGGTATGAGACGTTCCCGTGGGTTTCACCCAAGTGGTAAAGGTATGAGACGCTGCCCGTGGGTTTCACCCAAGTGGTAAAGGTATGAGACGCTGCCCGTGGGTTTCACCGAAGTGGTAAAGGTATGAGACGCTGCCCGTGGGTTTCACCGAAGTGGTAAAGGTATGAGACGTTGCCCGTGGTTTTCACCGAAGTGGTAAAGGTATGAGACTTTGCCCGTGGGTTTCACCGAAGTGGTAAAGGTATGAGACGTTGCCCGTGGGTTTCACCGAAGTGGTAAAGGTATGAGACGTTGCCCGTGGGTTTCACCGAAGTGGTAAAGGTATGAGACGTTCCCCGTGGGTTTCACCGAAGTGGTAAGCGTATGAGACGTTGCCCGTGGGTTTCACCGAAGTGGTAAGCGTATGAGACGTTGCCCGTGGGTTTCACCGAAGTGGTAAAGGTATGAGACGTTCCCCGTGGGTTTCACCGAAGTGGTAAAGGTATGAGACGTTACCCGTGGGTTTCACCGAAGTGGTAAGCGTATGAGACGTAGTATTTCATTCCAGCATAAATATATTGTTGGCGGTAGCGTGAAGACGATACGTGCTAAAATATACTATGCCAGTTATTCGTGAAGATCCGGGGTAGAATAGGTCTTCACAACCCGTAAAAGGCGACTATGCTTGTCGAAATAGGCGACTAACGGGATCGGTTAGTCAGGCTCGCTGACTTGGTTGATGCATGTCATCGTTTCCCAATTGCGTAAATCGATGCTCATGATGTCAATAACTGGATTATCTGGTCCAGACTTATCTTTACAGACCGCCTACATATAGCTTGAATATTTCCGGGGGCACGGGTGGCCCAGTCGTCTAAGGCGCCGCGATTCGCTGTGCAGAGTTGCGTCCCTTGGGCACGCCAGAAACCCATGATTGTGGGTTCGAATCCCGGTTCGCCCCAATTATGTTTCTAGGTTTGTCAGCATCATACCCGTGCTCGTGGGTTTCACCGATGCGATAAACGTCTTAGGCCTGCATCACTTCGGGTTTTCCTCCCACATTAAGCTGGCAATTCCGCGATATAAATGGAACAATGTTAAAAGCGGCGTTAAACCCAACTCATTCACTCACTCATTGAATATAGCCGAGTGCGGCGTTAAACAACAAACAAACAAGCAAAACATATTCTTCTAAACATTGCGAGTCTCTGAATCCTTGGGTCCGTCACGCTGCATGTTGACATTTTGAACGCTCCACACCTGGACTCCTGGCCCTCCTTGTACACAAGGATGGATGAAAGGTAATTCCCGGCTTACCCGTCTTGCCTATAAACAACCCCACACCTGTGGCCACACTCGACTTTGATGTCAACTTAATGCTCACGTGACATAACCGGTGAACATTGACCAATGCTTGACCATGAGGTCACCTCGA
Organism: Haliotis rufescens; assembly: GCF_023055435.1. Classification (NCBI taxonomy): domain Eukaryota; kingdom Metazoa; phylum Mollusca; class Gastropoda; order Lepetellida; family Haliotidae; genus Haliotis; species Haliotis rufescens. Next base: position 52,179,051 of record NW_025963890.1, read on the forward strand.
CTCTACTGACCACTCGTGGTTTAAGAGCTTAGCTTATCTCTCTAAATGATGTACACCGTATAGGTTCATGACATCGTTAAAGCTGGCCCGAGATTCAAGGCTCGTAAATGTATTGGAGTCACCCCGACCCGGGCACAACCTGTCTTGCACGGTGCAGGTTTCGGCAATTAATTGTGAGTGTGTTCGAGTGTATCCGTGTCTTCATCCCCCCTTCCTCCCCCCCCCCCCCCCCCCCCCCCGACCCCCACCCCACCCCACCCCACCCCACCCCACCCCCACACTTGCACAGGGGATTGAGTGTCTCCCCCACACATGCAGTTCCGGCACTGCAAGTACTAGCCTTGCTCCAAGGCTGTACTATAAGTAAAGTCCATGGGTGTGTAGTAATTCTATCCTCCTAAAAGGCAAGTCTATTAATGTGGGCAGTACAACGACTCCGGTCTCTTATAGGGACAACTTGTTCTTATTATTTACATAATCTATAAATTATAAAACTAATAATTATTACCTTAAAGACTTGCGCAAGTCTATGCAAGTTGATATAGATAGTGTTACCAGCTGATACAATCGACCATTGTTTCTAAATATTTCATGAATGAATTCAAAGTGGACCTTTCAATTTTATCTCCTTTTATCGAGAATCCAAAATACCATCTGAAGAGGAAAGGGTAGTTCATTGTTGTATACGTACTTACTTACAGGTTCAATACGTACTTGCCTCGCAGTTCAAAGTGTAAATACGTACTCGTTCCAAAGTGTAAATACGTACTCGTTCCACAGTGTAAATACGTACTTGTTCCACTGTATAGTGAGTGAGTGAGTGAGTGAGTGAGTGAGTGAGTGAGTGAGTGAGTGAGTGAGTGAGTTAATGCTTTACGTCACATCGGCAATATTTGAGTCATATCGTGACGGACCACAGTATAAATACATGCTTGCTTCACAGTGTAAAAACGTACTTGTTCCACGGTATAAATACATGCTTGCTCCACAGTGTAAATACTTGCTTCCCATCGTATTTTGATATTGATATGCATATAATCATATACATGGCATCACTGCCTCTCTGTCGTTGTGTTGTTGTTTTGTTGACAGCTGCACTCGGCAATATTGCAGCTACATATCTGAGGTAATACACATGTCGCATGTAGTATATCGGTTTCACAGCAGAGTAAATACGTGGCGTGACTTGTCTCTCGGCCTCTCCACGTCATGACTCACATCAACATGGGAATGAGGATTCGCGTCCATATCTTCCCAGTGTCAGGATTTGTCGGTGTACTCGGAGTACGGTTTAGAGAGAAGATGGGTGTACTCGAATAGAGTTTAGAGAGAATGTGGGTGTACTCGGAATATGGTTTAGAGAGAATGTGGGTGTAGTCGGAATACGGTTTAGAGAGAATGTGGGTGTACTCGGAATATGGTTTAGAGAGAATGTGGGTGTACTCGGAATACGGTTGGACTGAATACGTTATGTTTCAGACAGAATGTTCGTATAAAGAGAATACGGTTTACAGAGAATGACCGTTTGAAGAGAATACGGTTTAGACAGGATATCGGTGTGAATAGATGAGTGTAAACACACGGGCTATCAGTAACAGAATACTACACTATCCCACGGGCTGTCGGTAACAGAATACTACACTATCCTGTTAAAGCTCGAAGCCTAAATTCAATATTTGTTCTCAGATACAATTCGGTCTGACCAACTGTTCACTGCTTGGTGTCGGCTTGTTGACTAAAGACTAACTTCCCCTTCCATTGCCTTCCCCTACCCTACCATCATGTCACATCTAACGCCGATTTAGACTCGGGTACGCACCCGTTCTCTCCTCATCTGCCGCCTAGCATACAGATGTTCACAATCCTTAACTAAGTTTTTATGTCATGTTTGTATTAAATGTTTTCCACGTGATTCACAGCTCGATATCCGTTTCTCAGACTTAATTCAAAAGAGTAGGCAGTAAACATAAATGTGCTTCACGTAAAAAGTAATCTAGCTTAACGCGGATTGGCTGTTTGCGCAATACAGACACATTCCTCCTTCCTTACTAATCATCTTTTAACACCGAGGTAAAAGCTACCTGCTGCAAACGTAAATGGACACAACTACCCCGGGTCGGTGCACCTGGCGTTGATTACACCTGTATTTACCCGGAAACATATCACCTTGGACCGATGACGTCACAACATGAAGTCAACACTATTAGGGTCACATGACGTAATGTGTCCCAGCATGCAGTAAGACACCGCATGTTTCCGTCAACCGCAGGTGTGTTTAGAAGTGACCGCGAATTAACGCGTGAGTGGTCCTGTATAGAGACTATCATTGATAATGGGGGACAGGTGCGCGATGGCCAATAGAGAAGGCGGAGTTGGAGTGTTAGGCTGTGGGAAAGTAAGCAACACTTACAGCGAGAGTCGTGTTTGAGCCAGCTGTGCACTGACACATAGGCTTTGCATGGATGACAGCTCGGTGTCACACCTTCCAGCTCACAGACACTAACTACACATGTTCCATGTCGGAATATCTGGCCAGGTAGATCACCTGGCTTTCCTGCCACATTCCTTCACTATTAAACAGAAGTTGGTCAGTGTGGAAATACCGACAGGCTCGAATATTCTGGGTTGACCGGGGTCAGTGGATCGCCTTCACACCTGGGCCTATATTGGTGTACATTTCACTTACACAGAACACACCGGTCGTGAGGGGCGGGGCCGTATGATCAAACACACCTGTAACTATAAACATATGTTCAGTGATATTACAGAACAGAACAGCAATTTATTTCTCTCAGGCCGAGTGCATCGGCATATGAAGTACAAACAGTATTTTACAATGCGGTGGACAGAGGTTAACCTAGTCCTGCACCATGACCGTGGAATATATTTACTTTATGAAAAAGAAAAATCTAGGAAACGCATACAAAAGCAAGTCTAACCAGCTCAAGCTAGCTCTATCCACAAATAAGCATAGCGAATTGTTTTGGGTTTTTTTAGAGTCAAGAAGGATATTGTGTAAGAAAAGATTCCAACGACTAAATGATAGTCTAAGGTTAACCAGGAGATTTTACAATTTTCATTATAATGTTAACAAATATACATCGTTTCTTTTGAACAGAGATCTTATGACAGATAAAAAATTTGCTGGAGTTGTGACATATTTGGTCTTTTCGAATAGTGTTTTGAGATGTACACGATGGCCGTTTGTTCATTGAAATACATATACATATGTATTTACATTTGTAAATATAGTGGAATTCTCCTCCAAAGTCAAAACTATCACACAACTTGCATAAACGTTCATTCAACGGAGTTTTATTCCATCTTTCTGTTTTATGTTGGCAGGCGGTGACAAGATTTCATAAAGAATAAAAATTTAAAGGATAATTGGGGAGGAATGTTTTGTTAAATATGTTTCAAGTTTATTGGCGATTTTTTTTTTTTAAATGATACGTGGAGCATTTACTAGAATTTGAAATATCCGCTTATTGGATTGCCAATATGTATCGGAGAGAGTTTGGAGACAAATGATTTAAAACTCGGTAATATCCAAACGTGAGTGAGTGAGTTGGGTTTAACGCCGCTTTATACAGTATTCCAGTTATATCCTGGCATGTCAGCCTGATGTGTGTGTGTGTGGGGGGGGGGGGGGGGGGGGGGGAGCCCGAAGTGATGCAGGTCTCAGATGTTTACCACTACGGTGAAACCCACGAGCACGGGTATGGTGATGACAAATCTAGAAACATAATTGGTAATTGGGGCGAACCGGGATTCGAAACCACAATCATGGGTTTCTGGTGTGTCCAAAGACGCAACTCTGCACAGCGAAACGCGGCGCCTTAGACGACTGCCCCCCCCCCCCCCCCCCCCCCCCCGCCAGATTCATCCAAAATAATTTTCATAGAAGACAACCATATTGTCCGTTGATTTATAATTGAGTCTCCATAAGAATAGCGTACGGAGTTGTTGGGTGTTGTTACCCTGGTAACCTTCAAGTAATGGCAGGTAGAATACAATTCACAGGTGTGTTCATCAATGACACCCGCAGCAGGTGTGAGTTGAATATAGACGGATCAATACGTGCATGTTCCAACGTCTTTGGTGGAATCACCCTTTACCGCACCTGTGGCGATATGCGTTTCGTCATAGTTTCACACTCCTTGTCATGACAACTCGCAGACTTTCACTTTTTTGTTTTTTTCGCAGTTTCATCACTGACAGGTGTTTTCAATCTGGCAAATGTTTTTTTTCCACAACGATCTCTGCCACACACGTCTGTTTGTTTGTTTGTTTGTTTGTATGTATGATATGTAAAGTATGTATTCAAGGTCGCTATGTGTGTAACGGTTTTATCCGTTGACTTGACGTTATGTTGTTTATTAACAGACCTGCACCATGACATGTCATGTAGTTTATTGACACACCTGCACCACGATATGTCATGTAGTTTATTGACACACCTGCACCACGATATGTCATGTACTTTATTGATCGACCTGACCCGTGAAGATCCGGGGGTAGAATAGGTGTTCAGCAACCCATGCTTGCCGTAAAGAGCGACTATGCATGTTGTAAGAGGCGACTAACAGGATCGGGTGGTCAGGCTCGCTGCCTAGGTTGATGCATGTCATCGTATCCCAATTATGTGGATGTCATGATGTCAATCACCGGATTGGCTGGTCCAGACTCGATTATTTACAGACCGTCGTCATATAGCTGGAATATTGCTGAGTGCGGCGTTAAACAAACAACAACAACAAATATTGATCGACCTATACATGATATGTCATGTAGTTTATTGATAGACCTACAGCATGACGTATCATGTAGTTTATTGATAGACCTACAGCATGACGTATCATGTACTTTATTGATAGACCTACAGCATGACGTATCATGTACTTTATTGATAGACCTACAGCATGACGTATCATGTACTTTATTGATAGACCTACAGCATGACGTATCATGTAGATCATTGATAGACCTACAGCATGACGTATCATGTAGTTTATTGATAGACCTACAGCATGACGTATCATGTACTTTATTGATAGACCTACAGCATGACGTATCATGTAGATCATTGATAGACCTACAGCATGACGTATCATGTAGTTTATTGATAGACCTACGGCATGACGTATCATGTAGTTTATTGATAGACCTACAGCATGACCTATCATGTAGATTATTGATAGATCTACAGCACGACAAGTGTACACTGTCAACAGACGTGCCTAATGTGATGGCGTATATTGTCCTAGGCTAACATTTAGTCTCTGAAATCTTATATTACACAATATCCTTGACTCTAAAAATAAAATAAAATTCCCTTTGCTGATTTCAGAATCATGTGGAATAGAGCTAGCTTGAGCTGGCTAGGCTATGCGTTTCTAGATTATTTCTTTTCATAAAATAAATATATTCCACGGTCATGGTGCAGGACTAATATTGTCCCGCTGATATCCCGCTAATATCATCTCCCGCTGATAATGATGTGAACAGAATACGAGTTGGTCACTATAAAATACCCGTAAAAGTGTACACCCCTTCATCTTAGAGACCCGACCCAGGACATATAATCCGGGAATGTCAACCTCTAGCGGTCCACGTGATCCCGAGGTACAGACCCAGTGACAAAACGAACCAACGCCATTGTCCACTTGTTGAAACTCAATCACTTAATTGTCATGTTTAACAATGAAAAGTATGCAGTTCATGTATGTGAAAGATTTAAACAAAACATTGACCTATGACCAGCGATAAAGCTCTGCCCCACCCTCCAATCTGTCTGTAGCCTGCGCCGTATACATCATCCCCACTGTAGAGTGTATATTAGCACAGTGGGTTAAGCCACGGGTATCCGTGTCTGCCTGTCTCAGGTTCGAGTATATAGGTGTCACTTTACGGTAATGACCCTCTCACCTATTCTGCCACACCTGCGATAAGACACACAGTACAGCCGAAGCTGTCTGATGCTGTCGGACGTCCGTCGTCGCTGTCACCGTGAACAGGGCCGACTTCATAAAGCTGATACCCAGGGCCACGCCAAAGCTGATTAAGGTGTATCATGGCCATATTAAATCGCGGCTGTGGTACCCCGACACTGGGCGGGCTGACATTGATAAGACATTAGGCTACAACTTTAAGTATAATAACATGAGAAGGTGATACACATACTGGCGGACCAGCACAGACAAGGGGGAAGGTACACAAGGAAAACAAGTCGTTGATACCGGGGACAGGCGATAGTCTTGAAGCCTTGTAAATATTTGCCGTAAAATAACACCATGACAACGTGGATATAATTTAATGCCCCACCGGGAAGCGCATCATTTTGCAATCCACAGCTGACCAACACAATGCATGGTGTTAAAGCTGTAATTTAAAGAGGATTATTTGGCAAACAAGGAAAGTGAAAATTTACTAGTTTTCTCTGTGATTTAGCGACCCGGGTCGGCACTTAATGCGAAACTTGATCAAATACGAGATTTGGTATGATTCGAGCCTTTGTCGGATGCAAGGCTTTATAGATACTGCTTGTACTACTATTACATGGAAATGTTTCGGTTCGCCTTTACGTTATTCCCACATAAAGTCTATAAGCCTTTACATTTCAAGGGCGGTCGGGGAGCCTAGTGGTTAAAGTTTTCGCTCGTCACGCCGAAGACCCGGGTTCGATTCCCGACCATGTGTGCACCCATTTCTGGTGTCCCCCGCCGTGATATTACTGGAATATTGCTAAATGCGGCGTAAAACCGTACTCACTCACTTTACGTTTCAGTGATTCGCGTATTTTATGTACATCTTGCATCAGTGACAGAAGGAGTGGGAGCCAGGAGGTAAACCATGACGTCCTTTTGATGCTACCCGCCGTGCGAAGGAGGGGGCGGTGGCTGAGCGGGGGGAGGGGGGAGGAGGGGTGCATCCTGGACAAGGGAAGGGGCGTGGACTCATGGTGGGTAGCGCTCTGTCATTTACCTATATGAGATTCTAGAGTCAGATTATCCGCCGTGATTTAGACTTGACCAGCATCATTCAGATACGCTACATCCGTGTCATTGCGTCACAGCCTCAATGGCGGACCGTGTGAAAAACCAAAATCTAAATAATTATTTCGATCCGTTGTTAAACCCGTCATGGTGGCGCGGACTCAGCAACGACCCATCACGTCATCACCGCAGGTCTGTAATTATCACGTGATTTCAGGGAGTATCTTTGAATATGTACCTCCTTCCTTACGCCGAGGTCAGGGGGTCAGGAAGGGGGTGGTTATCCAATCACACCTGCAAAGGGGTACAACGTGACTCTTATCGGCATTTCAAGGCCGCATACTTCCGCCACTTCAAAAGACATTAAGTCGTTAAGTCCTACTTTACGGCAAATAACGAAATAGCATTGAAACTATAATCAGGGGTTGTATATATGTAATATATTGGGGTTAGGAAACACTTCAGTTTTATACTTCGGGTGTAGTGGGGCATCCATTGTGGTGTTGACTTTAGAATTTGGCTGTGGACACATTAGAGTTCTGTTTGTTTGTTTGTTTGTTTGTTTGTTTGTTTGTTTGTTTGTTTGTTTGTTTAACGCCGCGCTCAGCAATATTCAAGCAATGTGACGACGGGCTGTACATAATCGAGTATGGACCAGACAATCTAGTGATTGACATCATGAGCATCTGTGTACGCAATTGGGATACGATGACATTTATCAACCAAGTCAGCGAGCCTGATCAGTCGATCGCCTCTTACAAGCATAGTCGCCTTTTACGCCAAAACAGACCTATTCTAACCCCGATCTTCACGGATCAGGTGCAGTCTGAGATGGCGAAGGGACAGGTTTATATCTACATAGTTAAAGTGATACCCATCACTAAAAGAAGGGTGAGATGCCGCATCTATGAAACCAAAGTGTATCAACATATATCCCCGATGAATGGGCCAACATCTCAGTTTGATTAATTCAGGCTTCACTGGAGACGGGGCAGATCTGTATACCTATCGTTCAGGAACCCGTTCCAAAAAGCGATCTTAGTGCTAAGTTGGTCGTAACTCCCATACTTCATCATAGCTAACGATCAACGTAGCACTAAGATCGGTTTGTGGGACGGGGCCCAGGAACAATGAATGTGCGAAACGTCAAGCCAACATTTAGGTGATATACCTACTGTGCTTTCAGCGGTTTCGAACGTGTGTGAGTGAGTATGGTTTTACGCCGCTTTTAGCAATATTCCAGCAATATCACGGCGGCGGGGGACACCAGAAATGGGTTTCACACATTGTACCCATGTCGGGAATGGAACCCGGATCTTCGGCGTGACGAGCGAATGCTTTAACCACTAGGTTACCCGACCGCCCCTCGAACGTAAGTATACTACTCAATAGAAGGTAGGGAACATCCAATACTACCATACTCCTACACAGATGCGGAGACATTCACTATAGTGGTATGGATGAATCGGGTTTTCTTTCACTTCTTTTGTGTAGTATATAGTCTTGCGGAATGTGTATACGATAGTACAAAACGTATATCCTCTGTTTAAAAATGTAAACATTAATGTTTTGAAAACGTACTCCCAAAATTGATTTTTTTATATATCAATTGAGTCTTTTTTTTCAATGAGCTAGACTTGCTTAGAGACCTGGAATCACGTAAAAACCGCTTCCCCCAATGTTGGTGTGGGACTAGACTTACGCTTAGTCTCTGAAAATATATAATTTTGATGGAAACAAACAACAATTTTAATAGAAAAAGAGCCAGTGAGAACTTTTGGAAAATCTCGTCTTACTTAGGGTAAGCATTACAGCAAGGGCTGGGCTGGGCGAAAGGGGATATAATATGGTTCAGGGACTGTGAGACAGGCTAGTTTGGGACATGAACATATCGGAGTCAAGTGACTATGCCCATATGTTGGTTGTGACGCTTCAATGTGGTCTTGTGGAGATGCACGGAATAGTCATGTAATCTGGTGTTCGCGATGAACCCCAAATTTGATCTAGCTTTATCTATTGCAGAGTAAAACAAACGAATCGTGATGCACGGGAAGCACATGGCCATATATATGTCCATGAAACATCGCCCAATCCACTATCCAGACAATCCAGACCCGTGCAGCTGACATTCTCCTCCACACAACACTTGGGATCGGCTGCAACAAACGCCAGCAGAACTTACACCGACCAAACCGTTTGTTCCGGGTCGTGGATAGACCATTCCACATAGGCCGGATCATAGAGTGATGGGACACGTGACCTGGGACTTGGTCCACATGGACGTTGTGGCGAGCTGGGTCGACTACAGCCGTTCTCCTGGGTATCAGCAGATTGAAGACACATGGTGCAAGCTTGCCCGTCCCTCCCACATCTGTAGTCACGCCTGTGTTCCGATTGACGATAATTAATGTGCGCATTTATGTGTGCGTTATATTAAGAATGTTCAGTTGGGGGAAATTAGACAAAAGACAGGAACTCTAAGACAGATGGCGCCGTTCGCGACAAACAAGAAGACCGTTCTAATTAGGATATAGCTTGATCATTGTAATTAAACATTTGTCTGACGTGGATCTTGAACGTCTGCACACCACCAAGAAACAATGGCGGAAGTGCTCGGCTCGGCGTTCGGGGCGGCACACCTGACGACGCTCCACTAGTCGGTATAAATATTGAATACATCCCTGTGTCGGCCTGGGTCTCTGGGGTGCGGATGGTGTTGGGTTGGGGCTTCAGCTGCGGTGCAGCGCGGGGAGGGAGGGGGGAGGGGGGCACGGCACAGCCTGCTGGGACAATCGTCAGCTGCACCTCCGCCATAGCGGCGGAACGACTCCACACTGTTACATCAGACGATATCTAGCCAGGGATGTTTACGGTGTCAGGGAACCGTACCTGGGGTATATGTCAGACAATATCTAGCCATGGTAAGATTTAGTCAATAAACGGGCTGTTTCAAGTTTATATCAGGGACGTTACCGTGATCTGTTCTCATTTGACACCGTAAATACGTATATGTCAGATCTGCAGGGTCGTACCGTGATCAACTCTCATTTGACACCGAAATACGTATATGTCAGCTCTCTGCAGGGTCGCACCGTGATCTACTCTCATTTGACACCGTAAATACGTATGTGTCAGCTCTCTGCAGGGTCGTACCGTGATCTACTCTCATTTGACACCGAAATACGTATGTGTCAGCTCTCTGCAGGGTCGTAACGTGATCTACTCCCATTTGACACCGAAATATGTATATGTCAGCTCTCTGCAGGGTCGTGCCGTCATCTACTCTCTCTGCAGGGTCGTACCGTGATCTACTCTCATTTGACACCGAAATACGTATATATGTATGTCAGCTCCCTGTAGGGTCGTACCGTGATCTACTCTCATTTGACACCGAAACACGTATACATGTATGTCAGCTCTCTGCAGGGTCGTTCCGTGATCTACTCTCATTTGACACCGGAATACGTATATGTCAGCTCCCTGCAGGGTCGTACCGTGATCTACTCTCATTTGACACCGAAATACGTATACATGTGTGTCAGCTCCCTGCAGGGTCGTACCGTGATCTACTCTCATTTGACACCGAAATACGTATATGTCAGCTCCCTGCAGGGTCGTACCGTGATCTAGTCTCATTTGACACCGAAATACGTATATGTCAGCTCCCTGCAGGTCGTACCGTGATCTACACTCATTTGACACCGAAAAACGTATACATGTGTGTCAGCTCCCTGCAGGGTCGTACCGTGATCAATCAATGGTACGGATGATATATTTATTTATTTTATTTACCCTGTCGCGACGATTACATGCTCGATATGGTGATGGTATCTGCACGTTCACGTCGCAGCATTGGAAATAAAGATGATGACAAGATGCAGTTCCTTGGTACTACCAATATTTCCTATAATGTTGCCAGTCTGACACCTGTTCCACAACTATCCTTGTATACGGTACTTCTTTGATCTATTCTTCCGTCGTTTAGTCAGCTGCTTCACCCCACCCACCACCACCCACCCCACCCCACCCCCACCCATCACCCCTACGCTGTCTGGTAATTCGTAGAATTATCAGTTAGTTGGTAAATAGTTGAGCCGCCGCCAGAATATAGACCTGCAGGTGTCCCGTATTCTCAAATATATTTGGATACATGTTAAAACCAATTTCTTGATAGAGAAAACTCGCAAGATCTCCAAGTCTATAATTAGAATAAACATTTGTATAATGGGTTTCCACTAATTTAGTCGTATTTCTGCCTGTGAGCGTCCAGGAATCTGGTGCCTTAATATATACTGCTAATAACATGACCGATTTCACAACCACATTTAATTCAAACTTTTCTAAGTAATGAACACGAAAACTCGGCAAGGACGAACCGCGGGTGGGTCGCACTTGTTTACACTGGTAATTGTATACTTCCTTATATAACAGTTCAATAGGAGGATATTTGACGTTTTACAGTTTTGAATAATTTCATTCGCCAGCGCATGTTACCATTTTAGTATTATCATTAAGTTTGGAGAAAGAGTCCTATGTACCGGTGTCTAATATGACCACGTTAACTCAGCTGATGGACTGTTACTTCGCCCGTCATGAGAGTTACAACTGTCCTCATGTTCGACCACATACAATACAGAAAACTACGGTTATAACGAACGCGCTTATAACGAACTGACGGATATAACGAACTTACTTTTTTGGTCCCGACTATTTGCTGTAGTTATGCTGTATATATGCTTATAACGAACTACGGTTATAACGAACTAAAATTAGTAGTCCCCTTGAGTTCGTTATAACCGTACTTTACTGTATTATCATTTGGAAAGATAGATGTGTTTGTTTGTTGTTTAACGTCGCTTTCAGCAGTAATCCATCTAATAGCGGCAGTCTGTAAATAATCGAACCTTGACCTGACAATCCGGTTATTTACATCACTAGCTTCGATCTACGCAAATGGGATACGGTGACATACATCAACCAAGTCCGCGATCCTGACCACCCGAATCTGTTAGTCGCCTCTTACGACAATCATAGTCGCCTCTTACAGCAAGCATGGGTTGCTAAATACATATTCTACCCGGTTATTCACGGGTCTCATTTGGAAATACCTCAGTCGTAAATATATATGACAGAAAAGGCGTACGATAGTGTACTGACATATTATTTCTCCTCTCCAGATGATGACCCTGTGGTTGATGATGGTGAGACGTACTGTCGGGGTACGACGCTACACAATGACAGCCAGGTGACGGGGAGTCATCCGTGAAGAGTTCATCGGCCATTGTTACCGTCTAGTTCCCTATGTGATTACTCGAGGTAAGTGTTTAGCCAGATCAATCACTGGATTGACTGGTCCAGACTAGATTATTTACAGACCGCCGTTATATAGCTGGAATATTACTGAGTGTGGAAGCGTTAAACAACAAACAAACCAAACCAAAATTTAGCCGTGTTAGTGTTGAGGCGTTTACAACGTGAAAAAGTAGAGGTCAGCTTTATTAGACCAATAATGGAAATAAAGTACCCCTAAAGCGTCGAACAGAACCGTGTACCCTTCTCTACTTTCATCCCTTAACCATCCACCCTGTAACAATCTCCCAGCGGACCCTTCCCTACTCGCTCCCCTCGCACACCTGAAGTATCAAAACCAATCGTAAACAGTCCCAATGCTACAATCCCCTCCCCCTCCCCCACTCCCCCTCCCCCTCGCAATCAGCTGTTCTGTTGAATACATGGGAAGAGCGGTGTTACGCAGCCAGCGAGCTGGTGGCTTGTTTACATGGGTCTCGTTGTGTAAAGCCCTGACGCCAGTCTGTCTCGCGCGCACCTGGGCCGCTCGCCCGGCGTTTAACGCACATTCTTTCACATGTCGGCTCCAGCCTCGAGACGGAGATGACAACAGCGACTGCCTTGCTGAGCTCAAGGGTTATTCAGTCTGTTGCGCAAGTCGAACTTAGCCCGCTTGTAATGAGAAGTCTTACCTGACCTAATGTTACTTAATGTTTTCATTGATTAACACTGTAACCGTCTTTCAACACTAACAAAAATAGTAATTACTTTTTATACTTGTTTCGGGAGTTTTGATACGCCAGGTTTAAATGAATTAAAGGAGTAATGTGTTTATAACCCGGGGACAAGACGTTTCACATGAGGGGTAGATACGGGTTATATAGGGGGACGGTGTTCATATAGTCCTCGGGGTGACTGACATCCTTGGAACATTCTGCCCGGGGACGTCATTCATATTCCCACTTGCATACGACGTTCTCTTGGATTTAAGTACCTTCCACGCGCATCACTGACAAGAATCTAGACTAAAATCTAGTCTCTGAAATGAACATATCGTACATAAAAAAACAGTTGTTTAGTTATCTTAATAAAAATATAATCAAAAGGAGCCCAGTGACTCTCTTCATTTTCAGATTTCCTGATATTGCAGTGATCTAGACTTGCCAAACATTATAGACTTGCATGGGCTGTATTTGATATATATTTGTATCAGGGTCTGTAAGACAGACAAACAAGAATCAAGAATCAAGAATTTTTATAGTACAGAACACCCTTGTAGGGTAGGGTACAAACTAGCTACATCTGGGAATAAATATGACATGTTGTTTGATGCAATTTCCTATCTTGACTCATCATATATTCCCTTGTTTTGGTGAACATTTTACTTGGCTTTGCATGTGTTTGAGACAGATTCCACGGGTGGGTCAGGACTGGTTCACCTTTTCGCGAACACCTGGTGTCATCATTATTTGATAGTGATTCATTAATGCTGATACAGTTGGAATCGTAGACTGACTCTGCTTTCATAAGAAATTTCTTAATAATAATGGACAGGGTTTTGTTGTCTAATTAATAATTTATTGTGAATTTGTGTCAGACAACACTTATCATGTAGCAGTCTTGTTGATGAGGGAGTAGACTAACATCTAGTCTCTGAAATGAACATATCGTACGAAAAAAAAAAAGTTTTTCAGTTATCTTAGTAAAAATATAATAAAAGGGAGCCCAGTGACTCTCATTTTCAGATACTGCAGTAATCTAGACTTGCCAAACATTATTGACTTGCATGGGCTGTATTTGATATATATTTGTATCAGGGTCTGTAAGACAGACTAGTGAGGGAGTTGCAGCGATCCCTGAGGATGACAACACACGGAGCATGTGGAATATGGATATCATCTACGTTCATCATTCAGCATCTGCATTCGTCATCTACTTTAATCCATCGTCTACATTCATCATCTATTTTCACTCAACATGTATTTTAATCCATCGTCTACATTCATGAACTACATTCGTTTTCTTCCCCCTCAAGCGGGCACTTCCCTCTATGATAATGTACACAGTGTGTAATTCAATAGTTTAACATATCAATACTGACGAGCCTGACAGCTTACATTTTTCTTCGTTGAAATTAGAATTTGTTTTGTGTTGAAATGTGATCAGTTTCTATCGTTTGTACGTAACGGGGCACATAGCTGCTGTACCATAGTATCCACCCTGCCCTGCTAATTGCCCGCCCGGGGGTGAGGATTGACTGCCATCATTACGTCCATCAGCGTATAATCATCGGCATAGCAATCAGTCTGCACTTCTTATACGATAAAGGCACCTTGATTATTATTGCGCTACTCGCGGAGGTTCAACATTTGGATAAACCGTTTTAAACCTTTGTTCAGCCCTGTTATCCTCGAGGCAAAGTTTTATCGTTTTATATGCTACCATAAAAGGGTGGCTACCCTGCCTGTTACGGTCGACTGATGACTGTGCCTACACACTGTTTGTTAAGACGTGTTAAAATGCTGGGACAATACAAATATGCATGTGATTACGGCGACTGTATCACTTTTCCAGGCTCTGGACGGCGGTGTAGTGTAGTGGCTCACTCACTCACTCACTCACTCACTCACTCACTCACTCACTCACTCACGTCACTCACTCACTCACTCACTCACTCACTCACTCACTCACTCACTCACTCACTCACTCACTCACTCACTCACTCACTCACTCACTCACTCACTCACTCACTCACTCACTCACTCACTCACCTCACCTCACTCACTCACTCACTCACTCACTTCACTCACTCACTCACTCACTCACTCACTCACTCACTCACTCACTCACTCACTCACTCACTCACTCACTCACTCACTCACTCACTCACTCACTCACTCACTCACTTCACTCACTCACTCACTCACTCACTCACTCACTCACTCACTCACTCACTCACTCACTCACTCACTCACTCACTCACTCACTCACTCACTCACTCACTCACTCACTCACTCACTCACTCACTCACTCACTCACTCACTCACTCACTCACTCACTCACTCACTCACTCACTCACTCACTCACTCACTCACTCACTCACTCACTCACTCACTCACTCACTCACTCACTCACTCACTCACTCACTCACTCACTCACTCACTCACTCACTCACTCACTCACTCACTCACTCACTCACTCACTCACTCACTCACTCACTCACTCACTCACTCACTCACAGTTGCAATGTTTCTGGAGAAAACCTGTTGAATCAACATGGATACAACTTAAATTGTGTTTTTACATACTTTACAGCTTCAAGTAAGTACATGTGCTTCTACACAAGGAGTCAGGCGTCCTGTACGGCTTGATGTGGAGAGCGGATAACATGTCCGTATGTCGTAGTGATGTTGCGCGGCTATGTTTTCAATCAGTGACGCCCATGTTGAGTGAGATAGGTTTACGCTGGACTAATGAAGCACATGGTTTTGGTTTTAATTATCATCATGTTCTCATTAGCTCTTGGCTCAGTTTATAATTTGCACCAGACATCAACAACAACGACACAAGTCACAGCGCACAGTGCACAGCGACCTGCTTCGTTGTGATCTGACAGGCTGTGTGCTGTTGGTATACTAACACTGAGGACAGATAATATTTTGCATCACACGGTGATAAAAACTACTTTCAAAACACACCAGGTTCCATGTCGGTGTTTTATTTTGCAATCGTTTATCTAAATCATCTTTGTTACAGTGCTGTCAGAATTTTGCCTAAAATTTATTTTATTGTTTGTCAGATTCATATTACGCCACGGTGGGGGTAGAGTCGGCTCAAATCTAGGACTGCCGGTGTAGGGGCGAAGACAACGTCTGCAACGTTGTCAGCATCTTAGCTCTGGTCATCCTAGCAACGTCGTCAGTATTTCAGCTCTGGGTCATCCTAGCAACGTCGTCATCATCTTAACTCTGGGTCATCCTAGCAACGTTGCCAGCATCTTAGCTCTGGGTCATCCTAGCAACGTCGTCAGCATCTTAGCTCTGGGTCATCCTAGCAACGTTGTCAGCATCTTAGCTCTGGGTCATCCTAGCAACGTCGTCAGCATCTTAGCTCTGGGTCATCCTAGCAACGTTGTCAGTATTATAACTCTGTCATCCTGGCAACTACACACATCTTCCTGACCTGATCAGTGGCATCCCCTAATGGCGTCTACAGCAGCTCAACACTAGTACGAGGTTCAACAACGGGTACCCTTCATAATAAGCTACAGCCTTCTCGTACTATTACCATCTGTCTCCGGGTTGACTAACATGACACCCTGGACTAACACTTAATCTCTGAAAAGTTTGATAGAAACAAGCAACTTTATATTATTTTGAAAAAGGAGGCCAGTGAGATGGTAGATTCTGTGGGGTAGCCTACTGGTTAAAGCGTTCGCTCGTCACGCCGAAGACCCGGTTCCATTCCCCACATGGGTACAATGTGTGAAGCCTATTTTTGGTTTCCCCTGCAGTGATATTGCTGAAATATTGCTAAAAGCGGCGTAAAACCAAACTCACGTTTGGGGGTAGGGGAATCTATTTTCAGATTTGAGACCTCTCTGACGCAGACAACACAGTTGTGGTACATTGTAACACTAAGCGCTGGGACGACGACGACAGGGGACGTTGTGGGCGGACACCTGGGGATTGGCGACTCACTTCTTCTTGTCCATAACAAAAGCTGCTCGCATTTCGTTATCAGTCAAGTGATAAGCGTGTAGGAAATGTAATTGTCTGACTGGTGTTGATATTTCTAACAGAATGGTTTTCATGCCGACAGTTTTACCCCCACCTGGCATCAGTTCCCGGGGAAGGAAGTTCAACGTCACATGCGATCACCTTACACCCGGAAGTGGCCGACTCTTCGTTTCCTCGTGGCGTGAACGAAAATACCCGGGAATTCCCCACCGCTATCATACCCACGATCCTGCCTTCATATATTTCTAAATATTTGCACACAAATCAGGGAAAATAATTGTTACCTTGATATTCTTCCTTAACCTGATTGTCAGTCCTAGATTGTCCATTACATCATCTTACCACCCTCCCTGGACAACCCTCTCCCCACTCCTCACCCCCTCTTCCACCCACGCCCACGCCCACGCCCACGCCAACGCCTCCTCCCCTCACCTTCTCCTCCCCCCCCCCCCCCCCCCCCACCCCGACACACACCCATACACCTACGCACACCCACCCACCCACTCCCTCACTTCTATTCAAACTTAAACTGGTTGAACGCTTCCTCCACACAAACGCGCGCAGCCGCTTCCTGCATCGTGTCCACCTCACGTCCAGCGTTTGATGGTGACTGACACGTACGTCTGTGTACTTCAAGCCCTCAGTGATACAAGCCATTATGAAAATGTACTCCACATGTTCTAGCCAGCTGTGTCGGTCCGCAGAGTTGTCACTCCGTCTAAACAGCGTCATCCACGTTTATTTACCAGCTAGTGCATCCAATAAACTTGATGTGTATTACGCAATTGATTAATTCAAATCACACGTGCAGTAATCAACACCGGTGATGTGATCGCGCACCTGCAAGTTGATTGATATTTACACATTAGTGGAATATTTCCCTGGTTAACGAGTGTCCGTGTGGACGACAGCCCAGTCCAGTAGATCACCCAGCCCGTATGTGTGGGTACTATCTTGTATGTCATTGTTCAAATGAGATAAACATGGTTGTTATAGGCATATTCAGCTACATTTGGCGTGTCAGTAAAAATACTCACCGACAAAAGAAACTCGAATACCATTCATGTTGGTTAATATGTTAAGAAATACTTATATTCAAGAGGTATTATATTGTTTCGAGGCACATCGAACATACTTCTGTGAATCGACGCTCATGAATACATCACATGTGATGTAATAGATCCATGACTCGAGATGCACCATTTGCCTCGTGCAGGATTAGCGCTTGGAAATCACGTGCAGCTTATCGTGATAAGAATAAAGACACTCTGTGGTAACACTTGAATGATTGCCATTAAGTGGCGCACATTTGAAATATCTATTCTCGACGTTCATATTTCTCTAAATGTTTCTATGGTTCGCGTTTCTTTTGGAGGTGAGTATATATAAGATTTAGACCTGATTCATGGCTAGAGAGGGTTGAAGGCAGGTTGTATTGTGATACAGGGATGGGGTGTGGTGTATGAGGGGAGGGGGGGGGGGGGGTTGCTCACAAGGGTTCGTGGTAGGACGCTTTATATATTTGCTATAGCAAGTCCAGATCAAACTTAACCATGTCTAAATTCCTATGAAAACAGCAGAGAAGGAAAGGCTCTTCGTCTATTTTTTTTTTAAATTACGATTTTTTTAAAGATATATTTTTATAGTCTAGACAGGTGGTTCTTTGGTGCACAGGTACTCGTTACTGGTCAGTAGAAGAAAGCATATACCCCCATTATATAAGTTCTCTACTTATATATGGGGGGTATACAATTTTATTTACTGACCAATAACGGGTTTCGATTCATGAAACTGATCATGCAGCAATACTTACGTGACCTAGAAGTAATCGTCACCTAACACCAAACAATAGAAAATTACTTTGATCCCTTATCAATTTGCTGTGGCATCAGCTAATGTGTAAAAGATTCGGTTTAATCGTTTCTTCATTTGTTTGTTTTTATTTCCCTTCCTTTCCCCCGGGCTGTGAGTGGCCAGGGTGTGAGGGGGGTCCAGGGTAGTGTGTCCGGGTATAATCTACCCATTCGTTCTGTGTGTGGGTGGTACTTACGGTCATCATAGCCAGACGGATCAACACAAGGAGACAAGGCGAGCACTGGGCAGTGGAGTCATCTGATTCCAGTTGTATAGGGCCATAGCATCTTTGGTGTACATCGTTGTATGCGCAGGAAAAAGCAGGAAATAGAATCTAAATATACCTTTATCCATCTGATTTCCATGCGCCATTTGTGCAAGACGGCACTACGGAATATATACACCGCTATACCAACACCAGTTTGTGTTATACTAATATATCTACATTTGGGCTTGGATAAACCGATATACCCAAACTGGAAAATGTCTGCCTAACTGTACCATCTCATACACTGCCTAACTGTACCATCTCGTTCTCTGCCTAACTGTACTATCTCATACACTGCCTAGCTGTACCATCTCATACACTGCCTAACTGTACCATCTCATACACTGCCTAACTGTACCATCTCGTTCTCTACCTTACTGTACCATCTCATACACTGCCTAGCTGTACCATCTCATACACTGCCTAACTGTACTATCTCATACACTGCCCAAGTGTACTATCTCATACTCTGTTATATGTTGTCCAGGTATGATCACGATGCTATTGGTCAGCACGCTCTATATTGACATATGAATTCTACCCATATTTATCAGCGGAAACACCGACAGGGGAGGGAGAGGGTGTGTTGTGTGTGTTGGTGGGGGGGGGGGGGGGGGGGGGGGGGGGGGGGGGGGTCAAAGTAGCAAATGCTTCAGACTCTCATTCGAAGTGCTAAACTTTATTGTGGGAGGGGAACGATCACCTTGACAGAAAAACTTGAATCGTAATCGAGATCGTCCTCTAACACAGCATCCCCCACCGGCTGACCCTGGCCAGCGAGGGGACCGTACACCCTGGCATCAGGACGATTTCGGTTCACAGGTAACCGACTGTTGAGGCAATCACGGGCCTCAGGTGTGCGGCGTTTCACATACTTGAGTATCTGCATGGCGCCAGTCTGTCTCGCTGACGGCGGAGTCGGCCCTCACAGGTGTGTGGGCTCAATAGCGCTACAGGTAACAATAGGCCGCTCTACCCACCTGCACACAACTCCATATACATCTAAATACCAATATCACTTATACCCAAAACATACAACTACGCTAATACACCGCGGGAATGCACTTTTTACAATTCGTTTGACACAGGATTTGCAATAAACCGCGTCGATTATGTGAAATTTGATTGAGAATGAAACGCCATTGAGGGAAGAGACGGTTAGAATACGCCATTGAAGGATTTGTTTGCACATGTGATGTCATGTTTAATAGCAGCCCTTTATCAACACTCTTGATTGCTGAGGTGAACATTTGGGAACATCGGATAAATCCATCCTTGACCAGACACGATGGGCCGCCCGACACACTGGATGCAGCGGAACAAAACATCCCCGAACGCTTTGTGGAGCAAAAACATCCATTGTACAATAAACTACGTTTATAACGAACACGCTTATACCGAACTGACGGATATAACGAACTTTTTTTGGGTCCCGTCGATTTGTTGTATATAGCGTGTATATGTGCCTATAACGAACTACGGTTATAACGAACTAGAATTAGTGGTCCCTTTTAGTTCGTTATAACCAAGGGGCGGTCGAGTAGCCTAGTGGTTAAAGCGTTCGCTCGTTACGCCGAAGACCTGGGTTCGATTCCCGACATGGGTACAATGTGTGAAGCCCATTTCTGGTGTCCCCCGCCGTGATATTGCTGGAATATTGCTAAATGCGGCGTAAAACCGTACTCACTCACTCACTCGTTATAACCGTAGTTACTGTAATTAGAAACGGTGTCATCGTTTTAGCAAAGGACATAATGACATAATGACATAGTGATAACTGATCACGATTACGGCGACGTTGCCAACAGACGGACGGCACCCCTGTAATTGCACGACCACCGCATCTGTGCAAAGGTCACAAAGATGCTCTTCATATGCTCATCCCCCAGATGACTGTTTCTGATCTGTTGCACTTGGAACCTTGCACTATACGGCACTCTGTAGACGCCTTCATGTACTGTCATGGTCACGCCTTAACGTAATATCACCAACACGCCTTAACGTACTGTCACGGTCACGCCTTCACGTACTGCCACCGTCACGCCTTCATGTACTGTCACCAACACGCCTTCACGTACTGTCACCAACACGTCTTCATCTACTGTCATCAACACGCCTTCATGTACTGTCACCAACACGCCTTCATGTACTGTCACCAACACGCCTTCATGTACTGTCACCAACACGCCTTCATCTACTGTCATCAACACGCCTTCACGTACTGTCACCAACAAGCCTTCATGTACTGTCACTAACACGCCTTCATGTACTGTCACCAACACGCCTTCATGTAGTGTCACCAACACGCCTTCATGTACTGTCACCAACACGCCTTCATGTACTGTCACCAACACGCCTTCATGTACTGTCACCAACACGCCTTCATGTACTGTCACCAACACGCCTTCATTTACTGTCACCAACACGCCTTCATATACTGTCACTAACACGCCTTCATGTACTGTCACCAACACGCCTTCATTTACTGTCACCAACACGCCTTCATGCACTGTCACCAACACGCCTTCATATACTGTCACTAACACGCCTTCATGTACTGTCAGGGTCACGTCTTCATGTACTGTCACCAACACGCCTTCATGTACTGTCACTAACACGCCTTCATGTACTGTCAGGGTCACGTCTTCATGTACTGTCACCAACACGCCTTCATGTACTGTCAGGGTCACGCCTTCATGTACTGTCAGGGTCACGCCTTCATGTACTGTCAGGGTCACGTCTTCATGTACTGTCACCAACACGCCTTCATGTACTGTCACTAACACACCTTCACGTACTGTCACCAACAAGCCTTCATGTACTGTCACTAACACGCCTTCATGTACTGTCACCACCACGCCTTCATGAACTGTCATGGACATGCCTTCATGTACTGTCACCAACACGCCTTCACGTACTGTCACCAACAAGCCTTCATGTACTGTCACTAACACGCCTTCGCGTACTGTCACCAACACGCCTTCATGAACTGTCACCAACACGCCTTCACGTACTGTCCCCAACACGCCTTCATGAACTGTCATGGACATGCCTTCATGTACTGTCACCAACACACCTTCATGTACTGTCACCAACACGCCTTCACGTACTGTCACCAACACGTCTTCATGTACTGTCACCAACACGTCTTCATGTACTGTCACCAACACGTCTTCATTTACTTTCACCAACACGCCTTCACGTACTGTCTCTAACTCGCCTTCACGTACTGCCACGAACACGCCTTCATGTACTGTCACCAACACGCCTTCATGTACTGTCACCAACAGGCCTTCATGTACTGTCACCAACACGCCTTCATGTACTGTCACCAACACGCCTTCATGTACTGTCACCAACACGCCTTCATGTACTGTCACCAACACACCTCTACGTGCTGTCACCAACACGCCTTCATGTACTGCCACGGACACGCCTTCATGTACTGTCACCAACACGCCTTCATGTGCTGTCACTAACACGCCTTAACGTACTGTCACCAACACGCCTTCACGTTCTGTCACCAACACGCCTTCATATACTGTCACCAACACGCCTTCATGTACTGTCAGGGTCACGCCTTCATGTACTGTCACCAACACGCCTTCATGTACTGTCACCAACACACCTTCACGTGCTGTCACCAACACGCCTTCACGTACTGCCACGGACACGCCTTCATGTACTGTCACCAACACGCCTTCATGTACTGTCAGTAACACGCCTCAACGTACTGTCACCAACACGCCTTCACGTTCTGTCACCAACACGCCTTCATATACTGTCACCAACACGCCTTCTTGTACCGTCACTAACACGCCTTCATGTACTGTCATGGACATGCCTTCACGTACTGTCACCAACACGCCTTCACGAACTGTCACGGACACGCATTTATGTACTGTCACCAACACGCCTTCATGTACTGTCACCAACAGGCCTTCATGTACTTTCACCAACACGCCTTCATCGAAACCCTCGCACCTTATCCCACAACCCCCATACCTTCTCCCAGAACCCTCGCCCTTTTTCTCAGAAACCCTCGTACCTTCTCCCAGAACTCTCGTACCTTCTCCCAGAACCCTCGCACCTTCTCCCACAACCCTCGCAGTTTCTCCCACAGCCCTCGCACCTTCTCCCAGAACCCTCGTACCTTCTCCCAGAACTCCCGTACCTTCTCCCAGAACCCTCGTACCTTCTCCCAGAACTCCCGCACCTTCTCCCAGAACCCTCGCACCTTCTCCCAGGACCCTCGCACCTTCTCCAAGGACCCCCGCACCTTCTCCCTGGACTTTTACCCCCTAGGTTCTACCGAAACCATTCTTTCAATGTTTCCCGAGACCCTTTCCCTTGGTTCATCTCATGGATCCTTCTATCCCTTGGTTCATCTCATGGATCCTTCTTTCCATGGATCTGTTACGTTGGTTCAAACGAGTGATGAAGAAATAGTTACAAGCGACAGACGTCTTATATGAAAGACGGTAATCCGTTACCATCTCATTTTCACCGAGGTTCGCTTTCCTATTTTTCTGTTAAGGAAAACATTGTTTCCTCGTACACCCTCTGTTTCCTCCCTGTCGGCGCGGTCAGCAGGAAACAGATCCACGAGGCCTGGGCGGCCTGGAATACCTGTAGTCTGATCCCTACTGTGTTGAGCACCGTGTTGTCAGTTGCCCCTACACGATTGTTTAAACACAGTTGTAGAAAATTTGACACACTGACCTCTGCACTAAAAATATCTCTTTGCCTCCCTGCGCAGTCTGTGACGTGTAACGCACCCATTGGGTGGCGCTGTGATGCTGTGTAGCGGCACGTGCCGGTATTGACAGACTGTCAGATAGGGGGTACGTTGGCGGTAATCCTCTGCTCCAGTCGTCGCTGCCACCAAACCAGAAGCAAGGCAAAGACGGTGATATTTCTCATATATCCCATCCGCAAACATTCCGTCGCTGAGATATTCTGCATGCGTTCGGAAATAGAAGCATGGCCGGCTATAGGGCGGTCTCGTCGTGTGTGTTTGGCCTTCCTTGCTACTCTTGTCTTAAGCATGTCAACTGCTATCGCTAATATTTCCACAGCGTCAAACACCCGTCCAGCCCCGCCACATCAACATACCGCTGACACCGTTTTGTTTTTAAGCAGGCGCGTTGTTGCATGGTATTTAATTTTAAAAATCTGACTGAACCCTTTAACTTAATAGGCCTCCATGCTATCATGTGACATGTCTTCAAGACGTCCTCACGTTGCCCCAGGTTGTTTCAGATGTCCATGGTACCGTAATTTGCTGTGAAGAGTATTGCTTAATCCGTTAGCTGTGATAGGACATGATGAGGGTTCGTATCCCAGATCAATGATTGTGATTCTTGGTCTGTCAGGTTCAAATTTATAGACCTCAAATACCTGCATTACGTCTTCCTTCCCACGAGAGCGTCCGCCCGGAGAGCGGAAGGTCCGGGGTTCGATCCCCGGCCGCGTCATACCAAAAGACGTTAAAAGATGGTACTTGTTGTTACCCTGTCTGGCGCTCGACATTAAGGGGCTAAAACAAGGACTGGTCGGCTCGGAGTCAGTATACTGTGTCTGAGTGGGGTATTCATGTTAAACTGCGGCATGGTATCTCAGTGAGCTAGCACTATAAATCGGCATCAGTCCGGACTAGTACAAGCAGCCACACACACACACGTGCATGAACGTCGCTATATAAGTGAAATAATCTTGGACGCGACGTTAAACCCAATTTCACCTCACCTCACCTCACCTCACCTCACCTCACCTCACCTCACCTCCTTCCCACGATGAATTGACACGCCGTAATATAACTGGGATGATGTAATAATGTTCAAAGCAGCATCAAGCCCAACTCACTCACTTAGGTTTCATGGTTGGTTGGTTGGTTGTTTAACGCCGCACTCAGCAATATTCCAGCTATATGACGGCGGTCTGTAAATAATCGAGTCTGGGCCAGACAATCCAGTGATTAATATCATGAGCATCGATCCACGCAATTGGGATCGATGACATGCATCAACCAAGTCAGCGAGCCTGACCACCCGATCCCGTTAGTCGCCTTATACGACAAGCATAGTCGCCTTTTACTGCAAGCATGGGTTGCTGAAGACCTATTCTACCCCGGATCTTCACGGGGGTTTCATGGTACAGGATATTAAACGCAGTGTTTATTTCTTTCTTATCCTTTAACACATACATATTGATTGTATATGACCCTGGAGAATGTCCCGTGTGACGCATGTATGCTCTGTGACACTGTCGCGAATAAGGAACGTGCAGCAAACAGGCTATCTTCCTGTTTAAGAGGAAACGTTGCCATAACGAGGAACTGGACGGGCACCTTGCACACCTGTTGGTAACGGTGATAATTGATATCGATAGTTGACAGATTTAGCTTCCTTGAACGCCTACATGTGATCAACAACCCTACCCCACCCCCCGCGCTCGTCTGATCCCCTCCCCACAGATAGGAAGCGATGCAGGGAACCCAGCCAATCTGTCGCGGCGGACAAACACTCAGTGCTAGGCGCCATATAACTGCTTGTATTATCATTTCAAACACTTGCCTGTTTAATCTGCCAATACCTACAGCCTAGGGAACAGTTATTCATTGTTAACATTTTGCCGAATTTAAACATGAGAGCAAAAGAAAGAAGGAAAGAAAGGACGTAGAAAGGTGGGGTCTGTTGTAAAGATTTTTTGATTAAAATCTCTTAAGTCCAACTATCTACAGTTATGAATGATAAGTGTCTGTTACCTGTTGTGTGTGCTAGCTGCCTGCTTGTGTGATACGTGTCTCTGTGTTGAAGTAAGAGCAACTGAGGTTCACATCCTCTCTGTTGAAGTATGAGAGAGTGAGGTTTACATCCTCTCTGTGTTGAAGTAAGAGAGAGTGAGGTTTACATCCTCTCTGTTGAAGTATGAGAGAGTGAGGTTTACATCCTCTCTGTGTTGAAGTAAGAGAGAGTGAGGTTTACATCCTCTCTGTTGAAGTAAGAGAGAATGAGTTTCACATCCTCTCTGTTGAAGTAAGAGCAACTGAGGTTTACATCCTCTCTGTTGAAGTAAGAGAGAGTGAGGTTTACATCCTCTCTGTGTTGAAGTAAGAGCAAGTCAGGTTTACATCCTCTCTGTTGAAGTAAGAGCAAGTCAGGTTTACATCCTCTCTGTTGAAGTAAGAGAGAGTGAGGTTTACATCTTCTGTGTTGAAGTAAGAGAGAGTGAGGTTTACATCCTCTCTGTTGAAGTAAGAGAGAGTGAGGTTTACATCCTCTCTGTTGAAGTAAGAGAGAGTGAGGTTTACATCCTCTCTGTTGAAGTAAGAGAGAGTGAGGTTTACATCCTCTCTGTGTTGAAGTAAGAGCAAGTCAAGTTTACATCCTCTCTGTTGAAGTAAAAGCAAGTCAGGTTTACATCCTCTCTGTTGAAGTAAGAGCAACTGAGGTTCACATCCTCTCTATTGAAGTAAGAGCAACTGAGGTTTACATCCTCTCTGTTGAAGTAATAGAGAGTGAGGTTTACATCCTCTCTGTGTTGAAGTAAGAGCAAGTCAGGTTTACATCCTCTCTGTTGAAGTAAGAGAGAGTGAGGTTTACATCCTCTCTTTTGAAGTAAGAGAGAGTGAGGTGTACATCTTCTCTGTTGAAGTAAGAGAGAGTGAGGTTTACATCCTCTCTGTTGAAGTAAGAGCAAGTCAGGTTTACATCCTCTCTGTTGAAGTAAGAGCAACTGAGGTTCACATCCTCTCTATTGAAGTAAGAGCAACTGAGGTTTACATCCTCTCTGTTGAAGTAATAGAGAGTGAGGTTTACATCCTCTCTGTGTTGAAGTAAGAGCAAGTCAGGTTTACATCCTCTCTGTTGAAGTAAGAGAGAGTGAGGTTTACATCCTCTCTGTTGAAGTAAGAGAGAGTGAGGTGTACATCTTCTCTGTTGAAGTAAGAGAGAGTGAGGTTTACATCCTCTCTGTTGAAGTAAGAGAGAGTGAGGATTACATCCTCTCTGTGTTGAAGTAAGAGCAAGTCAGGTTTACATCCTCTCTGTTGAAGTAAAAGCAAGTCAGGTTTACATCCTCTTTGTTGAAGTAAGAGCAACTGAGGTTCACATCCTCTCTATTGAAGTAAGAGCAACTGAGGTTTACATCCTCTCTGTTGAAGTAATAGAGAGTGAGGTTTACATCCTCTCTGTGTTGAAGTAAGAGCAAGTCAGGTTTACATCCTCTCTGTTGAAGTAAGAGAGAGTGAGGTTTACATCCTCTCTGTTGAAGTAAGAGAGAGTGAGGTTTACATCCTCTCTGTTGAAGTAAGAGAGAGTGAGGTTTACATCCTCTCTGTTGAAGTAAGAGAGAGTGAGGTTTACATCCTCTCTGTTGAAGTAAGAGAGAGTGAGGTTTACATCCTCTCTGTGTTGAAGTAAGAGAGAGTGAGGTTTACATCCTCTCTGTGTTGAAGTAAGAGAGAGTGAGGTTTACATCCTCTCTGTTGAAGTAAGAGAGAGAGTGAGGTTTACATCCTCTCTGTTGAAGTAAGAGAGAGTGAGGTTTACATCCTCTCTGTTGAAGTAAGAGAGAGTGAGGTTTACATCCTCTCTGTTGAAGTAAGAGAGAGAGTGAGGTTAACATCCTCTCTGTTGAAGTAAGAGAGAGTGAGGTTTACATCCTCTCTGTGTTGAAGTAAGAGAGAGTGAGGTTTACATCCTCTCTGTGTTGAAGTAAGAGAGAGTGAGGTTAACATCCTCTCTGTTGAAGTAAGAGCAACTGAGGTTTACATCCTCTCTGTTGAAGTAAGAGCAACTGAGGTTTACATCCTCTCTGTTGAAGTAAGAGAGAGTGAGGTTTACATCCTCTCTGTTGAAGTAATAGAGATAGTCCTGCACCATGACCGTGGAATATATTCATTTTATGAAAACAAAATTCTAGAAATGCACACAAAAGCAAGTCTAGCCAGCTCAAGGTAGCTCTATTCCACATCTAAAATCAGTATAGGGTCAAGAAGGATATTGTGTCATATAAGATTTCAGAGACTAAATGTTCTTCTATAATAGAGAGTGGGGTTTATTTTGAAAGAATAATGATAATTGATGTCATTCCTTTCGACATTTACGTGTGCATTTCCATGTTAAGCGGGCGGCGACACCACAGCAGTGTATGTGATGTGAAAACGCTTTGATGAGGCTGCACCCTGACTTGTTTTTTCCCCATGCAAGACAGACTTGTAAATTGATAAGTATAGATGTATATGCACTTAACATAACCATAACCAAACCATAACCAAACCATTTTTTATTTCTCTGTCTAATTGCTCGTCCCCATTCAATATTCTTGACTCGGTGTACAGAGATTAGCGTCAGATACTGGCCTCTCCATCAACAAGGAAGTCCTGAACAGACCGATTTCCGAGCCCACGCCGAGGACGCATACGTGCACAATCTCTCCAGTATATATACGCTGTCTCTGGCGTCTCTCACCCTCCCTCATCGCTGCACAGATATAGAAGTCACAATTCCAGTAGAATGGTAATGTCGCATGTTTCCCCCGATATCCCGAGCTGGAATCTACATCGTGGGCATGCCTGCCATTGTCTGCCACCTCGGCGTTCTGATTTTTATAACCTTCCTGGAGACCACGTCCCATCGCAGTCGACAGTAACGACACATCAGCGACAACGACATCGGAATGTCGTAGAAAGCCTCATTGTTGACGTGGAAGCCAGAAAAACCCTTGTCTGTGTGTCATCGCAGCTTGGTTCAATATGCAGGTTAATTATTATAGCTACATCATACATGTATCTTCCCTGATGGGAACTGACGCTTATCTCTGACAGCAACCGGAAGACATTATTACTGTGCGGTCGTCATTAAAAAGTATTTTTACATGTAAGGTTCTATTTTGTTACATATAATAATAATACACACGCGCGCGCACATGCACACGCACACATTCACATACGCACACATACACACACGCACACACGCACACACATACAAGCACACACGAAAACACACAAACACACAAGCACCCACACAAACACGCACATACACACACGCACACACGCACACACTCACGCACATACACACACAGAGAAATACAAACGCACATACACACACAGAGAGATACGCACACACATGCACATAGACACACACACATACACACGCTCACTCACACACACACACACACACACACACACACACATTCAATAAGTATCACTATATATGTAGTGTGTCGTATTGAGTGGGTGAGTAAACGAGTATGATTTTACGCCGTTTTAGAATATCGTAGAGATATCCCCCAGGGGGCTTTAATACACTGTGCCTCTTTGGGGATTCGAACCCGGACCGTCGACGAAACGAGCCAACGCTTAAACCAGTAAGCTACCTCACCGGCCAGGTGCGTCGCAAGACTGGCCTTAACGGGCTTGTTTACTTTCATAACATGTGTACTGCGCGACATCACCTACAGTCTGAAGTCCGAGGCCGTTGACTGAGACGACATCAAGTTATATCAGCGACATCTACGACGTCGTTAATGGCTTAACTGTCCCACAATATATTCCCCACAGCGTCGGGATGGGCCTCGCTGCGGGCGACACGCTCCATATCAACAATGTAATAACGTCGTTCTGAGTGCACTATTTGGACATCGCTGCCCGGGGGAAGGTCATCTCACGTCAACGGGGCCATTATGACGTCATGTGATGCAGTGTTCTGACAGGCTGACTTTACGATATTGATCTCACCATTAACACGACTTAAACATGGACGATGGGTGGATTAGAGGATGGGTTTGACGTTGATAAAGTGCGATGTGAATTCAATATTAGACAAAGGCGAAATTCGTACTCACTCACTCATTCACTCACTCACTTACATTGTTGGCCTGACATTGTGAGACTGATATTGTGAAACTGACATTTTGGGACTGGCATTCTGGACTGACATTGTGGGATTGGCATTGTTGGACTGATATTGTAGCAATGACATTCTGGATTGATATTGTTGGACTGATATTGTAGGACTGATATTGTGGGACTGGTATTATTGGACTGATATTGTCAGACTGATATTGTCGGACTGAGATTCTGGATTGATAATGTTGGACTGACATTGTGGGCTGATATTCTGGACTGATATTGTTGGACTGACATTCTGGACTGATATTGTTGGACTGACATTCTGGACTGGTATTGTTGGACTGACATTCTGGATTGATATTGTCGGACTGATATTCTTGATTGATATTGCTGGACTGACATTCTGGATTGATATTGTTGGACTGTTATTCGGGATTGATATTCAAAAGGAAGAGGCGAAAACAAACAAAATCTTGGCATAAGTTTGCGCCACAAATTGGATTTAATCCATACAGAGTATACGGCACAGATTATACGTTCGGCTTCGGATTCCTGGGTTTCGGGAAATTTTGCAGTTTAAATTAGATTGGAAAAGATCGCGTATCATCAACCAATTGTTAAAGGCTGTTCACTGTGGTCGCGTCGCGTCAAACCCTATCTCCACTGTTTAATACTCCGCTCTCGTACATTCTCGCACACTCTCGTATCATGGCGGCGATGTGACATGCCTGAGGGCTCTCAGAGGCATCAATAAATGAACTAACTACTCGGCTAAAGTATGTAGAAAAGGCACTAAAATCTCCACTCTGTCGTGTTTTATCAAGCTTGTGTCAAGCACACATTTACTTAAGCTGGAGAGAAGGTTTATTGCTGGGTCTAACTCATATCATGTCAACATATTGTCACTTCATGGCGTCCGCGCTGGCGGAGTGGCGCCGGCCTAAAGCTCGTAATCCTTGCCTTAGGACAGTCAGTGAGTTATCTCCCCCTTGTCTTCATACTTGACATGGCAGTTATAAATATGTCAGATCATTCTTTCTGCTCGATTACTCTTAAGATTAAGTCAGAGTCAACGATTCATCAAAAAGGGTGCTGAAGGTATGGATGTGTTTGATATCACATGATACAACCAAATAAATATCTCGGTCCTGCTTTTTGCATAGCCCACTGAGGTAAGACTGTGTTGTGTCTTTCTATATTTAAAATATATTCTCAAACGCGCTTTTAAGATGAACATGTAGTTTAGTTTTAAAACACTGTCTTGTAATAGTGCAAGTTGTGCCTCATTGGGTGAGTGAGTGAGCGAGTAGGGTTTTACGCCGCTCTCTTGTGAACGATCTACGTTGCGTCAGACCCGTGAAGATCCGGTTTAGAATAGGTCTTCAGCAACCCATGCTTGCAGTAAAAGGCGACTATGCTTGTCGTAAGAGGCGACTAACGGGATCGGGTGGTCAGGCTCGCTGACTTGGTTGATGCATGACATCGATACCAATTGCGTGGATCGATGCTAATGATGTCAATCACTGGTTTGTCTGGTCTAGACTCGATTATTTACAGACCGCCGTCATATAGCTGGAATATTGCTGAGTGCGGCGTTAAACAAACAAACAAACAACGTTGCGTCACGTGACAGAAAGCAGGGTCATACGTATCTGCATTTGAATGAGAATATATATACTATATTGACAAATCCTATATCACTTTACACGTTTATTTTTCAACATTTAGTGTTCTTGGTGCAGACCAACCGTCGCCCACCGTACACAATATATCCCAATTGCGTGGATCGATGCTGATGATGTCAATCACTGGATTGTCTGGTCCAGATTCGATTATTTACAGACCGCCGTCATAGAGCTGAGTGCGGCGCTAAACAACAAATAAACAAAAAAAATATATTGCAAGACGTGCAGTGTACCCATCAGACAATGTCTTGAAGTAAGGGCATAAAATACTAATTGATTGTCCTGATGTCAATTATTCATTTAACACGTCACACTCGAAGGTCAGCTGGTTTAATTCCTACACGCACGTGATCGCAACTCCAGCTTCCCTGCATGCACCTGCGTGGACCTAGCACTTGATGACGCCAGCCATTGACCCTGGCCGCCATATTACCGCGAAAGATCATTCTCACACTGGGAACAAATTCCTGCAACACCGGTGTGACGAAATGGGGGGAATGCGTGCAGTGCAAGAAGATTTTCCCCAAGTTGGAATCTAGATACAACAATATTCTACACGAGTTGACAGAATGTGTTTATGTTATTTTTATTCAACAATTTACGTTAGAACAACAACTACTAGATTGTTTTCCAAAATCATATAAACCATTCCCTCAAAATGACCTTATAAATCTTCACAGTTTCTTTTATTCTGTGACGTGCATCAGTTATGAGGTGCTATAACCACGACAATACTACTTGTTGTTTCCCAGGATATTTACTAACACATGTCTTCTTTAAGGGGCATTTAGAAGATGTATGGTTGAACAACTGTAATAAAAAAAGTTGTTCATCCATATATCTTATCTGTACTTACGCTTACATATGATGTAGTAGTCTGGATACCGTTCCGAGTAGCTACTCATCCTCCAGACAGCCTCCGTGGACCGCCCGGAGCGGAAGATCCGGGGTTCGATCCCCGGCCGCGTCATATCAAAATACGTTAGAATATGGTACTTGTTGGTACCCTGTCTGGCGCTTCGCATTAAGGGGCTAAAACACGGACTGGTCGGCTTGGAGTCACTGTGTCTGAGTGGGGTATTCATGTTAAACTGCGGCATGGTATCTTGGTCTGTATCCAAGAGCACACACGTGCATGCACGTCGCTACGTCAGTGCAATAATTTTGGACGCGATGTAAAACGCCATTTTACCTCACAGTGTGGTTTACTTCCGGTTCATATTATTAACCCAATGGACGTCACTCTTCGTCACCAAGACGCCGCACCTGAAGTAGCCCCAAGGCCACAGATTAATACCCTTCTCACACGTTTTTTTATGTACAATACGACAGTAAAGACACTGTCGGATACAGCCAATCAGATGAGTCCGCTGATATACAGCGATATAGCCTGTGTTCTCAAGTTGGTGCTGATAGCGTGGTCAGCTGGAGTTGTGAGCGGGGGAGGGGGAGGTAGGGGGAGGGGGGATGTCACTGTTATCACTCATCCCCCAGATGAGTTTAATCTCACTTCCTCGTGGGACACTATTTCCTTGTATACTGATGTTCTGCTGTGTGTTCATCAATTAAAACAGCCTCCGGTTTCAGTATCGGGTTTTCTTCAGAGGCCACCTGGCGTCCATTTACATCAGCCAAATGGAAACAAATATGAAATATATATCTCATAGGATGCGTTCTGTTCAGGAAGACATTCACTGCAGCTAAACCACGAACTTGTCACAACGTTTTGAACCTCGTCTTAGTCCCATTAGTAACGCACCCACCTACACTAATGCTACGTCTATGAAAATATTTCTTTAAAATAATTTGTAATTCCCCTAAAGAACCATTCCTCTTCTGTTGTTTGGAATCAAGGAAACTAGACTTGGTTTAGTTTGGTCTAGACTTGCCTAGGCTTTTATCAAAATAAATGTACAATAAATATGTTTACCTCCGACGTATACTACATTTATTGTAGGGTGTTCTACCATCTCACAGTGTGTGACGTGTATTGTACGATCTCGCCATGTATGGCCGCGTATCTCGGTATTTATACCTCTTGGTACACAAGGTACTTCATACAATTCCTTGCTTCTTTCTCAAATATACGAACCTGTTTCACAAATATGGCCATTAGCATCTGGTTGGCAATACACTTTCCGACTTGCCTCTTGAGCACCTGCAGCGAGATGATGTATGGTTGTGTAACCCGGATGACAGAGATGGACGCTGTACCTGAACCAGGTGTGGACAACAGACAACGTTAGTTGACGCATTGTCAACAGTAACTAAGCCTTTGACACCGAATAACGCGGCGTCACCTGGAATGGAGCACGATTGGACATGCCGTGTTGTTTTACGCCGCAGTCAATTCCGGCTGCAGCACGACCACCAGCAAACCAATGATTAGACAAATGGTTGTCCCCCAGTACCCTATGGTTGTCTCCCAGTACACTATGGTTGTATCCCAGTACCCTATGGTCGTCCCCAAGTACCCTATGATTGTATCCCAGTACACTATGATTGTATCCTAGTACCCTATGGTCGTCCCCCAGTACCCTATGGTTGTATCCCAGTACACTATGGTTGTATCCCAGTACACTATGGTTGTCCCCCAGTACCCTATGGTTGTCTCCCAGTACACTATGGTTGTATCCCAGTACCCTATGGTCGTCCCCAAGTACCCTATGATTGTATCCCAGTACCCTATGATTGTATCCTAGTACCCTATGGTCGTCCCCCAGTACCCTATGATTGTATCCCAGTTCACTATGGTTGTATCCCAGTACACTATGGTTGTCTCCCAGTACCCTATGATCGTCCCCCAGTACCCTATGGTCGTCCCCCAGAACCCTATGATTGTATCCCAGTACACTATGGTTGTATCCCAGTACACTATGGTTGTCCCCAAGTACCTTATGATTGTATCCAAATACCCTATGGTTGTCCCCCAGTACCCTATCATTGTATCCCAGTACCCTTTGGTTGTATCCCAGTACCCTATGGTTGTATCCCAGTACCCTATGGTTGTATCCCAGTTCACTATGGTTGTATCCCAGTACACTATGGTTGTCCCCCAGTACACTATGGTTGTATCCCAGTACACTATGGTTGTATCCCAGAACCCTATGATTGTATCCCAGTACCCTATGGTTATATCCCAGTACCCTATGGTTGTATCCCAGTACACTATGGTTGTCCCCCAGTACACTATGGTTGTATCCCAGAACCCTATGATTGTATCCCAGTACCCTATGGTTATATCCCAGTACCCTATGTTTGTATCCCAGTACCCTATGGTGGTATCTCAGTACCCTATGGTTGTATCCCAGTACACTATGGTTGTATCCCAGTACCCTATGATTGTATCCCAGTACCCTATGGTTGTATCCCAGTACCCTATGGTTGTATCCCAGTACCCTATGGTTGTATCCCAGTACACTATGGTTGTATCCCAGTACCCTATGGTTGTATCCCAGTACCCTATGGTTGTCCCCCAGTATACTATGGTTGTATCCCAGTACACTATGGTTATATCCCAGTACACTATGGTTGACCCCCAGTACCCTATGGTCGTCCACCAGTACCCTATGGTTGTCCCCCAGTACCCTATGGTTATATCCCAGTACACTATGGTTGACCCCCAGTACACTATGGTTGTATCCCAGTACACTATGGTTATATCCCAGTACCCTATGGTCGTCCCCCGGTACCCTATGGTTGTCCCCCAGTACCCTATGGTTATATCCCAGTACACTATGGTTGACCCCCGGTACCCTATGGTTGTCCCCCAGTACACTATGATTATATCCCAGTACACTTTGGTTGTATGCCAGTACACTATGGCTGTCCCCAAGTACCCTATGGTTGTATCCCAGTACCCTATGGCTGTATACCAGAACCCTATGGTTGTATTCCAGTACCCTATGGTTGTATCCCAGTACCCTATGGTTGTATCCCAGTACACTATGGTTGTATCCCAGTACACTATGGTCGTCCTCCAGTACCCTATGGTTGTATCCCAGTACCCTATGGTTGTCCCCCAGTACACTATGGTTGTATCCCAGTACACTGTGGTTGTATCCCAGTACCCTATGGTTGTATCCGAGTACCCTATGGTTGTCCCCCAGTACACTATGATTGTATCCCAGTACACTATGGCTGTATCCCAGTACACTATGGTTGTATCCCAGTACACTATGGTTGTATCCCAGTACCCTTTGGTCGTCCCCCAGTACCCTATGGTTGTATCCCAGTACACTATGGTTGTCCCCCAGTACACTATGGTTGTATCCCAGTACCCTATGGTTGTATCCCAGTACCCTATGGTCGTCCCCCAGTACCCTATGGTTGTATCCCAGTACCCTATGGTTGTCCCCCAGTACACTATGGTTGTCCCCCAGTACACTATGGTTGTATCCCAGTACCCTATGGTTCTCCCCCAGTACACAATGGTTGTATCCCAGTACCCTATGGTTGTATCCCAGTACACAATGGTTGTATCCCAGTACCCTATGGTTGTATCCCAGTACACTATTATTGTATCCCAGTACCCATTGATTGTACCCCAGTACACTATGATTGTATCCCAGTACACTATGATTGTATCCCAGTACCCTATGGTTGTCCCCCAGTACCCTATGGTTGTATCCCAGTACCCTATGGTTGTCCCCCAGTACACTATTATTGTATCCCAGTACCCTATGGTTGTATCCCAGTACCCTATGATTGTATCCCAGTACACTATGATTGTACCCCAGTACCCTATGATTGTATCCCAGTACACTATGGTTGTATCCCAGTACACTATGGTTGTATCCTAGTACCCTATGGTTGTCCCCCAGTACCCTATGGTTGTCCCCCTAGTACCCTACGGTTGTCTCCAGTACCCTAGCGTTGTGAGAACACAAGAGCTTTATACATAAACTTAACCATCTCCAAAATGTATTTAGAACTGCGCACTTCGGCCAGCGTCGAATTTTATTTACCGTCTCTTTGAACTATATTTCACTGATATCACGATGCGGGTTGTATTCGTTTACTACTAAATGTTGAGGGTGACACTCACCAGTACCATTTTAGTGGTGACAAGACAATGTGTATGCGAATCCATTGGTATGTTGTACAGCCAAGGGACTCAACTCTGCACAGCGACTGGCGCCACCTAAGGCCACTGGGCCACCAGGTCCCTCAAGACCAGGTCGACAGATCCCGCCTAATTAATGGGTCTTGAAGATAGGGAGACATGTTGTGGAAAGGGATCACGACTGCGTGACGTACCGGTAACGTGCTGAAGCAGGTGCGCGTGGTGACACCAGTCAGTGTCACTGCCAGCTGACAGGACAGTCACGTGACAGGAAATGCCACGCTCATAAGCGTGAATTATCTCCCTTCTCCGTAAATAAGCAGTCGCATAAAACAACAAAAACATAGCTACTCCTGTCTCGTGTCCCGAGTTTCCTGTCTTAAGACCGTGTCATTGACGGTAAACCACTCTCTCCTTCCGTGGTACGCTTTTCACTAGTCACATAGTCAACAGTCGTTTATTTGGATGTTTTAACTTGGTCTTGTGCCTCAATTAGCCCTCAGTCCTA
This sequence comes from Haliotis rufescens, assembly GCF_023055435.1. Lineage (NCBI taxonomy): Eukaryota > Metazoa > Mollusca > Gastropoda > Lepetellida > Haliotidae > Haliotis > Haliotis rufescens. The sequence goes on from NW_025963890.1 coordinate 52,216,309, forward strand.
AACACCGTTCCACGTGTTTCTATGAACTGAAATCTCTAGCGTCTTTAACTGTGAAAATATAACTCTATTCTTCGTTGACAGCTACCAGCCTTACAGACAGGAGGACGCTGTATGACGGGACAACCGGGGTTATAGACAGAAGGACGCTGTATGACGGGACAACCGATGTTGTAGACAAGACGCTGCATGACGGGACAACCGGGGTTATAGACAGGTGGACGATGTATGACGGGACAACCGGCGTTATAGACAGGGGGACACTGTATGACGGGACAACCGGGGTTATAGACAGGGGGACACTGTATGACGGGACAACCGGCGTTATAGACAGGGGGACACTGTATGACGGGACAACCGGGGTTATAGACAGAAGGACGCTGTATGACGGGACAACCGGCGTTGTAGACAGGAGGACGATGTATGACGGGACAGCCAGCGTTGTAGACAGGAGGACGATGTATGACGGGACAACCGGGGTTATAGACAGAAGGACGCTGTATGACGGGACAACCGGCGTTATAGACAGGGGGACACTGTATGACGGGACAACCGGGGTTATAGACAGAAGGACGATGTATGACGGGACAACCGGCGTTATAGACAGGGGGACACTGTATGACGGGACAACCGGGGTTGTAGACAGGTGGACGATGTATGACGGGACAACCGGCGTTGTAGACAGGAGGACGCTGTATGACGGGACAACCGGCGTTATAGACAGGGGGACACTGTATGACGGGACAACCGGCGTTGTAGACAGAAGGACGATGTATGACGGGACAACCGGCGTTGTAGACAGGAGGACGCTGTATGACGGGACAACCGGCGTTGTAGACAGGGGGACACTGTATGACGGGACAACCGGCGTTGTAGACAGGAGGACGCTGTATGACGGGACAGCCAGCGTTATAGACAGGAGGACGATGTATGACGGGACAACCGGGGTTATAGACAGAAGGACGCTGTATGACGGGACAACCGGCGTTGTAGACAGGAGGACGCTGTATGACGGGACAACCGGCGTTGTAGACAGGAGGACGCTGTATGACGGGACAACCGGCGTTGTAGACAGGAGGACGCTGTATGACGGGACAACCGGCGTTGTAGACAGGAGGACGATGTATGACGGGACAGCCAGCGTTATAGACAGGAGGACGCTGTATGACGGGACAACCGGGGTTATAGACAGGAGGACGCTGTATGACGGGACAACCGGCATTGTAGACAGAAGGACGCTGTATGACGGGACAACCGGGGTTATAGACAGAAGGACGATGTATGACGAGACAACCGGCGTTATAGACAGGAGGACGATGAATGATGTGACAACCGATCTAAACATTGTAATCTGAATTTAACTTCGAACAATTGCTTCCGTTTCCGTTGTATTGAGGAAATGACGCCAAGGTATATACTTGTGTATATAAGTGTGCGGAAAGCGCGTGATGGTCGAACAAGGAAGATGGGCGCCATTGTCCTGTGTTTGGAATTTAACCTCTTTGTCCAGCACTTGTATCAGGATGTAATTCTGCCACGTCTGTTCAATGTGGTTTTTGTCTGATATGTACAATTGTGTTCATTTAAAACACCATGGTATAATATCGATTGTATGTCAACTGTGAAGCTGCGTTAGTCCCTAAATACGTGGCATTTTCCTTCCATCCCCACACGCCGCAATACAACTGAAACTATTGTTTTACGCCCCTTTTAACAATATTCCAGCAATATCACGGCGGGGGGCACCAGAAATGGGCTTCACACATTCTACCCATGTGGAAAATCGAACCCGGTTCTTCTGTGTGACGAGCGAACGCTTTAACCACTAGGCTACCCCACCACCCTTGAACCATGACAGAGCACCCGGAGAGCTAGTGTATCCTCGTTCACCGTTTGATGGGGTGGCTTAAAGGCGGGGTTTCACCTGCGTTATGCCCGGGGTACTATATCAGTAGCAAAAACTCCGCGGAGATCCGTCTTAGGACACCTTATGCATGCTTCCGCTTGTCATAAGAGGCTGGTTGGGTTGGGGGGTCACCGTACCCCAGCGTGGTGAAACGTTGCTCATGATATCAACCACTAGTTTGTCTGAGCCAGATACGAATACTTACAGCACCCTGTGACTGGGTCGCTACAGCACGCATTCAAAGCGTTATATAACTGTTTTGGTCACCTGGACGTCCTGCTTTTCAGCTCGATGACGTCACATTTCTTTTTGTTTCATTGCCTGACGTCATTTCATCCATTAATTAGAAAACGTATTGTTCTATCTCATGTATCGTGGGGCGGTCGGGTAGCCTAGTGGTTGAAGCGTTCGCTCGTCACACCGAAGACCCGGTTTCGATTCCCGACCTGGGTACGATATGTGAAGCCCATGTCTCGTGTCCCCCGCCGTGATATTGCGGGAATATTGCTAAAAGCGGCGTAAAACCATACTCACTCACTCACTCACTCACTCACTCACTCACTCACTCATGTATCGTTGTTACAACTCGTGTCATTTGTGACAAAGGTATAAGGACATTGTAGTTTTGAAATATTTTTTTATCTATGAATGATAATCAAAAATACACCTGAACGGCACACGGGTAATTATTGTCGAATACCTGGGATCTGACATAGACACCGTGGACACTGCCTCGATCTGACAGAGCACGCGCTATCAGTGCCGTAGTGTTAGTCAAGAAACACCTGAGTGTTGCCGATTCCCGCTATCACAACACAGGTGTACATAGATACAGGTGATTGACAGCTGGGAAGGGGGTTACTTATGGACATGATCGTGAAGATGGTGTATATACAATGTACGTGGATCGCATTTACGTGCCCTTTGTGGTGGTGGCACGCGGTCCTGTGCACAGCGCACAGGTCACAAATCGGACCTGCCCCGTACTGAAGCACATGTAGCACATGTGGCATCGCCTTGGGCAAGTGTCTTCGTTCGAAATGTGCCTCTGTTCACCCAGCAGTGAATGGGTACCCGGTAGGATGAGCATCAATATGGTTGTTAACCTTCTAGTGCCTGTACTCTCCCCAGGGAGCTGAGAATGAATGATTCTTGAGTGCTCATTGATCCAGTGTTCGGGGCAATAACAGCGCTTTGAGCGTGCCCCTGAGTGGTGTGGAAATATGCGCAATATAAATAGTCTATTATTATTGTTGTTGTCATCGTCGTCGTCGTCATCATCATCATCATCCTCACCATTATTATTATTATTATTATTATTATTATTATTATTATTATTTTGCAAGCACGGGTTTTACGGTTGCTTACTGAACAGTGCCACCTTCTGTTATCACTGACCGAGTCCTTCGTACAAGTCTGGGATATGGCCATCATACAAAATGTACTTTGCCTATGAAATACCGTCCCCTTACCTTGACTAGCCACAGACAAGCATAGAATGCGGCAATGAGTTATTCTCTATAGTCTTGGAGCAAGGCTTTCTATCAGTGTCGGGGCGGTGGGGTAGCCTAGTGGTTAAAGTATTCGTTCGTCACGCCTAAGGCCCGGGTTCGATTCCCCATATGAGTACAATGTGTGAAGTCCATTTTTGGTGTCCCCCGCCGTGATATTACTGGAATATTGCTAAAAGCGGCATTAAACCTTACCCACTCACTCTATCGGTGCCCACTGAGAGGGACACAGCCATGAAGAAGAGGGCTGGTTTGGGGGAGGGGGCGGTCAAGGGTTGAGGGTAGGGGTGGTAGGATGTATAAGTCATGAAGTTTCATTGTGACATAGAGAGGCAGCTTGCAGGAACGAGGCATGCGGAACTAAGGGAACTTGTTTTAGATCGTCCCTGTAGACACGTGGCCATGGATATGGTACTTCCGCTGTTATGAGCTGCAATATAGATTTCATGTTTCTTAAAAAAAACATAAGTGTCGTTCGCACGTGTTCATTAAAGTCCTGGTTGTACAAATGTTAGTTTGAGTGGTGGAATGTCGTGTTGTTGGTATCCTCGACTACAGCTGCTGTGGGCATAGCTGGGCCATACACTGGTTGTTGCCAAATAAACAGGAGGCGGATTCCGATCGGCTTTTACCCCTCACTGTCGGATACTTTCCTAAATGCATTTATAATCTTTGCCATATTTGCCTGTTCTGTACCATTTGTCTGACATGCCATTAAGCTATTTTTTTAAAATCTCACCGGCCAGTATTCAACAATATTACAGCTATATCGTGACGGCCTATAGTCAGCAAGACATGTATATTACAGTATTATACAATAAGGCACGCACATTACCTCAATATAAGGCCAGGCGTACACATTACCTCAATATACAGCCAGGCGTACACATTACCTCAATATACAGCCAGGCGTACACATTACCTCAATTTTCAGCCAGGCGTACACATTACCTCAATATACAGCCAGGCGTACAACATACCTCAGAATACCGCCAGGCGTACACATTACCTCAATATAAAGCCAGGCGTACAGCATACCTCAGAATACAGCCAGGCGTACACATTGCCTCAATATACAGCCAGGCGTACAGCATACCTCAGAATACAGCCAGGCGTACACATTACCTCAATATAAAGCCAGGCGTACAGCATACCTCAGAATACAGCCAGGCGTACACATTGCCTCAATATAAAGCCAGGCGTACAGCATACCTCAGAATACAGCCAGGCGTACACATTGCCTCAATATAAAGCCAGGCGTACAGCATACCTCAGAATACAGCCAGGCGTACAACATACCTCAGAATACAGCCAGGCGTACAAAATACCGTAAGATTGCTCAGATGTGGAGATTACAACGCTGTACATTCAGGCGCATAGATGGCAACATTTATTCTCAGACAACTAAAGCTATACGCATATGTTAGAGCCAATTATAACAATACAAACTGAAAGGAGTGATCTTATGCAAGGTCAGTCTCCACAGAGCATTCACCGTTGATGGACGGACTGATCTGAGATACGAAGCAGTGTCGGAAACCCATTTCAGCAACATTACAAGCGATATCCGTGATAACAAGCACCCGCTGGAGGCGCTGCCCGATCAGGGGGAGATAAGTCACATGGTCAATGTGCAGGCTATAATAAAGATGTCCATACCTCGGCTGTGAGTAATTAGTGTCTTGTCAGGTACGGCGGGCGCAGCCGGGGGTGGGTGGGGGGTGGGCCCGCCGATAAACACCGCGCCTCAGTAGCTCGCATTGTAACCAACATATGTTAAGTGGGGAGTTATCAGCCGACACAGAGATACACGGCTCTCTAATGGTTCTCCCAGCTGTGGGTGTTCGAATCCGCCC